>NW_026441978.1:10000-1210000 GCF_026898425.1 Galleria mellonella
GCCCAAGCCCAAGCCCAAGCCCAAGCCCAAGCCCAAGCCCAAGCCCAAGCCCAAGCCCAAGCCCAAGCCCAAGCCCAAGCCCAAGCCCAAGCCCAAGCCCAAGCCCAAGCCCAAGCCCAAGCCCAAGCCCAAGCCCAAGCCCAAGCCCAAGCCCAAGCCCAAGCCCAAGCCCAAGCCCAAGCCCAAGCCCAAGCCCAAGCCCAAGCCCAAGCCCAAACCCAAGCCCAAGCCCAAGCCCAAGCCCAAGCCCAAGCCCAAGCCCAAGCCCAAGCCCAAGCCCAAGCCCAAGCCCAAGCCCAAGCCCAAGCCCAAGCCCAAGCCCAAGCCCAAGCCCAAGCCCAAGCCCAAGCCCAAGCCCAAGCCCAAGCCCAAGCCCAAGCCCAAGCCCAAGCCCAAGCCCAAGCCCAAGCCCAAGCCCAAGCCCAAGCCCAAGCCTGAGCCCAAGCCCAAGCCCAAGCCCAAGCCCAAGCCTGAGCCCAAGCCCAAGCCCAAGCCCAAGCCCAAGCCCAAGCCCAAGCCCAAGCCCAAGCCAAGCCCAAGCCCAAGCCCAAGCCCAAGCCCAAGCCCAAGCCCAAGCCCAAGCCCAAGCCCAAGCCCAAGCCCAAGCCCAAGCCCAAGCCCAAGCCCAAGCCCAAGCCCAAGCCCAAGCCCAAGCCCAAGCCCAAGCCCAAGCCCAAGCCCAAGCCCAAGCCCAAGCCCAAGCCCAAGCCCAAGCCCAAGCCCAAGCCCAAGCCCAAGCCCAAGCCCAAGCCCAAGCCCAAGCCCAAGCCCAAGCCCAAGCCCAAGCCCAAGCCCAAGCCCAAGCCCAAGCCCAAGCCCAAGCCCAAGCCCAAGCCCAAGCCCAAGCCCAAGCCCAAGCCCAAGCCCAAGCCCAAGCCCAAGCCCAAGCCCAAGCCCAAGCCCAAGCCCAAGCCCAAGCCCAAGCCCAAGCCCAAGCCCAAGCCCAAGCCCAAGCCCAAGCCCAAGCCAAAGCCCAAGCCCAAGCCCAAGCCCAAGCCCAAGCCCAAGCCCAAGCCCAAGCCCAAGCCCAAGCCCAAGCCCAAGCCCAAGCCCAAGCCCAAGCCCAAGCCCAAGCCCAAGCCCAAGCCCAAGCCCAAGCCCAAGCCCAAGCCCAAGCCCAAGCCCAAGCCCAAGCCCAAGCCCAAGCCCAAGCCCAAGCCCAAGCCCAAGCCCAAGCCCAAGCCCAAGCCCAAGCCCAAGCCCAAGCCCAAGCCCAAGCCCAAGCCCAAGCCCAAGCCCAAGCCCAAGCCCAAGCCCAAGCCCAAGCCCAAGCCCAAGCCCAAGCCCAAGCCCAAGCCCAAGCCCAAGCCCAAGCCCAAGCCCAAGCCCAAGCCCAAGCCCAAGCCCAAGCCCAAGCCCAAGCCCAAGCCCAAGCCCAAGCCCAAGCCCAAGCCCAAGCCCAAGCCCAAGCCCAAGCCCAAGCCCAAGCCCAAGCCCAAGCCCAAGCCCAAGCCCAAGCCCAAGCCCAAGCCCAAGCCCAAGCCCAAGCCCAATCCCAAGCCCAAGCCCAAGCCCAAGCCCAAGCCCAAGCCCAAGCCCAAGCCCAAGCCCAAGCCCAAGCCCAAGCCCAAGCCCAAGCCCAAGCCCAAGCCCAAGCCCAAGCCCAAGCCCACGCCCAAGCCCAAGCCCAAGCCCAAGCCCAAGCCCAAGCCCAAGCCCAAGCCCAAGCCCAAGCCCAAGCCCAAGCCCAAGCCCAAGCCCAAGCCCAAGCCCAAGCCCAAGCCCAAGCCCAAGCCCAAGCCCAAGCCCAAGCCCAAGCCCAAGCCCAAACCCAAACCCAAACCCAAACCCAAACCCAAACCCAAACCCAAACCCAAACCCAAACCCAAACCCAAACCTAAACCTAAACCTAAACCTAAACCTAAACCTAAACCTAAACCTAAACCTAAACCTAAACCTAAACCTAAACCTAAACCTAAACCTAAACCTAAACCTAAACCTAAACCTAAACCTAAACCTAAACCTAAACCTAAACCTAAACCTAAACCTAAACCTAAACCTAAACCTAAACCTAAACCTAAACCTAAACCTAAACCTAAACCTAAACCTAAACCTAAACCTAAACCTAAACCTAAACCTAAACCTAAACCTAAACCTAAACCTAAACCTAAACCTAAACCTAAACCTAAACCTAAACCTAAACCTAAACCTAAACCTAAACCTAAACCTAAACCTAAACCTAAACCTAAACCTAAACCTAAACCTAAACCTAAACCTAAACCGGAGGTTTAACACGCTCTGAGAGAGATGTATGCAATGGAGAGGTTGTCATCGTAGCGACGTGTAGATTCCTTTTGGCTCCATCTAGCGTGCAATGGCCAAAGTGCGTGAGATATGTATTCAGTGTAGGAGTTGTTATCGTAGTGACTTGCACAATCCTTGTGGTTTCATCTAGCTTGCAATGGCCGAAGTGGAAGATGTAACATTTACGCTTATGTTGAAGTTTACATTGCATCATCGTATACATACATATATATATATATTTCATATTCCTCCATCTAGCGTGTAATATTTAAATATAGCATTCTTTACTCGTTATTTGACTATTATACGTTAGATGGAGCTACATTATCGTGTGGGCCGGTGACTCATAGCCATCAAAGTCGAGAAAACGGAAAAAAAAAAAAAAAAAAAAAAAAAAAAAAAAAAAAAAACTGTCCAGATTCGCCTGTATCCATTGACTCCCTGCAATGCAACTGCAACGTCACTCCATATGGTGGGTTGGGGGGGTCCTTTGTAATGGATGATAATGGAATGGTAACCCCACCCGTGCTATCGGTATACACCGGCGGAGCACCAGTGAAAGATAATAGATGAGGATGAAGTAGGTCATCGTGACGAATTCAACAGGAATTATTCACGATGGTTTCCAGGGAGAACCACGTGGAGGTCGACCTAATACCATGTCCATTTGTACCATTTTGACTTGTAAAATTGTAAAATTTGGAATTCTCTCTTAACCACGTTTCAATCAGCAAACAAACATTAACATCATTTTCAAGAATGAAGTTAATCAATATAGGCTTTTGGTTATAAATAATTTATATATTGTACTGAGATATTCTAGTAAATTACTTATTTATTTTTAAGACTTTTAATTAATGTGTCTTTAATAATTGTGGATGTCAGAACCCTGCCGTCATTCCCCAAGGAAACCAAGGCGTCATTTAGTCTATTAGAAATACGATCACTTTTAATGATTTTGTCGATGAGTTCTTTATTTTCGTTCTCAGAAGTGGGTAATGAGGATTTTACATTGGATGATTTAATATTTATTTATTGACTATTAATATTATATCGTAACTCAGGAAAACGTATCACGGTTTTTTGTAATATTATTTGGGTCCACTGTTTTTAAGGCAACTGTGGGCGACAAAGGAAAACCAGGAATGGATAGTAGAAATAAGTATATGTATAATGGTCAAAGGAATTTAGAAGACTAGGGCCGTAAAGGAAAGCCAAAAGGAAAACAATAGATATGCGTGTCAATTTCGAATTTGGTAAATAATAATATATAGCTATAAATAATATTAGCATGTGGCCTGTACTCCACAGCAACCACTTGTGCATATTTAACTTCATTGTTTTTTTTTTTTAAATCTTTAACTATATAATCTCTCGAGATAGCAACGTACTGACCTCCACAGTTAATACATTGTATGACTGTCTCTGCTTTACAGTCTGAAAAGTGGTGGTCTCCTGCGCAAACTGAAAATTTTTTTTTTTGAAGATTTGCAAAACTTGATTTGCAAAGCTCCATGATTAAATTTAAAACATTTTAGCACTGTAAGAGAGGAGCCACATATTCGTGTACTTCATATCTAAATACATCTAGACGGACATAATCTGGTAGACTTAAAGTACAGACACGTTAATCTGACGGACCCAAATCCTTTAACATCACCATCTGCTTTTTGTAAACCTACTTACACTAATTATCTCATATATAGAAGTAAGTTTTTAAAACAACTCATCGTTACTTATAGTTGTGAACAAATCGAGGCACGCCGATGGTTTCCACAGCCGCTACAGGGATGTGTGTAGTGTAGCTCCAGTAGAACTTGTAATGATTACAGTTTTATTGTTCACCACTCTCAAATAGTATATTACTGATTTAGTAGTCCAATTATAAAGTTAGTAATTACTAAGTATTCAAATAACAAAATCGTTCTGAGTCGCGCATGGCTACTTCCTTTCCTGTGTGTGTCATAAGAGGCGACTAAGGGAGGGTGAGGGATAGGCAGAAGTGTCCCTTTTAAAAAAAAAAAAAAAAAAAAAAAAAAAAACTTCTCCAAGGCCTTACTGGCATTGTCCATTAACACTTCAGCTTGCTTATTCTTGGGGCTATATTTTTTGTTTATACAACTTAGAATGGCAAACAAGCTGACGGCCCACCTGATGGAAAGTGGTAACCGTCGCCTAGAGACATAAGCAGTACCATGGACATAAAAGAGTATACTGTTTCGCCCATGATACCCCCATGCGTTGCCATTCCTGAGGACTCGGGTGTTATTCCTCCGTACCCTGTAAATTCACGCCATATCTCACCCTTCAAACCAAAACACAGCCATGCAAACACAACTGCTTTACGATTGAAACACGAATGGGATAGAGGTACTCAAGCAATCGACTTTTGTACAGTCCCCCTCTGGTATATCAGCAACTTTGGTTCTTTAGCGTTCATCTTCATTTTGGATTCTGTCACACAAGAAACTCCTAGCGCAGCCCTCTTAGTAGTCCGCTGAGTAATTTAAAGCATTTGCACACGGACAACCGTGTAGGAGCATGCTTCGGTTCCAGGAGTCATCACTGAAGTTAAAACTGATGAAGGAGAAAGGCAAAGTAATAAAATACACAGTGATTATACTCTCAAAGAGTTTAATTTGTTCTTGGAACTGTGAGTAGGTACATTCTTCGCGCATATTTATTATATCCTTACAATAGATATTATTATCTCGAACATTGTTAATTTCATTTTAAACTTTCAAAATATATTCAATTTCATCTAACATTATTACACTAAGTATTAATTAGTCAAGGATCACAAAAACAGTGGATAAGTCTAAAGTGTGTAGAAGTGAGAGGGGCCGCGATGAGTCACGCCGACACTGCAGTTGCGTGGTTGTACTCGCAGAGTGAATGCAACGCACAGCGGTGCAGCACGGTGCAGCACGGTGCGGCAGCGGCGCGGATGAACAGAGATACACAGCTGCACACGCTTGCACACGCTTGCACACGCCGCACCACGCGCACACTTATTGATCAATATGATCAACATTAGTATTTATAAAATATATAAATAAGTTTACATTCAATGTTAAAGCTACACTATCATGCGCTATCACCAAGCATCGAATGAAACTATTATGTATCAACATATATAAAAAAAAATATTAGACATAACAATGGGGACCACATCAAATATCTGTTAAATTTTATATAAGAAACTGTTGTAGTACTTCACAGAATATACACACACATTCAAACACACACACTCACACTTACATACACGCTAAAAGGCATAAATAAAAAAAAAATACGGAACAGTAGGAATGTGTAATGTACAGTAATTAAAGATAGATTTTGATATTTTTTTCTAATTTACAGGATTTGTTCCCACGTCCATGTCGCTTGCTAATTATGCTAAGATTAATGTAAATTATTAAGAAAGCCATATTTATTTTAAGTGAGTAACAACACATATGTATACACTACAGAAAATGAAACAGACTGTAATCGTTGTACGTAAAAGAAGTATAAATAGGCCACCGTGTATCTAGCTACCTACACAATTAACGATTAATACATACATACATACAATAGGGAGACGACATGGAATGAATTTACGATCAACGCACAGACGATATAATACTGTGATCAAACTAACATCAACTTACCTAACTTACCTATTGGCACCATTCGTACATAATTCTAATAGACGAGCTAATCAACGTAGAATATAACAAACTAAGTACTTTGATGCGAACATATTAAATATATATATATGCGATGTGACAAGGACTATCATTTCAGATGCAGTATCCCGAGCTGCTCTGCGGACTGTTGGCGCGAGTGTTGGCCACGCAGTGCACAGGCAGCGCCAAAGAATGAATCGTCGCTAGTTCCGCTTGTAGAATTCAACTAAATTAACTTTTTCTTATGGTTTAACCATAAGAATAAAGTTATGCTCCAACATGGCCATCTCGCCACGTCCACGGCAACAAGTGCAGCCTGTCAATATACTCGTAACATTCACCGCATTTAGCTCATGTTCAAATACACAACTCTACCGTTTGTTGTTATTGTTATGTAATAAATAATTAAACCGTATTCATAATAACGAACACATTCACAAGATATTCTCGTATTTCATTATTGCCGTAACATTCTATTCTAGTTAATTACAACAGTAGTGATTTCTACATTTAATGAAATAATTTACATAACTCCAAATATTAGTGAATTACAATGTGAAATGAACATAGTACAGCGCATAATTTGTGCGTCGATATCGTAACGGCAGGTGACATGTCGTATGTTTGTATGCGAGTAGACGTCAGTGCACCGCGGCCACGGGACCACGGGACCACGGGACCACGGGACCACGGGACCACGGGACCACGGGACCACGGGACTCATCACGGACTCTTCACACTTGTTTACATCACTTAAAGCTTTACAATCTTACAATAAATTATATTTAACGTTACCTAACTAACTAACTTGTACTTTATTTATCTAAAAAATAAATAAATCGATGCTCGACCGGCGCCACACAATCATTATTCTCTTTTATGATTCATTGGAAAACTGTACAATGTTTATTTTCATTTAATTTGTCGAAGATTATACTAGATCGTGAAAACGAACAATGAAGACGTTTGCGTTAAGGAAACATAGCATGAGAATGAGCAAAGAACGGACCAATTGTAAGTAAGGAGTAATGATTGTCCAGAGCCGCAGCCACCGAGCTACTGCTATCACGACCTGATAATGTGTTTGCTTGCCTAACTTGAAACAACAGGCAGTACATTGTGATAATATGAATGCCCTGTAATAGAAATATATTATATATCATATTGCATCACAGCACTGGCGACGAGGCGCATCGAATCCACGAAGGCGAACTTTACCCGCGTATGTCTTTTATAAATATATATATAACGTATATATCTTTTGTGGAAGCTATAAAAATATCATGTTTTATTGAAGTATTTGAAAGCGATCGGCCTCCGACAGCGAGCGGCGAGGCGGTTCCTCGTCCCCGAACATAGCTGCACAGCCATAAACCTTCCACTCTATATTCCTATTAAAATATTCGAATCTCCATAGACATCTAAGTAACAAGACAGTTTTACATCGACGCGTACGAGCGCCGATAAATTCGTAGATCACCCGAGGGCATGGAAATATTTACACATAGTAAATTTATCAATAAAGGAATTATTCGTTTCTCTTACTCAATAGTCTCTTTGCAAAAATTATATCTCTCCTTTCCAAAAAATATCACACTCCTTTGTCAAGCTAATCTCAAAAAATATGTTTTGGTGGCAAGGTAGCCGTAGGATATATATCACAAGAGTGAGCGCGCGCCGCAGCGAGGGCGGTGGATGCGGTGGATATGCGGGCTCAGGCTCAGGCGTGGCCCGCGGGCGGCGGCTGCTTGCGCGGCTGCAGGCGCTCGTCGGCGGCCAGCAGCCGGTCCAGCTCGTCGTCCTCGTAGAACACCACGAAGTGCTCCGGCTTGGCCACCGCCTCGAAGATGGAGCACACGGACGGCTTGACGTTGTAAAAGTAGAGCGGCTGGCGGCGCGCGTGGAAGTCGGCGGTGAGCTGCTCGATGCTCTTGGCGGCGGTGTAGTCGGCGCTGTAGATGTGCGTGCACTCGATCACCACGGGCACCGAGCTGCTCGCCGCGCACTTGGTCACCAGCCGCCGCACGTAGTCCACCGACGGGAACATCAGGCAGCGGTCCGGCGTTATCATCAGGTACTCCACGCCCGCCTCCGTCTGCAACGTTACACCCGTTTGTATATCGCGTACATAACCGACACTTCCCCGAGAGCGAGAACCGTCCTCTACAGGTACTATTACACTACTACACGGCAGATAACGCGGAAAATACATTCTCATCACTGATATTCCACGTAGGTACTTGTTGCCTCTCTTGATAACCATGAAGTTATGCTTCTTACCAGTAATTATTTATTGAACACTTTATTGCACCAATATTACAGGACTTGATGAAGGATTTCCAATAAGCACAGTGTAGTACTCGTATAAGGTGGAACTTAGCAAGCAATAATACCACCTCTACACTATGTAAATAAGCACAATTATATGCTATATATATATAGTAATTGTGATCGATATAAAGGACTAAGTGATTATAAGGTTAGGTAGTGAGATTTAACTAAGTTTTTGAAAATAGCCAAAGACTGAGCACACCGCAATATCCTACTGATCGTATTGTAAATATAGACAAGTGGGCAGTACGCCCAGTACCCAGGATTCTTCTTCCTTCACAATCGGCTAATTATATATACAGATGAAATTCGTCGTTAGATATTACAGAAACAGGTGGGTGTACGCCTGAGTGGCGGTCCACGATACCTTCAGCATCTCCACCGTGAACTTGGGGCGCGCGGCGTGGTACAGGATGAAGATGATATTGACCACGACGCCGGTGAGGATGCCCAGCTCGAGCGGCAGCGTCAGGCACAGGACAAACGTGCCGATCCCCGGTATTAGGTCCAGTTCTAGAACATACATATACTATTAGTTAAACATAATACAAAATCATGTTTTAGTGCAAATATGAACCAATCCTTAGCAATGTTATAAATGTGAAAGTGAGTTTGTTTGTGACCTTATAGCGCCTTAACAGCTTAACAAATCACTATGAAATTTGAAATACACAAACTAAATGGGATGGAGAAAGATATTGGCTACTTTTTATCGTTATGAAGTTGATAACCGGTAGCAAAAGTCGAATTGTTAGAAGAGACCAGGGAGTGCTCACTCTTAGCGCGCCACATGGGCTTCAACACGTTGTACTCGACCATGAATAGAATGGCGGAGATGATGACGGCAGCGAGCGCCGCTTTCGGGATATACTCGAAGTACTGCGTGAAGAATTGGAGCGCCATGATCACCATCAAACCTGGTACAAGACAATTTGTTAAAGAATTTAAATTATGCATGTCGGTACATTACATGCATTTTCTTATTTTTATTACTTAAAGATTTTAGCTACGCATGAATGTAAATTAAATAATAAAAAAAAAAAAAAAAAAAAAAAAAATAGAGCTAACATTTATAATAAGCACGTTGAGTATTATAAATAAAGTGACCACACTGGTGCTGAGTACAATGTATATGTATTGATAACATGAACATAACGTTCTGATGTAAGTAATGTAATGCGCATGCAATACCAGCATTGTAACAGCGAGTAAGTACCCACCCGTGTATAGACCGTTGAAGGTGGTCTTCACGCCGGAGCCGTTGGCGACCACGGAGCGCGCCAGCGAGCCGCCGCCCGGGTACGCCTGCATAAACGAGTTGCCGATGTTGGCGATGCCGAGAGCGATCATCTCCTGCGTGGCGTCGACGGTGCGCCCGTCAGAGAACGCCTTGCAGATAGAGATGTCCTCGAGCAGCACAATCAGCGGGATCACAATGATACCCGAGCCCAGCTCCGACACCATCTCGAGGAAGTCGGCGGTGGTGTTGTCGGCGCGCTGGTAGCTGAACGGCGGCGGCCGCGGCACCGGCACCCCCGACGGGATCGCGCCTGTGCAACACGCCGCTCTCACTCATCACTGAATTTACCTCACCACCGACACCATGGTGCCGGCTGACTTTGAAGAAAAATTGAGGATGAAAATGAAACTACAATGTGTAAAACGTGCAGCGGTGAGTCTACTCTACTCTAGATCCTAGATGACGTGTGAGTGTTGCCAAGTGTTGGCGATGTTGATTCGTGTCGGGTGAGGCTCGCTACTAACCGCCAGGAATATTGTCGGCTGGTGTAGGCATAAAAAAGAGAAGCACCAATAAATTCATTGAACAATTACTTTGACTTGGACGAATAGGATTATTATTATTTTTACTCCATTATTTATAATTAATTAATAATCAATAAAAGCATTAGATTCATACTGGTATTGGTGTGGAGATGTATATTGAAAGACCTACCCATCAGGCGGACGGGCGAGGCTCCGTGCGCGGCGACGAACCAGAAGCCGAGCACGCCGCTCAGCACCACCACGATCGCGTTCCGGCACGTGCCCAGCAGCCACATCACTTTGGTCAACACTTTCTGCCGCGTGCTGGGGCCGTTCTCATTGCCCGCGCCCAGTTTTATCATACCGATTTTCTGTAAACGAAGAAAATATTCCCAATGATGATTTGTGTCGACATTCTGAAGGCATGGACCAATCGCGCATGGACAGTTGAATGGAGAATGGATTTCAAACACAAATGTATTTAATGTGAAATTGAAAAATAAAATGAAATAGAAATTAAGTGTACTATTAAACTATATGCGGAGACATTAATGAGATATGATTAATAAATTGAACGATAATCCGCTTGCACAATATAGAGACGATGCACCGTCGTTAAGTACGGGTATTTGTAATGTTGCACGTAGCTCGATTTACAAAATACTTAGGTTATCTACTTAAACAAACAAGAAACACTTACTCTCATGAGCAACAGAAGTATAATGCAAATGAAGCCGAGCACGGGATCCCAGAGCGATGCGGTATGTATGTTGCTGAAGATAGATATCCACTGCTGCAGGAACGTGGCGCCGGTGACGGTGATGGCGAACAGGTCCTTGACCTGCGAGGTGGCGATCATGAGCGCCACCGCCGACGTGAAGCCGGAGGACACGGGGCCGGACACGAAGTTGATCAGGAAGCCGAGCCCGAGCACTCCCATCAGAAGCTTCACCAGTCCGGACAGGAAGGTGAGTAGAATGGCTTTCTCGATGACGCCCTCGGCTATCTGCCACGTGAGCAGGGAGGCGATGGCGGTGGGGCCGGCGGGCACCGCGCGGCACCCGCCCAGCACGATGTAGATGAAGCAGCCCAAGAACGAGCCGTACAGACCGTGCTGTGGCGGCAGGCCCGCGATGTTGGAGTACGCCAGCGACTGCGGGATCACCGTCAGGCCCACTGTGATCCCCGCGATCAGGTCGCCCACTGCCTTTTCCGTGTTATACCTGACGGTAAATGAAACTGATATGAAGTCACGTGACATTCGACTTGGCAAGCCTTTGTATTTATTGTTTAGAGCAAATGGAGCGAACAGGACGGACTACTATCGTGTGATAAAGATCTTTATGTATACTTGCAACCAGAAAATTGGTATACATGCAAATAGGTAATGTATACATGAACGAAGATATACGTATATATTTGAATATGTAAGAGGACATGTTTTAACAAAAATCTCTCCATCAGATACTCACTGCGGCAGCCATGCGGTTATGGGTATACGTTTATGAAGAGTCTTCCGATTGATGCGTCGCCGTAATGCAGACCGCCATCCCTCCCGCGGCGCGCCGTCTGATACTGGCCATAAAATGTAAAACAGATTAACTAGTTGTACAGCATACCTAATTGTACAAATACCAAGCGATCATTTGTTACAATTGTATCCAATTATCCAAGGCATTAAGATACCACGGGTTAGTGAAGCGAGTGATTGTACTATAAATAGGTGTAAAGGCCTCCGTAGACGACGCACATTTCGTGCGACAAGTCAACTTTTCATTGTCTGCAACGTGATGTCCATAGTTTACGCAGAGGTCTTAGAATGTGAATGCGGCATGAATAGACGGCGATGTGCTCGCTACTTACTGATGTAGTCGTTGCTGGCGTGCTTGTCGTCGGGCGGCGGCAGCGAGCCCGACGACGCGTTGTGCTTGCGCCGCGGGATCATCCTGCACATACAATACAAACACATGTACAGTACATGGTCGTACAGTCGTTACACACAGCACATACATTCTGTATGACTAATCAATTTATTACTTTGTAAAATAAGTAGCCTGTTTGTTTTACGCAGATATTGTATTCTTGTACTGTGGACAATCCGCGATGGGCACTTGTTTAAACAGCCGCTCTGGGACACAAGCGCCGCTCGAGCATTCGCATACTCAGCCGGCAATAAATTTGGCAGAAACGTGTCAAAAATCTTAAATTAGTTTTATATAGATAGACGCAATTTAATACTTATTAAAAATCTAAGCATGTATTTAACTGGCAGCTAGCTATTTCTTGCGGTTTCACTCGCGCGTAACCCTCTTTACGTGTATATTGTTTTTGTCGAAATTTCAGGAAAAACCTTAGCTGTAAATGTCCATATGCATTGCATAAGATTTTCATCTCATTCTCAAAAGAGACCAGTCATTTGTGGTGATCGGTCGTCAGGTAGAAATTTTATATCGTATTCGTGTATAAAGTACCTGAGTGCAAAGATATTATTAGAAGATTCGATTGAATGAATCAAATTTGTATTCGTTCTTCAAAATAGTTCGTTAATTTGTCGAAATACGTTAGTCTGAGAAATAAATATGAGGAAATAAACAAACGAACATATTCATATTGAAGCTCGCTAAAATCATGCCTAATCGTCCTTTATACTTTGCAATTGCCAGGCAATAAAACGCAGCCGTGACGGTCGATCGGTAAGAGGAAAGGTGATTATTTCACCTCTTCTCGCGAAAGCAACGATGTTTATTTGAGATCCACTAGATCCTAGAAGCGTGTTACAGTAGCCCTGAAACACTTCTGTGTCGAATGAGTTACTTATTCAGATCAAATTGGGTCAGGAGTGCAGCAGCAGCGCCCGAGGTCGCCGGGAGTCGAACTGTTCTTATTGTTTACGCGTCCGCGGCGCGCACACCGCACCGGGTGGCTCGCGTACTAGTTTGTTTTTCTAGCGCCGTGCGAGGGTATTATTTCAACATTAACACTGTCCCTGCGTAATGTACTGCTGTACGTAATGAGAAGCGATCCTATCCTCTAACAAATGTAATCAAATTGTGCAGCTATACATTTAATATGGTATTGTAAGGATATATTAATATTGTAAATGGACGATTCCCGATCATGGGGAGTCACTAAGAGCAATGGAGGCTTAAATAATAATTTTTAAAATAGTAGAATTGGAAATCTCCTCCTTTTGAAGTCAGTCGATTACAATTACTAGTTCCTGAACATGTGTCGTTGACTGATAAGTTCCTTGGTATAAACATGTAGCATCTGGATTAAAAAATATTATTAGTTTAATTCATTAGATTGATTGGAACTGCATTGTGCTTAAAAAAATGTCAACAACACCGCTACAGTACTGTGTACTACGATACCTGCCCACCTACTCGTATACGAGGAGCTTTTCCTTCAGTTATTCATTACATTATACATACACTAGTACACACAACGTGATAATCACAACACACGCACACACGCACACACCTGTATACAAAACTTCAAAAGTTCAATGTCACGTGTGTTGGAAGCGGGTCTCCGTCCGTTAGAGTTTGTGCGGACATTTTGGTACTTACATGCTGAAAATTTTCCATTCCAATTTAAAATAAAAAAAAAAAAAAAAATAGATAAATTATTATTACATGTTATTGTTTGCTTATTCTCAACAATTTCATTTTGTAACCAAAAGGTACAGACTTTTTCTGATATGTTAAACTGTTTAAGGACACTCAGGAAGGAAGTTCGAAAGGCAATATCATACACCTACCTAATTAAACAAATTATAAATATCTTTTTCAATTTTTCATTAATAACGTAGGAAGTTTGAAGTAAGTCATAAAGAGTACCTATCTAATAATATCGAGTCGAGCCCTCTGACACTCAGTTTTATTTCTCAAGACAACGGAACGAAAATCAGTACTATCTAGAATGTGTGAAACGAAGAGCGAAGCCTAGTTATTAACAGATATAAAGGCGCAGAATGTCCCGAGTCGGAGGAGCAGCGAGGCCGCCGCCACATGTTGGTAAAGTAATCAATAAAGTTGTACAGCTACTCGTACAGCTTACTTGCACTGCTGTCCGACGATACACTCATCATACATTTCATGGCATTCAATGTGAATTAGTCATACGTCATGCGTACTACATACGAGTATGAGTATGTGCCGAGGTCTGTGTTTACCTGGCCCTTGTAAAAAAGGAGAGCAATGTCTTTCAATTGTATGTACATATATATGCATTAATGTAAATATTATATAGGTAAGTATTTTCAGGTTTTTGTGACGTGTAATATATCATAATTTTTTTATAAACATCGCAGGGATATGTTACACAGAAGTTGTTCTGTATGGGTACTTATGTCCCAGTCGTGTTTCGACCGCCTGGCGACCGTGTTTGCGTGGCTGATTCAGGTACAGTATGGTACTGAAAATACGGGGTACGAAAGCACGAAACCTTCGGCTTCATAAATAGCAATTTAATTTGTTCCTTTATTTCTTTGTAACGTGTAATGAAAGCCTTTGCCGTTTGTAATTGCCGGGGTTTATTCCAGTGTCACCGATGCCGTATCACGGTTGTGTTAGCAACAACTATTGAAGTTGTTAGCGACTACTAATTTCACATATAATAGACAAAGAACTATGGTTACATAATAAATATTTTTAGGGTTCCGTACCTTCAGTTGTAAAAAACGGAACCCTACGCGTGGAGGTATCAAGATGAAATTAATATCATATACTCAGGTCTGCAATCTCTTAAATCAGCGAATCAAGCTTCTAAATCGACGCAATTAAAAGATATGGACCAGCCGTTTACGTTTCATTTATATCGTATACTTTAACATTCGCAAAGGGAATTAAAACCTATAGGGATTCAATTGATCTAGAATTATGGAAATTGGCAAGAAGCAAGGACATGTAGTACAAGTAAGGGGAAAAATCCGAAAAACTTAAATTGATGACTTTGTACGAAACCCTCGTTGCGCGAGTCCGACTCGCACTTGACCGGCTTTTTTCATTATGTGTAACATTTATTTATAATACAATAGGATTGACTATTCAACCACCGACAAACGTACCTATCAATAGTACCTTCTCTCGTTCATTTCAATTATGTACGTCATTCCAACTAATTACGTTACTAATTATTTATTTAAAACTGATCGTCGATTCGCACTTACTAATTCTAGTTGTTCTAGTAGTAGTTGGACTAATTCTTCACGGAATTATTCGCTACGGATATTATTAGCTGCAGCGTAGTCTCTGATTAGCTGCTGAATGCACACGATACAAATGAACTAGAGTTTTACTTCATAGAAGTCTGTTTATTCGATTCGTCTTTTTATACTAGCAATTTATTTATTAGTCCTTGGAATGAAAATATAATGTATGTGAAGGCGGCTTCGCTTACGCGGGGGAATTTATTCTCGCAAATCGCGTTTATTTTTGTCAATGATTTTATGTATATCCCAAATTGTAGAAATATAGGGATGTAAAAATAAGTCTGTCCTTACACAGTGTGCCTCAGTGTGCCTAATTGGCGCGTCAACGTTATATCTCAAACCGACTCAGAGATAAAGTGCATACAAACAATTGGAAATATTGACAAGCAATTGAAAACTATATTGACGTATCGAATACATCTGTACACCTCGTATCTGATACGGACTTGATTGATATAATTATCTGACACGTTGTTTACTACACGCGCAGTACGTACACACTTTTTGTCAATTCTTATATTCTCAAATATCCCGCATCCATCAAAAAATCATGAGGTAATTCACGTGTCACGTCCGCGTCGGCGGCGCGTATCGGGCTGCTCTGGCGTATTAACGTCACGGTAATATCTCTGCGCCCGTATCGATGGTCTTGTAATAAGTAAGCTTATTGGATTTCTGATAAATCCATATTCCGATATTGCGGAGTGTGTATCTGCAAAATTGTGTCGTATTTTTAGTGAGAGGCAGGTGGCGGTGCGCTTAGAATTCCCCGAGCGAACACCCAAACGGAACTGTATTGTTACGGCGACGCGGTACCTACACCCAGCATGCCTGTCACAGCTTCCTAACTTCTAAATGGAACGAGACACATGCCACATGCTACATGCCGCTTGACAATAAGACAAAACAAGCACTTTTCAGAAATGGATATTATATTAGCTTACAAAAACGTGTTTATACTTAAGATGAGCTGGTTATAAACCTTTTGCATATGCCAGTTATTACACATGGGAATTGAGCTATTTTGAAAGCGCGAGGGAGAAGTAAGAACAATATTATTTATTGCCTGATTAACTATTAAGTCACAAAAGGCATCTGTTGATGATTGCAACCTTCTTTATTTTAATAGCAATATATTCTTTTTATTTATCAGTCACTGTTCTTGTTTTGTTTTTTCATTACATAATTTTCTATCAAATATACGGAAGCAATTTATTATTAAAAGACAATTATTTATTTAATATTCACCATAAAACTGGGAAATCCGTCATGCTCCCCAACAGCATCTACTTAGGAGCTGAAGGTAGTATAATCTACTAAAGGTTTGTGGAGATTCCCATGGAAACGGGAGCAAATGTATTGACGCAGGCGAAGCTACGGGCACACATCTAGATTTAGTATAACTTATACACGTCCTATACAGCTATTTAAAGAGTTATAGGAATGTTAATAATAATGAATGTATCGAAGTCTTGTTAATTAGGTACGGACACTTGAATACTAATACAAGACAAACAGAAAAAAAAAGAGATAATGATGAGATGAAACGAGGAACATGTTAGTTGATACAAGCAGTAAACTTATAATTTATAGGCAGCTCCTACAGCGTACGCAGTACAGAATACAGGTTCTTTGGAACATGACGTAAAACGTCAGGACTACAGCAAAACACCGCAGCGGAGGGCAGTTCGTAGTACGTAGTACGTACCCGTATTCGTACGTGTGCGCTCGCCTAAGAAAGTATAAGTGAAATGAACAGCCTGACAGTTAGTGCACGAGCGAGTGGCGCTGAAATAAAGGCCGGCCTGGTTGGCGGCATGCGGCAGCGGCTCCTGTGTCGGCGCCGCGACCTAGCTACGTGCCTGGCTATCGATCCCCGCTCCAGCTTCCAGCCTTCCTGGGACTCGAACAACTCGGCTGTTCCTATGCACGTACCTACTGACATATAACCACGGCCCTGTATTATGAATTCATTATGAGACAATAACAACGTACATTTGAGTGGCTTCAAAAAGATTCCAACTTGATTTGTATTTATTTTTTGTACATTCGTTAGGCAACATTTACGGCAATCCTGAACCGATTATGATGATTCCAAAGCAATTGGTTAATTTAACCTCATTTTATACGCGTTACGTTTGAGGTCGAATTTTTTCTGTGGACAATTTAAAATAAAATACTTGTAATTAAAAATGAGAACTTATGTATGTAGGATATATATATATATACATATATATATATATATATATATATACATATATATATATATATATATATATGTACATAAACAATAATATTCTATTAATAAGGAAACCATCTTGACAATTTTTTTTATACAACTTAGAATAGCAAACAAGCTGACGGCCCCCCTGATGGAAAGTGGTAACCGTCGCCTATAGACATGAGCAGTACCATGGAATTGTTGAATTCATCACAATGGGCTAAGTGACCTACCTTTTCATCCTCACCAATCATCCCTCACCGGTGCCCCGCCAGTGTATACCAATAGCGTAGGCGGGATTACAATTTAATTGTCATCCGTTAAAAAAATATATACATTTATATAAATGTACATACAGATATTGTATTCACACCCGTAGAACGTTACGTAGAACCCTTTTATAACGTTACATCTATACGGAAGGAGTCCGTATCATAATAATAGTAACATTTGTTTGAAAAATTCAGCGCAGTTTCAATTGAAACTTTTTGGAAAGTGGCCCACTTGATGGAAAGTGGTAACCGTCGCCTATAGACATGAGCAGTACCATGGACATAACAGAGTATACTGTTTCGCCCATGATACCCCCCATGCGTTGCCATTCCTGAGGATTCAGGTGTTATTCATCTATAGCCTGTACATTCACTGCCATATTCCACCCTTCAAACCGTATATTTGGTCACACGGTACATACTCGTATGTAAAAGGTTCAACATTTCTTGTCGTTTCTCAAGTCATGATTCATTGGAAAAAAATTTTGTTTCATTGGTACATTTTGAATGTTTATAATTTCAGCCTGTACCTATACGAAAATATTGCGTAGGTACCTACATATATCAAATATTCAATTATTACTTAAAAACAGCAATGTAAGTACAAGGTTGCTTTTCAAGTAGCAGACGGGGCCCGCTCTATTGTTGGTGACGGGGTACTAATCAGTGGTCAAAATGAATTTAGGACAACTGGCCTATTATGACGAACTCACCAAGACCTTACCAGGATGGTTTTCAGGGAGGACCGCGTGAAGGTCGACCTGACAGAGATCGAATGGGTTCACAAGGCCCCGTTACTAACAATCCTTTCTCTCTATAGACGAACGTGCTTGGTGATATTTGATTAGGTAGGCAAGTAATTTTCAATGTATATTGTAATAATAAATATGGTTAAATAAGTATATTTAAATCGAACGATAATCGTCTGTTATAAATCCACAAATACAGTATGTTCCGATCAATGTTTTAGTCGTTTATCGACTCATGTTCCTTTAAGGAAAATATTCAGGATTAACTATTAGAACGTTCTCTTGAAAGGGTGCTATTAATGTTGACTTCACCCTGTATAGAGAGAACTGCGCCTCAGAATCAACCCCTATGAATCGTTCGCTATAAGAATAGACATCGCTCGTCGCCGCCGGGTCTCGGCCGCCGCCCGCCGCCGCCGCCGCCGCCGCCCGCCGCGGCACCCGCTCGCGGCTCGTGACGTGTCGTGACCGTGGCGAGCGGCACTCGCGTCCGACAGCGCATCGCGTGGCGCATGGTATAGTACTGTATGGTGGCAGTAGGTAAGGGTCGTAAAATGTATCGTGCCCTTGCTGTCTCCACTGTTTGTTGTTTACATCGCGTGCCAGCTATCACCGCGTAATGAATTTTAACGTTATTTACCGAGTTTTCCCAGTGTTCATGCTCTGCCTAATCCGGCTAATAGATCGGTTCGGCTCGTGCACGACACGGAAAATAATTTGGAAAAAATGTGTAGTACAACTCAAAATTCATGCGTTTATAATAATAATCTAAGATGATAATAATAATAATAATTCGAAAAATATATAAACCGGTTTATCACCGCGTTTTTGTAGATATATTTTAAATATCATTAAAATATATAATAATTATCGCTATTACCCGCTCATTATGAGCCAGAGATAAATTATTACAGTACATAATACGACTACAGTACAGGCATCATTTTCCCCTCTCTTCACATGAAGATTTCAATAGCTCTTTATCAGACGACGTAATTGATGGCTAATGCTGTAATATTTAGAATGAGATCGATACCATTAGCGTCATTTTAAAGGAACGCTCTACCGGCAAAACTGGATATATTTCACAATGAAACATGGATGAAAAATTGAAAAAAAATGGAGGCTCCCGTAAGTATTGCTTTGGGAAAAATCCATCGGTAGAAAACTGCCCTGAAAGGATACTACTGACTTCGCCGTCACCTGTACACTATTCAGATTTACTGCGTAGTAGAATTTGCGACCGGGATCGAACCAATGAAACTTCATAACAACACTCCGCATAAAGGAAAAAGGGATGTTCGCAATGGAGACCGAGAAACCCATTGCTAGCAATGTACTCAACCAAGTCAACCCTCCCCACAGTTCCCCCTGGAAATTATCATGCTTAATTCCTGATGAATTCATCATGGTAGACTAACTGGCCTATTTTCATTCTCATCTATCACCTTTCACCGGTGCACCGCCGTTGTATACCGTCAGCGCAGGTGGGGTTGCCATTCCATTGTCACACAGCAATAAAAAGACACTCCGTATAATAATGCATGCCAGGGGAAAAGAGGTTGTTAGCAATGGAGTTTGACAGCCCCATTGCTAGCAATATGCCCAATTAGGTCGACCTCCACGTGGTTCCCTCTGGAAACCAGCGTGAACAATTTTTATTGAATTCGTCACTGCTGTCGTCACGACCCTCTTCATCCTCACCTATCATCCCTCACTGGTGCCCCGACGGTGTATACCGATAGAGCGGTTGGGGTTACCATTTCTTTATCACCCATAAAAAAATAAAATAATGCGTGCCATGTTATGTAGGTGCCCGCCTACCCAACACGCTATATTATGCTCTAGACATCTGATTAAAGTTAAAAATTTTAATGTTATGTAGATTATTCTATAAACGGGCAGAATTTTGTATGCCTTCTAGGTATATAAGCAAGAAGAAGCGCGTGCAGTTACGCAAATAATTTACGTCCGCAATCCACATGTTTGAACTCTGAACGAAGGTACTCGCACATGTGCCTGTATCGCTGGCACACACACGTACACGTTCATCATACCGTACATACATCTACCTACCACTTTGTACTTCCAAGAGGACACGTTATTTGTCTACATTTCTGTAATTTTTTTTTGTGGTTACGTTATACGCGATTCACCAATTCTGAACTCTTTTTAATTTTTTCTACAATCTATATTCAAGCTGTATGTTTTTATTTTCTGTGCAGGAACGCGTGCTTTTCAAAAAACTCTGAAGTACTATTTACAAAATATCTAAGTGGTATCTACTTGTAGACAAACGATTCCACATTCTAAATCCAAATATTGTATTATCAATGTACGTAATGTATGTATAAAACTCCTTGTCGGCCATCAGTCTTTTTAAAAACAAAGTATGTTTTCTTTTTGCGAAGTAAAACCCTGTTAACAAAATTTCTACGCGCCTTTGGTTTTTCCGCACAATCCGGCAGTGGGACAGCTGCCGGACGGCAGCCACGCGCCGGATTGTGTGAAATAGCAACGCGATATATATCTTAGTGTTTTTCTATCAACTTTCTCTATTCAATAGAATACAATAATGAGTATAAAAAGTAAACGAATTGCTAAGACGCAGTTACCTATTAAATATTTGTATATACTTGTGTACCTTACTACTGCGCTATAACAGTTTTTATCAAAATCAGTATTTATATTAATATAATATAATATTACCAGAGGGAGACCCATGAAGTAGTTGTGTTTGCATGGCTGTGTTTCGGTTTAAATAAAGGGTGGGATATGGCAGTGAATTTACATGCTACAGAGGAATAACGCCCGAGTCCTCAGAAATTGTAACGCGTGGGGGGAGGGGTATCATGGGCGAAACAGTATACTTTGTTGTGTCCATGGTACTGCTCATGTCATGTCTATAGGCGACAGTTACCACTTTCCATCAGGTGGGCCGTCAGTTTTTTTGCCATTTTAAGTTGCATAAAAAAATAGTATTCTGTATAGTATCTTGGTGCATTGTAGTGGAATTTGTCACGTTGGGTTAACTGTTGCTGAGTGGGAATGGAGTCGTAGCCCCGTCTGAATGTATCGTTGACGGTAATTTTCTTGTGACTAGCAACATATTAGGCAGGTAAAGCGAGTATTATTATTATTTCTTTGCCACCGAGTTCTTTCTTTCTTTATATAATAAAATCATAACAAAGCGAACCCAGTATATTAAATATTTTTAGAAATGTACTTTATGGATATAGTTCACGTCATAGTGAACCGAAAGCGATAGTATTTTTTCTCTTCGTATGTATTTATCGATTTGTATATTAAACTACGAGTATTGGTTCGTGCACACGGCTGGACAGATTGTTGTAAAACATCACTACATTTAGACAATTTGAAAATTAGCAAAGGGATTAAATTGTTATTTTTGAAATAAATAAATAATAATAATTTTAAATTTTTTATAAATTATGAAGTTGTGTGAATACAAACTACTAAGCAGTACCGGGTCGTAAACATAAAATATTAGCATTTAAATCACATTATAATACATGTATAAATTGAATCAGTCGCAGCGCCCAGAGCAGACCAGTCGGTCACGAGTACCATATGATGGATGAGCCAGCCATCATTGTGCTCAACCAGATTTTAGGGGACTCAACAGCCTGGCCCATCACTCTGCCACTTGTCAGGACATTTTAGTGAGCATAACTTACTTAATAGCTAAACTGAAATAATTTTATAGTACACATTACATAACAGTTACAGTATTCACGTATTATATTATACGGCAGGGAGGCATGCGATAATTATTAAGAAACCTCCACGCAACCTTAATTTGACAGTTAAATTTGCGGATATCTGTTGGGTGGCGATAGTCACTTAACATCAGGAGAGCCCCATGCTCGTTGGCACATGGATAAAAAAAATTAAAAAGATGGTAAGTACTCGTAGTATAGTAACGAGACTTTTTTTAAAGACATCTCTTGTCTTATATGAAAATTAAAAGGTAAATTGAGTAACTAAGTATAAACAGAAAAGTGTAAGCCGAAGCTTTGTGTTAAAGCTGTGAGGTCGAGAGCACAACTACGTTAAAATATGTCGCTATATATTGACGAAAACAAATAAAAGTACTTATTATTTTACAGATATTTTGAACCTGATTGTTTTAAGTATATGTAACTTGACATCACTCTACTGCACGCAGTATCTACGACATATGCGCCTTACTGAATAAGTAAGTGTATTGACAGATTGAATGACCACAACTTAATCTACAGTGGAAACAAATTCAAATCACCTCAGCAGCAGCCAAATACTCAAAGGCAGAGTTCAAACATAAATGCCAAAACAATATTGATTCATTTTTACGTCAAACTGGTAAAAGAGCTTGGAAATTAGCTCGATAAACAATGAATATATACACGTACATACATACATATATATATATATATATACTGGAGGATTGATGAAGCAAGCAAGTATTGAACGCGCTCACACAAATTAAGGGATTCTGAATTGAATTATCATTTCTGACAACAAGTGTAAAGTCGACTCGAATTGCAGGAGGCAAGTAAAACTTAAACCATATTTTCAATTGACTTCCAAACAAAGGATTCAATTCGGTTGTATTTTTTTTTTTGTTTGTTTATTACCTCATACCTCCGCCAGTTCTAAACGGATTTGAATAATTATTTTTTTATTAGAAAAGATATATTTACAAATTGGCCCCATAGAAGTTTAATCAAAATCGTATCAATAGTTTAGTATTGAAATCAAAATAACCGATTTTGCCAAATTCAAGTCGGTTTCTTTGTGGAACACAGTGGTTAACTATCGAAGCACCGCAACCGCACAAGTCACTAGCGCCGCGCCAGCTGCAAACCAAAGGCGATACGTATATGTCGGGCGAACACTTAGAATAGAGATATATTTTTATTTATTATATATCAACTTTAATTTAAACATTTTCCAATAGTATTTTTTTATCATTCTATCGCCCGATTCGAAATACAATTTCAAGTGAAAAGAATGGGCAGCACAATAAAATTAAATACATTTTCTAAAAAGTTGATTTACACGAGTAATGGTTTTTTTTTTTAAGAAATTAACTCTTTTCAATGATGTTTCTATATCATATCGATCCGGTGATACCTGGAAGTTTATAAAAGTGTCTGGAAACTGGAAAAATGTGCGGTAAAAAATCGCCGCTGCTCCAGATTGGCAAAATAATTTATTGTGGTGGAAAAAAAAGTGTTTATGAATATATGTTAACTTTTTTAATTGGACGAGATTTCTACAGACTGCAAGCGGTAGTGTAAAAGAACGCTAAAAAACAATTAGTCAACATCAAGTTCCTAGGATATTGTTTACGACTACGATGATCAAATTCGCCTGCATTATATGAACGAACCATCTGCAAACTATAGGAACTCGGATTCTAAACTTCCATCTCTCACGGCAGTTGTTTAATTACGATTTCTATAACTGCGGCGATATTAATTTTTTACTTAATTTCATTATAAACAAATTTACATAAGCACAAAATTAATTTAAAATCATTAATTAAATAAACAATCTGATTTTTCATCGCGATATTTCTTACTTTCAATGTTGTTCCGAGACCTCAAAATTAGTACTCAAATGGACTATATACTCGTACATAGATAATGCGAGACAAGATACTTTTAACTAAGGCAAAGGCGCGATCGTATAGGTACATAATTAATGTTTAAAATAATCGTTTCACCTGTCACTCCAGGTCCGGAGAGCGATTGACTTGTAGGTATGCTGGTGCTATTTCAGGGGCATTCATTATACTGATATCAATTCGTCTATTTCAATTTGACCTGTTTTTGTTCTCACATACTGATACAGGAGCTTTTGTAAAAAATAATCCCAGAACATACACGTACAGTCACATATATTCTAGTGAAACATTACTATTTCAAAAATATATTATAATTTAAAATAGAAATTATAAATATTTTGTATTATTTACAGTTGTTTCAAATTCACTAAATATTTACTTGAACTAATGATAATAAAATAATTAGTAAGATAGAATTGGAAGACGACCGTGACTTACATACGAGCCATATGATACGGCCTTTCTTAGTAAAAAAAAAAATTGGTTCAACAAATAGTTAAGAGCATGAGGCACGAAACGGAGCATTGTTGACGCATCGTATTTATAATGCTTATCGAATGTTTGACTACCTGAGGGCCGCGAGCGGGCGGTCCGAGCGCGGGCCAGGTGCCGGCAGCAGCGCCGGCCCCGACGCCGCCGCCGCTGTACTCTCGCCGCCGTCGCAGTGGGAGCGATAATTTATTGGCACATCAGCGACACCACACAACCGATACGTTACGATATGTACTTTCTTTTCGTCACAAATATTTTAACTCGATTCTTGATAAGAGCAACACGCGACGAACGTTGAACGAGGGACCTATGCGGGCCGTGTCGGGGATGATGCACTTTGATGATGATGTGGTGGTATCAGTCACCTGCGTGTGTGTCGCGGTTCGGCGGAGTGTTTGAGGCACAGCGACCGCCGGTTCGGGATCGAATGAAGTACGCGGGCGTCCTGTCAGCTGCACATGCCGCGGGACTGGTTGCGGTGGCGGCGCGGGCTCCCGGCCGTCGCGTGGTGGCGGTGGCGGTGGCTGTAGCGGCGACGGCGGTGACTGGTCGCGGCACACGTTACGGCACAGTCGGCGAGAGCGGGTGGAGCGACACCGCGACACGAGCGTATATCAGCGCGGTGTGAGCGCGACTATCGTGAAATGCCTCGCTCGCTGCGCTGCTGTCAATTACTGCCGTCTATCAGCGGCGGTGTTTCCATTTTAAATTGCTTCAATCTGACTGTTCCTTTTCTATTTTTAATGTGCGATTTAAGGTAAATAAATTAGGTATGTTAACAGTCATCGCTGCTAACAATTAGTTACACTTTAATAGGTACACTTGCGCAAACTGGGTTTTTATGAGGTAAAAAATGCTGAATCTGTTTCAGTATACCTACAGTAATATGAGCGCAGTGTATACATTACCTACCCTAGTTTAATCGATGTTTTAATACGTCGTAAGTAGATCAGTAAGTCTTCGCGAGACGTAAGCGCATCTTTCTTATCTTAATTATTCAAACTTGTTACCGTGTTATTATAATAATATTATCAGTGGATGGGTGTCACCGACGGATTAGCGTTAAATCAGATGGTGGCAACCCTGAGGGAGCGAGATGCGCCGCTCGTTGCGCGGAGGCTGCCTCCTGGCTCCAGTCCCCGCCCCGCGCACCCCGCGCACCCCGCGCACCCCGCGCACCCCGCGCACCCGCGGCGCCACACTCGATCCCTCGCGCCGCCGGCCGCACTCCCGCCCCCGATCTCCAGTGAATCGTTCCAGACTCCTGTCTCATGGCCATCACATTAACTTTTCATACTTAATATGAATTCAGTGACACAAATATTTGTCCCATTTATTTATTACCTACCCGTTAATATATTTGCGACGCGAGAAGGCAACACAGTTTATTATGAATGTCAGTGAAGTGTTTGCCGTCGGTGGCGCAGGTGGCAGCATGCGGGTGTCCCGGCGCCCGGCGCCCGGTGTGGTGTGGACAGACAGATCGGCGACGTGAGACGGCGCGGCGGCCAGTGGACAGTGGACAGTGGATAGTGGCCCGCTGCCGGCGCTCGTCGCGCTCTACATAAACAAACGCCCACCGAATATAATTGCTAGGAAGTACGCAGAGATGGCCTCTAGTCACATCTCAAATATTATACAATTATTAATTCATTTCATATAAACCTGTACGAAATGTTTACAAACATATATGTACATACAATGAAAAACGATTTTATTGTACTATGCAGTAATTACTTACGATATATGTAGATACATCGAACTGAATTATTGTATATTTTATTATTGCAATGAACTCACGGACATGTAAATAAATCTTTATATTGTTATATCACTGAGGTTGCAAGCAAGCGAGCATACGACTCGCCTGATGATAATCGATCACCGTCGCCTATGAACACCTGCAATACCGGGCATTACTGGCATAACATTATGCCATTACTGAGCGTTCGTGGGAGGAAACAATAACAGGACATCATGTTTATTATTAAATTAAAATATTCAATGTAATAATAACTTATAATTTATCATTACTTAACTAACCTATTACTACTTAAGGGATTGTTACTAATAGGGATTAGCAACTCTATTACTAGCAAACAGTCGCCCTCCTTGCGGTTCCCCCTGGAAACTATCGTGAAAGTTCATTGGTGAATTTGTCACGATGGGCTAACAGACCTGTTTGAACTTGCTTCATATTCACCTATCATCCCTCACTGGTGCCCCGCTAGTGTATACCAATAGCGCAGCCGGGGTCACCATTCCATTATCATCCATTAAAAAAAACCTGTCATAGGTTTTTTTAATGGTACTTTTATTACTAACTAACGATCCGCCCTGGCTTCGCCAGGGTAGAGAAAATACAATACAGCCGGGGGGAAGGGATTGTTAGCAATGGAGTTTAACAGCCCCATTGCTAGCAATATGCCCTATTAGGTCGACCTCCACGTGGTTCCCCCTGGAAACCATCGTAAACAATTATTGTTGAATTCATCACGATGTGCTAACTGACCTACATCATCCTCACCTGTCATCCTTCACAGGAGCCCCGCCGGTGTATACCAATAACGCAGACGGGGTTACCATTCCATTGTCAGCCATGAAAAAAAAATACAATACAGCCCATGTTACACGGCGACAACGTAGCATTCTATAGGTGAAAGAATTTTTAAAATCACTTGAGTATTTTTTGAGTTTAAACACAAAAACCTCTTTATAACATTAGTTTAGACGAAATATCGTGGACATTTCAATACACGCCGGTCGATATATTTTATCAAGCGTCCAGCTGACAGCACCGGCACTAAAAGTTGCATGATAAAATGAAGAGAGTTGAGACTCTGCGGCATTAAATACCTACTAGAAAATACAATAACATTTACAGAACAAGTCTATGATATAATTTACTGTTTTGGTAAAGCAGTGCGCGACATAGGTCGAGTGAGTAACCTCCTAAAGAAAGTGTTACGAGTTATTTCACAATTCACACGAACGTAACTCGCGCGGAAGGCTCGCTTTTTTCATTCACGAACTATTGCCACGAATTATGAATCGTTTTTTTTTTTTTTTATAATGGGTGAAAATGGAATGGTCACCTTGCCTGCGTTATCGGTATATGCTGGCAGGTCACCAGTGGGAGGTGATATATGAGGGTGAAAGCAGGTCAGTTAGACACCATCGTGAAGAATTTCGTGAGAATTAACTACAACAGTTTCCAGGGAAAACCGCGTGGACGTCGACCTGACAGAGTACATTGCCAGCAATGTAATTGTTAGATCCCATTAATAACAATCTCCCCCCCCCCCCCCCTCAACTATGAATAGTTAGTATCATATAACTTTGATCCGCCGAGCTCCCGTGCCTGCAGTGAGACCGTCGTGTTCGTGCGTGATCCTTCTCGTGAGTACTCCGGGCGACCGTCGAGACTCCGAGTAGCGTCTTCCCCAGCACGTCGTGACTCCTGCGCCTTCGAGAGCCCTCCAGAGCTGCCGCCGAGCGCCGTGGGACGCCACAGCCGCCGCTACAGCTCACCGCCGAGGAATCAACTGTGCAATCGTAAGATTGTACAGTCGGATTCCTCCTACACGTGCCCGCGAGCTTCGTGCTCCGTGACTTCGTGCCGCCGCCGAGTAGGACGTCCTTCTCAGGACGAACTCGAGGCCGTCAGCCCTTCTGAGGGCTACAAGCCGACGGGGAGATAGTCCGTGCACCTGGGTGCACCAGTGTAGGCACCTGTGTGCTACACGCCAGGGCACGGTCGAGTCGTAGGGCTTAGGGACCGTAGGTCGTCGCGGGGGTTCTGTCCCCCCGCACCCCTCTCGGCCGTTCCGGAGAGTGTCGCCTCACGGGGAGGACAAGTGCACTCACGGTAACGGTCGAGAGCACGGTCTTCCCGGCCGTGTCGACTCCACCCCCCTCCTCCAGCAGTAGGGATCGTTCGTGGGGTTCCAACCCCCACACCCCCCTCTTTCAAACCGTAGGGTGTCGTCTCACAGGGAGAACAAGTGCACCCACGGCGAGACTGAGGGCACCGCCTGAGTCCCCACTTGGGCGGTGTTGGTCCAGCGACCCCTTCGCCCTTCGTGGGCTACTAAGTTAGGGACCGTAGGGACAACATCACCATCACCATCACCATCACCGACAACAATGTCTGAGCGCGAGGGGAAACCCCCCCGCAAACCTTTTGAGTCGGCCAAACGGCCGACCCGCACTCCTTCCGCGTCGGCGCCTAGGGCGCCGGCGCCACTGCCACAGCGGCAAGCCGTGCCGAGGCAGGCAGGCAGTAGCCGACCGGTTCCAGAGACAGATCTGGGACCGTTTCACACCCGCCGTGAGGCTAGGTTAGCACTCGCCAACCGCAACGTAACCGCTGCGGAAGGGGAACGCGCCGAGCCGAGCGGCGACTTGTCTGGCGCCACGCCGTCTACGGCCGCCAAACGCCGCACACCACCATCGCCCGCTCTCTCGGGAACACCTTCAGAGAAGCGGCTAGACGCAGGCGACTCACCGCCGTCGCCCCGTCTCGCTCCCGCACCGCGCTACACTGACCGACCGTCTCGCTCGGTGAACGCGCCGTGCGAGGCGCGCCCGCATACACGGCGCGCCACACCCCCCCGCTCGCCCTCGCCTGCCCCCTCTATCGACAGCGAGGACGAGCGAGTTATGGATTTCGACGCCTTAGGCGCCCTGGGTCATCCCAATAAGGATGACGAGACCTCGTACGTCGCACTGGAGAGTGTCGACGTACAGGTCCGCTCCGTGGGGACATTGTCCCCCACGAAATCATTCGCGGACGCGGCCGCGGCCGCTCCCGCTCCGCGCCCACCGACGCCTCCCGCTACCACAAAGGAGGCAATCGACCATAAGCAGCCTGGGCAGGGCAAATACCCGCCCATTATTGTGGAATGTCTGCCGCGGTGGACAGATCACTTCGCCGCACTCACCCGCGCACTGGGTGAGCCGCCCAACGCCCGCCCCTACGGCAAGGGCGTCCGATTCCTGTGCAAGACGGACAAGGAGTTCCGTCTTGTACAAAGATACCTAACCGAGGCCGGCGCAGCTGACCCAGCAATCAGCTGGTATTGCTACAGCCTGGCCTCCGAGCTCCCCACAAAGGTGGCAATAAGGGGTCTCCCGTCCGACACCACTTCGGACGCGGTAGCGGACGCCCTCGAAAAAATTGGGTACCCCGTCCGCCTAGTGCGGGGTATACCGGCCCGCCGCGGCCGCCCAGGCTGCGTATTCCACGCCCAGCTCGATCCCTTGAGCAAGGACGAGCTGGATCGTCTTTATGCCACGCATGAACTTTTATTCATGCGTGGCGTCACAATCGAGGGCTGGCGGCCCTCAACTTCCTCCCTGGCACAATGTCACAGGTGCCAGGGATTCGGCCATTCATCGGCCAACTGTCACCGGCTCATCAAATGTGTCCGATGCGCCGGTGAACACGCGGCCGCTGATTGCGACCGGCCGCGCGACCACAAGCCTACCTGTGCAAATTGCGCCAAGCCGCACACCGCCAACGATAGACGGTGTGCGGTTTACAAGAGAGAGGCGCGCCGCAGGGGGATCCAAACCCGCCCTGCCGCCCCCGCTGCTCCGACGCGCGCCCCCGGCGCCGACAGACGCGCAAGAGCGCCCGCACAGTCGGCGCCGACTCAGGCGCAACTTCCCACACGCGCACCGGTGCCGCAGCGAACTTTCCGACCGCTGGCACCGGTGCCGGTGACAGTCGTCCCACCGACGATGTCGTCCCGGGGCACACTCATGGCCCCGGCAAACCCACCCACTAATCGTGGTGAGGCGCCCAAGCGCAGAAGGCGCAACAGGGCCGGCAGGAGGCGTCGTAACCGCGAGCAAAACGCGATTACATCGACGCCGTTCGAGGAGGTCGCCCCGCCGACGCAAACCCGCGGCCGCGCCGCGTTCGAACAACGGGGACTTATTCCCCCCCCCCCCCCCCCCCCCCCCCCAACTCAACCGTTCCAAACATCTGCGCGGCGAGGGACTGCATTACCGACAGTCGCTTCTGTACCGGTTTCGTCCGCTCGCCGCCAGATGGCGCAAAACGTAGTGAACGAGCGACAGGAGGCGTGGCCGTCTTTGAGTGCCGCCCCACGCTACTCGAGTAAACCGCCGTGGCGGTCGGCCCAGACGGCCTCCCAACCACTACGTTCACAACAGACGCGCGATTTACCTACGATAACAGACAATGGAGCCCTAACATTAATAATAGGGCTCCTCACAGATCTCCTTACGGCCCTAGCGGCCGGTGAGGACATAAAGTCGGCGGCTCTCGCCGGATTGGCCAAAATTAGCCAGTACAGAGTCGCGGAGTAATTCTCTCCGCGTCCTGTACTGGAACCCCGGGGGGATAAAGGATAAGGTACAAGGCCTCCGTCTCCTTGCTCAAACCCAGGATGTGCATATCATACTCCTGGGGGAGACCAAGTTGGCTCCCAAGGAGACGTTGCGGGTGCCCAACTACTTTGTGTACAGACGGGACGAGCGGTCCCCGGCCGGTACGGCATACCGTGGCACCGCCGTACTGGTCCGCCGCGACATCGTACACATGCAGTTGGCGCTCCCCGAGTTCCGCGTCATGCGCTCCATAGGAGTGAGCATTAACATCGACGGCGCGGAACTGAGAGTATATGCCGCCTATCGCCCCCCGGTCAGAGAATTCTGCCCCTCCGATGTCCGGAACGTACTGGACGGTAGGAGTCCCACATTACTCATGGGCGATCTTAACGCCAAACACCCGACTTGGGGAAGCCGGGTGACATCGCCTGTGGGTACTAGACTCCTCCGTGACGCAGACAGTCACGGCTACGAAGTGTTGGGACCCGCACACCCAACACACATTCCCACGAATCGTAGACACTATCCAGACGTTCTGGACATAGCACTCGTGCATAGAGTGCCCTGCCCGGTCAATATGGAGGTGTGTACGACTTGGACACACAACACCTCCCAGTTTTAGCCACGCTTGACCTAGGTGCGGTCGTCACCGCATCGCACAGGTCTGAGCGGCGGAGTACTAACTGGACGGCTTATCGCTCAAGCCTCCAGCACATTCCTCTCGACGGCGACTTTTCCACGCCTGAGGGAATAGAGGCCGCCTCTATCGATATACAGGAGCGCATTCAAAGCGCCCTAGAGGCGGCCACAACTACCATACACTCGGCAGCTCGCCGCCGAGTCGAATTGCCGGCACACTTGAGTGATAAGTTGTCGCGCAAAAGAGCACTCCGCCGCCTATGGGCCCGCACCCGTTGTCCACGGGTCAAGCGTGAGCTTAACTGTCTCGCTGCGGAGCTGTCGGAAGGAGTCCGCGACTGGCGTGGCTCCTCGTGGGAGGGTGTCATCTCCCACGCGGGTGAACACCAGTTCACCCTGTACGCCCTTAACCGACAGCTCACTAAGGCACGACCCCCCGTCTGTCCGTTGTTCGATGAAACGGGCAGACGTCGTTACGCAGCCATTGACCGGGCAGAAATCCTGGCCAACCACCTGGAGGGGCAGTTCACTGCCAATCCGGTAGCCGCCGACGCACCCAGCACTGTCGTCGAGCACCATGAGCGCGTTGTACGTCGCGTGGGCGAGTTTCACACCGCTCCGACGCCGGACTTAACGGAGATTAAATTCGTTTCGCCCGGCGAGGTAAGGCGCATCATCGAGCGCCTACCTAGGCGCAAAGCGCCCGGAGCGGACAAAATACCCACGCCTGCACTCGCCCAGCTGCCCCGTAGAGCTTTAGTATTTATTACTAAGCTCTACAACGGTATACTCCGGACCGGCCACTTTCCATCAAATTGGAAACTCGGCCGAGTCATCGCCCTCCCGAAAGCCGGGAAAGACAAACGCTTCCCGGCCAGTTACCGGCCGATAACACTCCTCCCGCACGTAGCGAAGACCTTTGAGCGCGCGCTGCTCCGCCGGCTGTACCCGTACATCACTCTACGGGACGAGCAGTTCGGTTTTAGGGGCGGCCATTCAACCACGCTCCAACTTGCGCGCGTGCTGCATCATATGGCCGTCGAGCATAACCGCGGTCGACGCGTAGTCGGTGTTTTTCTCGATATAGAGAAAGCGTTCGACCGCGTGTGGCACGACGGCCTAGTGTACAAACTGTTGATGCACACTAGCACGCCGCAAGCCTACGTGCGGGTAATCGACAACTTCTTACGAGGCCGGAACTTTTATGTTTCGGTAGAGGGCGTGGACTCAGCCGTCCACCCAATCGCCGCCGGAGTGCCGCAGGGCAGCTGCATTTCCCCAGCGCTATACGCGACGTACACGGACGACATTCCCACCTTGAGGGATGAGCTCCTCGAGGGAGAGAGCGATGTCGTCCTAGCTCTATTTGCCGACGACAGTGCATACTTCATGTCGTCGACCAATGCCAACTACGCTGCACGCAGAATGCAGCGTCTGTTGAACCGCCTGCCTGAGTGGCTCGATAAGTGGCGCACCTCCGTTAATGTGGGGAAAACGGTAGCGCTACTGACTCGAAGCCGCTCACATCATCCGCCGCCTCTCCAACTCCGTGGGTCACCCATCTCATGGGAGCGCACAGTGCGTTACCTAGGGGTAGAGATCGACCGGTCGCTGCACATGACAGCACAGGTTAACCGCGCGGTCACACAGACCAGGACCGCGCGGGCCATGCTGCGACCGGTCCTACAGTCCAATCTCTCGCTGCGAACGAAAATAGGCATATACAAGACTTATATTCGTTCGCAGCTGACGTATGCCTCCCCCGCATGGTACGCGCTGTGCTCCGACGCACAGAGGCGGCGCATGCAGGCGCAACAGAACTGCGTTCTGCGTATGTGCGCAGACGCGGGTCGTTACGTACGTAACGACGTAATTGCCCGAGATCTCGCGGTCCCCTCGGTGGAAGAGTTCGTCCGCCGGCTGGCACGTACAATGTTCAGCCGGGCGGACGCCAGCCACCACCCGCACTTGAGGGACCTAGCCCCGCTCCACGCGCGCCCACCGGACGCGACACGCGCATTGCCGCGAGATCTCCTGCGCACAGCAGGCACAAAGCAGGGCGACGGTTAAACCGGCCCTGCACGGTCGACGACACAGTATATAATGCTCTTTCTCCCCTCCCCACTTTATTCCCTCAGCCGACGCTATTTACAATAGCGTCGGCTCGACCCCACGGGTCGAAAATTAATGACGCACAGGCGGCAGCCTGTGCAGACCGCCCGGGTAAAGGGTGCACACCCGAGGCCCGCACCTGCAACCCTGTAAAGGGCTGCGGATGAACCCTTCTCTCTCTTTGATCCGGGATATAACTACTATAATAGACATTTCTTTAAACCTGGTTGTGAGATGTCGTACACGACAAGTCACCAAATGATGCGCGAATAAGAATTACCTATTAGTTTATGTACGAATCATAATAAAAAAATATATTGGTTATTAAAATTATGAGAAAGTAATATATAATGGATTACACACACATATAATTTGACAAAATTATTATGGATGTTTACGGGAGAGTGAACCCTTTCCATTAAAAAAATAATAATCAATAAACGATTTGGAATTGGCAAACATACCGCGTAACTGACACACAAACATTATGTAGTGCAACTGAGAAGCATCTTCTTTTTTAAGTCAATAAAAAAAATTTGGATGCACTGCAAACTGTAACAACAATCAATCAGTGACCAGCACCGTTATAGTGCTCTTACGGGGGCCTTGTTCGAATGCAGAGGTGACGCGTGTCACGCCAACTGAGGATGCGCATAACATTATAAGGAGCGTGCGAGCGTTACGAGTCGCGAGTGGCTCGGGGCTCGGGGCTCGGGGCTCGGCCGCGCACGTGCATGTACATATTATGGACGTCACCTCACCTGTAATATCGAGATTATCTGATCTCGTAATCGGAACTCAAAAGCAATTTTATTATTAATCATTTTCTCATTGATGAACATGATAAGTACTGTACATGTAGGTACTGCCTGTGACCACATTTGGGCGAATGTATTTTAATGTTAATATTCAACATTCAATTCAAAAGTTAAATTACAAAATTCACATTGGTGTAGGTAGTTGTGGCATAATTGTTACAACTACAACAATCAACATCCTAGATCCTATTTTTTTTTGTAACGGGTGATATTGGAATGGTACCCCGTCCGCGCTATCGGTATACGCTGCCGGAGCACCAGTGATAGATCAAAGCTTGTCAGTTAGCCCATCATGACGAATTCCACTATGATTAATCACGATGGTTTCCAGGGGGAAACCGCGTGGAGGTCGACCTGACAGGGTGTATTGCTAGCAATGGGTCAGTTAGACTCCATTACTAACAATTCCTTTCTCCCCAACTAGACCCATTAAGGATTACAGTCATAAGCGTGTTTTTATTTTATTAGATAAGGGATTAACTGCAATACTATCAAGTATTTCGTTTAATTCCACTGCCATTAGTGGGCGTGAGAGCACAAACATTTGGTGCGGAGGAGTGACCACTGACAGGTTGATCATCGATAATGAGCGTTACAGAGCGTGCCCTAGTTGCTGGTAGTGGCTGGGTCTCGGCAAAATAACATCTACTTAATAAAATAGATGAAAGATTCGGATACAACTGACGAGAATAACGCACTCTGCTATTCGCTCAACATCCTCAACGTATTTCTAATGTAGTGTCTGTATTGATCGCACTGATCCTACTGACGTATCATCATCATATCACCATCATATCAACCTTTAACCGTCCACTGTTGGACATAAGTTTCCCCCTTGAGGGGTTTTGTCAGTAGCTGCCACGCATGGCAGGCGGGTTAGCAATCGCAGTTAGACTTTGGAGATGTTTCAAGAGAGACGCTGTTGGCCATTCCTCGCCCTCCCTTAGTCGCCTCTTACGACACGCACGAGAAAGGAAGGGGTGGATTATTCTATGCCGGGGCCACACGGCTATTAATATTAAAATTGTGAAAATTTGTAAATATATTTAAATATTTGCTTCGTCGTCACGCTTAACTATTGTATATATATATATATATATATATATATATATATATATATATATATATATATATATATATATATATATATATATATATATATATATATATATATATATATATATATGAATATAAATAAATAAATAAATATGTGTTTGTTAGTTTGTTATGAAAATTCTAGCCAAACTTCTTAGATGTGTTGGGCATCTCTGTGCATTTCAACGTCTCAAGGGATCGTTATGAAACTAGGCATAGAGACATGAATGGAGATGAAGAAGAACATAGGCTCCTTATCAACCTGGTCGACTAATGTACACGTACACAGCGGCGCCGCGCCGCCACGTGGACGCCGCGCCGTGCATGGCGCACGGGCACACGACAGTATATTTACGATAATAACCATGTTTTCGTCTGTCGTAATAGCCTATTGAAGTTTTCAAAACTAATTGTCACCCGCCGTTGTTGTATTTGTTGTGATTTAAATCACGGACTTCCTATTGCGTGGTGTGTAACCACACTACTGTAGGTATAACGCTGGTACAACCACTGGGCTACTCACACAACCAAGAGAATCTGTCTATCTGTTAGTTGGGACAAGCTTATCTCTGGAACTACTGTAGAACCTATCGCCATTTCAATTTATTATTATTATAATAATGCATTCATTTACATAATATAAAGTTATTACAATGTTCTTGTGATGAGTATGTAAACCCTGTTTGAGTGCAGCAAAATTGATAGCTAGCTAATATACATGTCAATTTAGTTATCAGATTACATTTAATTATTTTACATAGATTTTAAATAGATTTGTCGTGCAATAATTTCGACTTACATTAAATAAATAAACAACAATTTAAAATATCATATAAAAATAAATTGGAGTCAGTCTAGTTATTTAGGTATATAATATTATATATATATTTAGTGTACACATACTGTATGGACGGAGGAAGACAAAACTCATTTATCTCGCACAATCGATCGATCACATGTCAGTCACGCGGACGCAGTTGCGGTTCAAAGGTAGTCATAAAAATATGCTTAAACATTGAGATTTTACATTCCATAGATTTTTCAATGTGTCTTTGCCCTTTGCCCATTGACGTACGATAAATAACATATCTCACACTTGAAACTAAAACTACACAACCTCAGTTACTAACGTAATTTTTTTATTAAATTTATCTATTACAGGAACGTTTGATGATTAAGCACGTGAGTATTTTCGAAGGAGCTTCGTTGGAGTGTCAGCGATCTGTACAAGTACAACTACAGCATTTACACAATATCGTTCAAGCGCGACATTAAAGACTTTAAGCCCACTATCTGCAGTTTTACGCGTATTAGCGGAATTAGAGTAGATCGGATGTGACGATATTTGCGAGTATCTATCCACTACGTAGTTAAATTGACGTAAACTGTGCAGCAGGCAGCAGTGCGGCCGCGACTAGCCTATTTACTTATAATAATTATACAAGCAATGATCCATATTTAATGATTTCAGAAAGAAGCAGGGTTTCGGTCTGCCGGTATTTTTTAATCGACTTCAATTAAAAGAGGGTGTTTTCTCTCGGATGACTCCTTAGAAATGTACTTTCCAGATATTTTCGTATTTGCGAATGACTGAAACCTTCGCTCACATTCTGTGACGGGCACTACAAAACTCTGGGGTGGTTTTAATAAACTGTTCGTTTTTAATTTGCGAAGCAAAATATACTTGTTATTTTCAAGATATCAAACAAAATATCTTTTAAATATATCACATGACAATTCAGAAATTATCTATTATCGGAGTTAAAATGATTTCAGTTAAAACAAATTTACTTATCAAGGTGAACGAGGGACATATAAAAATTTGCATGAACGAGATTAAGACGACTTTTATATCTAAGTATATTTATATGTAGTATATATGTGATGTGGTTTTCATCGGATGTCTTTGAATTCTTCAATTATGTTTGTACTCGTAGTTCTATAGGCAGTGTTAGCCTTCAATATAGTAATATGTTTGTGTAATTTTCAACCGCTCTCTTGATGATCTTCTTATTAGATTTGAACTTTACTAGTATATAATAGACGCTTGAAAAGGTTTGTGCCTGATTGTATGTACAAGTAACATTTAACGTCGCGTTTGTCGTAGAAAAAAGTGGAATGGGAGCGCGCCGTGGCACTCGAGGCTCCCGCGCATTAGTGTTACAGGCGCGGACACAAGGGCTCACAATTAAATGCAAATATTGCTATTGTAAATTTGTATATTCTATAACAAAAGACATAGGTCCTTTTTTATTATCCAAAAGTTTGTTATTATACAAAGGACCTGTCCATTGTTATACCAAAATAGCTAAGCATTAGGGCGAGCACGATCGCGGCGGAGCGCGGTGACGCAGTCGAGGATTCTCCGCGCGCGTTTAACTCTTTAGCTCACGTGCACCCGCCGCACGCCGCACGCCGCATGCCCCAGCGCTGTGTCTGCAGCACTTCGCACATCTCTGTTACTGTTATTCAATACATTTATATTTAAAGCTACTACCTCTCTGGTGATGATTATGGTTCTCTTTGAATTTGTATGTCTTAAAATTACATTAAATTCAAAACAATAAATTTAGGTATTAAATAAAAATATCAGTGTGGTGTAGCTACTTGTTTACGTTAACTTTCGTGTCATTCGCATTTCAATTGATTGTGCGAAGAAAATAAATGTAAATAAACCTTTGTAAATGCCTTGGACGGTGAAAGCGGTCGTCAGGTGTTTATTGTGACCGTTTGTTGTGACCAAGAGCGTCGCTCCCATGCTTGATCTATAAATTCCATTTCATTTTCTTATAATATAAAAATCTCGTTATCTTTTTTTTTTATTCTTGATCTGTTTACACTTTTACTTATTTATTTATTTATTGTTAACTGCAGTTTACAGATGATCAAACTCCAACACACTACAGGTAATTACAATTTATAGGTACATGTCATTTACAATAATTTATCAATTTACTTATATAATCATAAGTATGTGAATTAAATTACAAATAAACGTCTAACAATATATGTGAATAGGTTATTATAAATCAGCAATATTGCAAAATAAAACAGTAGTGGGTATTATTTGGAAACAAATCACAGTAGAGATAACGAGTGCAATAACATGCGTAGACTGTAAGGCTCCTTGTAGTACATTATGTGTATGGGTGTTCATTATTTATTCATACACGTAGAGCGGAGCGCGGCGGTGCGGCGGCGCGGCGGCGGCACGTGACTGCGCGAGAGTGCATAGTGCATGCCCGCTGCATACCGACGGCACGCACATCGCGTCCGCGGCGTATACACGCTCGGTATTTGCATATACAGGGATTATGCATCGTTGTACGAATTTACTGCATGTACCACATTATTATAAACGTACACAATTTCACACAGATTTATTTTATAAACAACAGCATCTTCGTCCAAATACAATCTTTCTCAGACATACATATTTGTATGTAAATATATAAAAATCTTATAAAATTATTTATCGCATTTTAGATCGTTACTTTTTAAATTTCAATCTGTTATCTCGAACATAAACTGTATGGAACATTAATTACATATTCTAATATAAAACTAACCGGATTGACTTGTGTGTATGTTGGCCGATGATCTCGACTAGTTTTGGGTCAATGCGGGTAATCATACATAAAAATATAACAATAAAAAAAATCATATTTTAATTATATAATTTTATTTTTCAAAGTACAGGCTAAAAAATGCATATTGTGGAGTAAAATGTATTAGTAAACACACGGTACCTATCGCATTCTAAATTGTGATGAAAACGTGACGAGTTTACAAAACATCTCACCACTCGTAGGTCACTGTTTTCTTGCAGAGTAACATGTGGGTTACCGTGTGTAATGTGCTATTAGCAGTTAGCCGGACAAACGCGCAGATTACAGCTGGGAAATTTTATTTAGTAAATAATAACTCTGCAATTTCAAAGCAAATGAGCAGATGTTATCGCGGTTTTAATCATATGAGTTATATAATTAAATATTTAGAGCGGCAAGGGGAGGCGGTGGACCATTTACCAGATATATGTAACATGACAACATGGTCAGCGTCGCGACTGGTTGGACAACTAATTATCGTGCACTAAAGTGCACGAAAACCGACGAAGATTATAGTGCAAATGCATCGAGACAAGTTGACAAGCCGGAGTGCGGAGTGGCGCGATCAGGTGGGGGCAGGTACACGTTGGCAGCGCAGCCGGCCGCAAGGTGGCCCGGGGGTCGAGGGGCAGCCTCCGTCATGTGACTCCCGCCGCCGCGCCGCCCGTCCATTGATGCGCGGCTGAGTCAGCCGCTCCGCGCGCCGCACACGCCGCACGCGTCGCACGCGTCGCACGCGCCGGTCACTGGCGCCGCGCCACCGCGAACCTGTTCTCACCTACGCACTTGTTCTTGTTTAGAAAGTCTTTCGACGCATTGCCGTTTCTCTCAATAAGTCAATAGTTTTAGTTTACTTTAACGGATTGCAAATATAAAAATGGGTCTAATGAAGTTACACAATAGCTTAAGTTTTATTGTAAACACTAAAATATAAATTGAAATAAAGTGATCACGAGTCTTTAATTTCGTTGCATGCAATATGAGTCGCGTTTTAAGCGATAGGCGGATCCAAATATGTACATTGTAGCACCCCTTAAAACCAAAAAAGAGGTAGCGAAAACCTTGTATTGGATGGAGAGATGATCATGACCCGGTTCCCTAGGGACTGGTATATCTCGGCCAGCGAGTGGAGGTCTTCCCCCAACAGTGGGTCACCGCAGACGATGACTGACATCTATTAATCCAATATGTTATTGTACAAGTATGTCGATCATGTACATACATATTATTAAATTATTTCTCAATTAACATACAATCATTCAAACTTTCACTAAATATTAGTAAGATGAGAATCTTATTCATTCCTAGCTGTAACCCGCTGTTTCGCCTGTAAACATCAGGATAAAATATTGTAAATATATTGTGTGATGTCAGTGTCTGTCTATAGCCGATGGTTATCACTTTCCATCAAATACGCCGTCAGCTTGTTTGCTATACCGACTTGCATAAAGAAATATTCTATATATGTGTTCAATTTGTATCTTAACGTAAGTCAATAACAAACATTTAAACAACATTAAGAAAATTAACCATATCAGTTCAGCTACGAGTATTTTAGAGTAACGCCATTTAATTTTTATTTATAAACTAACTTTTGACCGCAACTTCGTACGCGTGACTTTTGAAAGTAGGTAATCATTTGTAGACGATGTATCAAGATAAAACATACACCAGATTTCAGTTAAAACTTCAAGAACACAACTATGAAAACCGAATTCAATTTGGTGCAGAGGTTGTTTTCGCGTGATACCAGAACATCGTGCAGTTACAATCTGCTTATTATATTTATAAATAGATATATCGTACAGATATCGTCATATGGTACATGCAGCTCCATTTATAAAAATAGCCTACATGCTGCGCCTCGTGTCCAGACTACTTCAACGTACACCTGAAGATGTCCCTGTTTTATTCAGTAGCCGGGTCGATGAACAGCGCGTCGTGATCCATGTCGCCTCGACTCGGTGTCGCTGGTTATTAATGCTCTGTTCGGAAACAGGGAAAAAACACGTATAACTAGATATCGTACTAATATATATTTCTAAATGCAAATACTACTCGTACCTATTCTCCGTGGAAATTAGTTACGTGACCAGAAAATGTCGCCTCGATTATGCTTATCTAAATGCGAGTAGAGCCAACTCCGTGCTGTTTTCTTGTTATAATAGTTTATTTATTTAAATCATTTGACAAACAAGTCGTCTGCATTATTTATTCATACGCCAAAGGCGCATTTTACAATAAATTGTAATATCTACTATGCAGGAGACGCTCGTTGTGATACGACTATCCAAATCAGTTCAACAGAGCCGCTCGCAGCTTCACTTTCTTCTAGCACGAAGCTGGCAACGACTTTAGTAACCTATAGATGCCTGCAACTCCAGCGCTCTCAGTTATATTGCCGAACCTGAAGGTACCTTAAATGCTCTTTTTGAACCCTAAGGAATCAGGTAGCTCATTCCGGAGTAAGAGTGCACGGGAGGACGTAACTTCTCTGAAACCACATTGTATGAGCCTATTTAGGTTCGAGGATGTGCATGAATTTCTTGTTGATAGCGAGCGGTGTACTAAATAGAAGTGCAGTGTAGTAGGCGCCGAGCAGTGGCAACGCATTATACGAAACAATAATTATATTTTATGATGTCCACGATATTATCCACGTATGTATGTTGTCGATAATGAGGTGCCATTTGTCACCAACGGCGCAGTCAGCTTGTTAGCCACTCCCAGTAGAATAATAAATAAATATTACGGAAACAGATTTTACATAAATCATACGAACAGTTACAGGTAACATGAGCAAGTTTCCTGATCTGACGACATGTGCGGCAGAACTAAACATCCTTGAGATGCTTTCAACTATACACTACACTAATCTATACAAACGAAGGGTTCACTATGTACAGAACGCTTTCTAAGAATTCGTAAATTCACTTGAAGAGAAATCGAGTCGACGAGCTAAATGTGTTTTCATAATAAAACTGAATTAAGCAAAAAATAGTCGATAATAATAACAAAATATATTGAATTCATTGATCGGCAGTGTAGTTGCGTTTTTTATACACATCATATGTATATTTCACGTGGAACTTCAACTCAAAAAATAACAAGTGTAGTTGTCATAAAATGAATATGTGATCAAAACGGAAGCAAAATGAGCAAACAAGCAATCCTAGCAATGGGTGATAGTCGTTGCAGGCATTCATAGGCTACGACAACCGTTTACTATCAGACGGGCCGTATGCTTATTTGCTACCTTACTTGACTGCAAAAATCATTCTAAAGTCATAGCCACAAAAATGTACAAGAATTTCCTCCTTTAAAAGTCATTTAAAAATATTTTATTGAGCAACCTATAAACATCAATACGATATTTTGCCGGAGCAAAAAAACGTACACAAAGACTTCTTTTAGTGAGAAATTGATCTGCGTCCGGGGGAATCCAGATACACGGGTCCCTCGGCAGCAGGTGCAGCGCGATACCACGAACGCAGCCGAACAAAGCCACAGGCGAGACAACAATACGTTGCCACGTACACGTAAATCATTAGCAACAATACCAACCCATTGTATTCCCAGTGACTGAACTTCAATAATTATATTTTTTTTGTGAGAGAATAAAAAGCTGGTACTATATGTATTTCCCCTCACTAGAATGTGAAAACTTCGTAAACTACTTGATAAATGGCGAAACTTCGACTTTGTAGACATTAAAATAATAATAATCAAGGGATAAGGATTCTTCAACGCTTCATCATCTGTCAATTTATTACTTGTGGGACAGCTCTGATATTGCAACCACCACCTTGACCACAGATAATATAATTTTATACAGAGAGACAGTAAAAATAAATAAGGATTGACGATCGATTTTATTGGTACCATTTCGATTTACATTAGAGTCTATACAAATACAAATAAATAATGGATAAAAGCAATAAATCTTTAAGCGACTCCCAAAAGGAGGTCCCCAATTTCTTTATATTTTTTATCTACACTAATATTATAAAGAGAAACGATTTGTACTTTTGTGTATATGTATGTTTGTAATGAATAAACTCAAAAACTACTTTGCCGATTTCAAAAATTCTTTCACCATTAAAAAGCTACATTCACTCTGAGTAACATAGGCTATATTTGTTGCTAGAAAAGATTAGAAAACTAAACTAAAACTTTAGTAACATAACACAAGGTGTAAAAAAATACTATAAAATATCTTTCCTCACGTGCGCTGCTGAAACAATTGGCGATAAAACAAAAGTATATTCTACAATATTGAAGAAAATATAAATAACTACAAAAAACTCCGCGATACTTCATGTCCAACTATTATCGCTATGTCACAATAACCACTTTTTACATTTTAAAAGTTGATAGAAATACCGACCAAAATTACACCATGTTATTCATACTTCTGTTTAAATCCTTATCCAAATAAATAATATTGTTTTGAAAACTATTTCAATTGATCATTTTTTGACTATTATAATTGCATTTTTTTGTCGAAGTTTAAAAATGTTCACCCGTGCGAAGCAGGGACGGAATTACTTGATACTTCTAAACCGACTGTATATTTTTGTTGCAATCGATAAGGTACATCTATGTTGGTATAATATAGGGACAAGCCGTTTTTTTTGCAGAGCCTAAAATACTGGCCGTTGCGCAACAAAATCTAATTGTAGACACACAATTCCGCGTTCTAAATTCAAATATACATATCTATAAAATACGTTGTCAATAAAAGGTCGGTTTTATTCATTCAGTGGGACCACTAGTGTCGGGGCGTCTATTAAATATTATTATGGGCACCTAATGTATATTTGTTTTGCTAAAACGTGCTATTCATGCGATTTATATTATGGCAAGTTGTGAATAATTAAAAGAGAAATTTAAAGAAGCAAATACTTGTAACGGTAGCGTCAATAACAATACATCAACAACAACAGTCAACAATACGTAACTTATATACGCTGGAATCTTCAAATGTCTCAAAAACAGCGACCTCAATAATCTTACCACTATATACAAATTCAAACTTGATGCTCCGAAGTACCATTTAGAAAAAGTTAACAGATCTTTTATGAGAGTGGACATTAAATGTTATACATAACAAAACACCGAACTATATTGAAGCTACTTTGTTATAAATTTAAACTATTATTAAGAAACACTTATTAAACAAAGCCTATTGCACACTAAACGATTACTTGAATGATAAATACACATAATGTTAAAAGAGTTTTAAAAGAATGACTTGAGTTTCTTACGGATTATTCCTAGTAGTTAACAACATTCTGAAGCCTGTAGTAGATTTATAAAACAAATAACGATTTAAAAGTACTTTTTAACAAGCCTATTTTAATAAAAATGATTTGAATTTAAAGTTGAGACCAAATACTACTTGCATGTTGACGTATTCGTTCACCTTTAAAGAAATTAGCAAAATTTTCCTTCCGCGTTGTTGTCGTACGTTAATTAGAAGTAACGTTATCTAAAAACTTATCTAAGTGGCCCATAAATATTAACTCAATTTGAGCCTAGGCAAGCGGCGCCTGCCCTCTGAGCAATACATACGAGTACGTGCAACTGTAATGCGCACGTGGGTAACGTGGGCGAATGCTTAGTTGCGTGTGAAATGGTCACTTCTCCGTCTAATAAATGTAACGAAATCATGAAATGGAAACATATTTTGAACCGCCTTCAAAAAGGAGCAGTATCTCATTTACGACGCTGTAATATTTCGAGTAGATATACTGGGAACTTATGCCTTATAATTAATACTGTATATTATTAGAGGGAGACTTTGTACAAAAGTCGTTTGCTTGGGCACCTCCGTCCCATTCGTGTTTCTACCGTGAAGCAGTTGTGTTTGCATGGCTGTGTTTCGATTTGAAGGGTGGGATATGGCAGTGAATTTACAGGGTACAAAGGAATAACACCTGAGTCCTCAAGAATGGCAACACATGGGAAATATTATGGATGGAACTATACATGGGTATACTCTGTTATGTTCATGGTACAGCTCATGTCTATAGGCGACGGTTACCAATTTCCATCAGATGGATCGTCACTTTGTTTGCCATTCTAAGTTGTATAAAAAAAATTATTATAGTAATGTTTAGGTATAATGTGGTAGGAAAATCAGGATAGACCATCGCTTTATTTGCCGACGCGTTAATTTATTGGATGTGAATAATTATCCTGTCAGTTATGTACTGACGAAGTTTAAGTTAACGGGTGAAATCACGAAGATCCATTAAAACATTGTCTTTAATGTATTAATGATTTATTTTTATATATGTCACGTATTGTATTATTTAATCGCATTTTAGTGACTAATAATAATGTTTTACATTTATTGTTAAAAACTCTGTAAGTACACATTATATTTTAATATAATAACTACCGGTTTAAATTACGTGTAAATAGATCGACTAGTTTCGGTTTCATTCGGGACCCTTAATCGGGAGCGGCTGTGATGTTAGTTGCACCGGTAGTTATTATATTAAAATATAATGTTCGACTTGTTTGGGACAATGGACACTAGTTGATTATATATTCCTTCAAAAACAATTCCTATTTATGAGCACAGCACTAGAGCTGTGCAGGCAGCTACCTAACCTACTCGGATATAAAGCGAACGTGTATTTAATTATTTATAGTTCGGTGATACATTTTTTCCGTTATCGCTTCCGTAGTTTTTATAAAGTAGTTGATATAAAGGTTTACCTATACGCGGAAAATATAAAAACCCCTTTAAAGACATAGGATGCCAATGACGAATAGTCGGGAAGCTGATTGTATACAATTCTTGACTTGCAATAATTATTCTGACATTCAACAAGCTTAGCTTACCATAACACTCGGTTGGATTGTCGACGCTTTGCGACGCATAAAAACGTTTGTTTCCCGATTTATAGGTATGAAGAAAGATAAAGAAATCCATTCGCCAATCTTGAGACATGGCAAGGTCAGCTGCAGTCATGAATTACTTGATCAAGAATTGACTTATTTTACGTGACTTAGACGTATGAACCGCATTCTCTGCTATATATACTAGACAGAGTATGCTCGTTAGACTAGTGGTCATAGTGCACACACAAGTATGATGTCTGTATAGAATCCACAATAAACCAGTCTGAGAATTTACAAAAAATATTTCAGCATTAGTCAGACTCTGACATGAGCTTCCTGCGTTCAAACGCTTTGTCAGGGGGAAAAGGGATTGTTAGTAATGGAGACTAAGAATCCCATTGCTAGCAATATACCCAACCAGGTCGACCTCTTCGCGATTTCCCCCTGGAAACTATCATGGTTAATTCCTGATGAATTCATCATGATAGGCTAACTGGCCTGTTTCATTCTCATCTGTCACCCTTCACTGATGCTCCGCCAGCGTATCCCGTTAGCGCAGGCATGGATACCATACCATTTTCACCTATAAAAAAAACGCCTTGTCAATACATAATCTTATTTTAAATTCACGATCGGGACTTGACGCGATGTGATTACAGGAGAATAATACTTATATAGCTGATTAACTAGTGCATAATCTATTTCAGTAAAAATATTTAATAAAATAGCATAGGATTTGTTTCAATGACGTTATATTTATGAAAAAAAAGCTCTACTTGATTAAGTGAAGATGACTTTCATCTAGATATCATTACGGAACTAAAATTAATTATTATAATATCCTATAGATACTCTTTCTCTATTCAGGTTCTCAATGTTGACTGGAAGAAATCCCTTCAAGGGATAAAACTGCCTGTACACCTTGCCAGTTTCGTTCTAATCTGATAACTATATACAAAAGTATTTAAATACATAAACAAATAATAATTGTTGTACAACTTGTCGATTTATTAATCGACAAGTTGTACAACACGGCGGGATACATTTAGCGCACACAGCACGAATCCTTGGATCGGGTGTAGCAAACAGTTAAAGTTTTTAAAATTCTTTTATAGACGCGAAACGATCGGATCGAAATAATATCGTCCGTCCGATGTTATTAAAAAAGTAAATGTGGTACTGGTGAATGCTTTCAAAAACTCCATCTACGAGTATAATGCTGTTCTTGTCAATCATCTTTTTTCAATACAGACATTTGCAATCACAAAAATTTGTGATATGTAATTGAAATATTGATTTAAGTAAAGCCTTGCGTTAGTCTTACTCATGACTTAAATACTTAGTAATTAAGTCATGAGTAAGACTTTTTACCAGAGGGAGACTTTGTACAAAAGTCGTTTGCTTGGGTACCTCTGTTCCATTTGTATTTCTACCGTGAAGCAGTTGTGTTTGCATGGCTGTGCATCGATTTAAAGGGCGGGATATGGCAGTGAATTTACAGGGTACAGAGGAATAACACTGGAGTCCTCTGAAATGGCAACGCATGGAGGTATCATGGACAAAACAGTATACTCTGTTACATTCATGGTACTACTCATGTCTATAGGCGACGGTTACCACTTTCCATCAGGTGAGCCGTCAGCTTGTTTGCCTTTCTAAGTCGTACAAAAAAAGTATTTATATACAAATTTCGTATATATGTGTACAGGGCCAGTCTCAGTATATAAACTTGGCTGTGCTCGTCATCTTCATCTCTGCTCTGTCGTGTCGTCGTGTCGTGCCGTGTTCGTACACGGTGCGCCGCCGCGCCGTCGCGCCGCCGCGTGGGCGCGGCTGCAGTTGCTAGCACCACAGCGCTGTGACGTCAACAAGGTCTGACAAGAGGTCAATAGCATCGTAGTATGAATCCATTGTAGCTGCACAACATCGCAGAAATGTATTATGTTTCTCTATTACTAGATTTCTGCTGCTTTGTCTGCATGAATTTGTTAACTCAATAAAATATTCGACGTCACTTGCTCGTGTAAGGATTCTGTTGCTTTAGTACGGAAACTATGATATAACGTAGCGTAGTGTATTATATAATCTGTGACCTGCAGCTGGAGCCCTAACATGCGGCCTCTAAACAAATATACAAGTTGCCATCTTTTATATACACATATGTATATCTTTAGAGACAGATCACTACGCGAGTCTACACATCTACTTGTCAGCTTAGCTGTTTACTATTGTAGACGTGAAAAGTTATCAAAGTTAGTACACTGTTCAATCACGTCGATTTTATTTCATACTAGCTGTATCCTCGGCTTCACTTGTGTGAATCAGTATATAAAGTATCTTATATTCTAAGTTAGGACCTAACCTATTTGAGTGAGGGGAAAGGAATTGATAGTAATGAGGTCCAATAGCCCCATTGCTATCAATAGACCCTCTCAGGTCGACCTCCACGCGGTTCCTTCTGGAAATGATTATGGTTAATTCTTGTCGAATTCATAACGGGCCAACTGACCTGCATTCATTCTCACCTGTCATCTTCCATTGGTGCCTCGTCGGTGTATACCGGTAGTGCGGGCGGAGTTACCATTCCATTAGCATCTATTAAAAAAAAACCTATTTGAGCACCAAATTTCATTCGCTTTTTGCGTGAAAGAGTAACAAACATGCATCTGCCGTCAAAAACATTTTTTTCCCCTTTTTTTTTTATACAACTTAGAATGGCAAACAAGCTTACGGCCCACCTAATGGAAAGTGGTAACCGTCGCCTATGGACATGAGCAGTACCATGGACATAACAGTACACACACATACTGTTTCGCCCATGATACCGCCCATGCGTTGCCATTCCTAAGGACTCAGATGTTATTCCTCTGTACCCAGTAAATTCACGCCATATCCCACCCTTCAAACCGAAACACAGCCATGCAAACACAACTGCTTCACGGTAGAAACACGAATGGGACAGAGGTACCCAAGCAATCGACTTTTGTACAAAGTCTCCCTCTGGTAAACTTTCGCATTTATAATACAAGTAGGATATTACTTTATTACTATATTTTATATGGAAACTTTATATGTTACCATGTTGTCAATATGTTGATTAACTTTCATTTTATACCCGAATCGGGGAAAGAAAGTAACGCAAATTCGTCTCTCTTGATTCGAATTAGACAAACAGTCGCTGATGTAATACTCCAGTTTGGGACAAGGAATTAAAGGCACATCCACACTGGCCAGTGCCGAGGCGGATGTAACGCCGTATTCTTTATGCAATGTCGCAGTCATTCCACACCGATGACCTGAGCAATTTTAGCAGATGCAGCGTCACGCACAGGGATAACAAAACAGATAATAGGAAGAGGATTTTTCTCTAAATAAACACTTTTTTTTTTTAGCATAAAAATGTTTATTTTCATGCCGAGAAAATATATTCTCAGTTTCGTTAAAAATTAAGGCCAAGCTTGCGAATTCGGGTAATTTCATAAAATATCTATGGAACAATATAATTTGTGTCTGACACTAATCTATACGGCACTAATAAGTCCCTATCTACTGATAAGTGTGGATAGTACTTAAATGTTTAAGACTGCAACCGCGAAAGTCCATCATCCCAGCCCGTATTTTTGGTACATTTTCCTTTTTTTTTTTAATTCTTACTATCTATCCCTGAACTTCAAGCTATTTGGGTACGAAGAACCTTTTACAGGACCGATTCAAGTCGATAACCTCAATACCAAGAATATTATGAATGATCATAAAAGAAGTTGTTATTTAATAAACGCGGAAATAATCACTCGCCTCATCTAGTTCATTATAATACACATCGAGATCGGTAAAATAAGCTTTATACATATCTACGCACACATGCTGACATATGTGTACATATACAGTATCTATTTATACAGCTAAACAAAAATTGTATCCATAAAATACGTCACAAATTTAATTAAAAATATATTACAATAATTTAACATGAATAAATTGAATATTCATTAAACAATAATCATATTCTGATTAAATATTATTAATAATTTACATACAAAAAATATACGACTCCACCAGTAGGTACCTATCATCAGCAGGCTTCGATTTTCTTGTGCTCTGTACTCGTAGCTTCAAAAACTTCTGACATCTCATTCAAACTTTTGCCTTTGAGTTTACCTTATTTTGTAAAATTCCGAGAAAGTTTTATATTGTTATGTTAGATCATGTTTATTAATATTAATTAATTAATTACAAGAGGATAAAATAATAACAATATGAGATAAAAAGTTACATAGCAAAAATAACATACTTTTGTCTTTATAACTTAAAAAAAAACGATTGATTGATTAATGCGGAATTGTTAAATTACACTTTTAGTCTACTATGCATCTCCTCTGTTCATTTTCTATAATTTGTTATATTATTATTATTGAAATTTGACAATAAACAATCGTTGTCAGTATTGTGAACAATTCATAGCGAGCGTTACCGTTATCGCACATACACTCAAACACTACGATTTCCATGTCTTTTCTTATCACAATGACATTGGCGTAGCAAGAAACACATATAGCCTTGTGGTTTGGGCATAATCCTATGTATTCCGTTGTGTAGAATATGATCAACAAAAGAGTTTTTAAACCAAAGCTATGGTTGGCCGGTACTACTCGTATTAGCTTTTATGGCTTTTATTATCTTTCCGAAAGCAAGAGGTCCTTGGTTCCTTCGTAACAGTTTTCGTGGTTAAGCCGCTAACTCTGAACCGATTTTCATTATTATTTTGTACTCGATGGAGTTTACTCTCGTATTAGTACCATATAAATTGGAGCTTCCGCCTTTCTTAACTGAGAAGAACTCTACTTGCTGCGGTGCAAAATTTGCTTAAAGACACGATTTTGCGTTTTAAATTCAAATATAGTTTACGTAACCTTTTGTTTTAAAATAAAATAAAAAATGTTGATAATTGATGTTTAATGCTGCTTTTTTGTGGACCAAAATATAAAAATGTCTAAAATTTCAAACATGCTGTATAATTAACACGATTCACGGAAGAAGTGGACTAATTGTGACTCAAACACGAAGAATTCTATCCGCATCGGAGTAACAAAGAGAACCAAATATTTGCAGAACAATCGAAATATGAGAACACTGCGATAACGGGTGCAGATAATCTACACAGTGACTTCATCGAGAGCGCATGACACTCGCTCGGGTTCGACGTCTTCATTACACATTTTCAAGGTATTCGTATCGAGGTGGAATTAGTTCAAGCAAATGTTTGATCTTTCCCTGTACCATATTCTGTAATTCCAAACACTTGATACGGAGATATTAACACTTTGCCATACCATGCCGTCATCATCACATCAGCTTATTACTAGTCCACTGTTGAACATAGACCTAATTCTATTGCGGAGTTTTGCCAATAGGCAAACGGGGTGGTAACCGCAGTTAGGCTTTTGGTGATGTATTAAGAGAAATGCTGCTGCCCATCCCTCAACAAAAAAATTCTCCTAGTCGCCTCTCACCACGAGCGAGGGAAAGAAAGGGTTGGTCCATTCTATGCCGGGACTACACGGTACAAAAACTTTAGCCCTCAGAAATGGTATTCATGAACATTACAGTATATTCTGAGATGTCCATGAACAAATACCACTTTCAATCAGATGCGCATCCAAGTATAAAAAAACCCTCAATTATGTACTTTTTGTAAATATTCTAAGAATATTTTAGAATACGCTGCATTACAACTAAGAAATGGCAACGCATGACGTTACGCCTTGTCTCATGAGCAAAATGTTGCTCCTGCGTTATTCTGCGCAAGCGCTGTGCATTCTTCCTCTTCTTGTTCTCTTAGTGTAACTCCGCCTCTAGGTACGTACACGAGGTGTGTACAAACAGCGCGTGCCTCGGCAGCGCGGTGTTTATACGACTAGTGTGTGATTATGTTATCGGGCATGACGTGACGTCACTTAACATTGCGGTGACGAATACGATCTCCCGGCGCAGGCGCACGCAGTCATCTTTTGGAGCTTGCGATGTTTATCAGTGCAATACGTTGATGCGATACGTTTATCAAACTACTTCAATGCAGATATACATCGACGCCGATTTTGCATTCTGCGAATCAGATTCCTACGAACCGAATAGATAATGCTATGATGTTGATGTCAAATTGACACACAGATTACATACAATAACACCGGATAAACTCAATTGCATGTGACTACATTAAATGCAAAATCATTTTAAAATAGTTTAAAAAGCCCGTTATTAACTTAGACCATTTCTCTCAAATTGTCTGCGTATTTTATTATATGCGAGGTATATTTTGTTCTTGGACAAATAATCCATTTATGTTAGTCTCCTTTGCCCATGCTATTAAATCCAACGAAAGACAATTCTCAACTTACGTGTTTTCCAGACATAAAAAAAACACCTAAAATTGCCCAGTATGTTGTAGTACGCTTTTTGAGTTGGACATTTAGGTCCTCGTGAGAGACTGAAAACAAGAACATTTTAGTCCCAAAAAATAGCAGCGCCTTCAATCCTAACAAAGCATATTAATAAACAACGGGCTATATCGTAGGCACATTTGGTACGTTAAAAATATTTGCATTTAGAACTCGGAATAGTACGTCTACAACTAAGGTTTACTCCGCAACAAAAGGATTTTTCTATGCAAAGAAAAACTGCAGTTTCAATGATCACGAAATTAATATGGGACTATCGCGGTACAGAATTAGTGACGTAACAGTAAATTAATATTTTTCATCATAGTAATAGTTGTTGTTGTCATAATAACAGTGTTTAGAACTAACAACAGTATATATGTATATATATTCTTCATGTATCATACGTACACGTACCTGTAGTAAGTAATCATATTGTCAAGTTGTATCTCTATTTCCTGTAGCAATAAGTGTTGTGGTTTTTCATTATTAGATGTTTCTAAGAAAAAGGACAATATTTCTATTTCTAATGACATATATAAACTCAGTAATTTAACAATTTGAAATCGTTTTTCTGATTCCTACAATAGTAACTGTAAAAATGTGGGAAATTTTTTAATAGTTCTAAATTCCGTAACGTGACTAAGATCTGTACATGAAAATATCTTAGATTCAGTGATTTCACTATGCGTTAATCACTTAGTTTCTCGAATAATAGAGTACTCAGCTATTTATGAAATAGCTTTCTTGGAGTTGAAGTGACTGTAAACTGTCTGCAAGACGTAGACAGGTGAATGCAGACTACGAGGACGAACAAAAACTGTGTGTCACTCTCAGAAAATAACTACTTCTATTGTAGATGCACCGTAACTCTTCAAGGTCTATTTTATCATAACATTGAGGTAAAATGTGCTAAAGGATTGATTTAGTTGATAAGTGAATGTTTTAGAGTCGATAAATATAAGTAAATAGACTTAAATGAATCGACCAACGGACAACATGCCTTCGTTGCCGTTTTAGATAATTTATATATTATCCGCTAACATAAATATGTTCAGGTCCCACTTACATATTTTGAAACATTTCATTTTAGGCCAGCTAAAGGAAAAACATCTTATTTTCCTGTTATTTTACATAAAGATGTAATTGTACTCGTAAAACATAACTTGAAGAAACGGAAATGTGTTATGAATCTGTTAATAAGTTACATGTGGGTGGGTAATTTTGTTACTGCACTAGCGCAAACTACGCTGGATAATTAATTTATCGTCATCATTTCAAGTTGGAAATGACTAATCAATAGCTATCGATTATCCTGTTGAAAATAGATTTAGCTTGAGAGCAATTTTTTAGCAATAGATTAGCGATTTTACTATTGTATTTAGACTCTAGATTAGATTAGACTCTAGAGCTTTCCTCCACCGTTGATATCTGCAGAGTTTTGTCTTTTGACTTTATGACATTTTAGATGAAAATATATGATGTGATTTTCTAAACGCTTATTAAGTATATATTTACCTACCACATCTACCACACCCTAAAGTCGACACTTTAACACTGTTACTATTAAGAATGACAATTTACATTTTTCATTTACCGGGACGGCCCCAACCCCAAACCGCAAATCAGAAGGAAGATAAAACAGTTTTATAATGACAAGGAAAATGTTTCAATACCATATAAGGGCATGACCACGACCGTGACCACTTCTATATGTTGGTAAGAGGTACCTAAGCACTTAAGTCAAAGATCAGTGAAACCAGTAGATACGTTAAACACAAAACACCTACAGAGATCCTTTGTACAGCAACAAACTACCACTCAGGTTCAAAATATGTTTGTGACGTAAAAAGAAAGTATTTTAATTCCGCTTCGAGTAATGTCTACAATCTCTGTTCTATCTTCGTTCTCGTAATAAATCCCAAAACTTGTATTACGTGCATATTTGTGCTCATGTGACATATTATCTAAATATGATAGTTATCTTTTCTTAACGTACATTTTATACTTGTTAGCGACAATATCACACGAACAACTGGACACAAATAAGACACAGAAACCTCACGGTTGAATTATATTGATTAATTGAATCAATAATCTGGACTGGCAATACACCAGTCATCAGACAATCGACAACTGATTTGAACTGATACACAAGGAATGTTCTCGAGTCCTGAACTCAAGAAAGTTTCTGTGTTGACGCGTTAACAGTTTAAGATATCAGTACCTCATATATGATGATGGAAGAATGGATACGGGTGGCACAAAATTATTCTTTATGTCTGTGGGGGACGCCTAAGTGTGACGACGATATTGTTTTCGGATCGTAACTTTTTTTGTTAAGTTTAAAATTAACTATGATATTATTTTCTGCCAAACGTAAGCTTTTGCTAAATGCCATATAACAATGAACAGCTCTAAACTATCTGTAATCATCGACTACCTGCTATTATTATAATTATGAAATATATTACGTAACTTTAGTTTAAGATGAATTAATTTTCATGTTTTTAACACGAGCAAAGCAATCACATTACGTAATACAATCTTTGTCTCGGAGGACAATGCTGAGTTTATGGAACTACTTCAATGGTACAATTTTATTACGCTTTGTCTCTTAAATAATCTGTACCACTTACTATTTACATTTAATTCCGTATAAATATTAAAGTTCAATCGTTACAATACACACCGATAAACACGATGTTTAGTATACAACATTACAATAAAAACTATTTTAATCTGTAATGACCAAAAGGAGAACCTCGTGTCTATCTACCTTCGCGCTAACTCTCCTCGCGGGATAAGCAAAGAAAACCAAATGCTAAAAACCTTACATGCGGCTCTTGTTTCCTAGAATTTCATAACTCGTCTCATATACGAGTATGCTTGCCGGTTCTGAAGACTCCCTATTAGGGGAATTCTTTCTATTATAATAACATGACACGTAGCCGCAACGTCTTGAGCGAGCACAGAGACCACTTGGACCGTGAATACAATCAACCCAAAAGAGAGAAATCGTTTAAACATAGGGTACAATTTTGAATTGCCTCAAAGAGATATTTTTAGAACAGTCTTTAGGTTGCTGGGATAAGCATTGAAAAATAGATTTAACAAGTAACAAACCTTCTTTATCGCAAAATTAGAGCAAAATATAAAGCTTACTTATTCACAAAGCCTATTACTTAAATGACAATCACGAAAACATAGGATTACCAAAAATTAAATTTGGCAAATACATTCTTTATGACATTAAAACTATCCACAAAGAAAAGGTCCTTGTAAATGCCCACGAAAGTATAACGAACAATATGGATGAAACTGTGTGAAATAGCCAGTGAATTATAAAAACGCTCGCGTTACCTTCTCTGTTACTTAAAATATTCACAAAGTAATTAGTGCAACCTTCACTCAAGTTAATCAACCGCCAAATTTCTGAAAGTAAATCCCTGAATAATACATTATATAGAATCTTTGCATTAATGAATACTGATGACATTAACCTAAAAGGAATAATAATTCTATATGGGTAGGTAAGTAATATCACGGAAAATCCGTCACAAGTGAGTTAATGTTTCTATAAAATAAAGTATGAATAAATTATTATAAATTCTTTTTTATGCAATGATAATGGAATGATATAGCTTGCGCTTTACGCTGGCAGGATACCAGTGAATGGTGATAGGTGAGGATGAAAGCCTATGGTCGTATGAGATCGACCTCTATGAAATTCCTTGGTGGAGATCGACTTGACAGAGTATATTGCCAGCATTGGGGCTGTTAGACACCATCTAACAATTCTTTTCCCCCATGAAGATAAAATCAAATCGAACGAGCCATCGATGGTTTTCAAAGGGAATTACGTGAAGATCAACTTCATGGAGTCTACCCTAACGACCCCAACGAGCTCCTTGCTGGCAAATATATATATATATATATATATATATATTGCCAGCAATGGGCTCGTTACACCCGTTCCTCCCCAAACGGTACCATTTAAGTAATGTTCATCCACACTCATATTCTATATCTTTAATCAGACTTATCAGATGAGGCTACCTGATGCATCTAGTGGCAAAGATTACATAGACTTTCATGCCCTTCAGACCGACTCGTATAATTTCTACTTATGGCTTTCATATTAAGTAAACGGTTTATCTATTTCTATGTTCATAATTTGGGCGAGTTATACAAAACTCCGCCTGTTTTGCCAATGATACCCCTCATGCATTGCCCTTCCTGAGGACTTATATCATACGCTATATGATTTATAATAAAAAAGTAAGCAGCGTCGCGGATACAACTAACAGTTCAAGTACAGACTTCTTGCATCCAGTAGGCGGACGAAAGGTAATTCACCTACACCCTCGCTCGTGTAATCGGAACCAGTTTTTGCCAAACTAACGACTTTTCCTTATTTTAAATACAAGGAAATCAGCCAGGGTGGACCAGGTGCATTCAACTCGACGTGACTGACAAAAAGCTGATGGCGATTGTAAATATATAGAAAATAATGTTGTAGCCTCAGCGATTAGAGGTTACAATCGATCACCGTTCGTAGACACACGGCTAACTATTACCATACATTTATTTACATAGGAAAGTAGTGATAATACGAGATGGTCAGAGATGCAACAGGGAAAGTACCTAAAGTAAAAGTCCTGTCGCCAACGACACACCGCAATACTTTTGGAATGTGTATGAATTGAAGACAACATTGTGGTCACTCTTTGGCGTTCAATATTTTTGTCCATGGCGACAATGGCTTGAACTATCATCGACTACTGGTTCATTCTATAAGAAACAATCAAACTTGCTGCCGTAACTTTTGGTTGCTGGTATTGTCTGTGTGTGTATGTGTGTGTGTGTGTTTAGAATTTAGCAAATTGAGGTCATCGTATGGATATACAGCCTTCACACCACTTAATAAATTAACAGATAACATTTAATTGAAATAATTACTTTTGAATCACCTGGATCATAATACTTCTTAATATTTACGTGACATCATTACTTATATAGGCAGCAATCGATATTTCTCAAAGTGGAACACTTCGGTTACATTTATTACAGAAATATGTATACAATGGGTAATAAATTCTCTTTAACCTAGCAACGGATGGGTATTGCCGATTAGCGAGACCGACGCGGCGAAATGTCTGATGTACAAACTACAAATACGATTAAAGTTGGGAGCCGGGAGCCGGCAGCCGGGCCGGGTGAACACGCCCAGCGCCAGCGGCAGCCGCCCGGCCGGTGACGTCCGTCGCCGCGTGAGCTGCATTTATTGTCTACATCGCCATCGCCGACGCCGCGGGGAGCACGCAAACTATCCAACGAATTCTACTTACAATTCCTAGCATGTTTTCGCAGATCATGTCACTTTAGTTATATTATTTTGTGAAAAAAATATATTTCTAACTAGCGGGCGGGTTGCTGCGTTTACACATGCTTTATTTTAATAAAATACAGCCCATGTTACCCACTGTGTAATGTAGTTTCTGTGATTAAAAAGATCGGTTAAATATTTTTGAGTTTATCAAACAAAAAATCAAATCTTTTCATACAATATTAGTTTAGATCACAAACATGATTTAAATGAATGCACCAATTTATGCTATTTAATAAGCTTTAAAGATCTTGCTTGGACTAGCTAACCTTCGATTCTGAGGTCCTATATGAAGGTGAGCTAATGTTAAAAATTTACACTTTACCCTGTATAAAAAGATTTATGTGCAAATCGCATAAATAAATAGCTTTTCTTGCACCGCGTGCAGTAAGCATGGCACGCTTAGTTTTCGTAATCGTCCATCTACTTGTATGTCTATGTTGTCTTTTTAACAAAACAATCTTTGGTATGTTTTTATTTCATTTTCAATTAGCACATAATTTATCCTTGTCGTTAATTATTACTCACTCATCAGGAAGAGTACTCAAGCGCTCTTTTGTGAAAAAATAGCTCTTTAAAATTGCAAAATCTGTAAGTGCCGCAATTTGTAACAGATGTAGTCAGCAATACGCCCTCATTGTTGACAAAACAATAATGTTTAATCGGTAGAGGAAATCAATGTAGTGTGGCAATGTCTATAATAGTAAACAAACAATAAACTATAAATTTTAAAATCTTGATCACTGCTTCAGTGCTCGTAGTGATACTCGTACATTGTTGCGAGTTGAGTAACTTGGTTTGTCTAATTGGATGTTTGCATGCCTGTTACTTTAGTAACTTGTACAGCTTTTGGGTTGATCGTAGAGAAATTGTTTACCACCACACAATAAGTTTTGATAAATGTACTTGACGAAACTGTTTCCACTTACGTGTTACAAATAAATTTATTGATTAATACTTAAACTGAACGGATTCAATTAAGTTTATTAATATTTAATTAAAATTTACTAACTCAATCTTCCAGAAGATAACCAATTTGATATTTAATTTGATTATCTACAAGTTCAGTTTTGATTCAACTCGTGTCCTATAATATTATAAATGCTAAAGTTTGTTACTTCATCGCACTTGATTAAATTTTATATATTGATATACCACGTTCTATATTAACTTTCATACTTTTGATTCGTGAAATAGAATCAAAAATTAGTTATGAAGAATGTTAAGTGAACATTATTAAATCGATTGTATTATATTATTGAAAGTAGGTACTCGTGGATACTTCGTTCAGCTATTTATATTTTAATAATAATTTTATCACACTCGACCGGTTTTGGAACATCCATAAACGTATTTATAAAAATGGAAATAAAATATTATTATATTAAATTTAATTAGGTGTCCAAGGTAAAGTCCACATGTTGCCGACATGACAGTTGATTGTTATCGTTCCGTCTAATTAACGTAAGAAGATTGACATCTAACTACGTCTGTGGCGACACCTAGCCTGTGATTTTGCTAAAATTATTTAAATTATCACCACACCTACTGCACAGCCATGCTACATCGCTCATTGCCATAAATCTAAGGCACGACAATGATGTCTTCAATCTGCATGTAGATATTGGACAGTACCTAATTCGTTTGAAGAATTACATGCGTTTTTTAAACAAGAATATTTGATGTTAATAGTTTCTAATAATAACAGAAATGTTTTATGCCTTATACGTTTCCATTATATTGTATCTGTGACGATTCGCAGCAGGAATACATAGCTGATACAATGGAAAACGAATTACACGCCATCGTGGCAACCTCAATACGGTTTACAAGTCCATTACTCATAACAAATTTAGGTGAGAGAAACAATAGAAGCAGCAAAAGTAGGCAAGAAACTTCCTCTCGCAGCGTAGTTAAAGAAGCAACAATGTAAGTATTAAGTAACACAAGGTATAGAATAATTATTTATGTCCTAGACCCCGGCGGCTGTCGGCTCGATACTTTCTGACCTGCCCCGCTCCTCTTGTTTACTACAGTGTCTTGTATATACAGACATTATATCTATATCTACATAAACTGACACATATTTTCTTATGCGTCTATAAAACGTTTGTTGTGCTCCTACTATCGTAAATGTGAAAATTTGTAAACGTTTTCAGACGTTTCGATCGGATTGGAGTAAAAGCATAAAGCCCCAGCCGCGGAATACAGCCAGTGCTGTATCTCTGATAGGTATAGAGATACACTTCGATACTAAATAAAAAGATTAGATATTTTAATTGTAAGTAATACAAATTCTTGTGTGTTTCTGAAACTAAAATTATTCTTTCCAATAACCCGATACAATAAAAATTATGATCACAATAGATATGCTTTTTTAATAAGGGAGAATGGAATGGTTACTCCGCCTGCACTATCGGTATACGTAAATGATAGGTCAAGTAGCCTATTGGGACGAATTCTACAACAATGAACCATGATGGTTTTCAAGGAGAACAGAGTAATTGTCGTTCTGATAGAGTAAATTGCTAGCAATGGAGCTATTAAACCTTATTACTAATAATCCCTTTGCCCTCATCAGATATATATTTTTAAATAGGTGAAGATGAAACGGTACCCTCGCCTATGCTATCGGTATACGCTGGCAGGTACCAATGAGGGGCGACAGGTGAAGATGAAGGCAGGTCAGTTGGCCCATAGTGACCAATTGAACAAGAATTAACCACTATAGCTTCCAGGGCGAACCGCGTGGAGGTCGACCTGATTGGGTGTATTGCTACCATCAGATATGTTGGAATATACCTGCTTTTTATAAGGAAGTGTAAAAACACGCTTTGTTTTATTAGCATTCAACAGCAAACTGTATGACACCAGGTAGAGCGCTAATTACTTCGTCCAATCCATCAGTTGACGTCAAACTCAAAATATTTATTCATGTAGTTCATAATTATTATGATGACACTTGTGACACACATTTTTTATTCGACTTTGAATAATAACGTATCATCAGAGAACACTACCACCAGGCGTATTCATTATCTTCTGTACAATGTAAGGGACTTTCATATATGTACATTAAGAATAAATGACAGATCCCTGTCGATTTTAATACTAGCATTCACTAACATTGTCAATAAAATCGTCAATTAATTTTCTATTATATATTTTATAATACATAATATACTTTATACTTTTTTATAAATGTAAGCTCAATTCGTTTCCTCTGGGGTAGACAGAAACCTCAGATTGTCTCTAGCTTTTTTTCTGACATACCTCCTAGCTTTTTCCAATTTCGTATATCTTTTCACATATACTCGACTGTTTCGGATGCACCTGATAATGTTGGTCTTTCTATAAGATATCACCAATTTGGTTGCTATGAATGCGACGTGTGCGTCCTCAGTTAATTAGTTAACTTTTTAAATTTTTAATAATAAACATAGTAACGACATAGAGCTTTTAAATTTGCACAAAAACTCCTTCACAGTTAAACCCATGAAGCAAGCTAAATAAAAACGACGTAAATCTTCATACCTTTACCTATTTCCGCCACTTAAGTACATAATACAGCTTCGAACAGTAAACAAAGTCACAAACGTAGATGTGAAATAATCACATTACACGTCACAGGAGGCGGAGACTGTGGTGGGATACGTTACCGACGCAAATACACCGTGCCCACATGCACAGCGACACGTGTCCCCCATTCATACTTTCTTTATCTGCCATACATCAGGTGCATAACGTCAGCAAGTATAGGATGAATTATGTATATTTGTCGCTCATTAGCAGTTATTTATGACCTATCACTTACTCGCTATATTTATTACAATTTCTGCGACGCGGTGCCAATACATATATAAATATGATATCTTACTGGCCCCTGACTATATGTTCATGCCTATGTATATACTGGACAGCCTTATTTTATCTGTTAGCCTTGCCCGTGACCATGACTGCGGCGACCGCTCACGCCGGAATTAAAAGTATATCGAACTTATATATTAGGTAATACAATGAAGTAAGTGTGACTTAATAAAGTCATGTGAAAAATGTGTTGTTATTTCTGATCATTGAATCGTCATCGTCATCGGCCTGCCTTATTAGGAACCAGCGCATTAGACACGTTATCCTTTTCCACTTCTTTCACGTAATAAGCGGATATTTCAAGAAGAACTGAAAATGATTAAATAATTATTTTCATGTTCAAAGTTGTTCACTGCTATGTAGACTAACACTGGATCGCAGCTTCACATTTCTATTGCATCTAGTATCTAGTCTATATAATAAATATTTTTGTTATAGTAATATTTATGTCACTAGACAAACCAAACGGATACAGTCGAATAATAACTACGTGTAAAGTGATGAAAGTCGATATTGTAAATGCATTTGTCATCTGTTGTGGTAGAGTGTTAACCCATTATTCACTGATTACAAGTCATGTAGGTAATAACAACCACAAAGTTGATTTTCAAAATCGACATTATGTTAAGAGTTTATGTCCAAAAATATATTACATCATAGTTTATATTATAGTTTTTTTTTGCAATTTAGAATGGCAAACAAGCTGACGGTCCACCTGATGGAAAGTAACCGTCGCCTATAGACATGAGCATTACCATAGACATAACAGAGTATACTGTTTCGCCCATGATACCCCCCATGCGTTGCCATTCCTGAGGACTCAGGTGTTATTCCTCTGTACCCTGTAAATTCACGCCATATCCCACCCTTCAAACCGAAACACAGCCATGCAAACACAACTGCTTCACGGTTAAAACACGAATGGGACAGAAGTACCCAAGCAATTGACTTTTGTACAAAGTCTCCCTCTGGTGATAGTACATATCATCTGGTATAGTGATAGTATATATGTATTGTATTAATAATTACATCCATATCCGTCAGCTCTCCACGCTGAGCTTGTCGCGGCCGGAACATGGCTTGTACGGCGCGGGTCTCCCAGTCTCTCCTATAGCCTCTAATATTTATGTATTAGTATACAATGCTAATTGCCGGTGACATGCCTATTATTATGGGGGACGGGGCGAGCGGCGCCGTCGGCGGCTCTGTTGGAGCCGCGCCGTTCTTTTGCATGGAACATGACCGACACAAAGCTGACGGGCTATTGTGTGTGTTGTGTTCGCAAACTGACACTGCAGTCGGTCGGTGCTCATGACTAATTTACCCTTTTCGACGATGGTTTTCAATGGTCGTCGCGTTCAATTGTACGTGCACGGCGCGGCGCCAGAGGACACGTGCGCCTGCACGGAGTTCCGTAGCCTGCACGTACGATTCTCAACTTGTATGATAAATAATGCCAGAAAAATAAAATAGGCAATATTTTAGAAAAACAACCAATATTTTATTTTTTGACGTTTTAAATACATATTTTTCGGAGCTTCTTATACAATTTAACAATTTATTATAATTCTCAAAATGTTCTCAAAATTGTAATTCTCATAAGCCCCTTCACAATTTTACACAAACACTTTTTTCACAGTTTCGTTCTGGAATAAAGTTTTTGAATTTATTTTAGGTTTCATTACAGCTCCGAATACTAACATCACGAAAAGTATTTTGTGTATGTATATATATATATATATATATATATATATATATATATAGAGAACAGTAAAAAGTTTTATCGAGCGAAGAAAGTACATGTTAACACTATTTTAACACTATGGTGGGGAGTGTTACCTGTATATACCACCCTTTGTCTTCTGTATCACAGCTGCCTCACATAATGATACTTGACAATCGCATTATTGTAATCATAATTTTCGACTAGAAATTGCCGCCGAATGAAGCAGAGATAGGTAAATGATGCACGTTGCCATAATTACTAATTTCTGTATGCGTAAGTTCATCGAAATACTTTCAACGTAAACACGATGATTCATAATTGCCCAGGTATTGTAGTACTTAGGTACCTATTATGTATACTCAGCGCCCCTAGACCCAATATAGGGTTTCTAGATTTTGTAGTATGCTTTTAGCATGTTTTGCTTGTTGATATATTACCACCAAACATGTTCATATGAGCATCTAAAAGTCATCAGATTTTAACTAAAGCTGATACCACTTTTATATATCTACTCATGTGGAAGAAATCTCCTTCTACTTATATAATACATAAGAGCAGTAATTCCTATTTCCTAAACTTATGGGTTCCGCGAAAAAAACTAACAGGATTATGTGTGATTCAGTGACAATTTGATATGTTCAATAAAACGCACAAACACGTTATTTACAATATATATATATATATGTAATACGAGAAGTATACAAATCATATTACCGAGTCTGTTCGTGCGTGAGAACATTGCAATATCTTTTATTTATTGACATTTCTCGTGGCTTCGCTCGCACGAACCTGATAGCTCTCATACAATCTTTTTAAACTAAACATTGTGCAAAAACTGTTTTGTTCCAAACCTATCAGTTAAGATTTCCGTTGTCTAAAAATCAATATAGAGTCCGACTTAATTCAATAGTGGTATATGTGTTAGGTAAGCAAGTCGAACATGTACATACGATATATTTTTTGTGAACATTGTTTGTGACAATTGTTGTTTGACAACTTTAGTCAACGCAATTATGAAGTTACATAAAAAGATTATATTAATTATATAATACAATTTAATTTCGTGACCTCAACTTAAAGGGTTCTGCTACTGTAAACCATGTTATTGTTGTGTACAGGTGACTATAGCGGCATTAAAAATGTCAACAACGACAGATTCACCTACTTACATAATTATATTGAGTACAAGCTAGTAATTATGATGGATTTTATGATGTTTTAGTATCCAATAAATATTACAGTATTTTAATTACTTTTATAGGCCATTTTTATAGATAATATTTCACTAGATTTTATTTTATATTTACTATTTTATCTAAGTTACGATGTAAATATACAAGGCTGTATAAATAAACGATGTTTGTTAGAAACATATTGTCTTACTCAACTTCTCTATTATCCCAAAAATTGTCTTCTTTGATCCAAGGGCTGAATTTAAAGAGGATATTATTTGGACTCACTACAAATAAATTACAACATTGGGGATCAAATTCTCATGTTTTTGTTTTTGTAAAAATAAAGAAAGAAATTTTGAGTAAAAGGAAAAAGTTACGTAAGTATAACATATTCAAGAAATAATTTAAAATATTAAAAAAAAAATTGTACAAGAAAATTAATGAAATTATGAGCAGGTCATAAGTAAGGATTTCGACCGGTCCCAAGGAAGTCGTGCATTTTTAACAAAAACATACCCTACAGATACGAGTATATTATGACTGTTCTACATGACAGGGCAGGCAGAATGGTTTGTTTGCTTATTAATTTAAATAAAACACAAAGTAACTTAGGAGCGTCCTTTTATTTTTTAAAGTGATGCCATACATAATTGTAGTGAACAACTAACCGATATACGGATGCCATATATGCAACAATGACCTTACAGTTGAAAATATCTTTCACAAATCACATAGATTTTTTAGATAAGTTGAATTATGTACATGGCTATTTAGATATTAGGAGTACAAATAAGTTTCCGCCGTTTTATTGTGGATGGCGCGGCACGGAGTTTCGGTTAGCTTTCGCAGATGATAACCGGCTTAAAAAATAGTTTCGACATTCAAGACCAACATAACCTATTAATATTATTGATTTGATATTGGTAAAATATAATTTTTATAACTTGAAAATGTCAAAATTTGAGCCAAATAAGCGTCATTTGCGGGAAATATTAATTTACTTCTTTAATTTAAAGAAATCTGCTGCTAAGGCGCATCAATTGCTCGTAGAAGCATATGGTGAGGGTGCTTTGAGTGAGAGAACGTGTCGAGAGTGGTTTCAAAAGTTTAAAAACGGTGATTTCGACGTAGAAGACAAAGATCGCAGTGGAAGGCCAAAAATTTACGAGGATGCAGAATTGGAGGAATTATTGGAGGAGGATTCATCTCAAACACAAAAAGAACTTGCTCTAACATTAGAAGTCACTCAGCAAGCAGTCTCACATCGTTTAAAATCATTAGGAATGATTCATAAACAAGGAAATTGGGTTCCGTACGAATTAAAGCCGAGAGATATTGAACGCCGATTATGCTTAAGTGAAATGCTGCTAGCTAGACATAAAAAAAAGGGTTTTTTACATCGTATCGTAACTGGTGATGAGAAGTGGATACATTATGACAATCCAAAAAGAAAAAATCATGGGGATTACCTGGCCACGCGTCAACATCAACAGCAAAACCGAATATTCACGGAAAAAAACTTATGCTGTGTATTTGGTGGGATCAGCTAGGTGTAGTGTATTATGAGTTGCTTAATCCGAGCGAAACAATTACTGGAGCCCTCTATCGAACACAATTGATGAGATTGAGCCGAGCTCTGAAAGAAAAACGCCCTCAATACTATTCTAGACACGAAAAAATTATTCTTCTGCATGACAATGCTCGTCCACATGTTGCGGCTCCCGTAAAAAAGTACTTGGAAACACTTGATTGGGAAGTGTTACCCCACCCGCCGTATTCACCAGACATTGCACCGTCCGATTATCACCTGTTTCGGTCCATGGCACATGCTCTGACGACGCAGCGGTTTACATCTTATGAGGATACCAAAAATTGGGTTGATTCGTGGATAGCCTCAAAAGACAAGGAGTTCTTCAGACGTGGAATTCGAATGCTGCCTGAGAGATGGGAAAAAGTGGTTGCAAGTGATGGGCAATATTTTATATAAATCTATATTACCGTTCTTCTATAATAAATATTTAATTTGTGTTAAAAAACGGCGGAAACTTATTTGTACTCCTAATATAAACAATATTTAAATAGCCCTGTACATAATTTGTTATTACACAATTAATACCAATTTAATCTTGTTAAAATTATTTTAAGACAAATCGATCAAAAGAACGAATCATCAAAATCAATTCCAAATAAAAAATACAGGTAACAAACATTTAAACTGGGAATCTCCTCTGAATAGTCTGTTAACAGTACGGGTATCATTATTTTTGCCAGGCAGAAGTGCTGTACGTTCAGCTATCTTGAGCGCTGCAGATCGTTTATTCTCTGTATCCTTACCTACTGTTAATTCTGCCAACATTTGATGTAATGATGTCAACTACATATAAAATAAACTAGATATTCATGTTAATAGAACCAGTATTTATAACTGGCGATTGAGTTAACAATTAATATGCCTACCTACATCTGAATTGTAAATATACATGTTGGTAGAATCTTTGCTGAATTATATGCGAAGACGAAGGAGATCTAGTGTCGAGCGATCTAATAATAACTATTAGTGATTCTAAGACGTGAAACAGTATGATGGATTTGATCAGGAAAATGCAGTGCAGTTAGCCTCGTCATGATGGTATGCAGCTGTAGCAGCCACACATGGGTGACGAGTTACGAAAGATAATAAATAATTATATCTACTATTCGCAGGTTCTTATTATTTGTTTAACACATATAGAAAGATACAATGTGTATACATACAGTCTTACCCCAATCACAGATGTCGACCAGCCAGTTTTGCAAGTATTTGAAAGAAGGTTGAACTCAGTAGAGAGCTGGGAGTATTTTGGAGACTAGAAGTAGTGAGTGAAGTTATCCGGAAGCTTCTAAGTATCTTCTAAATCCTATTATGCAGCCGATTGACTCCCAGGATATATTCACAAAGAATGACCCTGGTCTGTTAACAATTTCTCTTCGACGACCTTGTAAGCCAAAAAATATCGTGATAAGGAAGGGCATATGTTTCTCTGAGACTGGCTGCAATGTGATGTCTCAAGGAATAAATGCGAAGGCATCTGTCGCTTGCCACAGCATGGTGGCGGAGATACTGTTACTCTTATTGTTCATATACTGAAATTCAATTGATGAAAAACTAATTATTTACACGTGACTCCTGAATGACATATTTTTGTATAAGTTATTAAATTGTTATCTTTATTAAGAAAAAAATAATTACGATATTTTTGATGTAAAAAATCGGCATTAAACCAGTTTTTTTAACATTCTCTATAGTACAAAGCTGCAAAATCATTCACGCAACTAATGCTAAATAATAACCAGAGTCTAATAGTAGAGATATGAGCTTACAATGAAATAACTGCGAAAACAAAATATTCAAAATGCATGCGTGACACGTTCATAGATGGGTGTTTCGTGGCGAAACACAGTACATTACACCTGACATAACAATACTGCTTCGAGGCAGATATTGATAAAACCTGACACCACCACCTGACATTTTTCCACTACTGTATCTACTCACTGATAGTACTAATAGTCGATACGTGCTCTCAGGTACATATCTACATATACCAGAGGGAGACTTTGTACAAAAGTCGATTGCTTGGGTACCTCTGTCCCACTCGTGTTTCAACCGTGAAGCAGTTGTGTTTGCATGGCTGTGTTTCGGTTTGAAGGGTGGGATATGGCGTGAATTTACTGGGTACAGAGGAATAACACCTGAGTCCTCAGGAATGGCAACGCATGGGGGGTATCATGGGCGAAACAGTATACTCTGTTATGTGCATGGTACTGCTCATGTCTATAGGCGACGGTTACCACTTTCCATCAGGTGGACCGTCAGCTTGTTTGCCATTCTAAGTTGTATAAAAAAAAAAAAAAAAATAAAAATCTGACCATCTCTTTTGTGTATGTACTGTATTTTAGTTCACTGCAAGCCAATATACATAACAGTTACCATTGAATTAGTGACAAAGTATTGACAGTGACTGAGGTAGTTTACACACATCAAGGTACATATTTAGAAACAATGGCAATCATATTGTTCTGCCTCAACCAGACTTCTTTTATCATAAATACCCCTTGCCCATGCCCTTACGTATTATTATTTATACAAAAAATAACTTTTTGCCCGTTACTTTGTACGCTTAGATTTCTGAAATAAAAAAAAAAAACGACGAAATGAGCCACAACTAGATAGCGAATCGAGACAAAATATATACGAGATTTTAAGATGTCTGGAACCCAACTGTGAAAACTGTAATTAATGTGTTGTAATCGTTTTTGCGTGATGCTGGAACAAACATACAGAGTGACAGACAATTTCTTTGTTAAATATTGTTTTTCTATTTCTCGTATTAAGATCCCTGAATATTAAAAAAACTTGTGAAAGGTTCAAGACTAATTCCATAATTATTACAACCTAAAGAACCCATAAAAGTGGTTGCTAAGCAAAGTTGTTTCGTTTCAGTTCTATCGCCTGCCTCCGTCCATCCATAATATTAACAAGTTTTAACGTCCTACTGCCAGCCGCAGCACGTGTATAAATACTGTTTTTTTTATACCACTGAGGTGGCAAACAAGCATACGGCCCACCTGATGGTAAGTGGTTACCGTAGCCAATGAACGCTTGCAATACCATGGGGTAATACGCGCGCGTTGCCGACTCTAAAGAAACCTCTTTACCCCCCTTTTGAAGAACCCCATGATGTAGTCTCTTGGGAAAACCTCGGCAGGGAGCCTATTCCATAACCTGAGTGGAGAAAACATCTCTATCTATGTATTACATTCGTACTAGCACAATAAAGCGGAAGAGTTTGCTTGAAGGCGCTAATCTCTTGAACTATCACTCGAATTTGTATAATTTATTTAACTCTTTATTGCTACAGAAACGTAAAATATACAATGACAATCAGACAATTTAAGTAAAATACAGTAGTAGTAAAGTACAGATTAAAATATATACGTAAAAATACAAAAATCCTCTTGTATTTATTTTGTATTTATTTGACAGCTTATTTTGTGAAAAAGTTTATAGTCTATTCAACATCACAATACGACCGCAAATAAAGTCAGGGGAAACAGCTAGTCACTCATAAGAGAGAAAGAGATAGAGAGAGAGAGAGAGAGAGAGATCCTACTTATAAATGAATCGAGTATCGTATATATAATTTTATTTTATATACGATTATATTGTTGCAATATCGATTGATTAAAAAAAAAAAATTCGACGATGCACTATTGAACTTCTTATTAATTTGAAATGTTAGCAAACAAAACAATACTCGGTAACATCTGGCAAGATGTAATCGCTATACAAATAAATTCAATTTCCTCAAAACAATGTTTTAAAAGGAAATTACCCATGAAGGCCACTACTTCTGATAAGAATAGAACTGTAAACCATAACATAGGGCTATAGATATAGTCGTCAAAATCTATGACAGGCAAGAGAGTTTTCTTACTGATAAAAAGCAAAATGGCTGCGACTAAGAGTTGTTCTGTCATTGGGGATTATTTAATGATAAACGATAGATGACCGATGATGAACTAAAGTACAGACCAGATACTGTCCAATGTTTTCGGTCAAGTGTAACAAATTTAACTATTATATTGTTCCTTTCAGTTTTTTCTCTTTTCCAAGATACAAATTTACAGACCAGCTCCGCCAAAATGCTGAGTGCATCTTAACATTCCTTTCAGTATTCCACAAACGAAATTATGAAAAAAATCTATTGAATATCTTATGAGGTAAATTCAAACTAAAAGAAACAGTAATATGAGAGAAAAATAACTTATATACTTTTATACCTATATACCTTGTTACCTAGTTAATTAAATTAAATATTTTTTTTATTATTCTAATAAAAATATTATACAAACGACACACCACGATTTCCTTGTAAACATATGTCAAGTAAAAAATCGATTACTTGTACTTGAATATTTTAATGAAATAAATAAGTACTCGTATGCTAACGATTACAGTGCCTGATGGGATTTCTGATTGGAAACGACTTATTTCCTAGACCACTAGGTGAAGATGTTGTTAGGAATTAAGTTTCGATTACCACACAGACGAAGTCGCGGGCACAGCCAATCGCACATAAATTAATATAATACCATGTTCGATGGATGCCACCGAAGGCCTTCAATATTTTCCAATTGATAATATTGAAGATATGAGTCGGACGCGGATATCGTTATTGGCCGTAATAATATGTTTCCATGTTTTTGTTTGACCAAATAGTGCCACGTGCTCAATTTGTTAATATAACATATAGTGGAATAAGCCGAACAAAAATAATCGTTGCGCTTAATTAAATGGTAGTATTAACATATACATAATTAACATATATTATATCTTATAAATTATTACATTCCAAGTACTAGCATTCAGCGCTTTAAGGTGGATATACACTGAAATCATACGCCTTTATTAAAATTGCTTCCACGAACTTAACGATCATTAAATTACTAATAAATAGGTACGATATGGAGGACAAAATGTCCCGTCATGTTTACTGGGAACTCACCGTGGTCCTATCTTATATATTTACAGAAAATAATTTAAATCTTTGTTCTACAGAGGCTTTAACCGAATGTAATACGAATTAGTATTATTTTATATGATAATCAAATAATACTTAGTTAATAATGTTACTCATCATTAAAATTCCTATGTTAATAATTATTTACATATACTTTGCTAACGTATTAATGATGGGGATTGCACCACTGGTTTCAGTCTCGACAGCACCCCTGTGCAGAACGCACCTTTTTAGAGTATATTTTTATTTTGTTTTTCGATATCTGACAATGTCATCATTCAGTTATTATGTTTTTCTCTACCACTAGCAGCGACCGTCTTATTATTTCGTAAAATATACAGTCCTTTTTCAAGGGCATATCTCTCGTTAAAAACCCCTTACTGCTAAATACGTCGTAAGCCTATATTATACGCAACACTGGAACATGGCTAAATGCTGCAACTGAAACTAATCGAAAGAAATAAATATGTATATCTATTTTTATATTATTTCAGCCGTTAACTGTCCACTGCTGAACATTAGTCTTCCCCATAAGGGGAGTTTTGCCAGTAGTTGCCACGCTTGGCAGGCGAGTGTGCAATCTGTGCAACCGCAATTAGGCTTTTTGAGATATTTTGAGAAGGACGCTGCTGCCCATCCCTCGCTCTCCCTTAGTCGCCTCTTACAACACTCACGGGAAAGGAAGGGGTGGCGTATTCTATGCCGCGACAACATGGCGATGTATATCTCATGCTAGCTATTTCAACGCAACTTGCGTTCAACGCAATTCTTGTTGCAAGAATTTGCTCTCGGTCAGTACTCACCTTTAGGTTCCGAAGTAATCCAATCAGCACTGGACAAAAAATCTAGATACTGTATTATAATCGATTCTATAATTAATGGTATATAGAAACTGTAGATATACAAGGAAGAAACATGAGTCAAGACTTGAGAATTCAGGACACGAAGGACATTGGGTGGGAGGCGTCAAAGGACATTACGACTCTGTGGAGGAGCCGCTATGAACTCCGAACGCCCATATATGAAGTAGGCAATATTTTAGTTCTAATTAAATCATCTAGTTGTTTTTTTTTTTTTATAGTTTGGGTGCTACATCAGATTTATTGTTGGTGTCATTGTGATATTTAAAAAAACCAGGTGCATAGGAATAATATATACATTGTTTTTATAACAAAACTAATATAGGTATACTGGGGGGAAAGGGATTGTTAGTAATGGAGACTGAGAATCCCATTGCTAGCAATATACCCAACCAGGTCGACCTCGTCGCGGTTCCCCCTGGAAACTATCATGGTTAATTCCTGATGAATTCATCATGATAGGCTAACTGGCATGTTTTCATTATCATCTATCACCCTTCACTGGTGCTCCACCAGCGTATCCCGTTAGCGCAGGCGGGGTTACCATACCATTTTCACCCATCAAAAAATAAAAGGTATACTTAATGAACCACATGCGAGAAATTTATGTCAATTCTCTTTCACGAACGTCACAGAATACACTGCGATTTTGTTGTCATGTGTTGTCCTCTCCCTCTCATGACACCAGGAACCAGAGGGTTTTAATTTTTTTAATGGGTGACAGTGGAATAGTAACACCGCTTGCGCTATCGGTATATACTGGCGGGGCACCAGTGAGGGATGATAGGTGACAATGAAAGCAGATTAGTTAGCCTATTATGACGAATTTCACTAGAATTAACCACGGAAACCATCCAGAAGAAACCATGTGGAGATCGACTTGACAGGGTGTATTGCTAGCAATTGATCAATTAGACACCATTACTAACAACCCCTTTCCCCCCGGAACCAGAGAGTTTGGCCTCCATAATTCAGTAGCTAAGAATAGAACTCGCATCCTAAGAGCACTTTCCTTAACCTTAATTTTCAGCGAGCCATTAACTTTCCACTGTTACTACTCCACTAAGTACTATTGCATGACAAATAAAAAAACATCCTCATGCAATTAAATGTCGTAATTATAAGTTTTTTTTTTTAATTTTTCCTTTTAACATTAAAAAATGACCTTTTTGTATATTAAATTTTAACACACCCGGAAGTGTTAAATTTGTTTTCGGGACTTAACGCGACGCCATTTAAGGTAAATTTTATATTATAATTACTTACAGTTTTGTTGCTGACATCTCAACGGGGATCAAATACTGTAATTTTAATTATACACATATTAATAAATAATTGTGACTTTTAAAAATATCATCTTTTGCACTATATTTTCTATTACTTAACTTCAGAAATTATGACATTTTTTTACAGATATTGTTAACTTCTCACTGCCAGTGATAGCTACCATTCTTTCCACTTTCCTTCTGCTCTGACCTTAGGGCACGTGTTCAGCAACGGAAAAATAGAAACAATCCTATTTCTCTATAACAACTGTGAAAATTGCGCTATTTATATAAATTAGTTTAAGTCACATGCCCTCTTACTGCTTCTACGAGTATTACAAATATGTGAAGTCACCGCTGTCTATGTAAATAGCTGCCTGAGCACCGACACTGATTCTGTATATTTCATTGCGTTGTAACTTCTTCATTGTATTTATTATGATATTATATAAAATAACTGCGCTTACTTGCATATTTATAACTGTGATATACCGAAACGAAACCATTTGCGTGTATAAATTGTATAACTTTTTCATAATTTACTATCAAATAAGTACTTTAATTAATATCATATTTAATTAATGCATTGCGTAGTTGTATATAGATAGAAACGGTTTTCCTTGATCGTACGCGCTGATGAAATTACAGGGCAAAATTATATCAGCAAATACATTAATTACAAAATATCCAGACACACTTGGCCCATACATATGTACATGTACTTACATACACAGCTATATATTGTATACCTACAGAATATATAGCTGCATGCCTTCCGCCGGAATAGACACGTTGGGAACAACACCGAACCAAACAGACCTCTTTTGCTTCCTCCATATTCATGAATTTACTCAAAGATACAAATTCGCTGTCAACATAATGGCATATCTATAGCCAATAAAAAACGCCTAAACTATGTAGCACCAATAAATATTACTAGCCACCATAGCCAGATACCGATTTCATCGAGGTATTTGTATGACACTGCTATATATATATATATATATATATATATATATATATATATATATATATATATATATATATATATATATATATATATATATATATATATATATATATATATATATATATATATATATATATATTATTGACAGAGTTTATAAATTACGAGTATTTCTTGGATTTTGGGCAAAATGGATTTTTGATTTAGTCATTATTATATAATTTAATTAATAATATATTATTTTACTTAAAGACCAAGTAATTCCTTAAAACAAGATTTCTCTAAAAGACAAATTTCAAAAAGCAATAGAGGTGCAGGGGTGCCGACTCCGTGGGTGCTCGGGGGCTCCAGCACCCACGAGAGGTAAATAGTGAGTGCGGAGCACCCGTGACGCTAGACATGGTCATATAACTCAAATAATTCTCGTCTCATTATTTGTTGTTCATGTCGTGTTCGCTTGTCTAGCAAGCAGTGTACTCGGACGTCATTCAGCTTAAATAATGATGATGTACCCAGCCATCAAAAGACCACGAGCTCTACCAGAAGCCGGCACACCTGTAGAGGTGGAATGTCAAAATTATAAAGATGATACCAAAGAACATTTGTATTAATTATTGTTTATTGTATCATTGTTTTTTTTATTATTAATAAGCGTGATTCAATTTGTATCATGTATCTCTTGATAGTCGTAAATAGATCTGTGGATCTGTGGATAAATGTGGTAGTATAATATATAGACATGGTAAACAAGTTGACGGCCTGCCTGATGGTAATGGTAACAGTCGTCTGTAGATACGAGTATGAACAGCACCGTGAGCATCACTGAATATCATGTGACGCGTAAGTGACACATATGCATTGGTATTTCTTCATAAAGCTATTATGTCTCCGTACACAGAAACTAATATATCTCTATCTATACTTATAATAAATCTGTAGAGAGGTCAATTCTGTACATGAAATATATTTACAAAATAACTATCAGGCGGTGATTAGTGATCGATACTCATGCCAAAAATGCAATTAGTAAAATTTTTGTCTGTCTGTCTGTATGTTCGTTATAGAAACAAAAACTACTAGACGGATTTTAACGAATCTTGGTACAATTATTTTTCATACTCCTGGGCCGGTTATAATATACTTTTCATCACGCTACGACCAATAGGAGCAGAGCAGTGAAGGGAAATGTTGAGAAAACGGGAGAAGTTACTCCATTATTAAGATTCCGTCGCGTGTTCAGCCTTAATGGCCACTTTTTAAAATGTAAAAATGTCCACCCGTACGACGCCGGGACGAGCCGCTAGTATAAAATAAAGATAAAGAATTTATAAATAGTGTTTTTTAATGGGTGATAATGGAATGATAGCCCCTCTGCGCTATCGGTATACACTGGCGGGGCGCCAGTGACAGATGATAGGTGAGGATAATTGCAGGTCAGTTAGCCCATCGAGACTCATGCAAGAATTAATCACGATAGTCTCCAGGGGGAACCGCGTGGAGGTCAACCTGATAGAGTATATTGCTAGAAGTGGCGATGTCAGACCCCATTATTAACACTCTCCTTCCCGTTTCATTTTCAATACCGGTGCACCTATACTACATAGGTATGTTCCTCGGCGGTGTAGGTCGTCAGTTCGATGCCGTCAGTGTGGCACATTGTAAACTGCGCAAATCACAGATGAGTTGCCGGTAAAACCGGTGTGCTCGCCGACTTTTGAGCTACGAGGTGCATTTGTAATAAGTTTCCAATCTAGTTTTCCTAGTTATGTATTATCCGTACATGTGAATAAACCGTCTCTTCATCGTCCTTGTAAGAATTGCCAGAATATTATGATTTTAGCAAAACATAACTTGAGATCTGGTTTTATCAAGAAGAAGGAGATAAATAGATAGATAATTCATGTATTTATTGTATGTTTATATTTATTTATTTAAAACATTATCTGTATGTTTATATTATATGAATTTTTTAAATAATGCTTTATTTCTTTTTCAATTTAAAAATGCACCGCCTACTTATTTCTCGGTTTGCCCAATGGTTGACTGGTAGAGAACACCGTCCGGTGTTAAGTCCGCTAAATGTACATAGAATTTTACTGTACATTGAAGTTTAAATAAATAAACAAGATAATTTATCTGCCTTATTTACAGCGCTCAGATCCGAAATCTTTGACTCAAATGACATTAGATATTGATAGACATACACAATAAAAAGAGATAAAAGAATGCATTTACAAAAAAGGTTGTAAGTTCCTCTGTATTTGATACGTTGTATCTATGGCAACGGCAAACCAATTAATATAATGCCGTTTCTATCGGAAGAATGTATCTAATTTTATCTAGTTCGAAATTATTTATTGAGGTTATTGACTAAAAGTAAAAAATATATTTTCATAATTTTACGGCGATAATTCTTGAGAAAATTTGTCCAGTGATACATTTCAAATTGTGGAACACTTTCTCATTAACATCGAATACGTCGGGTGTATTTATTATACAAACATATCATATTTCTGCCTTTATTTCAATTACTTGAGGTCGGCGTAATGTAATACAAATGTGTCAAATTGAATTGTTCTATTTGAGTATGCCTTTGTCGGTTAATATACTTCGCTAACGGTATGTTAAGTCAAAGTCGAATTTCACTTGCGGATCTGCGAGTAGTTTACACTTGGTATTCTGTAAACAACTAAGATCGATTACAACACCATTTCTTTAAGGTGACGCCCGTACAGAACTAGGGTAAGTGTGTTTCTTTTATTTTGTACCACAGAGGTGGTAAACAAGCGTACAGTCCGTCTGAAGGTAAACGGTCTCTGTGATCTATAGACGTCTACAACACCAGGTGTGTCACGTGCGCGCTGCCGATTTCGAAGATACCTTAATATACTCTTTTTGAAGAACCCCATTCCGTAGTCTGTAGGGACTAGAAAACCTCGACAGAGAGTTCATTCCACAGGCAAAGCGTTCGTGAGAGAAAAATTCTCTGAAACCTCATTGTCGTTAACCATTTCGGTTCAAGTGTGTGAGGATGAATTCCCTGTCGATGGCGAGCGGAACGATGATAAAAGATGGCTGTGGGCATCATTTTAAACAAGTACTCAGAACATAATCCGTTAAACAAGCGATAGAACACACTAACAAAGGGAGGTTTGATACCCCGCTTGGAATCGTCAACAATTCTCATAGCCCACCTTTGAACGGAATCTATTCTTAAAAACTCACTACAGTTTTCATAACACATTTCATTTCATTTGTCATTAATAAAATCAAATCTTACAGGTATGAAAATATGAAAATTAGATAAAGAGAACATTTAGGTACATTAAAAGTGAAGTGCGTTGCCAAACATAGTGCGAATCTTTACAGAACAGCGCAGCAGATCCAGCGAATATATTTTTTTTTTCAACTGGAAGTAAAAAATGACGCTCCGCGGCTTTCTTTATCCTCGTTAGAAACCTGCTCCGTGTGCTCCGCGAACGAGGAAACCACCTGACGATCACCTGCACGCAATGCGATTACATTGTTGAATGAAATGATGCAAACGGAAATAAACCAAGTGACGATACGAACACTATCTCGCTTAACCTATTGATTAATCGTTTTTACTAACTTGCCCATTTGAATTCTATCTAAAAATGCATGTTTATGTATACGAGTGTACACGCGTTTCCCCTTAGTCATAAAAATTATAAGCTGTAATAACGGCGCTGGTAGAAGAGGAGGGCAGCGACAATAATAAAATAATATTAAGAGAGGCTTACCAGTATAATTTCTTAAGACAATCACAATGTAACAACAATATTGTCAATCAAATAGAAAAACAAAAAAGATATCAAAAAGACATATTCATAATATAAAAATATAATTCTAAAAAGGTAAATTATATAAAAAGAGGTCTGTCGCCAACAACCTGCAAACCTATTTTAACTCAATAGTTATACTCCAATTAGTGTTTTATCACTTTTTTAAATTAGGATTTCTGTTTAAAAGAAAAAAGCAAAACATTTCAATAGCTAAAATGGGTTTAGATGTTTGGTATATCTATACATATGATTAAGGAGTTATACTGTTATATATACATGTGAAAGCTTTGATTGATACCTAATATCGAACTTAAGCATGTTTCGTACGCAGGTGGACTATTTCCTGCATTAGCAAATATGATTTACTCGGGCACAGCTGCAGTATACAGTTAGTATTTATTGAAAACATTTCTCTTATCTTTCTCAATGTTATATACGTTCAGTTATTAGATACACTGATTCGATATTTTCAATCGATGATTTTTATTATTACACCACAATTTTATTATAATTAGATATCTATTTTGGTTTTAGATTTCCAAATTAAATTGTTTTGTGTAAAAACGACATGGATTTTCCAAATACTATGTAGCTAATTATACCTATCGTAAAGTAATTTCAATGATTGAATAATATTGTAGTAAACTCATTATCTACTCATATTTCTAAAATATAAAATAGTTGTCCTCCTCTCTCCTACTCGCTGTGCCCAACAGGGTCCATAATTGGAATTTTTTTAATATCTACCAACCACATTGTGGAATGAAATAAGAAATAAGAAAGAAAGAAAGCAATAATTCCTTACGGAGACTTTTCACAGTTTGTATTTAAAAATTATACAAAGCTCGAAGGCAGGATGTTGGATTTTTACGAATGAATGATCCGGCAGATGTGCATATTAGTCAATTCGCGTTATAATTAATTGCTTAGCTACTCGTACCTACAATAGTGAGTAAATTATCACGGGACTTCAATTCGAAAAAGGACTTTCATACCTAATCGAAACTAGAAACAATGTGAACCTTAAAGTTAACCGCTATAAGACTCACGAGACATAAATTAGTAACTATTGTCAATCAAAGATTGCACGACTCTCTGTCACAGTCACGGTAAATACAGTAATTACTCGATCAATGATCTCTGCAAATAAACCTCCATTGAAATGGGTAAAAAAGTGTTTTGGAATTAAAGTCCTAACTCAAAAACACTTTTTTACTCCGTCAATTGTGGACTGAATTTTAAAAATACTTTTTGTATTAGTAAAAAATATATTCCTGAGCTGATCCCATTGTAACCAAGTCAAGATCTGATGATGGGATCAAAGGAAAATCGAGGGCAAACCTCAAATTTTATTGACACATATATGGTGTTTCACATTTCTTCAAAACTTATTCAGATATTTGCGTCTGGTAGTCATTATCTTATGTTGCTGAGCTGATAATGGAAGACAACTCCTCAATGGTTATGATTTAGAGGATAATTCTTTAAACACTATAGGCATGTAAAGTCCGTGATGAAAAGTGGTAACCGTCACCTTTAGTTATGACATGAGCAGTACCATGGACATAACAGAGTATACTGTTTCGCCCATATCACCCCGATGCGTTGCCATTTCTGAGGACTCAGGTGTTATTCTTCTGTACCCTGTAAATTCATTGCCATATCCCACCCTTCAAACTGAAACACAGCTGCATACAAACAACTGCTTCACGGTAGAAACACTAATGCGACAGAGATGCCCAAGCAAACGACTTTTGTACAAAGTCTCTCTCTGGTAAAAATTGTTATTCAGATGAGCTGACGATAGAAAGACTTAACTCCTTAACGACTAGAAGTTAGGGAATAATTCTTTGAATATTAAAAGCACAAATAGACCTATTAAGTATTAATTATTATATATTAATGAGGCTCTATTAAGTTTTTTCAGTAATTGCGTCTGGGAGTCACCATTTCAGGTTGCTGAGGAGGTTTTTTAATGAAGGATAATGAAATGGTAACCCTGCCTGCATTAGCGGTATACGCTGGAAGGGCACAAATGAGAGATGATAGGTGAGAATAAAAAGGCAGGTCAGTTAGCCCATCGTGATGATTATCCCTGGAATTCAGCACGGTAGATTCCAAGGGGGACCACGGGAAGGTCGACCTAACTAAGTATATTAATAGCAATGCTGGGGTTTAGGGGGGAAAGGGATTGTTAATAATGGAGACTGAAAAACCCATTGCTAGCAATATACCCTACCAGGTCGACCTCCTCGCGGTTCTCCCTGGAAACGATCATGGTTAATTCCTGATGAATTTATCATGATGGGCTAACTGACCTGTTTTCATTCTCATCTATCACCCTTCACTGGTGCTCCGCCTGTGTATCCCGTTAGCGCAGGCGGGGTTACCATATCATTTTCACCCAACAAAAAAAAAATAGCAATGCTGGGGGGAAAGGGATTGTTAGTAATGGAAACTGAAAACCCCATTGCTAGCAATATACCGAACCAGGTCGACCTCCTCGCGGTTCTCCCTGGAAACTATCATGGTTAATTTCTGATGAATTCATCATGATGGTCTAACTGGCCTGTTTTCATTCTCATCTATCACCCTTCACTGGTGCTCCGCCAGCGTATCCCGTTAGCGCTGGCAAGGTTACCATACCATTTTCACTTAACAAAAAAAATAGTAATGCGACTGGTATTCTGCATTACTGACAATTCCCTAAAGCCATCTTACTAATGTAATAAAAATGCAACTAGGTGAGGTCTGTACATGGCAGATATTTAAGAAAAATTAATAATATCATAACTATTTTAAACAAAACTCCCTTTATTATTATTATTATTATTTTGTTTTTTGTTTTTCTTTCTCTTCTTCATATATAGAAAAAGGTTTGCTCACCCACATGGATTTTAGGCAACTTCAGGAAAGAAACAAGGAATGGTATGAATATATCAGCCGTTAATTGTCCACTAATGGACCTAGGTCTCCCCCATAGAGGGTGATGATCCAATGATAAATTAAAACATAAATTAACCCCTATGGTTTCTAGGGAGGACCGCGTGAAGGTGCATTGTTGGAGTTGAATTGATCCAGATATGAAATGACGAAAAACGTTCACTTCCTTAGAAACTACAATTTTCGTTTAACTATAAAATTTTTATCTTAATAGGAATCTTGAGCCGGTTATTTTATATGTCATATACCTAAGTCAAAATCTTATATCACGGACCTCCATACTCACTAGACGTATAAATAGGCAACACATGAGTATCGCCCATCAGTGTATCCCATGTCGTGCGTACCTCTATAGGCGACGTTAGTCATTATTGTTCAACAAGTGGACCCTCAGATTATCATTACCAACTTTAGTTACTTAAAGTTAACAAGAATATTAGACTCCATATGCACTGGATCCTGAAATGAGTATAATAAATTTTCCTCAGTAAATATAACAAATAGTAAATCTTTCCATTTCCAAGAATGGAAGGTGTTACTAATACCTTGTATTTTTAGTATCCACTTATATGTAATCGTCCATTCGTGTGCACGGACCATGTTTGTATGTTTGACAATCCAAAACAAACGTTCCATTATCAAGTTTTTATATACTGAAGTAGGCAGCGTACAATATATCACGCGGATATCACGCGGGCAGCGCGCGCTGTACAGATTTAACTGGCTTTTGACAATCCTAGTCGTATGTATGTAACGTTAACGCCATAACGTTTAACAAAAGCAAATAATTTGACCAAAACAGGTTAAACTGAAGTTTTTCAAATTAATATCTTACTGATACGCATACAAAAGAGTATATACATATACATATGTATATATGTGATGTACTCATTAAAGCTTACACTGCAAGCCCCCCGCTCCGGCCACTCCTCTGGGTGACGTCCGGGCGGGTGGTCGTGCGAGTCGCATTGTGACATATTATTGTTTATTATTTCCTACCCTTACCTATCATAGCAGGAGCACAGCACAATATATACTGTCAATCGAGCATGCAAGAAACTTCTTCACATCTAGAATACCTTAAAGTTTAAAACCAAGGCGCTTTTTGTCGGCGATAACCTACGGAACCGAAACATGGTCGTACACTATCGTCCTTATGCACAAACACCAAGTTGCTCAGTGTACTATGAAAAGAGCTATGCTTCGCAGTGTGATAGAATTCAAAATGGAGATACACGCAGAAGAAACGAAAAGAACGATAACTTGAAAGACAAACGAGCTGAAATACCCACTTGACCCACTGAAACTGCGCAGAGATGTTGCATCTCTGTGCATCTTCTACCGAATTTATCATGGGGAGTGTTCTGAGGAATTGTTCGGATTGATACCTGCTGCTGATTTTCACCACCGTACAACCCGCCACAAACTAAAGTTTCATCCCAATCATCTGGACGAGTGGCGGTCTTCCACCGTGCGTTTTTCAAGGCACTTTCTTCCACGCACAACCATTCTTTGGAATCAACTTCCAGCAGCAGTATTTCCGAACCGATACGACAACATAACCTTCAAGAAAAGAGTATATTCCTTTTTAAAAGGCCGGCAGCATACAATGCCGCTGGTGTTGTGGGTGATCATGGGCGGCGGTAGTCACTTACCATCAGGTGAGCCGCATGCTCGTTTGCCCCCTGAGTTGTAAAAAAAAAAAATTGAAATCGTCCATATAGCTCAAATAAACGGTAACCAGCGGGGAAGAAAAATTCTCGAGTAGCTACTCTGTACTGGAAAGTGCAGTGTAGAACGATACCTCACTAGATGGAACGATTTTGCATTGCTGGAAGTCGTTGGATACAAGTGGCGCAGGACCGTTGCTTATATCATTAATATAGATAGACCTATGTTCATCATCATCATAACAGCCATTATCTGTCCATTGGTGAACATAAGCCAGATACCAGAGGGAGACTTTGTACAAAAGTCGATTGCTTGGGTACCTCTGTTCTATTCGTCTTTCAGCCGTGAAGCAGCTGTATTTTCATGGCTGTGTTTCGGTTTGAAGGGTGGGATATGGCGTGAATTTACAGGGTACAGAGGAATAACACCTGAGTTCTCAGGAATGGCAACGCATGGGGGGTATCATGGGCGAAACAGTATACTCTGTTATGTTCATGGCAATGCTCATGTCTATAGGCGACGGTTACCACTTTCTATCAGGTGGGCCGTCAGCTTGTTTGCCATTGTAAGTTATATAAAAAAAATAGACCTCCCCCTTGGGGGGTTTTGCCAGTAATTTCCACACTTGACAGGCGAATAAAGATGTTTTAAGAGGGACGCTACTGCTCATCCCTCACCCTCCATTATTCATTTCTTACACACACGGAAAGGGAAGGGGTGGCCTATTCTACGCCGGGACCACACGGCCATGTTATGTAGTGTTCAGTATCGGACAATTAACAAACTTATTTACAAGCTCTATTACATCGTGTTTTTTTTTTTAATTCGACAGCTTGTTACGTCATCAAGAGGAAATGTTTGAAATGACTCTATAAAACTTTATAGTTGAGTAACAGCATAATGATAAGGAATACGTATAAATTTATGTTTATGTTAACAGGTTACAACGTTAAGGATAAACAGTAACACTATGTATTAGTTAGACAAACTTAAAATGTAAATTTATCAGAACCAGTGGAGCGAATCATGAGACACAATTAACATTGTATGAAGTCGCTTGTTAATTTGATCGAGTAACATAAGTATTTATAGTTTTTGTTTCTTACAAAAAAATAAATACGTTTTTAGTAAAATTATCTAGGTGTCAGATTACAGATTGCAATGAAATTATACACTACATGATGCACATGTCTCAGACCTCAGGCCTCAGGCCTCAGGTATAACAACGTATAAGACATGGCGATCAGTATAATCTGTTAAATCCATTATGCTATTCATGCCTATAAGTAATTGTGGTCATTTTTCACCAATTGGACTTGATAGCTTGTTTACAATTGCATCTTGTATCTCGGGCCAATCTTCCTCCCTCAACTGTTTACAATTTGGTTGGAAAATCATTATAAAATACTATCATCTATTGAAACAGAACACGCAGACCAACTCATGCAATTTTATATATGTCTCTAAACAATTTAGTTAAAAGGCTCTTGTCATTAATGTGAGCACATTGGCCTTGAAACGCGTTACTTTAACATAAAATAAATAATACGTATGTCGATCACGCACTGTGAAAATAATGGACATAGAACTTGATATAGTAAAAATTCCCACTTGTGAAGACATACCATCTGCGTACTTGCCCTCCTCGTTATAAATAAAAATATTAAATTCCGTGTAGGATAGTACTGTAGATACCCACACAAGAAAAGATACAACTTGGATCATAAGGGGAAAAGATTATTAATACGAGGGTCTAATGGCCTTCTTGCTGGCAATAGGTACATTCAGTCTGGTCGACCTTCAAATTAATTACCATCAGGTGAGCCGCATGCTCGTTTGCCCCCTGTGTTGTAAAAAAAAACCTTCAAATGGTCCCTCTGGAAACCATCCCAGTTAATTCCTGGTGAATTGAAGAACCAAACCTTTTATTCTACGTCTTTTTATATCAACTAAAAGATAATTAAGTACCTACACCTGAATTGTTACTATGTATCTATATTAGAAAATGCATAATAAAATAAACGCCTGTGAGAAAACTCATAGCACGGTTTTTTGTGAACAATTTTTGCTATATCAATTTTATTGATACCAATATAGTAAGTGGGGGTCAATTGAAGAAAATGTCAGAAGGACATTTACATGAGAGGCGCTCGCAATATATCCATTTTTGGCGTATCTAGAGATATATGCATAGAGATGAAAATGAGTACAATATACATGCCCGTAAAACGTTATTGTCTTGATAGGGCAATCCAATACAGCTGTTAATGATAAATGTGCATGCTATTAGTCGATCATGCATGGACTTTTTAGGACCATGTAATATTATATTAGACGTACCTACTACATTTAAATGAATAATGTTAACAGAAATTTAAAAGAGTAACTGTTGAGTTTCTTTCGGGCTCTTCTCAACAGATAACAATTTTCCGATACCTGCAGTAAATTAAAATACAGTGACGATTTAAAAGTGCTTGTCTAGTTGAATAAAGATGTATTACAAGAGGGAGACTGTACAAAAGTCGATTGCTTGGGTACCTCTGTCCCATTCGTGTTTCAACCGTGAAGTAGTTGTGTTTGCATGGCTGTTTCGGTTTGAAGGGTGGGATATGGCGTGAATTTACAGGGTACAGAGGAATAGCATCTGAGTACTCAGAAATGGCAACGCATGGGGGAAACAGTATACTCTGTAATGTCCATGGTACTGCTCATGTCTATAGACGACGGTTACCACTTTCTATCAGGTGGGTCGTTAGCTTATTTGCCATTCTAAGTTGTATAAAAAAAAAGATGATTTGAATTTACAAATTAGTTTCATTCCGAACTGTTTCGATATACGAGACGAGGAACTTTGCGCAACGCAAAATGTACGGATTTATGACAGATCTGCAAGAATGTAAGTGTGAATATTTCCTCTTTTACGAGTTTTATTAGCAAAATAAAAGCGAAGCTAGGTTTCATTTTTGTTTATTAGGTTTTATTTTAAGAGCGCGATATGCCGCGACGGCCTCGAGACGCGCCCGCTCGCGCCTCATCCGTTCAGCTTCCGCCAGTGGACGGTGCTTCTGCTGCTTCACCTCCCCCTCGCCCTCCGCTACGGACGGCTTGTTGTGCAGCAGCTGCTTTAGCAGCAGATCTCGTTGTCCCGGCTGCGGGAAGGAAACAGGATGTCGACTTACCAGCGCAGGTGAATTTAGAATTTTGCGTTAAATAAAAGAGTGCAGTGAGACCATAACCAAGAATACAGTCATATTAAGTATAAAATTATAAATATTTGTAAATATAGTTCATACATTATAAAGGGGGAAAATTGTAATTTCCTTTGTTTGTAATGGATAACCTCAAAAATTACTCAACCAATTTTGAAAATTCTTTCACCAATTAAAAACTACACTGACAGTGAGTAACAGTAACTTGCGTATTATTATATTTTGGATAAAATTGCACATTGAGTAGCAAAAATTTAATAAAATACAAATTAATCTCTTTATCTACCCATGTAAAGCTGGGGTGGAGCTCTAGTTAAAAAGTAAAGAATACTCCTAAGATCAGTAAAGGTCGACTAATGGACAGAAGAATAGTATTAACAGTAGCTCGTTCATAAGGTATGTAGAAGCATATACTTTCTGCCTCACTATCACTAAGGCGTCCCACCTTTAAGCCGCTTCAGAGTGCTGTCTGTACGCTGTACGTGTGTGCCCCGTCTTCATTATACCACACAGGATTATGGCATCAGTTCCGATACTGATATAACAACGGACTTTGTCCTATGCGGTCAAAAAAGTTCTTTTTCAGAGCAGACTACAGTACTGAACAAAAATTGGAGATGTATGGGTACATAATATATATAATATTTTATATTTATATTATACGTAAAAAAATTTATAATCTCTGCAAAATGGATGGTTTTAAAAATGCGGAAGCCAAACATAGGATACAACGATATTTACAAAATCTTGAATACAATGCCACAGAATTGATATTACATACCATTTATTGATATTCGTATATAGTAGTGTATGTCTTTTGTACATTTAATTGTATGTATTTATATATGTAATATTGAAAGTACTGATATAATTTTCTGTTTTATGCGCATGTCTTCACGAGGCATTTCATAATAGAGAACGATGTCATTTTAACTTGTTGTTATCGTAAAACATGGTAATCTCTTATGAACTCCCGCGATACAGGTTCGCCTAGTGCGGGCTCCAATGTATTCGCTGTTGTAAATTTCTTGTATTTAATACTATAATATACAATATATATAATATTATAATACATATAATATGTTGAGTACGTAGTCGGACTAACCCTGGGCGCGGCGGCGGCGGCGCGGCGCGGGCGCGGCAGCGCGGGCGGCGCGGCGGCCGCCTCCCCGAACGGCACGCGCTCGTACTGCGGCGCGTCCGCCTGCAACCACGCCGTACACTCATACCCTCCCGTACTACACACACACACACACACACACACATCTACGCGGCGCGGCGGCCGCCTCCCCGAACGGCACGCGCTCGTACTGCGGCGCGTCCGCCTGCAACCACGCCGTACACTCATACCCTCCCGTACTACACACACACACACACACACACACATCTACGCGGCGCGGCGGCCGCCTCCCCGAACGGCACGCGCTCGTACTGCGGCGCGTCCGCCTGCAACCACGCCGTACACTCATACCCTCCCGTACTACACACACACACACACACACACACACATCTACGCGGCGCGGCGGCCGCCTCCCCGAACGGCACGCGCTCGTACTGCGGCGCGTCCGCCTGCAACCACGCCGTACACTCATACCCTCCCGTACTACACACACACACACACACACACACACACATCTACGCGGCGCGGCGGCCGCCTCCCCGAACGGCACGCGCTCGTACTGCGGCGCGTCCGCCTGCAACCACGCCGTACACTCATACCCTCCCGTACTACACACACACACACACACACACACACATCTACGCGGCGCGGCGGCCGCCTCCCCGAACGGCACGCGCTCGTACTGCGGCGCGTCCGCCTGCAACCACGCCGTACACTCATACCCTCCCGTACTACACACACACACACACACACACACACATCTACGCGGCGCGGCGGCCGCCTCCCCGAACGGCACGCGCTCGTACTGCGGCGCGTCCGCCTGCAACCACGCCGTACACTCATACCCTCCCGTACTACACACACACACACACACACACACATCTACGCGGCGCGGCGGCCGCCTCCCCGAACGGCACGCGCTCGTACTGCGGCGCGTCCGCCTGCAACCACGCCGTACACTCATACCCTCCCGTACTACACACACACACACACACACACACACATCTACGCGGCGCGGCGGCCGCCTCCCCGAACGGCACGCGCTCGTACTGCGGCGCGTCCGCCTGCAACCACGCCGTACACTCATACCCTCCCGTACTACACACACACACACACACACACACCTCGACGCGGCGCGGCGGCCGCCTCCCCGAACGGCACGCGCTCGTACTGCGGCGCGTCCGCCTGCAACCACGCCGTACACTCATACCCTCCCGTACTCACACACACACACACACACACACACACACACTACGCGGCGCGGCGGCCGCCTCCCCGAACGGCACGCGCTCGTACTGCGGCGCGTCCGCCTGCAACCACGCCGTACACTCATACCCTCCCGTACTACACACACACACACACACACACATCTACGCGGCGCGGCGGCCGCCTCCCCGAACGGCACGCGCTCGTACTGCGGCGCGTCCGCCTGCAACCACGCCGTACACTCATACCCTCCCGTACTACACACACACACACACACACACACACATCTACGCGGCGCGGCGGCCGCCTCCCCGAACGGCACGCGCTCGTACTGCGGCGCGTCCGCCTGCAACCACGCCGTACACTCATACCCTCCCGTACTACACACACACACACACACACACACACATCTACGCGGCGCGGCGGCCGCCTCCCCGAACGGCACGCGCTCGTACTGCGGCGCGTCCGCCTGCAACCACGCCGTACACTCATACCCTCCCGTACTACACACACACACACACACACACACACATCTACGCGGCGCGGCGGCCGCCTCCCCGAACGGCACGCGCTCGTACTGCGGCGCGTCCGCCTGCAACCACGCCGTACACTCATACCCTCCCGTACTACACACACACACACACACACACACACATCTACGCGGCGCGGCGGCCGCCTCCCCGAACGGCACGCGCTCGTACTGCGGCGCGTCCGCCTGCAACCACGCCGTACACTCATACCCTCCCGTACTACACACACACACACACACACACACACATCTACGCGGCGCGGCGGCCGCCTCCCCGAACGGCACGCGCTCGTACTGCGGCGCGTCCGCCTGCAACCACGCCGTACACTCATACCCTCCCGTACTACACACACACACACACACACACACACATCTACGCGGCGCGGCGGCCGCCTCCCCGAACGGCACGCGCTCGTACTGCGGCGCGTCCGCCTGCAACCACGCCGTACACTCATACCCTCCCGTACTACACACACACACACACACACACACACATCTACGCGGCGCGGCGGCCGCCTCCCCGAACGGCACGCGCTCGTACTGCGGCGCGTCCGCCTGCAACCACGCCGTACACTCATACCCTCCCGTACTACACACACACACACACACACACACACATCTACGCGGCGCGGCGGCCGCCTCCCCGAACGGCACGCGCTCGTACTGCGGCGCGTCCGCCTGCAACCACGCCGTACACTCATACCCTCCCGTACTACACACACACACACACACACACACACATCTACGCGGCGCGGCGGCCGCCTCCCCGAACGGCACGCGCTCGTACTGCGGCGCGTCCGCCTGCAACCACGCCGTACACTCATACCCTCCCGTACTACACACACACACACACACACACACACACACACGCGGCACACCGAACGGCACGCGCTCGTACTGCGGCGCGTCCGCCTGCAACCACGCCGTACACTCATACCCTCCCGTACTACACACACACACACACACACACACATCTACGCGGCGCGGCGGCCGCCTCCCCGAACGGCACGCGCTCGTACTGCGGCGCGTCCGCCTGCAACCACGCCGTACACTCATACCCTCCCGTACTACACACACACACACACACACACACATCTACGCGGCGCGGCGGCCGCCTCCCCGAACGGCACGCGCTCGTACTGCGGCGCGTCCGCCTGCAACCACGCCGTACACTCATACCCTCCCGTACTACACACACACACACACACACACACATCTACGCGGCGCGGCGGCCGCCTCCCCGAACGGCACGCGCTCGTACTGCGGCGCGTCCGCCTGCAACCACGCCGTACACTCATACCCTCCCGTACTACACACACACACACACACACACACACACATCTACGCGGCGCGGCGGCCGCCTCCCCGAACGGCACGCGCTCGTACTGCGGCGCGTCCGCCTGCAACCACGCCGTACACTCATACCCTCCCGTACTACACACACACACACACACACACACACATCTACGCGGCGCGGCGGCCGCCTCCCCGAACGGCACGCGCTCGTACTGCGGCGCGTCCGCCTGCAACCACGCCGTACACTCATACCCTCCCGTACACACACACACACACACACACACACACACACACATCGCGCGCGGCGCGGCGGCCGCCTCCCCGAACGGCACGCGCTCGTACTGCGGCGCGTCCGCCTGCAACCCGCCGTACACTCATACCCTCCCGTACTACACACACACACACACACACACACACACTACGCGGCGCGGCGTCCCCGAACGGCACGCGCTCGTACTGCGGCGCGTCCGCCTGCAACCACGCCGTACACTCATACCCTCCCGTACTACACACACACACACACACACACACACATCTACGCGGCGCGGCGGCCGCCTCCCCGAACGGCACGCGCTCGTACTGCGGCGCGTCCGCCTGCAACCACGCCGTACACTCATACCCTCCCGTACTACACACACACACACACACACACACACATCTACGCGGCGCGGCGGCCGCCTCCCCGAACGGCACGCGCTCGTACTGCGGCGCGTCCGCCTGCAACCACGCCGTACACTCATACCCTCCCGTACTACACACACACACACACACACACACACACATCTACGCGGCGCGGCGGCCGCCTCCCCGAACGGCACGCGCTCGTACTGCGGCGCGTCCGCCTGCAACCACGCCGTACACTCATACCCTCCCGTACTACACACACACACACACACACACACACACACACACATCTACGCGGCGCGGCGGCCGCCTCCCCGAACGGCACGCGCTCGTACTGCGGCGCGTCCGCCTGCAACCACGCCGTACACTCATACCCTCCCGTACCACACATCTACACGTAGCCATCGGTGGACAATTCATCCGCCCACTCACGGAAATTGCCACACTATTTAGCAATTGAGACCTATAAAATCGAAGGTAGCTAAACGCCATAAAATCAATTTCATTTTCACTCTCTACTCAAGTACAGAGAGAGTTCTATTAGATGAAATTCAAATTATTACTAATATTCTAATTTTTTTTCAATTTGATTTAAAATATAGTAAATTGTTCCATATCCTTGACAAAATATTAGCTTTTGTAGTTTCCTAAACATTTAACAGACTTGAATTTAGCTGTCTTAGATTTTATAGGCCTCAATTTACACTATTTTACCATTGTAAGCTAGGCACTCAGCGAAGAAAGAGATTGTTAGTAATGTGGAATAACAGCCCACTGCTAGCAAAATGCCCAGTTAGATCAACCTCCACATGGCCCCCCTAAATACCAATGTACTGAATTCCATTTCCATCTTTTCATTCTCACCTATAATCCTTCACTAGTGCCTCTCAGAATATATTGCTAGCGTAGGCAGGGTTACCATTCCATTACCATTCTTTAAAAAAAACTAGGCACTTGGTGCCAATGAAAAAGTTAATTGGAATAAACTGTAGCATTATACTCATACATCTAGAGCACGTAACTTCTTTTCCTTCTTCTTGAGCGCGAGCCGCTGTGCCCGTGACAGCGGCGGCGGCGCGGCGGCGGCGGCGGGACCGGCGCGGGCGGCGGCGGCGCGCTTCCGCTTTCTTTCGCGGCGCTCGCGCTGCGCCGCCATGCGTTCGCCTTTTACATCATCCTCCTCTAAATCTTGCTGTAAATTAATTAAATAATAAAGTTCTTTATAATTTTTTTCTTAACAGCTTTCCTAATATTTTAGTTGAAACAGGAAACAGTCAGTTGGGCTACCATCACTTTACAGCATGGTGTATGCATAATGACAATGCTGTATACATTACATGACCACAAATTAATGCATGCAGTATTATAATATTCCTTCCATTTCTGTTTAATGGTAATAATTAAATAATCTCTAATAACTAGAATATAGAGAAATAATATAAAACAAGCTGAGACCTACAGGATAGTGCTGTGGTTCAGCTGCATTGTGCAGTGCTCTAATGGCACCGTTGATGCGAAGAGTAAAGTCACGTCCTGACTCTCCTGGCAGTATTATAATATTCCTTCCATTTCTGTTTAATGGTAATAATTAAATAATCTGTAATAACTAGAATATAGAGAAATAATATAAAACAAGCTGAGACCTACAGGATAGTGCTGTGGTTCAGCTGCATTGTGCAGTGCTCTAATGGCACCGTTGATGCGAAGAGTAAAGTCACGTCCTGACTCTCCTGGCAACTTGCGCAGCCTAGCGACTGGATTATGGGCTAGACTTTTTTTATTTCCATCATCTGTAACTATAAGTAAAAATAATGGTTAACGACTTAAAATATATAACAATCATTATTCTTTTGTTAGTGCTAAACTACAAGCAACTGAAACTTAGCACACCTAGCGCAAGCTTGTTAAGTCAGCAGCAATTTTTCTCAGAAGCAAGTGAAAATAATTGTCTTCATATAAATGTAAAATAATACAACTACTATATTGCTGAATGATTTTTAAAAAATGTTTAATTTTCTTGTTATATATCACCATCATTCATATCATATACATATATGAGACAATTGCCCAACCTGTCCCATCTTAAAATATTGGGTGGGGCAGGTTATCAATGCAAGAGTGTCATGACCATTCATTTACTAACATAGTTGAGTAAATTTGTAATCTAACCCTTATGCAAATGAATTCATTTGTCAAATTAAGAGTGATTGTGTCACGAAATGGAGAAACCACTTTGAAAACTGTTCAGGTTCAAAGAGGATATGGTATAAAACTATACAGCAAATGCCTTCATTAATACCCTGGTTTCAAACAGCAAGTCTTTCAAGATCATATTTAGTGATAGCGTTCAGGATGCGATCTGGTCATGTTCCACTCAACAAATTTTATCATCTTATAGGATTGAAACAATCACCAAATTGTATGTATTGTGACAAAGTGGTGTGACAAAGACCTTCTACATTTGCTGGTGGAATGTGGCCGGAAATGTAACCTGAAACAGCGGATTCTGGGAGATATGCCATTATATAACGGTAATGTCAATTTAATACTGGGTCAACCTGGCAGTCGCAATGCAAGACATCTATATCTGTGGGTAAAGGTGTCCCTGATGGACTGACAGACTGACTTTTAGACAATCCCTATGAGACTGGCATAGTCACTCCGGTGTACTAAAGCCTCAACAAAAATATGATTAAAAAAAAAATTGTAATCAACAGGATGGGCCTTATGTTGTCTGAATTAATAAATAAATTATTATTATTATATCATCATCATCATAATCATCATCACAACAACTGTCCACTGCTGAACAAAGGCCTCTCCCTTCAAGTGTGGGTTTATTACAGGGTATATACAATTAAGTATCTATGATAAATTCTATATTGTTAATGCACTGACTAGCACTAGCCTGTACTTACTTGTACTTGGGCACTGTGATGAGATATTGTGGACATATATTTATTAAATAACTGCGACTGTCTCTATGTACATACTATAAAAAAAAAACACTAATAGAATAATTTTGATTTTGATAAAATTTGGAATGTTAGTAAATGTAAGAGTTCTACCTGTACCACTGACATGGTGTTTGCGCTTCTTTTTATTGCCAGTTTGTTTTTTGTCTTTGTCACGAAACGCGAACAGATTGATGAGAGAACGCGGCACTGGCTGGTCATCCGGGTCCTTTGGAGGTGCATTGATCTTCGTCTTTAATCTATAGCAATACACTCCATAAATAACGAAAACATAAATTTGAGACAAAATTAATAGAAAATAAGTTACATTTGTAAACGTCGTGCATTTTGCTCCAGGGGATCTTTGACACCACGATGTTTTTTAGCCGGAATTTTGCGACCCATATTTAATTATAGATATAATTAAACACTAAATAACAATTGTTTATCTTATAAATTCAATATTTTTTTGATTCAAGAAATTTTAATTTGACAAGCACATGTTTTTGGCATTGACAGTATAACATAGATGATATGTCACATGACAGTTCTGCTCTTAGAACAAGAATTACATAGGTGATAAAATTGTCAACTTATAGCAGACTACTGTATAGAAAATGTTATTATATTAAATTATAAATTATGTTAAATTCAGATACAACCTGCTTGCATTTTTCTATAATCTAGTAATGTAAAATTTGTCATTGATCAATAATTGACATATAAAACATTTTCTATACACTGGCCTGCTATGAATTGAGAAAAATAGCAACTGATAATGTATTTTTCGTCCTCTTTTTACTAATTATATTTGCATAAGAAAAAAGGAGACAACCATATGATTTACAATTTTATTTTCTCATTCCTTCTATGTAATTCCTCATTTTTAGTTTTTAATATCTCATGCTTAGTTTGGCGGATTACGGAAAAGAGGACGAAATATACATCATCAGTTGCTATTTTTTCTCATTTTTATAGTCTCCTTATTAAAAAAAATGTTTACATATTGATGAAAAGTTCAATCTGCTAAATTTCCATAAATTACACTATCACACATATAAGTATTGCACTTTACAATTTTCATCTCCTTTTTCTACACTTATAGTAATAAAAATCATTTAATTTTCGGTGTTTTATATAATTTGAGCATGCAATTTATATTGCTTATCAATATGGCGAATTAGCGTGCGTGGCAATTGATTATTAGTACACGTGGCAAAAAAAGACAATACAACATACATTTTACTGTAGGAGCGAGCAAAAGAAAAATATCTTAGTTATGCTTTCAATTTATACTTTGTCTGCTTTATTATTATATGTTTTATTATATTTATGACAGAGATGGTGCTACTTCATCTTCTTTGTCTTATAACCTCAATGATTGTGTGTTTGCCTCGAACTGCGTTACTACTATATACGGGAATCATAACATCTCAGATAACACCTGTTCGCGACATTACAATCATTTTATAGTTATAGCGATGTTTATAGTTAATTGTTAAGTCCTTAGTTTTAATCGTTTTTTTATATTGTTACTTTTACATAGATTTAAGATGTACCTATAGCGTAAGTTGAATAAAACATTCCTTTGTGTCTTGTTATTATTACCTGTAAATAGAATAAGGAAAAGAAATTGTAAAAAAGATGTTATCATGCGACCGGGCGGGTATAAAGATAGGCCGCCTTCCGTCGAGCGGCATTCGCATTCTCGCATTGACGCACTGCACTCCCGAGAAGAAATAGGACAACAAGAATTCTCTTCAGACGGTACCGGAGGCTTCAGAAAAGTAATCAGTGCGTTTCTCTCCAGCCTGAACCAACGCCCCTACAGTCCACGCTCACCGAACGGCCGTCTGCACCGTTCAACACCAATACCAAAAGAAATCATTATAATCATCATTCTCTCTAATGTCTGAACTATAAGTTTATAACTATATATTAATATTTATTATTACATAGGTACTTAAATAATTACTTTTAAATTTTAATAAATTTAAGGCAATTAAATCACTTTTGGAGATGTTCAAATTTTGAAATTGATTGGTAGATACTAAGCGCGAAATACTAATAAAACCTAAGAACAATTAAACTCACAACTAGATGGCAACACCACCAATAGCAGTGGAGAGGGTATGTGTCAAATTGTCCACCAATAGCAGCACTTGTTTCTTCTGATTGTTGTGGAAGGAGGTGACACATCTTTGTAGACGTTTACTTGTGAGCATAGTGGACATTTTATTATTTGCAATCACGACGTATAGTGATCGATTACAGTTACAATATTAAAAGTTTTTCGTCTTGTTCGACTATTAAATATTTTTGCCTAATATAAGTTTGTCTATCTGACTGAAGTGATCACATTTTCTTTATACCTGATACAAAGAAAAAAATATTTTTCAATAATTTGCGTCTAAAAATATATGATAGTAAAAATATTAAACATTAAAGTGAAAAAAATTAGCATTTCAACAATTTTATCACTGTGCTTATTGTTAACTTTTTTCAAATTATTTACTTAACAAAGCGTGGTATTATAATTGCGCGCGTGTGAACCGTTCTGTACATCGACTACAGTGGAGCGAGTTTGTTGTGCGATTTGTGTTGTGCGGGAGGGGGCTTGTTTAAGTAGCAAGGTCGTTCTTTGTGTCAAAAATTTACTTCTTGTTACGATTAATTAGTTTTCAAAACAAAATTCAACATTTCTACGAACAAACATTTTTGATCTAATACAAAGATCGCGGTACGTGCATGTCGTGTGTGGGATTTAGCTTTTGAAACAAATCTGTTTTCTTGCAACGTTCCAATGAGTTTGGGAGCAGGTCAAAACACAGAGGGAACAAATGCAGGAGGGATATTCGTACAATTTAACCAGGACTGCACGTAAGTTGACAATTGAAGTGGTTGATAATAACTGCTCACGACAGTTTGACTGTCATGTTACGAGGGCGGAGCCTCAGCCTTTCTTCTGCCCTTCAAGGTCCGTCCGCTGGCTGGTTGGTTACGAAAGCATGCAATGTCATGTTATAGCGTCAATTTTGCCACAAGTGCTATCTACTGATGGCATGGTGATGCAATATGTCATTGCCAGGTATGTCGTAACGAGCGTCGCACACATCTCCGTTGTATTGTTGCGCTACTGGCGTAAACAAACATGGCGTCCACCACTTACCAGCTGTTAGCTACTAGATAGGCTTAATACTCCGCCCTCGCCTTTCTTTGTCTGCCTGTTTGGCTGTAGAGAGAGCTGGAACTCTCAGTGCAGTTATGCTCATGAATCTTTTTGTTTGAAGTATGTCTGCAACACTTGGATCAGTTAGCATGTTATTTTCTGCTATTATTGTGGTACATTACTTAACAATAGCTCATTCTTTATCATAAATTTTAATTATATTTTATATATAAATATATAGATAATATATTTAAGGCAGTATTTGAGTATAATATCTTCCTGAAATTTAATTGTATCTTTTTGTCTTTAGACAACATTAGTGAATTTCAACTTAACTATTGCAAAATATATTTTAATATTAAAATATTTGCTTAATTATTTTTTTAATGATAATTACATGTAATGAATGGTTAATATGAAACATTAAGAACAAGTATGAAATAATGTAGATTATGGCTGCCAAGCTATGAATATAGCTATAAATGTTTGTCTTTATGGTGACAGGTCACTAGTGGCAGGTAGTAGTAGCGGCTACCACTTATTTGCCCTTACCCCTGATGATGGAGTGGAGGAGATTTATGCAAGCCGCTCGGGGCAGGACACCTGCCTCGTGGACCGCTTGTTTAGCAGTTCTCTCGTCGCGATTGTCACTGTATCAGCTCCCAGGTATGATAAGTGAAATTGTTTAATAATGAAATGATGATTCATTAATAAATATGCAATGTCATTTTATAACATTTTAGGAAATGTATAATGACTTTTAATGCTTAGACTGGTATTGTATATTTAAATATTTTAATCTATACTTGTAAAGAAATTGTGGTAAAAATTCTACAATATTTTTTCCCTTCAATTGTAATGATTCATCAAACAGACCTACCAGTGTCTCTGAGACTGAGTCTTAAAAGTCAAAATATTTATAATTTGTGCTTTTCTATGAACAACCTAATTTAGTATTTTATTATTTGCTCATTAAAGTTATCTGTCCAGAAACTTGTTGCTGTTATGTAGTTTGAAATTATTTTAATTTGGCTATAATATGGTCCGGGTGCCTTGAATAATTCATGCTCACTAGAATGTTATGACAGGTAGTGGATTGGTGTGCTGGGTTATTGAGTTCCCTAAAATATTGTTGAGCTAAGCTAGCCATCATACTCATAAACAGGTGCTGCCTGTAGGGACAGGGTCTATTTGTTTTTTCTTTCTTGTTATGGTAAACACATTGGGTGCATACGAACCTAAAGCATTGTACATGTGGTGGAAGAAACTACTATCTGATCATTATTTGTAAAATGTGAAACATAATTCATTAAATGTTCTACTGCATCCTATAGTGCGGCGTTTTCCAACGTGGCACCCACGTCCCACAGAGGGGCATTTCATAGTTAAGGGGGACAATTAAAAAATAGATTCGAAGCTATTTTAACCGTCTTGCTCTGGGCCATTTAAATGCAATGCTATGCTAGATATCCAGTGCCAAAATTAACAAAAAAAAAAGTAAATAAAAAAATGCTGTAAATATTTATTAGGTATAATTTCATTTTGACGTTATCAAAATATCATCTGGTCAATAACTTTGTCGGAAAAAATTATGTATGGGACATAAAAATTTTAGAAATGTTCAAGTGGGACATGGCACAAAAAAGGTTGGGAAACATTACTATAGTGTATTGCCTATCTTGTCATTTCTCAATACATACTGGGACACAACAGTTTCTTTCTAAGTTTACCATGTAAAGGAACTCATAATTATAACCATGATAAGCTAATTTGTTTCACAACTATTTTGTTATTACTATTTCTTATCTCATTGTGTATTGAAATGTTAAAACAAACATAATCAGAAAGTACCATTATTATACATATGTAGTGTGTAGTTTTTATGCCTATACTGTACAGAGTGAGCCCACACTTGCCACCTGAACATGCTCTTACTATAAGAGGTTCAGTTTTTCTTTCTTTGGGGAAATTATTGTTACCCGTGATTCTAATTTAGAAGACCTGACGGATTTTAAGATCGAATTCCAATCTAATCCTTTAAATTTACAATATCAGTCTATCTTTTTAAATCGTTCATGTTTAGGGCTCTCTGGTGTCTTCAGTAGTTGGTGTTCTGGGGGGAAAGTGATTGTTAGTAAGGGGCTCTAACTGACCTGCTTCATCCTCATCTATCATCCCTCGCTGGTACCTCGCCAGCATAATTATCGATAACGAAGGCAGGTTCACTATTTTATTCATTAAAAACTTGGTATTCTGAGTTTCTAGATCTTTACACGGGTAAAGCAATTACAAAATACTACTTTTCATTCATTTGTTCATTGTTGTATTTCAAATTATCATTCTGTCAATATCAATGTTATCGATATGATCAAATCATTGCAATTCGACCGTGAAAAAACTGCCGAGCAAATTTGCATTGCATTAATGATATTAGTGGGGACTTTGACTCGTTGTTTGTAAACAACAGATGTTATGTAGAAGTCGTTGGAGCATTTGTAACTATCAAAAATGTTATCAGCTGCAATCGGCAACTATTTGCGTGCTCGTGAGCCGCGAAGTAATCAATTGTTTCAACGCCACCTGTCTATACATATTGCGACGTCACTCTATTATTATAAAAGAATAAAATCAGTGATAGAATAATAATGCGCATTTGTTTATTAATCATCGTTGTCTTTGTTGCGGCTTCTACTTTGTCTTGTATCGATCTGCGTAACGATCTATGATCATGAAATGAAATGCACTGACAGTAGGTACGCGATTTAGAAACAGAATATTAAAACAGACGCTATAAAATAAACGTATGAAAAAAAAAATTGATATAAATGTATGGTGCTTAATACAGAAGTACAACAGCAAAGCATACTGTTATTAAGTCAAGTAACGTAATTTTTTTTACATCAAATTCTCTTCTGTTCCAAGCTCGTTCAAAAATACCATTTGTAAAGTTTTTTCCAATCATTTAACTTTTAAATATTCACGTAGAAATTAATATATTTTGCTTTGAGATGAGAGCAAGATTTGAAATACGAGGAATCGCAAACTCCATCGCTGCACACGACCCCGACATGCGGGGTGGATGTTGGTATCTAACAGTTTCATACACCTCAGACTAACACTTAACAAAAAACAAATGAGGTGATTTTATGGGAATTAATGGTATTTCAATTTCAATGAAAAAAATTGCTTTGAGATACGAGTAAGGTTAGGGAACGAATTAAACTCATATGTCGAGGTATCTATTTAGCATCATCTTGCAGAATTTATTTCTACAGACGTGTACCTATCTACATCTATCTATCTAGATAAAGTGGTAAACTAAACCAATGCTGGTACACTACATAATTACGGTTTGTGAGGTAATACAGGTACAGTGTCCAGTTTATTATTTGTAAATGAGCGGAGCACCGCTATTATTGCACGATGCGTGGTGCGTGGTGCGTGGTGCGTGGTGTGGTGGGCTGCAGCACCAGATATCATTGTTGTAATTCATATTCACAGTAATGAACGCTGCAAATAACTGTGATGTGTGAAGGGTGCAACAGGGCGACGTAGCGGTGTGGGTTACACATCGTTACCGCTACCGCTACGTGAACTATGCCATATTGGATTATCACGTTAGGAAATAACAATAGGTCTCTGTGAATATTACGAAATAAAAATTGATAAATAAATATAGGCAGCCAGTATTCATTGTTTCAGACAATTGCTACACATAATAAATATTCATATTGAATCGATCGTTATAAAAAGGCGTGTAATGTTTTTTGGGTTATACATGACTGGACAGATTTGGATATATGCTGTAGTTTCCTATAATATCAATATGAAACGTTATCTAAGAGTCCCGAACAAATAATTAAATACATACTTGCGTATCTACTGCATGCTATGCTAAACACTGCTATGCCTGGCTATAGTCGAATAGTATTAATTTTAACAAAATTCAACTATTACCAACAACATTGAAGTGGTGCCTACGCTATTATATTAAATAGTTCTGTCGTGCCAAGTTACCTTCTGGAACACTAAACTAAATGACACGTACGCACAAACTGAGTAGAGTTAATAATACTATGAGTTTGTAGTTAAATAAACGAGACTAAAACTCGTTAAGTTACAACGTTTATCCAAAAGGGGCGACACTTACTTTATTTACATACTATTATGTAATTATCTCTGGGTGAGCACACAAAATGCATTTACAATATAAGCATTAGATAATAAGGTTGAGCGGAGCTGCCAAGTGACGTAGCGTGACGTGACGTGTGCATCGGGCTGTTGTGTAAGAAGAGAGAGCACCACGGCCAAGTTCACGTCGCTGACGGTAAAAATACGCGCCATGGTCGCGCCGCCGTTTGTTTCCACCAGTTTACCGCCATACAGTTCGCCCGCTTGCCCGCCGCCTCCCAACACACGTACTAAAGGCCGTTCCCTACGATTATAGAATTATGTCACCCGAGGAACACTGCGAAGTCGACGCATCAATTTATTCTTCCGCTAAGCAACCATTTAATTCAATGAGTACGCAACGAATAACTAAAACGGTACGCAAAGATTATAGAATTAAAGATTAAAGATACTTGACAATGGGAACAAAGCACAATACCTAGTGTATTATATTGTAAGAAAAAAACTCTAATGAAACCCTATACCAAACCTCTGGTCAGCACGATAGTACTTGTCTCCGCTCCTTATGGGCAGGGGCTCGTGCCTCGTTAATGGGTTGTTACCGGAAGGATATTGAGCTATAGTCTATATCTAATCAACTTCTCTATTCTTTTATTAAACTTGCACCTCGTGAAGTATTTCTTATAACCTACATAGAAATCTGAACATGTTCCATGCGTGGGTCGTGTGATTTGTTAGTTCTTGACTGAAACTGCTCTTTGAACTAGGGGTAGAATTCACTTACCATAACGCGTCTTATCTTAAACGAATAAAAGGAAAACAACAAAATGTTTTGTATCTGATAACGGTAATAATTTATCAGCCAATGTCGCTGATTCTGTTATCGCCAAAGCGCTTAACAGTTCAATGAATTCTGAGCTTAATAAATCTCGACCAAACATCATTGAAAGTCCGCTAAAGTCTGAAAAAAAAACAAGCCAAACTTAAAGTTATTGACCTTTTTGAAGTTTCGTCAGAATTTATAATGAATAAATGAATATGACTCATCTTCTGGTCTCCTTAATGTGATCGTTCGACGTCTTTATGTTTAAAAACTTAAGTGGCATTTGTCATTTCCTACATGAGACGTGAATTTTTTAGGATATGTTTTCGTGGTCCAGATAGCCGCATATCAAGTATAGAAACTGATAATATTGTTTCAGCTGGCATCGTAAGGGCAAGCGGTTATTATATCAGCAGCTCCTAGCGTGACGTGAAGAGAAATAATGATCAGAAATGTTAAAACCTGTCCAATTCAAAGCGAGTCGCTAATGAATATTGTTTTATAATTGATTCAAACACATTTACAATTATAATATGTGTGTACGGTTAGCGTGTATTGTACTAGCAGTTGTGTTGTACATATGTAGACACGGACAGTAATTTAGAACGGCATGTTTCTTAATTTGCAGGAAGTTGATCGTGTGCCACTACAAGAAGGGCACTGAGATATGCAACTACAGCTACAGCAACACCATCCTCGCGGTGAAGCTCAACCGATCTGTGAGTATTATGCTCGGACCGGCCACTGTGTGGTGCGACGCCGTCGCGTGCCCGCCCGCTACTATGAGCTCATGAGCGTATCGTGCAATTGCAGAGGTTGATAGTGTGCCTGGAGGAGTCGCTCCACATCCACAACATCCGCGACATGAAGATTCTGCACACGATCCGCGACACGCCGCCCAACCCGCGCGGGCTGTGCGCGCTCTCGCCCTGCGTCGACCACTGCTACGTCGCGTACCCGGGCTCCAGCGCCGTCGGCGAGGTGCAGATCTTCGACGCCGTGCACCTGGTCAGTATGTCTGTCACTCCTGTCCTCCCCCAGGAATATCACAATCGTATCACAATCATAAGGATTTGTATATTGGGTATTGCTTTTAATTTTATCACTTGGTTTACATGACTAAATAATCTTTATTCTTGTGCTTCGATAGAAGAATGTAGTTTCGAATAATATCAATGAATCTAATTAATTGATCTTATTTTTTGTTAAGTTTGCAATATCAAATACCTATAAACATAAGGCATAAGGATTTGTATGACCTGTGTATGCTATTTTTGTAAGTATCGTTACTTACATTAAAAAAAATAGCAAAACACTCTTATTCAAATGTGTGTAAAGTAGACGTATGAGCCGTACAGTGTACAGTGTATAGTGTATTGTGTAACGTGGCGCGGCGTGGCGCGGTGCGATGTGCAGAACGCGAAGTGCGTGATCAGCGCGCACGACAGCCCGCTGGCGGCGCTGGCGTGGTCGATGTGCGGGCGGCGGCTGGCCACCGCGTCCGAGCGCGGCACCGTCATCCGCGTGTTCGCCGTGCCCGAGCGCACGCGCCTCTACGAGTTCCGGCGCGGCGTCAAGCGCTGCGTCTCCATCGCCTGCCTCGCGTTCAGCGCGTGCGGCGCCTACCTGGCCGCCACCTCCAACACGGAGACCGTGCACGTGTTCCGGCTGCAGGAGGCGGCCGACGAGGCGCCGCCCGAGCCCGAGCCGGCCGCCGCCGAGCCGGCCGGCTGGATGGGCTGGCTGCAGCAGGCCGTGTCGGCCGGCGCCGGCTACCTGCCCGCGCACGTGGCCGACGTGCTGGCGCAGGGCCGCGCCTTCGCCGCCGCGCGGCTGCCCGTCACCGGCTACCGCGCCGTCGCCGCGATCACCAAGTGAGTGTCCGCCGCGTGCGTGGCTGTCGGTGTAGAGTGCAGGGTGTGTGACGCACGTGTGTCGGTGTGTGCAGCACGGCGCGCGCGCCGCGGCTGCTGGTGGCGACGTCGGCGGGCGTGCTGCTGGTGTTCGCGCTGGACGCGGCCGAGGGCGGCGAGTGCACGCTGCTGCGCCAGCACCAGCTGCTCGAGCCGGCGCCCGCGCCCGCCGCCGCGCCGGCGCTGCTGCACGCAGGTATGTAGCCGCACACCACGCACACCGCGCGACACCACACAATTGCTGATTTTATGTTTACATCATGTTTCGCTCATCCGCAACTGTGCCTTCGATTCTATCCGAATGTAAATAGTTAACTAGACGACATTTTTACTCTTAAAACATTTGTAGTGCTCGTACTACATGATGTCGAGACATCGTGTACACACAGACAGTTCGTTAAAACTACTAAAACGTTAATGCGACGCCTTGAAGTCTGTATATCATTTACTTTTGTGTCTTAACAACACTATTTTTCCCCATAAAATACGTTTCAAAGAATTTGTTAAGCCAAGGAATCGATCATACTGTCTATATGTCTATATATATATATATATATATATATATATATATATATATATATATACTTATGAATTTACTTTTTTTCTAGCCACAAATATAATATTCTTTAATTATTAGAATTCAACGTTATAGCTATGAAGCAACAAATTAGAAAAAAAATAACTGAAATATCAGTAATATTTTTGTTCTCATAAACTACTTATTTATATATTCTTTATAGCATTCTCTCTCAGTTAACCTTACTTACTAGACTACTTAAATAAATTTATTGCTTCCTTAACCATCGTCATATGTTTTTTAATTGCGATAATTTCATTATTGCGCCCTCTATCAGAATCATCGATACGAAATAACTGTCACTTCAGAACATAATAGCCATGTGGCAGCTCATTTGGGTAATGCACGTGGATTTCTGATGAAAACTTGTTTAGTATTGGTCTGGCCAGAGCAATACTAAACAAGTTATATTCCTCGGTTGAAACTAAATATTTTACTTACACATTTTTTATACTTTGGATTATAGAGGGGTGTATCATATTGTCGTAGACAGTCGATACCTGATTTTTATTGCTCATTGTCTGCAGTAAAGGGAGTACACAGAACAACTGATACAAATAGAAAAGGTATCTACACAAAAGACAGGCTCCTTTTCTTGTCTCTCTTTAAATACGTCGAATAATATTTAGACTATAAAATGTTCATTAATTGCATCATGAACAAAAGGAGAAATTCTATAGGCGTACATTTTACCTGGGCCCCTACCTGCTTACTTTATATTAAGTTAATATTTTACAAAAGAAACATACGTCACGACTCCTAAAAAGTTTCTCGAAGTGGAAGATTATTTGTGTATTGTAGTCATTGTGATGAACGCAACACTCAGCAAATTTTTCTGGGCAAATTTTTTATTTTACGCCACGTGGCAGGAGACTAGCTTTTCTTTCGGGCACAACATTTACATATTTTTCGCTGATTATATTACTAAGTACATTCAAATCATTTCAAATCATATTTATTCATTTGCTACATGGTACAATAAGAAGTTACATATACAAGTAGGTACTTAGCATGCAGCACCCTGTAAAGGTATGCAAACGTTAGACTGTATTTAGTCTCTACATTATATTACAATTATAAAGTCCAAACGTTTATCTAATTACAGTGTTCTTTATGTCAAACTATCATATAAAATTATGGTTTATATTTTAAGTAATTTTTAATACATTACATCTTTTAATATTGTTTTGTCATTTAAATATTCAATAACTGCATAATACTGTTTCTCAATGTGGGGCCCACACCCCAAAGGGGGAACAATTTGATAGTTAAGGGGGGTCAATAAAAAAATGGACTCGAAGCGATTTTAACCCTCTTGCTCCTGGCCATTTAAATTCAATGCTACGAGTAGATATATCGTGTCAAATTTTACAATAAAAGTAAATAAAAAAAATGCTGTAAATATTTATTAGATATAATTTCGTTTGACATTACTAAAATATCAACTAGGCGATTAGAGTCGAGAAGTAAAATGTTTCGGGAAAAATTATGTCTGGGGGCATAAAAATTTTAGAAATGTTCAAGTGGGACGTGGCACAAAAAAGGTTGGGAAACACTGGCATAATAGCATTTTTTTTAAAAGACGGTGAACTAACTTTGATTTAAATCTCTCTATTGGAAGATCCTTTATTTCCGGAGGTAACTTATTGTAGACCCGTATTGCCATTTGTGCTTAATTCCTTTGTATTTTATTGGTAACCGGCAATCTTAAACTCTACCTTGCTCTATAGAAAATCCAGAACAAAACCAGCAATGTAGTAAGCTAACTACCTGAAGCTGAGCTTTTCATCCTTTTGTCTATACTGTGTTACCTGTCTATACTGTATACCTAGCGAGTAATTGTAAAGCAATAAAAGGCAAATGAACGTATTTTTATTTCTTTTTATTTGTATTCGTAAATCGAAGTGCGTACAGTTGTGGATTTTTGTTTTATGTTCACCAATATTGCTAAAGATTTATTCCGTCAAGGGCTGCTCCTCGTAGCCCTCGACCCTTGTTGCATGTCATCAAACTGTCAGCACAGGTTCGTCTCGAGCGGCCGACCGGGTATTTTGAGCGCACGGTATTTTTTTTTTGTCAATTCTGAACCGATTTTAATAATCCATTTTCAGTCCAAAGGATTGACGTTGTGATTTATTTGTACCCTGCGAACCTTTACTTTTCGACACATTTTTGCGCTGTGCACACCAACGCCGGGTCACAGGTCCGTCTGCCGCTCGAGTGAATCGTTGTCTAAGTTCTAGTTATCTAAATCGTTTCAATTACGATTAATGATCACAATAATTCGCCAAAGACTAACTCGGCGGCCGCGTCCGGCCGGACGCCATCGTCCGGAGCGGGCGCGGCGCGCGCCGGACATTCTGTCTCACTCACCCGCTGCCTCCCGCACCCCCGCCCGCCGCCCCCGCCCCGCACCACCCTGCCGCCCGCGGCGCCCTACGACCAGCCGCCGCACCGGCCGGCAGTCGCGGCTTCGACTAAAACTTCCAACTAAACATTATCACCATCGAAGCGTCCAGTTCGCTTTTACTACTTGTTGTCATAGCGGTCGTACATGATTAATCCCCATCGCATCGTACACCCACCACGTATCAAAGTATGATAACTATACGATACCCACGTCTGTGGTTTATATTTTATATAATCGTATTCTGTATTTATTGATATTTATTTATTTATAAGTATTATTATGGTCTACGAGTACCTCGTATCGATGGAAACGTATCGGGTGCTGATCGTTTTCGTCATGGAACGTGGTTCGATTCCCGTTCGCTCGCTCGTCACGGGGTGCGGGGCGGGGCGGGTCTGGTCCTTCCCGGCCCCGCCCCCGCCCCGCCGGCCCCGCCGCGGCGATCGCAGGCGCGTGACGCTAACGTGTTGTTCCCGGAGCAGCCGCGGCGGCCAACAACAGTTACGCGGGCGCGCTGCGAGGCCGAGACCCCACGCGGATGACAGGTACTCGTCGTGCCCTGCGGCCTCCCCTCCCCCCGCCCCCGCCCCCGCCCCCCCAGCGGGCTGCGCACGCGGGCCGCGAGCCCTGCGGCGGAGGGCCCGCGTGCGCAGCGCCGCTACCAATGTTAATCGAGCCTCGCCCCTCTCGCTGCCGCCCGATATCAAGAAATCAATGGCGCGACTTCCCAGGACCTCGGCACGCGATGACTTCTATGTCGATCGAGATGCGCGCAGCGAGGGTGTTCACGTAAGTAAGGACGGTGAGTGCTCGTGTTGCTGTCGACTTAGATTCGAGTCTTTACCGCTCGTGTTACTCACAAGATCGTCGACGCTCGGAGACCGATAAGGAGGTCAAGTTGTAGACTATCTATTTTTTGTTGCTTCGCAACGAGACTACTAACTTGTTCGCCGAGAATCCCGCTTCTCTCCCGTCCCGATCCCTCGTGCACCACCCCGTCCCACGCACATTACACACACTGATACTGGCGATTGGAGAATGCGCGGTCCGGCGGCCGGCGAGGAGCCGCGAGCCGCGAACGCGAGCCGGACGGCCGCGACGGCGGCGGGTACAGTGTGCGTTTGGTGCAGGGTTGGAGCTGCGGCGGCCGGCCGGCGCGCGCTAGCCGGCGGTGAGTAGCCAGCGCCCGCCCCGCCCCCCGCCCGCCGCCCGCCCCCCGCACGCGGCGCGTACGCTCGCGCCCGTCACATGATCTCATTTATCTTTAATTTTCACCGTGCGGTGCGCCTGCGTGCCAATGTTATCTTTTTGTTTTTGTGGAGCACCGCGTGGTCGAGATGTATATGTATATATAACGAATTTTTATGTACTTTAGCGATATTTTTTTTATTGTTACCACTCAACGGACACTATTCCCTGTAACAATACTCTGTACCACCGCTATCGTACTCGCTTCTCGAGGGACTAGCAAAAATAAATGCAAACTAAAAGCAAATAAAAGACCGAGAAATACGAGCCGGAGAACCGGCGTCCCGTAGACGATGTCAGTTTTTTTTCTTCACCGCCGCAATCCCTCCCCCCTTTCCGCTCGACCTCGGGCATATATATAGCTGGGTGTAGATATCAGTTTCGACGAAGTGAGAGGTTCACCTGGAAGTAATTGTAGAATACTAGCGCAAGGCCGGGCCGGGCCGGGCGCGAGTGCAGCTGCGGCGCGTGTTGCAGATTCGGAGCGCGCGTGCGAGCTGGGCGCGGCGCTGGCGGGCGAGCCGCCGCGCGGGCCCTTCGACCTGCGCGACCCGCGCCACTTCCCGCCCATGCGGCCCGCCGCCGCCGCCACCGCCGCCGCCGACACGCCCGCCCAGTAGTCGCCCGCGCCGCCCGCGCCGCCGCGGCAGCTCCTCGCGCCGAGACGATCAGCGGCGACGAGTGTATTTAAAAAAAATTGTACTTTCCGGAATTACTACCGGCCACTCCTATTCGTAGCGGTGACATTTCTCCCTCGCTCCATCGCTGCCCAGTACTGTGAACTTTCTATCTACGTGTTATTCGTAGCCGCCGTTTAAGTTTCTCCTTCGGGCGCTCGTCGGGAAACGCGTCCCCGGCTACAGTAGGCAGAAGTGATGCCGCGCGAGAAATCCACTAGTAAGTTGATGCAGGTTTTGGACCTAGGGGGTACGCGACCGTGCGATCGGGGCCCGCGTCACCTACTAGGCCCGAGTATGTTGTGTACCATTGTTCGTGCTAGGAGAAATCTCACCGCTCGTAACAGTAGGAACGATTACGCTGCGCGTACCCTTTTTTCTGGTCAGTGGTCAGGCTTAAAAAAATAAATAGTACCACTTTTCGAGTAGTAGTAATTCTGGAAAGTTCCCAATAGTAGCCGACGGTCCCGCGTCGCCTTCGTGTGTATCTTGTAGCTTCGAGTGTAGCTCGATTTAATGAGGCCGGGCGGCTTTGTGTGCTGACGTGGAAGGCGAAGCGGGCACCGTCGCGGCGGTGGCCGACCGAATCGGAACCGTTCGAGGAGCTACCCATCTCTTGTAGCGTAGTGAAATGCGCACACTCATGTCTTTGGTTACGTAGCGTGTGAGTCGGTACAGACCCCCGAGTCACCAGCGCGGGCAAAGTATCCGTTAATATTAGTTATTATTACAAATTTGTTAATATCATAAATTGTGATATACGTTTAGTTTCATTTATCAATAATACGTGTAATACTTTATTTAAAATGTGTGACTGCTTCCAAGTTGGGAGGTGGAATAAAAAAAATGATGTGTCATAAGTTGTATATAAATATTTTTTTTAATAATAAATAATTATAGAAATAAAAATTATTACGTATAATCTACTTCGACTGTGGTTTTACATGTTTAGCAAGTAATCACTATGTTTTTTACCTAGCGTACAATATTTTTACAATAAACCGATCTGACCAATAATATTTCATTTTATTTGTATATTTTTTTTTTATTATTGTAAACAGTGACAGTAATAAATGTACCTATATATCATTTGATAAATAAATTAATCTTATTCTATGAAAAAAAAAACTTATTGTAACCGCAAAGACATGCGTTTGCGCGTTGCGGTGTCCCCGCACCGGTGTAAATAATGTGCAGCAATGACGCACTTGTAAAGTAATGTAACTGCTACGGAGGGCTCGCGCCCGACGCCGCACGACGTCGTCCGGCGCCGTCCGGTCCGGTCCGGTCCGGACCGGCGCGCGCCCTCCGTTCTATATGTGATACGTGGCGAAGGGTGAAAGGTCACGCGAGAGTAGTGTGTGAATGTGTGCGCGTATTATATGATAGCATTGTCTCACGCCGCTGCTTTTTATTTTATTATAAAGATCTTGTGCCGATGATTTTTCTTCGGATGTATAAATACATATGTACATATACGTTATTGATATTTGACATCGGCGGACACAATACGCTCACTCAGTAATAGTAATCAAAATATTTGATTGTAAACGATATGTGCGCTTCGAGTGTAGCCAGCGCGGGCTGTCCTGGGACAGTGTATTTTAATGATCTGTTGTAGTCGTCTGTGCTGAGCTCGGATGTCATGTTGGTGTGTCCGTCCCGCTCGCACGCCCGCGCTTGCTCGTCTATCGCACTCGCATGGCTGCGCACGCTCACACTGTCGCGCTACCACGCTGTCTGTGTACATTTGTATCAGTATCGGCGTCTTGTACTAATTGTGAATCGTTCCCGAATTCGAAAAAGTCGCCCGTAGTCTGCGAGGCGCAGCGCGACACTGTCGCTGCGGCTTAGACACAATATTGTAAATAATTATAAAAGTAATATTTTTACAAAATGAAATTTTGTTTGTTTTATTTCGCCACGCCCCAGCCCTTGAGTATATATTATCGGAAAACCAGAAATTTGTGTTTAGAAATTACTCATTTTTAACTTTGCTATGAATTCTGAACAGTTCTGACAGTAGCCATTTATGGGACCTTAACCTGTTATAGTATTTATAGTAAAAAAAATCAGAGTAAGTAAATAATATAAGTTTATAGTAAATTAATACATAACTATCAAGGCGTCTAACATACGAATAGTTATACCATAGAATATAATAAAGGTTGACTAGTAATCAATTTCTTGTATATTCTAAAAATAAATTTACACCAAAAGACATTATGTTTCAATGTCGTTTACGTACTTACTTGGCAGGCAAACATACGATCCGTTTCGGAGTTCGTCCGAATAATTTTAGCTTGTTTAGTGATGACATTCATAGCATGACTAACTACAAAAATGAGTGTATTTATTTACTTCCTACTAGTGGCTTTGTCTACGTTTCTTGGGATAATAGGTAAATTTTAAATACATTATAAACTAAGGACTAGGACTAAACGCGATGAGAAATTTTTATATTTAAAAAAAGAAGGTAACTTTGTAGGTACTATTCACCTGCTAAATTGTATTCAAATCCGTAATTTGATTTAGTATTAAATATTCATTAATTTTATAAGACCAAACCGATTTGGAGTGGAGAGACAACTGACGAAATTATGACGTAACAAACATAAAAAAAAATACAGCCGAATTGAGAACTCCCTTTTTAAGTCGGTCGAAAAGGGATTCAACAACTAATTATAGAAGTTTTAATCTGAAAAGTAGATTACAATACGCATGGGGGTATCATGGTACTGCTCATGTCTATAGGCGACCGTTACCACTTTTCATCAGGTGGGCCGCCAGCATGTTTGCCATTCTAAGTTGTATAAAGAAAAGATTACAATAGGCGGCTTGAAATTCCTTTTTGTACCTTTATGAAATAAGAGTAATAATAATTTGAACTTGATTGGTTGAAAATATAAAAAAAATTTATGTTAGCTACTTAAAATATAAAGTATATAGACTGGCAATGCACGAGACAGAAAATATAACCTGCATATTAGAGCGAGAGAGAGCTCGAAGCTGTTTTGGCGGGAGTGTGAACAAAATAATTTCCAATTTTTTTTTATATTGAAGTCGAATTACTTTTAAGTGAATATAGTTAGTTAGCATTAAGTATTCTTTACCTGAATGTAATATAAATAACAGAAAACAAAACACAATTTCATGTTTTGCGTTTACGTAAATATGCTCGACACATTTCACTTCTTACAATATTTAGAACCATAACAAACATTTTGTATATGAATCGATAGAGAAAAATATTACATTTAAACTAATTAATACCCTAAAGACTCAAGTATTCAAACTAAAATAATAACAAATATGTAAATATATATAAATTTTAATTTCAACTCCTTAGAGATTGCTTTTTTTTTTTTTTTTTTTTAGTACGTTTGTTCCGTTTGGAACAGGCTAAGGTCGGAGACCATGCTGCCTAGTCTTCAAAAAGATAATTTGTCTGGAATCTTAGAGATTGCTAATAAGTGTCAATGACTAATCGATTGTATCGAATCAACAAAGGCAACCGGCCGTTACATATACAGCTATTATTATTATATATAAATTAAATCAAACAATTAAAAATATTTTTAATGACCACAGATGCAGAAAATAAAATTATATAATGAATTAAAATACAAGATTTATATCTTATTTTTATATCAATACTTATATTAAAAATAAGTAAATTTTTGTCTTCCTCAATATGGTGTATTATTTTCGATTAAATTAAGGACGTAAAGTTAGTATTTTAGAGTAAATATTTTTGTATTTCGAAAGAATGATCAAAATTTTTTTTTTGTTGACATGAATGTTTATTAATTGGACTATTTATATATATGACTATATATACTATATTTTGTGTGTATATTAAAAAATATCTTTGCTATATATTAGTCGATTTTGATTTGTCTTTTATTAATCGAAAACGTATACTTCTGTATTTGTCGTATTATTGTGTTTTGGATTTAAGTGTGGGGCATTACATTGAAATTTTTTTGAAATAATGTGACGGCCCACCTTTTAGAATGTTGTAACTATCACCTGTAGATATATACATAATACTATTCATAAGAGAGTATACTATGTCGTCCATGATACCCTTCATACGTTGCCGTTCCAGAAGACTAAGCTATTATGCGTGTACGTACATATATAATTTATGACTACGTGTCATAAATTATATATTTACGTACTGACGTTAAATTAATACTTATTAACTTTTAAAATTACTAATTGTTAAATAAAATAGAATATAGTCTCGAGTTTCGATTTATTATCATATACAGAGTCAGATTAATCGTCTAACGATAGAATGTGCATAGTGCAGCACTGATCTGTGATCACATTTACATTTCACGCAGCAAATGTAGGTAATCACATTTTCGTCTCGTTTTTGTGATTGTATTGCCAGTTTGTTAGGACTACTAAGTTTATGGTTAGCTATATTTCACTATGGGCGCCTCGTCGCCATATAAATAGTGAAGCAAAATGCATAGTTGGAAACTAATTTTCCTTGACGATATTTTGAAGGTAGAGAAAAATCAACCGCATCTCCATAGTTTTATACCGTTTTGTTCTTGTTATCGTGGCGGTAAAATAGTGTGAAAACTATCATAAAAAGAGTTGTCATGTAGAAATTATAATTACTGTCAAATGATAGGATTTTCCGAAGAGTATGAACTGTCACTATGTCTGGCGTTTGTTAACTATGAGAAAGCCTTTGATTCGGTCGAGACATGGGCGGTAATACAGTCCCTCGAGCGGTGCCAGATTGACTATAGGTATATCGAAGTGTACATACAGTAAGGCTACGATGTCTATCCGAGTATAGAACCAAAGTACAAAAATCTTGGACGCTTGGACTTGAAAGGATATGGTGTAAACATCAATGACGAATACATCACTCACCTTCGATTTGTCGATGACATACTTATTATGGCGGAAACCCTGGAGGATCTGAACACTATGCTCAATGACCTCAATGGTGTTTCTCAACAGGTAGGTCTCAAGACGAACATGGACAAGACTAAGATCATGTCTAATGTCTATGTCACACCTATACCGGTTACGATTGAGAACACTACGCTCTATGTTGTCGTATGTATACTTGAGACAAGTTGCCCGAATGGGTAAGTTCAACTTCGACCGAGAGGTCAGTCGACGAATCCAACTCCGGCTGGGCAGCGTTCAGAATATAACGCCATATCTTTTTCGTCTAAAATAGCTGAAAGTTTAATGACGAAACTCTTGCGTTTTGCCCGTGATGACTTATGGAGACAAAACATGGTCCTACGGGGGGGGGGGGGAAGGGATTGTTAGTAATGGAGACTGAGAATCCCATTGCTAACAATATACCCAACCAGGTCGACATCCTCGCGGTTCCCCCTGGAAACTATCAAGGTTAATGGAGATGAATTCATCATGATGGGCTAACTGGCCTGTTTTCATTCTCATCTATCACCCTTCACTGGTGCTCCGCCAGTGTATCCCATTAGCGCAGGCGGAGTTACCGTTACCATACCATTTTCACCCATAAAAAAAACATGGTCCTACACGATTGCCTGTATGCAATAGCTTCAAATTACTCGGCGGACTATGGAAAGGGCTATGCTCGGAGTTTCTTTGCGTGATAGAATCCGAAACGAGGATATCCGCAAAAGAACCAACGTAACCGACATAGCTCGAAGGATAAGCTAGCTGAAGCGCCAATGGGCAGGTCACATAAATAGAAGTACTGACAACCGATGGGGAATAAAGGTGTTTGAGTGACGACCTTCTACGGGCAAACGCAGTATAAGATGCCCCACTCCCCACTAGACAGAGTGACGATTTCAAATGCATTGCAGGAATTCAGTGGATGCAGGAAGCTCAGGATCGTTCCTTGAGGCGATCTATGGGAAGGCTTATGTTCAGCAGTGGACGGATAATATCTGGAATGATGGTGATGATAGGAATGTCATGGAATCGGGTCACAAATGAGACACAATTTTCAATATTTTTTTTATTTAATTTTATGTACATGAGATATAAGTGGTGTTCGATAATAAATAAGTAATAAAGAATTTAAATTTCGCTTGTAGGTGTCGATTCTGATGTGTAGCAAAAATGAACTAATCTGACACAAATAAAACATATTGCCATCCTTATCTGGACATTAAAAATATCAAGTCCTAAGGGACTCCCTTCGTTACTGTAGTAACTGTACCTGTGGCTAACAAAAGGGGTTCTCTACTCGTCTCAATTTGACCAGGATCTCTAGACAAGTGGCAAGCGAATTCGTTGATGGAATCGACATCGCTAGCGAGTCCGTGAGTTGGAATAAGTCTTCCGGCGTTGCTATCTCATTTTATCTCACGGACTCGCTAGCGATGTTGACTCCATCGACGAATTCGCTTGCCACTTGTCTAGAGGCCCAGGTACGTACGTTACACGATTTGTTATCAATAAAACTGATCCGTTGATATAATGGTGGAAAAAGCTGCTTGTCGCAAAACAAAATTTTACAGACACGTGAGTGTAAATTATAATATATTCAAAGTAAGGTGTGTACGAAACATCTCTCGTTTCGTTTAAAATGTTATGTATATGTTCTGCTAGGCATTCTATTAAAATTTATTTCAAAGAAAATAAGTTCAAATTTACGCCGAGGATTCGAGTCATACGAGCATTGACTGAGCGATTAGTTTTAACTGTGTCAAAGTACTTCATACAGCAGAATTAGCACCAATAATTATACGATAGCCGCAGTTTTACAAAGATTATGACGTTAATGATGTTAAAATTGGCGAAAACTTGGTTACAGTTAGACTAGTGCCCTTCATATTCGAAATATGTAGGTGAACTGCAATCGAAATAAAACTGAGGCCACCTGGGCAGCGTCAACGCTCCTTTAACCTATAGGTACATATTTCATACACTTAAGTCCCGAAGTAAAAAAAAAAAATTAAAGAAATTATTATTTAGAATTGGATTTCAATATGTTATGACATGTTTAATCCAGTTTGTCGAACATGAATAACAATACCCCCGTCGGTCCGTCCGTCCGTCCGTGCGAAGCAAAACAATGTTCTGTTGCTCGAGTTCATTTCTATAAAAGATTGACCTAAGGAACGCGTGCACCGCGCTCGCAGACTAAGGCCGCTCCCTGACTTGTCCATACAGTACCGTTTTACTCGGTAAGTTCTCTCTTTAAACGTGTTCAGTACAATTTCTTTATTACCTAGACACGTATAATACAACGACTACTTCTCGAGTTGAAGTAAAAGGATGTAGGTATCGGGGGGCGGCCCAGGCTAACCTATCACGTAGACCATGTATTATCTGAAAGAGGCTAGCGGCCTTCGGAACTCTGTTCCCTTTGTCCGCCCCCATGAGACCTCCATACCCTGTACGTCAACATGCCATATTCTATTTTCCACACAAGCAGAACAAGTCCGCAGAAGAACTATAGAGAGGAGATAACCTGTATTAGTACCTATAGTACGTACAAAATTCCTCTCTAATAAATATAGGAGTACACAGGGCGAAAACATTAGCATTGTTCTATCCGTAAAACTGAATATCTTTCCCAAAGAAACATGAAAAAGAGCCAACAAATTTTGATCCTCTCATACAAAGACGGAGCGCTCAGCTGTCAAGTTTATACGGGGATCTAAATTTATTAACGTTTTTCGATCAACATTTCTTTGAGTAAAATATTCAAATTTAGTGATAAAACACTCTCTTAAAATAATAGTAACCACAAATTCAGTCTGCGTACTTCATGGCTTGTGGGGGAGCAAGTTTACCGTAAAAACGGCACTGTGTGGACGAAGCAGGGGGCGGCGCGACAGGCCCAAGCGGGCCTTCAGTCGCGGCGGCGGCGTCGGCGGCGGCGGCGAGCCACACTCGTATCACCTATCAATATAAAAATAACGTAAACCTAGTTTCACTATAAGGTCGGCTGCGACAACGTCCCGTATAAAAAGTGCACTCCACTCGGTAGCTCCCGGTGCCGTATTTACATCGCGTTGCTTCTGGAACAATGGCAAACACAGGTACAGTGCGGCTGCTTCACACAGAGCTCCAACTACATACAAGGGTGGGTTATAAAAACAAGCATGGGCGTCTGTACAAAAAACTCTAATCGCGTCCAAATAGGAAAGCGTATTTACAGTTTCAAGTTCAAGAAAAAAAAAGAAGGAATTTTCAATCCGTTTATATGTATTTTACACTAATTCTATTGAATTTTGATAGTTTTAGCAATCGATAAGTTGTATTCCGTGTTGGTGCTGTTTCTTTTTTAATTTGTACCTGGCAACGACGGTGCAATTTCTGCTTAATATGACACTAGATGGCGCTGTACTTTTTAAATAAATACTCTTTACTGGTTCCTCCAAAAGATTACAATAGTAAACTTACAATAGATATAAACAATTACAAGAAATAATCACAATGAGAAAACAATGGGCGGCCTTATCGCTAAGAGCGACCTCATCCAGACAACCTTTGGATGGAGAGGAGTAATTATAAACTATTTGGTGGGAGGCACGAAGAAAAATTTTTATAATTTTAAATATATAATTCCTATATTGTATAATGCAAATAAAGTATACTCATTCATTCATTCATTCATATAAATACTGCTCACATGTATACGTAAAACACTTATAAAATTTTTAGACGTCTAAAGAAATAAGTATGCTAACCAGACATATGAACATATTAAGAAGATGACGACTTGCTCAAATAAAAATCCTTAAGATTTGTTTTAAAACTAGCCCGACATTTAACATTTCGTATGGAAACTGGTAAAGTATTCCATAGGCTTTTTGTCCAAGGCTACAAGTACATGGGCTGTATATCGCGCTACGATGCAATTATGAGCCGCACGAGGTCATGCGCACATCGCTACGCCACATGTGCCTGTGCCTGTGCCTGTGCCTGTGCCTGTGCCTGTGCCTGTGCCTGTGCCTGTGCCTGTGCCTGTGCCTGTGCCTGTGCCTGTGCCAGTGCCTGTGCCTGTGCGTGTGCGTGTGCGTGTGCGTGTGCGTGTGCGTGTGCGTGTGCGTGTGCGTGTGCGTGTGCGTGTGCGTGTGCGTGTGCGTGTGCGTGTGCGTGTGCGTGTGCGTGTGCGTGTGCGTGTGCGTGTGCGTGTGCGTGTGTGTGTGTGTGTGTGTGTGTGTGTGTCTGTGCTGCGTAGGGACCTACGCTCACGTGGTATGCGGTGCTAATTGCACTAATTGATCACAGCGCGTGGGACTCTAATGCCTATTGCATCGCTCTCGCCTGTGAGCGTACTCACTAGTCACTAGAGTAACACTACTAATTATACATACATAAAACAATAATATAATAATAAAAAAAGAAACAAGAATAGAAAGTTTCTTGTTACTACTTTTTGTCAGAAACAAGACCTACTAAATCATCCTCAGAGAAGTGTACACGTACATGTAAGTATTGTAATGTACATATTAATGTAAACATAGTATTGTGGCATAACACCATAGTCCTCGGGTATGGCAAAGATAGATAAATAATTTATCTGTTTCACTTCAGCACACAAATAGCGACAAATACAGATAAACATTCACAAGAAAAGAGAAAGAAAAAGGAAAAAATAACAGATACCACAGACATCACTTTATTCTGCCATATCCATGCTTTTAGGCAACAGTCATCAGTTGGGGGGAAAATTATTATTAATAAATGGGTCCAATAACATATTTGCTAGCAATACACCGTGTCAAGTCGACCTCCAAACGGTTTTCTCTCCAAACCATCGTGGTTAATGCTCATTAAATTTGTTAGGACGAGCCAACCCACCTACTTCCATCCTCGCCTACAGGCGGGGTTACTATTTAATTTTCACTCATTAAACAGTGATCAGTTTCCATCAGTAGGCTAAATAGGTAGCTTACTTATAAACAAGCTGACGGTCTACCTGATGGAAATTGATTATGTAAAAAAAAACCCTTCGACTTCAATATTGTTGTATCTCTAAATTAGTACTACATATATACTCGTATAGTGTAATTAAATCATTATCCAGTAGCTTTCGCTACCTATTCTCGTCGAAATGTAGCAATGGTGTTTTGGTAATAAAAATTAAGCTGAAGTAGCAATGGGCGGTGAAATAATTACGATCCTTTATTTATATGTATTTTTTAATTTAGTTTATGGGGTACTGATTGGGGTCGACAAAACTTAGTCCAGTTTAACCCGCTAAGACACAAGCTTGCGCGTTCACCGCTAAAAAAACCTCTTGCTGTGGCTCCTCAATTCCAGGGCACGTCTCTTAAAAACTCTAAAAACATTGGGGTCTTTGGCGTTGACATCACTAGTGACGTACAGTTCCGTGGTCACCTCGCAGATAAGGTAAAGCTGGCATCCAAAAAACTCGGTGTGCTTTACAGAGCGAAGCATTACTTCACGCCGGATCAACGATTAATGCTCTACAAATCGCAAATCCGGTCTCACATAGAGTATTGCTGTAACTTATGGGCGGAAGCACCGAGATACCAGCTTGAACGCTTCGACTCAGTGCAACGACGAGCTATGAGAATTGTCGATGATCTCAGGCTTACAAGCGGTATCGAACCATAAAGTTTTAGAAGAGGTTTTGCCTCTGCGTGTTCTACCGCTTGTACAACGGATTGTGTTCAGAGGAATTGTTCAATATGATGCCCACAGCCAATTTTTACCATCGTATGACTCACCATCGACAGGGAGTTCACCCTCATACCCTACAACCTAAATCCTCGTAAAGAACCTCGGTAGAAGCTCATTCCACGAACCTTCAGGTTATGGAATGAGTTCTCTGCCAACGTTTCCCAAGAGACTACAGCATGGAGTTCTTCAAAATGGAGGTAAAGAGGTATCTTCAAGGTCTCCAACGCGCACGTAACACCCCTGGTATTGCAGGCGTTCATAAGCTACGGTAACCGTTTATCATCAGGTGGGCTTATATGCTTGTTTGGCACCTGTGGTATAAAAAAATAAAACCGAATTAAGAACCTTGCGTGTTGTGTGTGGTGCGTGCGATGCGTGTTGTATGTGGTGCGTGCGATGTGTGCTGTGTGTGGGGCGTACTGTGTACGATGCGTGTTGTGTGTGGTGCGTGCGATGTGTGCTGTATGTGGTGCGTACTGTGTACGATGCGTGCTGTGTATAGTGCGTCCGCTGTGTGGTGCGTGCGATGCGTGTTGTGTGTGGCGCGTGCGATGTGTGCTGTGTGGTGCGTGCGCTGTGGCGATACGTGCGATGCGTGTTGTGTGTGGTGCGTGCGATGTGTGCTGTATGTGGGGCGTACTGTGTACGATGCGTGTTGTGTGTGGTGCGTGCGATTTGTGCTGTATGTGGTGCGTACTGTGTACGATGCGTGCTGTGTATAGTGCGTCCGCTGTGTGGTGCGTGCGATGCGTGTTGTGTGTGGCGCGTGCGATGTGTGCTGTGTGGTGCGTGCGCTGTGTGGTGCGTGCGGTGTGGCGATACGTGCGAAGCGTGGTGTGTGTGGTGCGTGTGATGTGTGCTGTGTGTGGTGCGTACTGTATACGATGCGTGCTGTGTATGGTGCGTGCGCTGTGGCGATACGTGCGATGCGTGTTGTGTGTGGTGCGTGCGATGTGTGCTGTGTGTGGTGCGTGCGATGTGTGCTGTGTGTGGTGCGTACTGTGTACGATGCGTGTTGTGTATGGTGCGTCCGCTGTGTGGTGCGTGCGATGCGTGTTGTGTGTGGTGCGTGCAATGTGTGCTGTGTGTGTTGCGTACTGTGTACGATGTGTGTTGTGTGTGGTGCGTGCGATGTGTGCTGTGTGTGGTGCGTACTGTGTACGATGCGTGCTGTGTATGGTGCGTGCGCTGTGGCGATACGTGCGATGCGTGTTGTGTGTGGTGCGTGCGATGTGTGCTGTGTGTGGTGCGTACTGTGTACGATGCGTGCTATGTACGGTGTGTGCGCTGTGTGGTGCGTGCGATGTGTGGTGCGTGCGATGTGTGGTGCGTGCGGTGTGGCGATACGTGCGATGCGTGGTGTGTGTGGTGCGTGCGGTGTGTGTGGTGCGTGCGATGCGTGCAATGCGTGCGATGCGTGCTACGTACCGCGGCATGGCGCACATTTCGCAGGCGTCGTGTCGCGCCGCGTTGTGGAACGTGCACAGCGGACACGTCCACACCTCGCCCGCGCCGCCCGCGCCCTCCGCGCCGCCACCACCGCCCGCGCCGCCCGCGCTCGGCTCGCTGCAATCATACAACAAATGTGTCAGGGGGAGAATACGTTGGTAGCAATAGGGACATGTGGCCCCATCGCTAACAATATACCCTGTTTGGTTGACCACTCAATGAGCAGCATAAATGTATAAAGTATATGGGAGAGAAGAGATTGGTAGTAATAGGAATTAACAATCCCACTGCTGGCAACATCTGATAGGGTTATCAGGTCAAATTCCACACGGCTTTTCCTGGAAACTATTGTGATTGATTTATTGTTGAATTAGTCACGATGGGCCAAGTGACCTGTTTCATCCACACTTATCATCCTTCATTGGTCCTCTTCACCAGTGAAGCACCATTTCACATAGGTATATTTTTTTAGGATTACCATTCCATTTGCATCCTAAAAAAATATCTAGTTACATTTCCTGTTCGCGCAGTCTGGTTTCAAAGGTCAAAGGGTTTAGTAGTTTTGTAACGTCATCTAAATCAGTTATCATCATCATCATCCGGGTCTTCTTGCCCGCCTTAATAGTGTAGGCGGGTGAGGTAGGGGTCTCGGGGTAAACCCCTTTACCCCGGCTGCATCTCCGGAGGCAACTACCTCCGGGTCACTGGGTTTTGAGCCGGCATACACTGGTGGTCTGTGTATGCCGGCGTGGTGTCTTTTCTTGTGTCTATTCTTTGTTGTGGCCTCTTCTTCTTTCTTGTATATTGTATTTTTTTTTTTTTTTTTTTTTTTTTTTTTTTTTATTTTATTATAAAGTTGTAATTCTCCCCTCTCGCCCGTTCCCAGATATATATAATAGATGTTAATAAGAAATAAAGGTTGTTAGTAAGGGTCGACACAAGAAGTGTGTCGGCCCTCCCCCCGCTTGGACGCGGGGGATATAATTACACACTTGGAACGGGCGAGAGGAGGGAATGAGAAAGAAGAAGGGAAATGGGGAAAAAGGGTAGGTAAGTCGTCATACTGGTAGACGAGGCAATCACGATCACTATTCGCCTGTGCACAGGAGGTCCCTAGGCGTGGGACGGCCGTCCGGTGGACGCGCATGCAGCGGCGCGAGGCCCCTCAAGTGTTGATGGTGTCCGTTGTCGGCACGGGCGAACATTTTGCTCGCCATGTCGACAACGAACTCCTCCACCGTTGGGACCCCTAAGCCGCGGGCGATAACGTCGTTACGGACGTATCTGCCCGCTCCCGTGCACAAGCGGAGAGCGATGTTTTGCTGGGCCTGCAGCCGGCGCCTAAGCGTCGGAGAGCACAGTGCATACCAAGCGGGTGCGGCATATGTTAACCGTGAACGGACGTAGGTCTTATAGATAGAGACCCGCGTCCGTAACGGCAACCTGGAAGTTAGCACCGGTCGGAGAAAGGCGCGCGCCGCGCGAGCCTGCGCTATGGCACGCGACACCTGCGGCACCATTCTCAACGACCGGTCGATGTCGACCCCTAGGTATCGCACGGTGCTCTCCCACGCGATTTCCTTATTAAGGAGCCTTAAGGGCGGCGGCGGTGCTGTACGACTGCGGCGGACAAGTAGCGCGACCGTTTTGTCAACATTGACGGCCATGCGCCACCTGTCCAACCACTCCGGCAGCAGGTCCAGTAAATCAGTTATGAGACGTCGCCCCTGGTACCTGTCGGCGCGACGGGCGCGGCGCGGCGGCGAGTCGTGGTCGTGGTCGGCGTCGGCGGCGGCGCGCGCCAGCTGCTCGAGCGTGGCGAAGTGCGGCTGCTGGCGCCACGCGTCCGCCGCCGCCGCGTCGCGCCGCGCCACCGCCTCCAGCAGCGGCTGCAGCGCTTCCAGGCTCAGCGGCAGCGTCTCGTTCGTCGCCAGGTACAGCAGCACGTGCAGGTCCGACATCGCCTGCACGCCCACCACAGTTATTGTCTAACACAACTCCTATGTCTCGAAATATAATGCAAATCTGAATATGATGCAGCGACTACCTTCTAACTAAATGTCTAACTAAGTATGTATTCAAATAAAGATAATTTGAATCGCTATCGACAATTCCATGGATCAATTCATTTACCACTTATCTAAAAGGGTAGAGTCAATACACGTCGTTGTTTGAGTAGAAACAAATGACTAGGTATTTAATTTGAATTATTTTGTTTAATTCCCATTACCATTAGTATGTGTGTGACTACCAACACTAGAAGATTGACCACTGAAGTTCCACAATCTTCCATATTTTTTTTTTAATGGATGATAATGGAATGGTAACCCCACCCGCGCTATCGGTATACACCGGTGGGGTACCAGTGAGGGATGATAGGTGAGGATGAAGCAGGTCAGTTAGCCCATCGTGACGAATTCAACAAGAATTGTTCACGATGGTTTCTAGGGGGAACCACGTGGAGGTCGACCTAATAGGGCATATTGCTAGCAATGTCGAACTCCATTGCTAACAATACCTTTCCCCCCTAATCTTCCATATTAGCTGTCAATCTTAGACTGCAATTTTGTTCGCGCACGTTTTGCGACGCACGTTCTGTTACACTTCTAAACGAGGCATCTTCAGGCAAATTATTAAATCCTTGCTCGGAGCCTAGTGTTAACCGTTAAGCGCCCAAACGTGGCTTGAAGATTGAAAGTTGTAATGAAAGAATGTGGAACTTCTAGCAGTAATAGTTGTGGACAATCTTCGAGTGTTGGCAGTCACACACATAGTAATGGTAGCGGAATTGAACGAAATAATTTTAATTTACTAACCAGTGATATGAACTTTCGCAAGATAACACCTAGATCAGTAAAATGTTAACATACAAGAATATTACTAATTACTGACTCAGCAGATTTTAAGATTATATGGAAAATTCTTACAAACATTTTAATGAACGAAAAGAATAAGTATAATAGCTTGTTTAGGAACTTAAGTCTTCAATAAGAAAGACGACTGCGCTCTTGACAACTTTCATCTGACACTAGACTAGCGACACGATACGATGGCTTTATTGATGTTAACATCTAATTTCTAGAGGGAGACTTTGTACAAAAGTCGATTGCTTGGGTACCTCTGTCCCACTCATGTTTCAACCGTGAAGCAGTTGTGTTTGCATGGCTGTCTTTCGGTTTGAAGGGTGGGATATGGCGTGAATTTACTGGGTACGGAGGAATAATACCTGAGTCCTCAGGAATGGCAACGCATGGGGGGTATCATGAGCGAAACAGTATACACTGTTATGTCCACGGTACTGCTCATGTCTATAGGCGACGGTTACCACTTTCCATCAGGTAGGCCGTCAGCTTGTTTGCCATTTTAAGTTGCATAAAAAAAAAATTTGGTTGCCATTCTAAGTTGTATAAAAAAAAAAAAATATATATATATATATATATATATATATATATATATATATATATATATATATATATATATATATATATATATTTGCAGCTACTTTGGCGTAGATACTTTCAAATATAAGACCATAACATCGGTCAATCAAAAACACAATGTACTATTATTAAAGCATGAGATGAGGTATGAGCAACAGGCGTACCTCGAGGAAGGTGTCGGCGGCGCATATGTGTTGGTGCAGCGCGCGCAGCGTCTGCAGGTGGTGGTGCAGCGCGCGGTTGGCGGGCGGGAAGGTGGCGGCGGGCGAGAACGTGGGCACGCAGCCCGCGCCCGCCACGCCGCACGGCACGTCCACCAGCAGGTACGCCACCGGCACCCGCTTCGCCGACACGCCCACCTCGTTACCGTACTCGTCCTTCTCCTGGTACGCACACCACACGAGGCCGCGTTATATATATTTATATACGGTACGGTAACAAACACGACAGGGGGAAAAGGGATTGTTAGTAATAGGTAATAACAGCCCCATTGTTAGCAATATACCCTATCAGGTCGACCACCACGCGGTTCCCCTTGGAAACCATCGTGATCAATTCTTGTTAAATTCTTCACGATGGGCTAACCCCTATGGACCTGTCTTCATCTTCACCTATCATGTATCACTGGTGCTTCGCCGGCGTATATCGATAGCGCAGGCGAGGTTACCATTCCGCTTTCACTCATTAAAAACAAAGACGACATGGGCAACTAGTTAGGGTACTGAATGGTATGTGATTATAAATACTGGTCCTGAGAACCACTCATAGACACATCTATTCATTAGATATTTCATCTTTGTCTACTAAGAATAGTCATACAATCAAGCAGCTATGCAAGCATTATACTCTGTTCCGATTTGAATAACGAGAGAAATATAGCAATGGGTGTTGATGGGGCTGCCGCCATTCTGTAGCGCGTCAGGGATGTTCGCTGAGCATCGTGTAGATTGTATTTATGCCACGATGCGGAAAAGGTGTGCATCCCTGGTGCGCAGAGTACGTGCCAGCGCCAACAGCATCCTGAGTATGATGGCGAGCAGGCTGCACTGTGTGTACGTTTATCGCTGCTGCGCAATTTCCAATGGAATTGTGCAGTGGTGATTATCTGTATACTGCTTAATATATTGTATGTGTGTATGTGTATTGTGTATGTAAATTTACTAACATTAGTTTTAAGAATATTGTTACTAATAAATATTTAATGGATCAAAAAGTCTGAAATAAAAATTATTATTAATTCAAATAAAATCTTAATTACAAAATTGATAAAGCACAGTTTGGTTTGTCTTGAAGTAGTCAGTGAAATGATATTCGCTCGACCAGGTTTTTTTAGTAATGATGATCGAAGAGCTCAGAAGCTTCATGTTAATGTAAATCTGAGCAAATAATAGGTACATTAAGGCAAGCGTAGTCTTGTGTGTGAGCGTACAATCACATAATCGCTTGTACCCCGCACTAGGTTACTCTGTATTATGAGGAGTTAAACAATAAACACTTGAAGGCACAACCCAGAACAGACTCGTGGCTTTACTTTTTACAATCTATTCTAAATTTAGAATAGTTCGTAAAAAAGTAAAGCGATTCATCACACAAGTTGACTGGACAAGTTGCCTATAGCAATAAGTCTACTTTTTGTACTACATTTTGTTGACTAATAAAGTTTAAATAATAAAAAGTAAATTCAACCAAGAATTGAACACGGAACTTCAATACGCAATGTAGCTACAGCTACGCCATGGAGGTGATGACCTCAAATACAATGTTTGTCGCATCATGTATTGACGATTTATGGATTTTTATATTTAGATTTAATTAGTCATGTGCGATAACCCACAGGATGACAGTACCAATATAAAATTAAAATAGCCACCGCAAACTAGTCGGGGCAATCCCGCTACAAAACCTCACCACTGCGGCTTCTGCACATGATGTACCTAAATACAGCGGCAAACATATTGAAAACTACATGCGATAACGCCAATCAAGTCGACGGAGAAAGGTCGTGTTAGAAAACTAATAGGGAATTTAACATTTAAGAATAATCAAGTCGTAAATATAATTTTAATATTTTATCATATTCTTGAAAAATCTTGAATCTTTAATAAAATTGTATAATTTTTATAACAATTTACAATTAATGAACTAGCAAATATGTAATTATAAATAAACTAAGTGTCATTTGTAAGAGTCCGAGGAAATAATAATAATGATGACATAAATCTATTTTATATTTATTTCACAATGAGAATTTTGTATCGTTTATTTGTATTAAAAGTACCTACATATAGTTGTAGGAACAATGGTACAATATACTGATGGGAGGCGGACGTCAGTACACAAGGTTGCTTATGTAATACGTTAACATTCTCAGAATCGTGTTGATGAAGGCTTTCTGCTTTTGATAACGGCTTGATATGGCAAAATATATAATAATAATAATAACTTTATTGCATAACCACGATTGTAACAAATTCAACATTGGAAATTACAGTAAAAGTAGACACGGATTTATTTGTACATTTGGATCAGCTTAAACATCTGTATCTGAACTAGGTTATAAAACCTGTATCTCAGACAACAGCGCTCAACCCTCATTACATAGTATAATATTAGCTCAGCAAAATGTTTGTGCTACATATCGTCATAGTGGTAGAATACTGACGGATCTGACAAATATTACATATATAGATCCGTCAGCATTTAACGACTATGACGATATAGAATGAATGAAAACCTGTGGAAATAATACAAGTGCTCTCACTTACAGTTCTGGCATTTAGAAATCTATAAATAAACTAAATATAAACAGTACCATTTCTCCGGTCACGTTCCCGGAACCCTTGTTTAGTAGGCTATGGCTAATCTACTGCCACTCGCTGGTTTTTTTTAATAGATGATAATGAAACAGTGACCCTGCCTGCGCTATCGATATACACTTGCAGGACACCAGTGACGGATGATTGGTGAGGATGAAAAAAAAATTGATCAGTTAGTGCATCGTGACGAATTCAATCGTGATAAATTAGTCACGATAGTTTCTAGGGGAAACCGCGTAGAGGTCGACCTGATAGAGCATATTGATAGCAATGAGAACTAACCTCTCCTTACTTACTAACCCCCATTACTAACACTGGGTAGTAATCCTCCCGCGTACACTCTCGCCACTGGGTAGCTAGGAACCTTTAAGAACAGGGGATGACTGATTAGTGAGTGCATAAATTAGATAAGCTTCTACCTGTGGCTGTGCACCCGATCTATTTCACCTCCTATAGGTGTTGATTTAAAAGAACATTTCAAATGCTCTCCAGTTTAAATTTCTAATTATTTTCTTCATAATCTATAAACGTTTACACCGTATACACGCGCATATACGAGGTCTGTCCGGAAAGTTCGTATAAAAGTGTTCTGGAATGCGAGAAAGAGGAGTGGGGAGGCCAGGTAAGCGCAGGACCCCTTCCTTATGTCCCTAACAATGCTTCAGTTCTGGTCGGACCGCCGTGCGGTGCGAACTGGCTTGTCACGCCATCTGTGAAGTTACCTCTTAACGAAACCCCGTCGGCATGGAGCCCGCTTCCGTTGAAGAGCAGCGCGTCGTAATCAAGTTTCTCTCGAAACTCGGCAAGAATGGCCGTGAAATTTTTGCCGATCTCAGAACAGTTTATGGGGATGATGCTGTGAAGGAACCAACCGTCCACAAGTGGCTAAAAAGATTCAGAGAGGGCCGAGAAAGAGTTCGATGTTCGGGGATTGTCCATCAAGAATTCGTTCCTCCAGGCCAGACAGTTGATGGAAAATTCTACGTCGATGTGCTCAGACGCCTCAAAGCTCGTGTGGCACGAGTTCGTCCAGAATTGGCGCGAGAGGGGCGTTGGATTCTTCACCACGACAATGCCCCTGCCCACACCTCTCTTGTTGTCCGTGAGTTTTTGAGTAAAAATTCCATTACGGTGACCGAACACCCCCCCTATTCGCCGGATTTGGCCCCGTGTGACTTCTTCTTGTTCCCAAAAACCAAATTGGTACTTCGGGGGCGGCATTTGGGGGACATAAATGAGATAAAAAAAGCTACGACGGGGCAGCTGAGAAACCTACAACCAGAGGACTTTCAAGGAGCCTTCTCACAGTGGAAACGGCGTTGGCACAAGTGCATTATGTCACAGGGGGAGTACTTTGAAGGGGATAAAATTGATTTACCTGAATAATTGTAAAATAAAATTTTTAAAAAACTTTTATACGTACTTTCCGGACAAACCTCGTAGGTCCTTTTTGAAAAACCCGACGCTGTACGTAGTCTCTAGTGAAAATCTCGACAAGAAGTTCCATCCACAATCTGAGTGTCCGTGAACGCTCATATTGTGGAATGACAACTCCTCTAAAACCTGAATCCTTGCTCCAGAGAAGCGGTGTGAAGATAAAAGGTGGATATCGTGTCAAACAATTCTATTAAAGTATTGCCTCAAATTTAAAAAAATCGACAGTACTTTAGTCTGGAGTTGACTTAAATATCTAAATTTTACTAATACAGGCACTGTTTCATTGTTTTCAAACGTCGAATGTCACAGGCGGCAGGGCGAGGCGGCGGGAAGAGGGGCGGCGGAGGGGGTGACCGCGACCTTGACCCGCGAATGCCGCTCGCGCCCCAAACACTCGAGTCAATGATCTCTCACAATCGCACCGCGATACCAGCCTTGCGGCACTGTGAGCACCGCGCCCGTACCAATTCCACGCATGCGATCCCTATTGCGGCAAATCTAGAAACCTATACTGAACCGTAACCTTGTATTAGCCTGTGCCTGTTGTTTTGGTACTTTGACAAGAATATTCGCCGTAAACCGAGGGATCGCCTGCGTGAATTACGATTAAAAAAGGAAATTTAGGTTTTAGGACATCATCTATCTGACAACCAAACTTTTACCTCTCCCAGATTGCTGAGAGACACAGGTTCGAATTACGTCGTATTGAGATAGTGGGAAATTAAATTAGTGATGTACACACCCAATGTATTTTATCTACATTTCTTTTTTTATTTTTATTAAGTAATTTCGCGACTGACTTATGGCCTCAACAAAATATCAATGTTTTGCTCTTTCAAGGGCAAAGCAATAAACTGAGTTGTGACCATTTTGTGTTGCTATGGCACACGCATGAAGGGCAAAATTTTTACTTCTTTTATGCAATTTGGCTTTTTTTGTAAATGTGTTCTGTTGTTATTTATGTGCTGTAAGTTATGCAAATAAACTATATAACTCTCTATCTACCTAGTACGAGTGGGTATAAGTATGCAAGATTCCCAAATGCAAGGTTACTTATCATACCAATTAAATAGTTTTAAACTCTATTGGAAACTGCTTGAAATTATTAATTAATCGATTGAAGAGGATTCAAATCGTTAGAAATATGTTGTAGCTATGATGCGCAATTGCGTAGCCGATCCTGAACTGAGTTCATAACGATTTTGTAATCGATAGACTTTACTTTTGCGGAAATCCTATATTTTGTGGCAATTTAAGCAGCCGTTTTATTTGACTAGATACACAAGGTTAGATACTAAATGTGACTAGATACAATACTAACGGACAAACGATTGAGAGTTCTAAATCAAAATATTTTACATGCCGTCACTTATCGACGTGTGTATTCACAACAGAAGTTACTTCATTTTGGTGCAAAATGTATCTGTCAAATTAATTTATAAACATTTAAATTACCATTTTAGATGTTAATCTAAAACGGTAAAGCGAATACGAGTAACGTATCCAGTTGCAGAGAGCAGCAACTGTCGCTACAAGCCTCAAGTTTCACTGAACAGGCAGCAGGCCCCTGTCTACTGGGTATTATTACGAAAGTATAGAGGTAGGTCAGGGCCACGCAGGAAATACAAGGCATCTAGGTACATTTCTATGTATAGACATCGCTATTTCACAGTTTGGTGCGCGTCGTTCGATTGATTGCTGTTTAATGGACTCGCTGAATACGATAGGGATAAAACAGCATGGAAACGGAACGGTGGAGACAGGAACACACAAATGACGCGGCAAGTTTGGTACACTTTCATGTCTTAACGTTTTAACAATGAATTTATAGTAAATAAAATAAATAAATTAAAACATCTAAATAGATTTTTAATAAAAAAAAGGTCGCTTTTAAAACCAATTTGATATTGCACAAATAAATGCAAGAAATTTACAAGAAAACCTTTAAATAAAAGTAGTTAGGTTTCGTTTACAATTTTTTTATAGTAGCTACGTTCATGGCAAGCGATACCGTCGGCAATAAAGCAACAATAATTAACTACCTAGCCACGCGCTCTAACTTTAGAGCAAGGTGTTCAAGTATTGTATTCTGTTTATAGAACAGCTAACTTCAATAGCAGACAAATGGCCTAGCAGTGCGGCGGACCACCGAGAACGCTCGTAATAGACACACTTGATGTTTTACTTATTAGCAAAGAGTCACACCAACTCCACTCTAACGATGCAACACACAGACAACATGTGCCAATGCTCTCATGATGATATAATTGTGTTCTTCAAAGTTTCGTGTTAGAGATTATTTTATTATTTACCTATCTATACTGTTTATAAAATTCTTAAATAGGTATTCAAATTGAGTCGATTGATAACTTGACACACGCAAACATTGTATACATTTTTTTCATATGTACGTAGGTACGTAAATGACGCGTCATACGATAATTTGTGATTGTAATTAAAGTATGTATGTATGTATGCAAAACAACCCAAATGCGACCACGGCACAGCTACAAGAGCTAACGATATCATCGAGCAACCAAAGGCAAGCAAAGTGGGGCCGTATCTATTTCCTGAAATGCTTATTCGAAGTAGGTAGGTATGCTTATTGATTCAGGCCGGCTGTACAGATATGTACAGTCGGTACGTAAATATGTAGCCCTCGGGCGTGCTGTGGCTGCGCCTGTGATGCAAACTGTGGACACGTGTGTGCGTTAGATAAGATCGCGTTACGTGAGCCGGCGCGGTGCGGGACGCTAGGACGCTACGCAACAAGCGCGGATCGATACCGCGACGTTGCCGCCGCCGCCGCCGCGCCGCTCGGCCGCCGCCGCCGAGGACGGCGGGCCGGCGGCGGGCGGCGGCGATAAGCGGCCGCCTGATAACGCAGCCGCGCGCCGCGCAGTGACCCGGCCCGCCCGTCTTTATCACAAGAATGTCACGTCACGCTGAGCGCGGTGAAGTTGGCGCGGGCCGCCGGTGCCGCCCGAACTAACCTTGTAGCGTCGTTCGTATGTCTTAACTAGTGTATACGTGCGATGATATTATGGTAAGTATATAAATGTATGTGTTTTATAAATATATTCATTGGACATAACAAAGGTATTTTTTTTTTAAGTTTTGTCCTTGACCATAGTTCCCTGTGAAACATTTTGTAAATACCAACCTACATAGTTGATATTGCATTGTAAACATAAGGTCTCTTAGATACATTCCGCATTATTTAGCAATTTTTTAAGGATAATTATAATAATATCCTTATTGTTGTATAAATGGACAATGAGATTAGTCTATTTACGGATTGATTTTTAGATAAACAAAATGAGAAAGTCCCTCGACCTGGAAATATCGTGTGATATTGTATATACCTTAAGTATTTGCTATAATTTATTAATATGTATAAAGATATATACAAGTAATAAGTAGGAATTTTTCCTTTAAAGCATCTTTTACGCTATTTTTCTTAGTTTGTATAATATATAAGTAACAATGTGGCCGCTCGAACAAGGCTATACCGTACAGAAATAATCTGTTGATCGAGCGACGTGAAGCTCGGTGCGGAAACGAGAAACAACATGGCGTGTGTACACAAAACGTAAAATGATGTGGCACTCCACATCGATTTCAAAATTTTAGTTAATTTATTTAGTTTTAATCCGAGCCGGACGAAACGGCGATCGCATATCGTAAAATGTGATCGAATCGACCGAAACACACGCAGGCGGACGGCACAATAGAGCGCGATACTCGAGGGCGATATTCTAAAGTACAAAGTTCCGCACAACCCCCCGATGTCGCGAGAGATCGGCGACAAGACGTAGCCGCCCCGACAGCGACGCAGGCGGCCCGGCCTCCGCCCTCCTCATCCGAGGTGAGTACCGTCGCGGCGCCCTCCCTCGTCGCGTCCTTCGACCTGGTACCTTCACCACCTAGCATTTTCGGAAGTAGTGACAGGGGTACTAGTTCCCATTGCTAATGATACACTGTTAAGATCGTGTGCTTTCTCCTGGAAACAAACGTGGTTAATTCCTAGTAAATTCGTTACGACGAGCCAAGCGGCCGCTTCATCCTATAATTTTATCCCTTACCGATGTTTCACCGGCGGACACAGTCAACACAGCCGGATACACCGCTCCACCTCTATCTACTGAAAGAATATATGGCCCGCGTCCGTCCACAGATGGCGACGTCTCCGCTCGGCGAGATAGAGGAGCTCACGCTCTGCTCGTGCTGCAAACGCGCCTTCGACGAAACCGAGAGGCCGCCCAAGCTGCTCGCCTGCAAACACCACTTCTGCCTGTTGTGCGCGCGCACCGTGCTCGGCAAGGGCCGCGAGGTATACTGCGTGCACTGCTGGAAGCGCACCGAGCTGCCCGACGGGCGCGCCGAGGCGCTGCCCACGCACGGCGCCGTGCTGGCGCTGGCGCGGCGGCTGGCGGGCGGCGGCGCGCGGCCCGAGGAGCTGGGCGCGTGCGGCGCGCACGCGCTGCCGGCGCTGTGGTGCACGGCGTGCGGCGCGCGCGCCTGCCGCGCCTGCGCGCAGCACGCGCCGCACGCCGCCGCGCTGCGCCCGCCGCCCGAGGCGCGCGCGCTGCTGGCCCGCGAGCGCCGCGACCTGCTGGCCGACCTCGCGCGCCTGGCCGCGCGCCAGCGGGACCTGCTGCTGCGCGCGCTCGACGCCGCCACGGCGCTCAAGCTGCGCCTCGAGGCCGAGCTGGCCGCGCCGCCGCGCCCGCCCGCCGCCGCCGCCGCCGCCGCCGCCGCCGCCGCCGCCTCGCTCGCGGCCGCGGCGGCCGAGCGCGACCGCCTGCGCGCGCGCCACGCCGAGGCCACGCTGCAGTGCCGCCTCGACGACCTCATCCGCTCCGCGACCGTGCCGCTCGACTTCGAGCTGCTGCGGCGCGCGCTCGCCGGCCTCGGCGCGGCCGAGACGCCGCCGCCGCCGCCGCCGGACCGCCGCGACCCGGTGCTCTTCCTCGCCAACTACTGCACGGCCCAGCTGTACGCGCGGCACTTCCTCGCGCGCCGGTCGCGCCCGCAGCCCGACGGGGACGGGCTCGAGGCGCTCGACGGCGGCGGCGCGTTCGAGTGCGACTCGGGCGGCGAGGCGACCGCGTCGCCGACCACGACCCCGACGACGACGGCGACGTCGACGATCGGCTCGCCGCTGCTGCGCAACCCGAGCGCGTACCCGCTGTTCTACTTCAACTTGGAGGTGAACGGGTCGCCGTTCGGGCGCATCGTGATCGAAGTGCGCAGCGACGTGGCGCCGCGGATGGCTCGCAACTTCACCGTGCTAGCGACGGGCGAACTCGGCATCGGATACCGTGGCTGTGCCGTTTTCCAGTGCTGGGAGAACGAGAGCGTCATCACCGGCGACTTCGAGCTGAACAACGGGCGCGGCGGCCGCTCCGTGTTCGAGGAGAGCTACTTCATGCCGGACGACACGAAGATGGTGGCGGTGCGCGGGTCGGTGGGCATGCGCCGCTCCCAGAAACGGCACGACAACCTCGGCCTGGTGGGCTCGCAGTTCCGCATAGTGCTGCGCGAGATGCGCGGCTTCACAGCTATCTTTGCGTTCGTGGTGGAGGGGCTAGAGCTGGTGGACCGCCTGTCCCGGACGGGCGATAGTGCCGGCAAGCCTCACAGCACCATCCTCATCTCGAGCTGCGGTAAGCTCAACTAGACGCTCCTCTCGAATTCTCCTTTTCTGCCTCTCGTCGCATCGGTGCATATCACTCTCTCACAAATTCCGATCTCTCGCGATCAAAGTACCTTATATTTCTACTCCGTCGGACCAACGTTTTACTTTCGTGTGTACTCGCACCGTGAGATATTTTTATACGTGTAGGAAAAAGATTTTGAAGTATTTACGCGACTTATTCGAAGTTCATCGGCTCGAGCTTGTGTAGTTGTTCGTTTGCATAATGTATACAATCGGCGGATCGCTCACCGCAGACGGTAGCGCGGCCGGCGACAGGGATGCACTCGGCGCTCCGAACGTTTCGTCCGCGTTTAGATAATTACTACCTTCGCGCCGTTCTGTTACTCGTCTTATTAGCTACTAGTGGGCCTAGACTCGGTATTATCTCATTATAAATGAATATATTTTTGTTATAAGCGCGAGGCGTCGCGTCGACCGTCGACCGGCGAGTCGTCGCGCCTCGTCGCAGGCTAATTTTATAAGTTGTGACGTTTCGATCGTATGTGTGTCAATATAAATGTTAAATAATTTAGAGAATATATTTTAGCTAGGGATGCCGCGAGCGGCGGGCTACTCGTATTCGTGTTTGTACATAAGCATAGGTCGGTCGTTATTTAACATTATAGATTATTATATTTACAAGCAAACGTTACCTCTCGGAAACAAGCGGCGGAGGAGACGATAAATTACTATAACACGAATTATTACAAATTTTCCGGAAGTTTTACAAGACTGTGATGATAACCGTAGGTAGCGGAGCTAGCGGGGGCGGCGGGGCCTCCTACCGGTCAGTGCCTGCTTATATCGGATATATTTACTACTTAATGTTAACGACGTGCTCCTCGTTCCTTCCCCCCTGGCCGCGGCGGCAGGGGGCGCGCGCGGCGGCGCTCGCGGCGCTCGCGGCGCGCTCGTACTCGTTAAGTTTATTTTTCTATTTTACCAAAGTTTATATAGGCGTGTTGCGATGTTCGTGTATAGCTTGTTCGTGCCGCGTGGCGGCTGCGTGGCGGCTGCGTGGCCACCACGCACCACTGTAGTCGGGCGCGCCGCACGGCGGCCGCCCCGCTCTAGACATGTTGTAATTCGTGTTGACTATATTCATATTATATTGTAGCAGCGTTTTATTTTCTCGATATATAGTTTATATGACGTGGTGTGGTATGCCGGTGGCGTCCGCGGTCGCGGCGGCCGCGGGCTTGTTAATGTTACGTGTACGCGCATATTACTATGTCCGAAGCGAATTCGTGATAAATAAATAAGTCTATGGAGCAGTATCATTGGTGTTTTACTTAAAAGAAAATCCTGTAGCTCGGTCCCTGTCATTCTATACACTATGCTGACAATCACTTTGTTCATTTCAAATAGATACAGCATAACGCTTTATATAAGGTACTTCTATTTACAGATATGATCCCATCTAAACAACGAACATATTGTACCGGTACGTGCTCACTTGTAGCCTTTTTTTAAAAACTCCATAGGAACAAATTTCACAAGCTAAGCGTACTTATATACCTATAATACGTGAAAGAAATAGTGACCAGCAACATGTGTGAGGTTCAACTCGCACGAATTGGGTACCGTACTTTTTCTTGCGTGACACATGCGATAAATTGAACACTATAACACTTAGAGGGAAAATAAAAGACAAATGTCTTACTTCATTTCTTATGACAATTGAAAGTTATACGGAATATGTATTGACATGCAAATGCTTGAATTTAATGCACAGACAGAAGATTAAAAATATATATATCATAGCACTCTTTCTCCGAACATAATAAGGAATCACTTTTCTTTCCAGATTTTTTTATTATAAATTAAGTCTGTCTTGTACAAGGATACCCTTTATATCGAGTGCTTTGCAGCGTCTCTTGCACTGGTTTATAACTAATAATCTAATGTTGGACGCTAAAAACAAAACGCTTAAATATTTGTTTTTCTAAAAATCATAATTCCAATTCTACTTAAAATTAAATAACGAACCTCTTAAATTTATAGATTCCATCGTCTTTTTAACGACCATGTAATAATAAGACATGTACATTTAAATAAATACAAATAATGTTAACAAAGATTTAAAAGAGTAACAGTTAAGTTTCTTGCGGGCTCTTCATAACAGATCACAACTTTCCGAAGCCTGCATTCGATTAAAAAACAATGTCGATTTAAAAGAAAACAAGTCTAGTTGAATAAAGATTATTCGAATGAATTGACAAAAGAGAATCTTATTACAGAGCGCTACTTTCACCTCCAATAACAAATGACTCCAAGAAACCGGTCTCGTTTTGTGAAATGTTCCCACAACTTCTTTAGAACATGATATTACTCATTTTGTTGCACACTGAAAAGAAGTATTGGCACTCGTCTGACTTCATTTATATGTGTGTGATTCATTAACAATCCTTAATCAGCACAGTTTGAAATCCCTGGAATCACCGGTCTTGCAGAAGTTCCTTCACTTACCTGCTGTTATCTGGAGTGAATGCCTCCACGAGTCGACCGCAGTGAGGTTCTTCAATAACTATTTTTAAAACTAAATTATTTACACTAATTTTTGATGGGGGAAAACAAAGGAAATAAATTGCCGTACGCGATATCTAACGTTCGTTTGATAATTGATTAGATTGCCACCTTCCTTTGCAAGGACTTCAAACACAGTTTTGCCTTGAAATGTTATAAAAAAAATTAAACCCGCTGTACAATGTTTAGAAAATTCAAAATTAAAAAGTTACAATACATCCATAAATAACACAGGCCAGTAACTTTTCGATCTATCTAGTGCAGCAGCAAATCCGAAACATATTTAAATACATCTTTTTATTTACAATTTTAATTTATTTTATAACACAAATAGAATCCAGAATTCAACAGTTGCAACACAAAGACATTACAGCACTGTTGCAGCGATGTTACAAGAAATCGTGATAAGATTTCCTGGTTGTGATATTTTTGTTCATTCCCATTTATACCTTATAAATATATATTGTTAATTTATTATTCTCACCTTACGATATGTACAGGTGGTGTAACAGACGTAAAAAAATTACGCTACCAAATTAGACATTAATTTTACTTAACTTATCACTAATTTAGAAAAATTGTTCTATGTTAGAAACCAAATTTACCAAATTTCATTCAAATCTGTATAGTAGATTTTTTTATACAACTTAGCAAACAAGCTGACGGCCCACCTGATGGAAAGTGGTAACCGTCGTCTATAGACATGAGCAGAACCATGGACATAACAGAGTATACTGTTTCGCCCATGATACTCCCCATGCGTTGCTATTCCTTAGTTCTAAGGAGTTATACCTCTGGACCCTGTAAATTCACTGCTATATCCCACCCTTCAAACCGAAACACAGTTATGCAAACACAACTGCTTCACGGGTGAAACACGAATGGGACAGAGGTGGCCAAGCAAACTACTTTTGTACAGTCTCCCTCTGGTGACGTCCAGTATATTTAACACAAGTCACAATTTTTTTTGTACTATTCATACATCAAGAATGCTATAGATTGTATTCTTTATTGATAGGAGACCTCGGTGATGCATGATTTAATATGCCGTCTAATCTTTTAACGGTCGCGGGTTCAATTCCAGTAGAACGCAAACATTTGCATTTATGAGTATGTCTCTTTTGTATTTGTTTGATCTTCTATATATACATATCTACATACCATTTTTTTTTGTTGGGTGAAAATGGTATGGTAACCCCGCCTGCGCTAACGGAATACGCTTGCGGAGCACCAGTGAAGGGTGATAGATGAGAATGAAAACAGGCCAGTTAGCCCATCATGATGAATTCATCAGGAATTAACCACGATAGTTTCTAGGGGGAACCGCGAGGAGATCGACCTGGTTGGGTATATTGCTAGCAATGGGATTCTCAGTCTCCATTACTAACAATCCATTTCCCCTCTATATACTAATATTATAAAGCTCAAGAGTTTGTTTGTTTGGATAAACACAGTAATCACAGAAGTTACTGGTTCAAATTGAAATATTATTTCAGTGTTTAATAGCCCATTCAGCGAGGAAAGCTATAACATCACGCTACGACTAATAGAAGCGAAACATCAATAAAAAAAATGTTGCAAAAATGGGGAAAATTTATTCCTTTTGTGAACTCCGATGCGATGTACGCATTCTATGTACACTGCCGGTCAAAAGTTTGAGACCACTAATAAAAAACCTTTTATTATTAGCAAATATTTCCAAAATATTAGTGACAAAAAGTAATCTGCACACCTGCATATTCTATTGTTTATAAAAATTGTCTAAAAGCTTATTCTTTTGTATATAAGCCAAAAAAGAGCAATAAACATACATTGTTTATTAACTTTCAATTGTGAGCCGGGGAAGAAATAGTTCGATAATATTGGAGAACAACTCCAATATGAAGGCAAATTGACGTGAGATTGCATCTCGACTTAAATTATCGAAGACTTGCAGACTTGTGTTCATTGCACTTTTGTACGGTATAAACAATTGGCAGTAATCAAAATCGTTCGTGCTCCGGGAGACCAAGAGATACGATTTCTAGTGAAAATAAATTTATTGTGGTAACCAGCAAACGAAATAGATACCTAACAGCCCCAGAAATTCGTGTTGAAGTCAACAAATTCCGGGAAAAACCTGTGTCAGTGTCTACAGTGCAAAGACGACTGCGAGGCGCCAAGTTATCTGGTCGAGAATTGACCGAAGAAAATTTAAAAAAAGTGCTATGGAGTGACGAATCTATAATTGAAATATTCGGTCCAAATAGCAGAATTTTCGTTCGACGTTCCGCCGAAGAAAAGATGATGCCACAGTGTAGAGTCCCGACTGTTAAGCATGGTGGCGGATCTGTTATAGTCTGGGGTTGTTTCTCAGGCTATGGGACTGGAAATCTGGTCCAAATTAAAGTGGTTTTGGAGAAAAATGCTATTCCCTCCAGACTAAAGTTAATCGGCCAAAGATTTATTTTCCAACAAGATAATAATTCAGAGCACAGTTCAAAATTATGTAGGGGCTATTTAGATGAAAACAGTCGGAAAAAGTGTTAAAAACATGACATGGCCACCCCAAAACCCCGATCTTAACCTATGGAGCTTTTGTGGGAAGAGCTTAACCAAAACGTGCGAGAACAATATCCCACTTCACAGTAGGCCATGTGGAATGCATTAGACGAAAGCTAGAAGAATATCTCCCAGGAGACTAAAAACAAATTAATTGCTTGCATGCTTTCAAAAATTGGTAAAACGGGTCATAAAATGCAAAGGAGGATATTTTGATGAAAAATCCCTCTAGTCTCTTGTGTGTTTTCTTTAGAACATTGTATTTGTCAAGACTTCATGTAAATTTTGAATTTCAAATCTTGTGTTCTGTTTTTCATAAAGTTTAAAATATATAGACTTTTATTTGTTTTCTTATATTTTTTATAGTGGTCTCAAACTTTTGACCGACAGTGTATGTATGTCCTATGTACTCACGAAATATGTATTTACGAAAAATGCTAGTTAATAAATCTATTAATTTTCTAGTAAAAGTGGTACAAAGTAGACATGAGTAACATTGATACTGTTCTGATATCTGCATATTGGGTTCGTCTGGACGTGACGGTGGTAAAAAGAGTATCACCATCAATAACGCTCATGCCAGTTGGATATCTACATTAATTTTGATGAGGTTAACTGATATTTAACGCATCTGCTACTGGGCTAATACATACATTTTTTTGATGGATAAAAATTGAACGGTAACCCCGCCTGCGCTAACGGGATACGCTGGCGGATCACCAATCCGGAAGGGAGAGCTGAAGGGTGATCGATGAGAATGAAAACAGGCCAGCTAGCCCATCAATGATCATGATGAATTCATAAGGAATTAACCATGATAGTTTCGAGGGGGAAGCGCGCCCTGGCAAGGTATACTGCTAGCAATGGGATTGTTAGTGTCCATTAGATTGCAGACTGACCTTGTAGTAGACGTCGGGCACGTACTGGCGGCTGCTGGAGTCGCGGATGTAGCCGAGGTCGGGCGCGTCGCGCGTGGGCAGCAGCACGCCGTCGCGCACCAGCGCCTGGCACTGCCCCGACACCTGGTAGCCCTCCAGGTGCACCTGCTTCTTGCTGTCCCCTGCCGCCAGCCACACCGCCGTGTTACATAGCTCACTCACTCGCGCTTAACTTACCACTTTATTTATTTATATTTATTCGCATGCCACGTGGTACAAATTAGACATTATAATAAGTGAGCACATAAGTGACACGTGACACCCCATAGGGGCACAGCAATTTACAGAGAGAACCGTCCACTTTTGATGACAGTTAAAATCACATAGTATTATTTATTTTTATTTATAATATTATATTATGAATTAAATGTTTCGAATGGACTCACTCTTATAGTTTCATACATACATATACATACATATCTGTCACGCCTGTCTCCCATTAGGGTAGGCAGAAACAATGGAATGCCAAATGCCAATAGTTTCATATTTGATATTTATCAGAGAATACTCTAAAATATATACGCGTTCACAATTGCTTGTCTAATTGCAGTGAATTCATAATATATTGTAAAACTACACTTTAGTTTGGTTACTAAAGTAGCTATTCTTGTAAAGGTAAAAGTATGCAAGGGCGCGCGACTAACCTGTGATGCAGACAGTGACGAACTTGGAGCCGAAGTAGCCGGAGGAGGCGTGGCGGCAGGCGTTGGGGTGCAGGTTCTGGTAGTGGCCCGCCATGATGCACTCCTGCGCCGACAGGAAGTGCGTGTCCACGCCACTGCAGCACAAGCGGACGTACATCAATAAAACAACACAGTTTAACGTTGTTATACTAAGCAATGTTTTATCCATATGTCGTGTTGATCTCGACGTTATTTGGCAATCTCTGATGCGTAGGGGCATGTACTAGTATGTAATTTTCTACTAATGAAATCTATTGGAAACAAATTTTGTTTACATAGTTTCAAATAAGTATGTTTTTTTTTTTATACAACTTAGAATGGCAAACAAGCTGACGGCCTACCTCATGGAAAGTGGTAACCGTCGCCTATAGACATGAGCAGTACCACGTACATAACAGAGTATACTGTTTCGCCCATGATACCCCCCATGCGTTGCCATTCCTGAGGACTCGGGTGTTATTTCTCTGTGTGCCAGGATTTGAGTATAATGTTTGCTAGTTGGTTACTATTATACATTGTTTACGGTGACACCTTTAGAAGCAATAGGTGCTCAGCAGATTGTCACAAAATTCAGTGTATCTAAAGCACTCGGAACATAGTTATTTTTGGGTTATCATATGAGTTATTTTAGGGCAGTTACCAATACATCATGACAACTTTTTTAATGAATGGTAACAGAATGGTTACCTCGCCTGCGCTATCGGTATACACTGGCGGGGCACCAGTGAAGAATAATAGGTGAAGATGGAGTAGGTCCAGTTAGCCCATAGTGACAATTTTATTAATGATTGATTCATACAGGATAGTTTCCAGTGGTACCTCTGTCCCATTCGTGTTTCAACCGTGAAATAATTGTATTTGCATGACTGTGTTTCGGTTTGAAGGGTGGGATATGGCAGTAAATTTACTGGGTACAGAGGAATAAAACCTGAGTCCTCAGGAATGGCAATGCATGGGGCGTATCATGGGCGAAACAGTGTACTCTGTTATGTCCATGGTACTGCTCATGTCTATAGGCGACGGTTACCACTTTCCATCAGATGGGCCATCAGCTTGTTTGTCATTCTAAGTTGTACAAAAAAAAAATACCACGAGGAGGTTGAGGTATATTGCTAGTAATAGGGTTGCTATTCCCATTATTACCCTCCTCACGGCAAGTTGGAGGAATGGCGGTTAGTGATATAGAAGAAACGAGTACCGCAGGTGCTTGACGGTGCCCTTGGCGCGGTCGTCGGGCAGCAGGTCGGTGAAGATCCAGCCGACGCAGCGCAGGCCGAGGCCGGCGGCGAGCTGCTGCAGCAGGCGCTCGTGCGGGTCGGCGTCCAGCGCCAGGTGGTCGCGGCCGCAGCGCTGCGGCGGCTCGTACAGCGCCGCCACGCGCGCGCGGACGCCCAGCGGCACGTCGGGGTGCGGCTCGTAGCGGCCGTACAGCAGCCCGAGCCGCTGCAGCCCGGTCGCGCGCCAGTAGGCCAGGAAGCGCTCCACCAGCGCGGGGTGCTCCACCAGCACGTTGTCCACGTGGCGGTACGGCTGCCGGTTCAGCGTCACGGCGCCCGGCTGGCACTTGGAGCAGATGCCGCGCGGCCACGGCGGGTGCTCTTTGCAGCCTGCATACAAACCAGCCTTTAAACTTCCTGCCACTCCCCACTATTACAGTGTTCCAATACCTTTATACAAACACGTAGCAGTACATTTTCATTGCAGCCTGATCATTTTTTTGCTTTACTATCTACTTCAGTTAAAAATTTGCAATTATTAATTTTTCATCACAATATCAGACTCAAGACAATCTAGAAGAAGAAACAGACATACTTGTAAAAATTTAAACTACATTTTAGGTCTGATTTTATTTAGCTATAATTTTGTTCTTAAAATTTGTTAATATTACTTTGAAAACTTCTTTGAAACTGGTCTTTTAAAAATTCTATCCAGCTATCAATTAATCCATCATATTTTTTACTTTATGCACATCATCTCATCTATTGTGCAAATTTGAATGAAAATTAGTAGAAAAACAACTTTAAGAAATAATAATATGAAATAAAACTATAAAATCATCAAGAAATTCATATGATTTTTTTTTATATAATAATTTTACATACCTGGTTTAATTTTACATGACATTTCATCTAATGATATGAACTGCCCAGATTTGGTCTTCCTTAAATAAGAATGGAAAGACATGTGCTTTATGTTGTGTTCCTTGAGATAGCCCTCATCCCACGGCTCAAGTGGAGAACAGTGCACACAGCATCCTTTAGAGTTGTGTCGGCATCTGAAATAGTATATAACATACAGTTTTAGCAATGTTACGAAAAACCAGTGGTTCAAAATAATTACATGACAGATTGGAACACATTTATTGATCTGTATATGTTCATTGGACAACTGGTAAGAAGGAGTTATTTAGACTGTGTGCTTTATAAAGCACCACCAATACAGAATCATAAGTTATGAACAAATTAGGTAAATTCATACAAATGTCACAATATTGTTTGTGTGTAATCAAAATTGAGAAGGTTAATACACTTACAATTTTTCATCTCGTTGTCTTTGAATAGTACCGGGACATTTGTACAACAGCAGATCCACCTCATCCTCTTCAATGTTAACCTGCCGCGGTGCAGCAGGAGTGGGAGCTGTTGATGGGCCTGCCTCACTTGGCTCTTCGAAAGCTTTAATAATAGTCTGGCAACAAAAACAATTGTCATGTTTCAATAATGAATGATACACAGTTATTGTGGTCTCGGTTTTTTAATTTTTAATAACTTACAAATTGAAACAAAATTTAGTCATTATACTGACTAAGAATATCCTCTAGAGTAACCTTGGCATCTACATGCTGAGATTAGAAATCCTATTAATATTATAAATATAAAAGTTTGTTAATATTATTGATACTAATATAAACAAATGAAAAGATTTCAGTGACAATTGGTACATGAGTGGGTTACATCCCAACTAACAGATAGGATTTTTACATTTAGCTTTGCCTAACTGTGGCTGATGTACTTAAAAGTTTTCCAATGTTGATAAATCAGACAGAATAATAAATTGATGCAACTTTTATGTTATATTTCACATAAACTATGTTACATTATAAAAATGTTCCACTTACATCTTGACTTGTGGACGGCTGGTCAAACAGTACAGCTCCATTGACAGGGCTCAGGTAGAGCATGTCGCCGTGCTGCAGGCTGTAGTCGCGCAACTGCCGCGACTTGCTCGACGTGATCTCCTCCTTGCGCTGGCGGTCCTTGTGCAGCGTGAAACCGTATGTGGTGAGCCGCAGTGAGTCGTATACGCGCTCGAACAGCGTCGCCGTCGCGTCCGTGTCTAGCGCCTCCACGCGCGCCGTGCCCTCCGCCGACTGCACGCGCAGCGTCTGAATCATACCCACAATCATACACATCAAACAAACTGCTACTAATAGCGAATAATCAGTGATCCCTGACCGTAGTCATCGAAATTGCACAGTCATCGTAATTAGGCCATCCTGCTACACAACGTTCCACAGGTGATAAAATGTAAATAATAGCGACTAAAAAACTCCTTTATATAAGTAGATTAAGTTGAAATTAAGCAAATATTAGAAAATCTTTGAGTAACAGCGAAATTCGGTAGCCTCGTGTATATCCTTTGAACGGTTACATTACTGTTGGTAATATGTTGATTCGGCAACGAACACCCTATTATTTTTTGTGATATAATATTAATATTACCATTTTCTTTGATCCCGACATGTTCAATGTAAACTAAAATAAACTATACAACACCAACAGAACAAAATACTGACATGACAAACATGTCATCGGTCATGACATGACACAAATGCCATTGACGTTATAGTGCTGTTCTTTCGTCTGATATGTTACAGATATCAGACTGACCATTCTCTAAGCTTGTCTCTAAAATTAGTATTTGCTATGCTTGTTTCGCGAAAATACTATTTTATTGGCATAATAAATTAAATTTGTAATAATTATAAGTCAAATCTTTTACTAATTTAATTGATATAGATCATTGTAATAAATACTTCGCTGCGACATTTGGGTGGATTCTGAAAGACCATTTCTCTAATCCTATCTATATTTTAATCTATTATTTGAGTTTGATAGTTTCTCGAAATTACTTTTTTAAAACAAAATTTTAAAAAATATGTATTTAAATCTATTGGATATTTAGATTATATTGGTCCTTAGAACTGTGCTATTGTCATATAAGTGATTTTTGTAGTGATGTTATTAGGTTTTGACAATTTTGTAATTTATTACTAATTTTATGTAGCGTGTCTGTGATAATTTCGAACAATCTTGATTATTAGTTCATTAAGTTCTATTAAAACAAAATATACTTATGAAATATTTTTATTATTTTGCATTTTGTACAAAGAATTTATTTTGAAATTTTTAGCTACGTGTTCTCTAAAACCTTTAGTACTAACATGTAGTGTCATAAGTGACGTTGTCAATGTCATACCAAATGTCATACTCATATGTTTCTAATGACAAAAAATATTTAAATCATTTCGTGTTATCAATTGTCTAGGTATTTTCGTCATCTTAGATTTTTTAAAATCGTGTTTGTATTATACCGGATACAGATATGCCTTGATTTGTTCCATATAAAACTGCCATAATTCGGAATGTTGCATGTCTTATATATTTATTTTTAATTAATAATTCGGAGAAACGTAGAATTTAAAGCAAGATCAGAAGTTTGTACAACATTTACAATATTAAATGTAGTTACTAAGTGTTTTTCAAAACTACTGGGTAAAAAAGAAAACATCTATTAACCAAGGTTTGTGTACAATATTTATTTTCGTGTTTTAATTTTTGGTGTAATGCTTTTAATAATATTGAAGTCTAAAGTTTGGTTTGTAGAACGACCGAAGTGTTTCGGGATCGTTAGTGTAGGTGTAGCGGCGTGGAGTTAGGCGCGAGACATTGGTGCGGTGGTGCGTAGGTAGGTGTCTACGTAAAGCCGCACTCGGCACTCCGCGGCGGCGCAGGTGTCGTCGCGCTGCATCTTTGCAGGCTGCCCGTGAGCTCGCGATTTACGATCAATCGATACAGTGTAGATCTCTCGTGTCACTGTTGACAATATTATGATAACTAGGTACTTGTTATGAACGATATAGTGTTAATTATTGGAGTGAAGAGTGTAATTCTCAACGGTGACTAAAGTTTCGCATATTTCGTATGTATATTGTCTATTTGTTATTCTCCAAACAAGAATAAACTTTAGAAATACAAACAGTAACATGTACAGTAAATAATCGGGGTATATAGCAAATATATGTCCATCAATGTTTGAATATTTCAGTACTTTTTATTAACTTGAATGCTTATAATTTTTTTTTTACTTTTGAGTAAAAATTATAAATCTCTAATAGTTTCTATACTTTGATTATATAGAAATATATAGATATTTTGAATTTTAATCAATTAATCAGCTAACCCAGTATAATAGTAAAGGATATAATTAGCGGGCAGTTAAAGTGCATGAATGTTAGGTGTAATCTACCTTATATGATAAGACTGACATGTCTACAAATAAAACTTCCTTATAAAAAGTTTAAGGTTTTAGTCCCATAAAATTTTTGAAAGTATTGTAATAAATGCAGTTGAATCTTATCAAATGTATCTATTTAATTCATAATAGAGCATTAAATATATGCAATTAAAATTTAATGTTGTGCCAGCAGTGATACAATTGCGAGGAGATGGCTTCAGAGACTGGTGTACCGGTGGAGCTCTATATTTATGACCTCACACATGGACTGGCTTCCATACTATCACCTGCTATACTCGGTAAGTTAAAAAGATAAGAAAAACAATAACTATCTAAATTTTTTATTGAAATACATTCACCATGTTAGTGAAAATAATTGTCTGGTGTTTGAGTTAAAGTTTGAGAATACACACATTAATTAAACTAAAATTTTACAATAAAAACAGTAGAACGAAGTACAAGTATTTATAATAATTGTTTTCAAACACTTTGTTCTCAAGTGACACAGTTAATAACCCATTATCTTGAAATACAGAGATAATTATGAAATCCATGGTTCACTAAACCATGTTATTTGTTGAGGTGTGTAGCCTAATATTCTATCTAAAGATAGAATTCTACCTGACAATTTAAGATTAAACATTAATTAGATTTTGTATCTTATGTATTCTCAGCCGTAACTTGTTTGTGTACAAAGGTATGGCAGCTAGCTTCTTAGGGTGGGCACCACTTTAAATATGCCTATGGTTATATTAAAAATATTAAATTTATATGATGTACTAAATCATTTTGTTGTATTATAGTTTGTTTCAATAGAACTTAATGAAAACAAGAAATAATTAGCTCAACCATGAGAAAGTCTACTGATTTACATACATACATATCTGTGACACCTGTCTCCCATTAGGCTAGGCAGAAATAATAGTGATTTCTACTGATACAATAGTAGTACAAATAAAAGATCAATTAATAAATCAAATTTGTAGTGTGTTTCTCTGATGCTCATAATTTCAACAAAACTTGATTATCTTTCAATTAAGTTCCAATTTCATTGTCATCATACGGATCGCCATCGACAGGGAGTTCACCCTCATACCCTACAGCCTAAATGGTCGCGTACAACACGGTTTCAGAGATGTTTTCTCCCACGAACATTCAGGAATGAGCTCCCTGCCGAGGTTTTCCCAAGAGACTACAGCATGGGGTTCTTCAAAAGGGGGGTAAAGAGGTTTCTTCAGGGTCGGCAACGCGCGCGTAATACCCCTGGTATTGCAGGCGTTCATAGGCTACGGTAACCGCTTACTATCAGATGGGCCGTATGCTTGTTTGCCACCTCAGTGGTATAAAAAAAAAAAAATTTAATTATTTTTCGCTTGTATCTGATAAGTATAGGTACTAGTAAAAGTAATTGCAATGTATTTACAAATTATATTAACACAGTTCAATGTTACTTTCTTGCACGAGTCGCCAACACAGTCCTCTGTCCGCCACATTATGCATTACAGTCATGAAAACATATATTTATTTTGCTTGTTAAGTAATTAAAAAATTATGGAAGTTCTCAATTTTGATGGTATTTCATTTTTTTTAATGTTTTCACTATTATTATTATTTTATTTGAAGCAATTTTGTAAAGAGGGAATTTTTTTGTCTTAAAAAATACTCTCTGTCTGATTTTCTATTCTCGCTTTGTTTTGTAACCTACACTTGAGAGCGATTTTTTTGCGACCCAATTCCGAGGTACGGTTGACAGACAGCTGGACTCATCAGCCGAATTGTTTCAAGGACGCCACTGTCGATCCACTTACACATCTATACATAGAATTGTTAATGAACTAATCACACATATAGTAACTAACATTAATGTATTATTCATCGTGGCCCGCTACGATGACTTCTGTTTCACATGCGATAAGATTACATTAATTACATTATTTATGGTTTGTGTAGACGGTGAACATTCGTCCATTCGCATCAGTCTGCGGCGCTAAATTTCCCTTTGCTTCTGCCGTGTACCTATAAAACACGTATGCGTTGTTGCACCCAAGTTTAAAGGTTTCATTACGACGGATTAAAATTTACGCCGAGCATTGTTTTCCTGCCCTACTTCAAATGTTAGGAACATCGCACGACAAAGATAAAAGGAAATTACGACGGCGGGCGAAATTCTCTCGTCTGTGCAGGCCATTAGTCTTGTTTTAGGTACATAGTTTTAGCATGAAACTAGTTTGAAGGCATTAACTCTATCAACGGCCTCACGTATAAACCTGTACTTTCGTAACGCGTACATTAGTTTTACGACATCAAAACAGTTTAATGATTCGCGTGTTTTTTAATATCGCCTGCTTTCGTCGTGTAAATGTGACGTGAAACTAGCGTCGCCACAGTTTTGACGCTGACGTCTTCTATAGGCAATAGTTTCGTGGACATGACAGAATACACTATGTCTCTTATAGCGTTGCCATTTCTCAATACTAAGGTATTACTGTACCTTGTAATTTCTCTGTTATACCTCACCCGTTCACCCCAGAAGACAGCTGCTTGACGGCTAAAGTACAAGTGGAACAGAGTGTATCCACTAGTTTGTGCAGGCTCTCTCCAGTAATGTTCTTGCATTTACCTATAAATGTGTACGTGTTGCAGGCAAACGGATCGAGGCCGTGTGGCACACGTCCATCGTGGTGTACGAGCGGGAGTTCTTCTACGGCGGCGGTGGGGTCACCAGCTGCGCGCCGGTATTATTTCTTTTTTAAATAAATTTGAAATGACAAACAAGCTGATGGTCTTAATAGAAAACGGTAACCTTGCTTGTATACAACATAAAACGGCATTAAATCAAACGGCCCACCTGATGGATAGTGGTAACCGTCGCCTATAGACATGAACAATACCACGTCTACAGGCGGCGGTTACCACTTTCCATCAGGTGGGCCAGTCAGTTTGATTGCCATTCTTAGTTGCATAAAAAAACGTACAGTACCTACCATGAGCATAACAGAGCAGACTGTATCGCCTATGATACCCTTCATGCATTGCTATTCCTGACAAATAAAGTGTTATGCCTCTGTACCCTGTAATTTCACTGCCATATTCCACGCTTCAACCTGAAACACAGCCATGTAAACACAACAGAAACTTTTGTATAAAGTCATAGATGAACAACACCAAGGCGTGTCACAAAATATTTAGTGATTCCCATGGTACCCCTCATGTATTACCATTCTTGAGGACTATAGTGTTATGCGTCCTTTTAATTGGTTATTTTCAAGTCCTACCATCCAAACCGAAACAACCTTGCAAGTACAGCTGCTTCACGACAAGAGCATAAGTGGAACACGTGGTCTACTATGAAATTAAATTCCGAATTTTCGGACTCAATTTCGTGTTTTTGTTCTTACCGAAATCGGCCCCGTAAATGGAGCTTAACATTTTGTTCGTCATAAATCCTACCGTAACAGTTCAAAGGAACGATACTTTAATATTATTAATTTCCAAATTTCGGAAAATATTTCATGGTAGACACTCTGATGTACCCAAACAGATGACATTCGTATAAAGTCTCCTTCTGGTCTCATTTACTCACTGTTCCCCACAATATAATGGAGTGGTACTACACCTTTCACCACTAAACAAGATTCAATCGAAATTATTAGCGGTACGTAAATTAAATAATCTGCTCATACATACAACAGAAATTTCGTGAATCCACTAGAATTTTTTTAACTTCCACTGGTCGATCTCGTAGGGTGATATAGGGTGTATTGCTATGGGTCAGTTAGATCCCATTACTAGCAATCCCTTTCCCTTGATTGCGCCGTACTAGTATGGGATGCTGTATAATTTGTATTCGGTTGATTTCCGTAACTAAGAAAACTCTCTCTCTATCTATTTAAGAGCTGCGCTCTTGTAAAAAAGAAAAAACTAAACTCTTCTAGAAAAAAAAAAAAAAAAAAAAAAAAAAAATATATATATATATATATATATATATATATATATATATATATATAGGTGCACATTGGATATTAAAACTAGAATAACAGTCGCAAAACAGGCCTATGACATATATATATATATATATATATATATATATATATATATATATATATATATATATATATATATATATATATATATATTACTACGTTTATCATTTTCTACTATATAGTCTGTTAGCTTATTTGACATTCCAAGAAGCATATGAAGGAAAAAGAAAACAGTTTACACAAACTTTATTGTTTTATCGCTACGACATGTCTATATTTTTGGAATTGCGATCACGGCATCTCTAGATATATCTAGAGACAGAAATATAACAAAGACCAACGAAATTGTATAGAATGTAACAAATAATAAACAAACGTGACTAGCTACGCTCGTCGCGTAGTCGTCCACGCGGCCGCGTCGTAAGTAGTGGCTCAATTAATTCGCGCCGTACATCATATTAGGCTGAGATTGTTCCAAGCGCGCGTGGCGCGTATAAATACATATTTCCATGTGTGACAACACTGCTTGGCAGGTCGTCCACTACCGCGGGCCAACAGTAAAGATGATGACATTTTATCCGTAGACAAAATTTTCCTTTGTTTAATCATCATCATCTTGTTACCCTTATCCCAATTATTATTTGGGGTCTACGTAATATACTTTTCTCTTCTCTATTTCCGCATTCACTTCCATTCTAACCAAATCATCTTCCACATAAACCGTCCATGTGTTTTTAGGTCTTCTTTCGACCTTTATAGCCATCCTTTCATGTAATAATAAGAATAATTTATTCAGCACAATTCATCGATGCACATAGTTTAAAACACAACTGAATTATAAGAACGTTCATAGCTGCTCTCAAAGGGATTTTAGCCAGCTGCTGCGTTGCACGCGTGTCAACTCAGTGCTGATTTTCAGCTGGAACAGATTATAAAGTGGACAAAATTGTCCTGATGATCATGAGCATCCGGGATCAGTACGTCTGCATCATCTTTTTATTATGGTTGGATTAATATTTACGACGTAGAGTGTTTCTCGTTGAAGCGTGGGGAGATAATAGATAAAAGGGATAATTATCATCATTTAAGCCATTATCCGTCTACTGCTGGACATGCCTCCCCATAGACTACCATAAGGAATGGTCCTGACCCACCTACATCTACTGACTCCCTGCAACGCGTTTCAGGTCGTCACTCCATCTAGTAGAGGGTTATCCTACACTGCGTTCACCCATCGCCACTCAATAACCTTTCTTCTCCATCGGCTGTCGGTTCTCCGAGCTATGTGACCAGCCCATTGCCACTTCAGCTTGCTTATCATTTGGACTATGTCGGTTATTTAAAAGGGTTACATAAAATGTCGGTTAGATAAAAGGGATATAAAGGAAAATTTTGCCCGCGGATTAAATGACGCAATTGTCGCATCATGTGCTGTTATTGTGTAACAAATGGAGAATCTTGCATTAGAGAGAGAATAGTATAATGGTTGTTGTACAATTGTTCTCCGCTAAGCAGTTAGGAACTTCATTTGAACTATTAATCCATACGGTGAATTTTGTATTGATCGAAAATTTATTCTATCATTACTGTAAATCGATACGACATAATAACCAAAAAAAATACATATTCCTTTTTAAAATGCCGGCAGCACACCTGCAATGCCGTTGGTGTTGTGAGTGATCATGGGCGGCGGTGGTCACTTACCGTCAGGTGAGCCGCACACTTGTTTGCTCCCTGTGTTATAAAAAATACAAATTTAAAAAAAATATAATTGAGTATAGCGTTAGCTGGCTGAGGTGAGGCATTAGCCGTAAAATTGAAGAATGGAAATGGTGCTGTAGTCATTTCTAAACAAGTATAATCTAAAATAGGTTTATGTTTTTTAAATTACTGATATGAATTTTATTCTCTGAAAATATGCCGGCGGGAATCTGAAAACATGAGTTACGGAAAGCGACATTACGAAGGCTCACTGTGAACATGCTGTTGACAAATACATGGATTTAAAATAAAAAGAATGGCGGCCAGTAGCTACGAATTATCTTTGCATGACAATAAATGATAAATCCACACAGGGCGGTCTGTGACGACACCGAAAAGTACATCTAAACCAAAAATTCGCAATCATTTTTAATCACGAAATAATATTAAAATATTAACTATAAGTAATCTTTCTTATTGAGACTTAAAAAGACAAACCTGGTTATATATTTATTCATTAATAAAATATTAACAAAAAAATAGGTAATTTGTTTAACAATATTTTTTTATTAGTTTCACTATAAATTGATGAAGTTGTCTGCATTACGTCGCTGTAATTCTAAATTCTGTCACGGATTATTCCCGTCAAAATGCATTTTATGCATTACATGTGTCGTGTACAAAGAACATAAAACTCCTACTTCGATCCCCTGCAGAGTCTATGGCTGTACTGCATATAGCAGCACACTGTGAACACGACTGTTTGTGTCATCGCGGAGCATCGCGCGGCGCGCACGCAATTATTATCAGCGGTGTAATATTAGCGGCGTATTAATAACACTCATAACACGCGACGCATACTTCGCGCGTTCTTTGGTTTATTTTTATTCGATTACACTGGAAAATAATTCGATGTGAACGTTCTTGACCACCGTAGGGAATGCCTCCCAATTGGTACTAGTTGCAAGAGGAGGCGGCTCGTGGTACGCTGGTCGGTCATTACGTCGACGACTCGACGTAAACATTGTCTATTTGTGGGCGCGCGGCGAGGCGCCAACATGACACTCTACAATTAAAACCTCGCCTTTATTTGTTTTTTATATTTTTTATAGAACTAGCAATGTCAAACACGCTGATGGCCCCAATGATGAATAGCGGTAACCGTCACTTACGGAAAGGAACAGTACCATGCGTTGTCATTCTTGAGAGATGATGTTTCACACTATATTTGTCTAATATGCTCGGCGCAATATGTGTACGTCGAGTGTGTGTTGTAACGAAATTAGTAAATCAATAAACGCCTCTGACTACCCCATGTGGGATTATACTCATAACCATATTTTTCTCTAAATAACACAACCTTAAGAGGACAGAATGGCCTAAATGTTACTGCTCGTATTTAAGACCCCAAAGGTTCTGAGTTTGATTCTGGTCAATATCAGAAGCATTGTGTGTTAAATAATTCACTCTCCAGCGATTGAAAAAAGCGAGAACTAAATTACTCGTTAAAGGAATCCAAGGATGGCGGTAGGTTCGTCTTTTGACCACGATAAATCTAAATATACTATAGTAAAATGTTAATATTTCAAGTGTCACCATCACAGCAACACGTAGGGCGTCCACTTGCGAACTCGTTTGTCTTGAAATATGAAATATTTTCTATAATTTCATATTCGTATACAAACTGCACCTGATTTATTTGGTATGAAATGTATAAAATAAAGTTTCGAGCGTGTCTCTTGGGGAGAGTTATTAACTTTTCATTTGAGCTGTTTCACACATGCACACAGCTGTTTCATAAACACAAGCCTTCCCCATAAGGGCAGATTTACCAGTAGTTGCCACACTTATTGGGCGGGTTGACAATCGCAGTTTTTTTTAATGGGTGAAGATGGAATGGTAACCCTGCCTGCGCTATCGGTATACGCTGGCGGAGCACCAGTGATGAATGATAGGTGAGAATGAAAAGGCAGGTCAGTTAGCCCATCGTGATGGATACACCTGGCATTCAGCACGATGGCTCCAGGGGGATCCACGGGGAGGTCGACCTGAGAGGGTATATTGCTAGCAATGGGACTGGTAGTCCCCATTACTAACAATCCCTTCCCCCCTCTGTCAACCGCAGTTAGTAACTTCTATGAGTATAAAGTACGACTGATCGAACGATTTTGAGTTCGCATCAGATACTTTGAGGATTTTTTGTTACGACAAGATATAACGTAGCTATTCACAATGTTTTTGTAATTATCGCTCCATGTACAGGTTTCATAAGGTGTACGTGCACGTGTCGGTTGTAATGAAGTGAGTGCAGTTGTGCACCGGCTGCGCTCGTGTTCAGGAAGCCGCAATTACTATGTATTATTAGACAGTGCACTCGGTACGTGAGCCTCTGCACTCAGTGACATATTCCACTTGTTCTATATACCGAAACTCCCGAAATATCCGGTCATTCTTAGAACCGTACCGGCTCGCTCGCACCTGGGCGCTGCCGTTATAACTGAGTGCGACAGTAAATAGAATTGTCTGCCGGATGCGATTTTCCATGCGCGAGGTATTTGTTGGAATGACACAACACTCTCGTTTTTGATCTAAATGTCAATTACGTATTCCTAGAAACTGTGCAGAATTGAAACGAGACAGGCAGAGACCTCTTTACATATATGTTTCTACTTCATTCATTTTTGTATATTTTCTCATTTCATATAATTTAATTTTCAATTTCAAACAAATTCATTTTAAATGAATTAATTTTTTAATTTATAAAAAATCTCTAATTTCCTTTCTATATTTATAAATTTCCATTTCATCAATGTAACAATCATCAATTAACGTCTCCTCTGCTCCGAACATGTTTTGGCCATGATTTTAGATTTTAATAAAAAAAGTTAATACTTATCACTTTTATGTTACGGATTCGGGTAATGTAACTCGTTAACCTGATGGTGTATGTTGTCGGCAGGGCGGCACGCAGCTGGGCCCGCCGCATCAGGTAGAGCGGCTCGGGGAGACCTTCGTGCCATTCCAGGTGTTCGTGGACTACATGCAGGGGCTGGCCACCACCACCTATACGTCAGTATCCGCCATAACACCGCATATGATTTATTTATATTATTGTATTGTAAAATCTTTATTGTACCTAATTCATACGGAATACATCAAAAGATTTAATATACAATGGCAGACTTATCCCATAAAGGCATCTCTTACAGTCAACTTTTGAGAAGCTGAAAGAAAACTGTAGAATGTACAAGAGTAATGGCCGTACAGCTAAACTAAATAATAAACTCAACAAAAAACTGAATATATAAGGATATAATTACATGTATAAGTACCATGGACGTATATGATATTACAGCGGCGCGGAGTATCGGCTGCTGGAGCACAACTGCAACCACTTCAGCGAGGAGGTGGCGCAGTTCCTGTGCGGCGCGCATGTACCCAAGCACATTGTACAGCAGCCCGAGCTCGCGCTCACGCCGCCGCAGCGGCTCGCGCTGCAGGCGCTGCTCGACAACCTCGTGCCCGACTCCACGCAGGTGAGCGTCGGCCACCGGCCGCTAGCACCAGCACCAGCTGTCTATCCGGTTTATAGTTCATCGACTTCGTGCGTTGCATTCCCTATACTTCATGATATTGCGTGGAATCTTAAAAAATATATGAATGCCCCGTTATGGTAATGATCAAAACTTTTAATTTGTATTGAACAAAAACAACGTGTTTAAATGATTATTGCTCGTGTGCAGGCGGTGTACGCGAACGGAGTGCGGCACAGTCGGCGCGACAGCCCCGACTTCCTTACGCTCAACACGCAGATAGAGGAGGCTAGGTGATTACTATTTTTTTTAAATGTTATGTTAATTTCTTGCAAAGTTTCGCTCGATGTACGGATGCGGATAATCTATAACTGATTAAGGTTTGGTGATAGGTGAGTAGAGTCATTTCTATATATTATTGCGTGCAGTGCTAAACAGAAACAAGGTCCACTAGGGGTAAACTATGATGCGTTTTTGCCGAAAATCGTTTAGAAATTACCGCCGTAAACAAAGTTAGGGGGAGGGGGATGCTGCTCAAACAGAACTCGTCGTTTTCACTAGATAGTTGAGTTCTACTGCCATCGGATCGACTGCAGTATAAAGTTTGCGATGGTCATTGAGCTGGTTGGCGGCCCCTTCAAGAAGGGGGCGACACCATGACCGGCCCGCCTCCCCCCTAGCAGGTGTCCGTCCGGAGCGCCGCCGAGGCTGGGCTGGGCGGCGCTGCTGCGGGCGGGCGCGGCGGCCGGCCGCTTGCTGCTGCGAGCCCGCGCCCGCCGCCGTCCGCCGTGACCCCCGCGCCGCCCGGTGCGACCCCCTCCACCTGCACCCCGACCCATCGCACACTGTCGCCATGCATGCAATTGTTAAAAAATCGAAAACAGTCAACTAATGTAATAAATAAATTAATTGCAATGCCTTTCAAATATTTTACTCGTTACTTCTAGAGATATGTACCGGCACTTGTTTACCCTCTTTTTGACATAATTTATTTTACTATTGTTGTATCATTAGGAATGCTAGGATAGGTTTTGAACCACTCCAAACTCACGATATTATTTTTACATAGATCGAATTGAATAAATTGAGTATAGATTAAAATATTTAAAATTTAGTGAACATCTTATAATAATAGGTGCAAAGCGCTGATACAGCGCTGACGTTTATTTTGTTATAGTACGTTCCGTCCTGTTTAACAGTGCCTTCGTATTCAAAGGCGAGCAACCAGCCAACACGTATTGAAGAATTTTTATTTGTCATGTTAATTGTGATAGATAGAAGTGATAGTTCTGTGATAGTTCTGTGATAGTTCTCAAATCTGGCTCGAAGGACCATGTACAATCATGTATGTATGCCACTTTTGAGATTTTTTTTATACAACTTAGAATGGCAATCAAGCTGACGACCCACCTGATGGAAAGTGGTAACCGTCGAGATATTGCTTTTAAAGGTTAGGACTGGTTTCCGTATCACATTGAAATGGTATGACAATGCTAAGACATTATTGAATATACAAAACAGTCTAATAAAAGTAGTTTATTTACAATTAAGTACACACTATTTGGCATTAATTAGTTGGTAAATGATAGGCTGGTAAAATGGTAATAAAATGGAGTACCATTTTAGAAACCGCCAGCTGTGTGCTATTCGGCGATTGTTCCATGCGTACCACTTGGTTTCCAAATAACACATAATTTGTCGCGTATCAATTGTGCGTACCATGCAATTATTATACATGTTGAGTTGTTCGGTTGTGCGGCTCCGAACAGTGGGTGTAAGAATATATTAATTATAAGAATTATGGTTTATAAGAGACGGGAATTGACATCAAGATAACCCCAGGGGATTGATCATACTTTACGTATGTACATAATGACTCTAACTCCCGTCTCTTATCAAGCGTAATTATATGCGATACTGGTGTGACGTGTGCGCGTGTGGTGTGCGGGTGTGTGGTGCAGGGTTCAGAGCGCCGAGCTGGAGCAGCGGCGCAGCTCGCTGGCGGAGAAGCTGGCGCGCAAGGAGCGCAAGCGGGAGAAGAAGCGGAAGAAGATGCAGCGCGAGCGCGGCGACCACGCGGCTGCAGGTCAGTCGCAGCCGACACGCGCTCGGCGATATCTTATTAGCAATCGGCATAACAACATGGCCGTAACTAACTGTTCACCCCGGGAGTGGGGGGGGGGGGGGCACTACTGTTCCCGAAGACTCCTATTGGTGCTCATTGGCATGTTTGCAGACGGGGCTCCTTGTTCACAGTTACGACACTACATAAAATTATTTCTAGGGAAAACTGATGCTCCTTAAACACGATAATGATGACTATGTGGGCCCGCTGACACTTTGCGTCCAAATCGCGTCCCATTAAGTTTTAAATGGATGATAATGGAATGGTAACCCCACCCACGCTATCGGTATTCACCGGCGGGGCACCAGTGAAGAATGATAGGTGAGGATGAAGCAGGGCAGTTAGCCCATCGTGACGAATTCAACAAGAATTGTTCACGATGGTTTCCGGGGGGAACCACGTGGAGGTCGATCTAATAAGGTATATTGTTAGCAATGGGGCTGTTAAACTCCATTGCTAACAATCCTTTTTCCCCTCGTCTCATTAAGTTAGGGCTTGCAAGCAACAAACACCGCAATGAGAACGTGCATCTCGCTCACTCGCACGCGCTTTACATCATATAGTCAAAATTATTTACTGCTTAATTTTACAGTTAATTACAAAAAATATTTAACATATTTTTATTTTTATTATATTAGTTACCTTGTATATATGTCAACATATTTATTATTTCTTAATAGAAACAACTATACTGTTTCCTTCTATTATTGTACGCACACTGCCCGCTAGTAATTAATGCTCCTTTCCACTCAGGGTTTGCTGGAAGAGAATCCTTACAGAGTTAAGCTCGCCTATTGTACATCTTTATTTTATATATATTATATGTTTTTAATTTTTTGTGTACAATAAAGAATAAATAAATAAATAAAATAATTATATTACAAAAAGGAAACGAGAAGCACTAAAATAGTGTCACTCAGCTGTATGCCATATTCTTTTGAAAACGGGGGGCAAACGGGCATGCGGCTATTTTGGTTTACATAGGGAGTGACATGAGCATGACGAGGAATCGAAAAACTATCGAGTCCACGCATTCTGGATACGTTGTCAGTTTAGTTCGAGCTAGCAGACACTCCCCAAACACAGTATCAACATAATTTAATTCAGATCATACTAATGCTTCACATAGCTTTACTCGCATTTCAACACTCAAACAATCACGCACTCCATACAGAACTTTTAGTCTGTGAAAACAATTTCGCATAATCTTTAGTACGTGTCTTTCAAATTACTAATTTGCATACATACTAAGACCGAGATTGCGTGCATATGGTACTTATCCTATAATATTTCATAAACATAACGGCTCTTTGATGTTTGAAGCCGTTTTTGTGTTAAATACTTGTATTGAACAGTGGGCTCGAACCCATTGATCGTACTTATAAATATTTATACTATTCGTTAGTTTCTTCACACAAATTTGTGAACTAGTACTAACAGCCAAGGATCAAACTATTTTCTATATGACAAAGACTATTATTGTACAAGTCGCAAGTCCGGCCCCTCATTTGTGGGCCGGAGTACTTGGTCGCTTGGTTCTATAGACTCGGTTCAAAGACGAGCTATAACAATTGTTGACGATCCCGAGTTCACAGGCGGTATCGAGCCCTTAAGTTTAAATCGAAACTGTGCTTCCCTTTGTGTGTTCTACCGCTTGTATAACTGATTGTGTTCTGTGTAATTGTTTGAAATGATGCCCACAGCCACCTTTTATCATCGCACCGCTCGCCATCGACAGGGAATTCACGCTCACACGCTTTGAATATAAATGGTCACGTACAGTGCGGTTCCAAAGGAATTTTTTTCCCGCGAACGTGCTCTCTGCCGAGGATTTCCTTAGAGACTACAGTATGGGACCCTTAAAAAAAGGCGTTTTTTCAGGGTCTGCAGCGCGCATATGACACCTCTAATGCTGTATATGTATGTAGGTGTTTGTAGGTTACAGTAACCGTTTACCATCAGCGGGGCTGCGTGCTTGTTTGCCACCTTTTTGGTATAAATAAAAATATGAAGTTTTCCATTCGATTTTCTTGCAAAATGTTCTTTTTTAAAATAATATTTTTGTAAGTATATGGCTGGCCATATAGTCCCGGCCAACCTTTCTTTTCCCGTGGGTGTCGTAAGAGGCGACTAAGGGAGGACGACGTATGGGCAGCAGCGTCCCTCTTAAAACATCTCTAAAGCCTGATTGCGGTTGTCAATCCACCTGCCAAGCGTGACAACTACTGGTAAAACCCTCTCTAGGGGGAGGCTTATGTTCAGCAGTAGATAGTTAAGAGCTGACATGATTAAATATATCATTCTATATGTTCATTTATCTTCAAGTCTTCAGTCTCAAAATATTTATTTACAAATATTTTTTGTTAAATCTATCCACCGCCATTTACTCTCTCTGTTTATCGTAACGGTTGACTGATAGAGAATGCCATAAAGCATTAAGCCTGCCCTGTATACATATTATAATGTGCGCAAAAGTACAAATAAATAATATCTTATTACTTTGTTAGTTCTCGTATTGTTAATTGTATAAAATACTTGTATGAATATATGTGCATAGTATTTATATTAACACAAGTGCAATACAACGCCCTCTTTGATTTTACTGCGGTAACAACTGGACAGTAGCACTCTACGAGTATTTATTTGCTAGGCAAAGGAAGCATCAATTACCCGAGTGTTCTATTTGTCGGTGCTACAACTTTGGTATTTTTCCAATAGGTGGTGTGTAAATCACAATAGATCTTTATAAAAGACTATTTTACTAGTGAAACTGTATATACTTTACAAAGAAACATGTCTAGAAAATAGTGTTTCTCATGTGAATTTAACACGAGTAGATGGACGCGTTGTGTTAGTAAGGGAAGTTCGAATGTTTTGGTCGTTTTTCGACCCATGTTTCTTCGATGCGTCTATTTATATCGCCCACACTGTATCTATTTCGTCAACAACGCTTATTATTTGCGAGTTCTCTTCTTTTGGAATCTTTGTAAAGCATTCCATTTCAGATGATTTCATTCATCGAATCGCTTTTTATCACTGTATACCATAAGATCTGTTTTCAATTTTGATCGTTTTATAGAAGTTAGAACTGGGATATATGTGTATCTTTTTGCTCTAGTGTAGCTCTGGTTTTCCTATGAATAAATAAATAAATATAGATATACTAAGCGATTCGAATTTGATCGCAAAAATTTATGTTACGTTTACGATAAATGCCTCTGACTACCCCTCATGGGGATTGTACTCGTGATTATGTATATAGATAGATAGATAATTTATTTGTGTGCTGTAAGTAACAGCACACAAATAACAATACAAACATACACATAATACAGGCATACACAGTAAAAGAGATATAAGAATGAAAAACAAAAAAGGTAACAAAACAAAAAGCAAAATATATAAAACAACAATTTCCTATTATATGTTTTTATAAGAACTTTAACATTATTGCAATTGAAATTCTTTTGTTAATTTAATTATTCTTATCAATTTTGTGATCGAAAAGTAATAAAACACGTGCTCGTTTGGCAAGGAGACAGCCCGCTGCAGCAGTCCAACTTATCGTGACTATATGACTTGTTTCAATTGAGTGGACGATACTGAAATGGTAAAATAGCCTGCGGTATAAGTTTATGTTGGCAGAGTACCATAGAGATAACTGTAATGTAATATAAATTGGACTCCCTTTTCCGCGCTTAGACTCTCATTTGGGCCGTTGTGCGTATGAGTCGTGGCTAGTACAGTCAACCCAACTCCGCCCAGAAGCACAGAAGCTTTCTGGGATCTTCACAGGCCGCACGGAGCGACCTCACCGTTCCGAGGATATTGCTAGCAATGAGGATTAACGTTCTGAGGATTTCTAAACGTTGATGGGCCACAGCTTCATATTCCAGGATTACGTGAGTAGTTGTTTCTTCGCCGTCGAAACAGCCTCGACATTGAGGGCTGTCTGTGGCTCCTATTGTGTATAAATGTTTGTTTAATGGACAATGGTAATAACTGAGGATAATGTCACATATTGGTTGGTCTCCCGTGACGTGATTAACAGAGAGTGTATTGCTATCCATGGCACCGACCGCTAACAATCTTTTTTATTATACAACTTAGAATGGCAAACGAGCTGACGGCCTACTTGATGGAAAGTGGTAACCGTCGCCTGTAGACGTGAGCAGTACCATGGACATAACTATTTCGCCTATGATAACCCCCACGCGTTGCCATTCCTTAGGACTCAGATGTTATTTGTCTGTACCCAGTAAATTCACACCATATTCATACCCTTCAAACCGAATGCAAATATGTACAATGCACACCCATGCAAACACAACTGCTTCACGGTAGAAACACTACCTCTATTTGAAGTACTATTCTCTATTTTAATCAGTCAATTCTACATGCGTCATGTCATGTAGCATGTAGAATTGACTGGCGGTAGACTTGTTTTGGCCGTGTGGTCCTGGCATAGAATAGGCCACCCCTTTTTTTCTCGTGGGTGCCGTAAGAACCGACTAAGGGTGGGCGAAGAATGAGCAGCAGCGTCTCTCTTAAAATATCTCTAAAGCCTAACTGCGGTTGCTAATCCGCCCACCAAGTGTGGCAACTACTGGCAACCCCCCCCCCCCTAAGGGGGAGGCTTATGTTCAGCAGTGAACAGTTAAAGGCTGATGTGATAAAACTTGTGTAAGTCGCTTAGACTGAAAAAATGATCATCTATTTTCGGCGTGTTGCAACAATGCGTGCGTTGTTTTAATCTCAGAGAAAACATAGCTGGTAATTTTTGTTTTGGTGTCACATTTCGAATATAAGAAATGTAAGACTAGTCTCCAGGGGTACCATGTTCATGGTGGTTCTTAGTAGACGATAATGGAATAGTAACCCCACTTGCGCTATCGGTACACGCTAGCGAGGCATCATAGGTGAGGATAAAACCAGATTAGTTAGCCCATTGTGACGGATTCAACAAAAATTAATCACGATGATTTCCAGAGTGAACCGTGAGGAGGTAGACCTGGTAGGGTATATTGCTAGCAATGGGGATTATCGTACCCGTTACTAACAATCTCTGCTCCTCTCACCCTATGTGCATGGTGGTGTCCACGTTTATATTTGACTGTTGCCATTTTTTAATATTTCTTATGGTGGGTTGTTGTTTCAAAGGAATTTAAGATTGTAAAGTTCCTAAGTGCTTCCTTTATTCTCTAATCCTTTAGATAAACAGGCGCAGTATTGTCGATATTTTTATTTAAAGTTACGAGTGGGCATCGACGGTAGATTCCGAAACGATCGAGCGCAGCTTTATATGCGGCTCGGTCGTTGGCACCGGTTCAAACGTCGGCGCACTGTCATCGATAAAAAAAGTCGAGCGAGGAGTTCCACAACAATCGGTGTCGGGTGTGATCGACCGCGGCATGGATCCTGCGCCCGGGGGAACGATCCGCAACCGGGTCGGACTCGGGGCGGGGCGCCGTCGCCGCTACGGACTTCGCGTCCCGCAACCCCGGGTCGGCGAGAGTTCACTAGTCGCTCGCAAATCCTAAAGTTCACGAGCGTACTTCTCCTCGTTGGTCGAGTGGACGGCGGATTATAAATACGTAGGCCGCGTGGACCCGCGGCGGCGGCACGCTGGCGGCGTGCCAGGCGGCCGGCGGCGCGCGGCATTCCCGCGCCGACGCTCGCCGCCGCCGCATCGTCGTATCGCCAAGTGCTCCCGCCACCAGGTGCGTCCGCGGGCTGCGCCCACCGCCTGCCGCCCGCCGCCCGCCGCCCGCCGCCGACCACCGTCAGCGCCAGCAGCCCTCTCCGCTGCCACCGCTCAGATATTTATACCGCCGTTATTTGTGCCCAGCGCCCGCTGCGCCCGCGCCGCCGGCTGACCCCATTTCGTGCTCCCGCAAATTCCCACCCGCTTCATTATTTTGTACATAACCCGTGTTATTGACCTACTTACTAGATAGTACGCGACGGGCCGCCGGCTGTACCGGGTGATCGCGGCGAATAGTCGTCTAAGTGAATTTTGTAGGGCCACGCGGTCGCCTCGTGTGGTTTTCACCGCCTGCACCGGATGTGCGGACATTTTAAATCCGGCCGCAGTTTCGACTGGAATCTTGCGCAGTGCGAAGGCGACGTGTAGGTGACGCTAGGAGTAGGTAGTGCACCTACCTAGTGTACACTAAGGCGCGTGCCGCGTGTGTGCAGATAGCGAGATGGCCGAAGCCGTGGAAGCGCCGCGGTCGGAGGAGCTGCCGCGCGCGGGCCCCAGCGCGGCCGAGCTGGAGCTGGAGGCGGACGAGCGCCGCCAGGAGGAGCAGCGCAAGCGCAGCCGCGACCCGCCCATTGTCTACAAGGACATCGATGTAAGTACTGCTCGTTTATGATGCTTACAGTGCCACGGAAGCTCTCAGCCCGCCTGGTCGAAAGTGGTAACCGTCGCCTATAGAACATGAACAGCATTGTGGACATGGGCATAACCTCTTATGTGCTATCATTCCTAAGGACTATGGTGTTATGCCTTCACATTGCTCATTATCTATTATTAACAGCGATTATATACGTGCGTGCACGAATGAAGCGAGTCTACGTGTGTCTATAAAGTGTTGGTGTAACATTTCCCATGCTTGTTGATAAAATGGCCAATCGGTTGATCGTCTCGGTTGCTTACCTTCAGTTTTCAACTGTTAATAAGAGATTCCTTAATGGGATAGCTCCATCATTGTATGTATTACTTATCTTGTGTCTTGTTACGAGTATTTACAACAAGCACTAATGAACGTTCCTAAAGAAGCTTGCTAAAGCGTAGCAACACCGAAATTATGTGTTAATTCTTAAAAACAATTGAACGATGTTCATTATTTAAGTCTTAATTAGGCATAGTATGAGCTAGGTAATTGGAGTTTTACAATGATCTTTGTCTTTTTTTTATTATTATTATTGGTCATTGAAAATTTGGATTAATGATGGAAATAGTATTTGAAAACTTTAAACTCAATATAGTTACATGGATTTAATATATAAAAGGCCAAAGATAATTAAGAAATAAATTTTTTTATTCTCCCATTTTATGACAATTTTTTTTTTGTTGATATTAGGACACTGTAAATAGGCGTGCAGAAATATTAAAAATTAAAAGTTTTTTTTTTTTTTAAATATATTAGTGAGATTATGCAGGCGTTGGCTAGAACGCAAGGGCATTCGTCAGGGTTAACTATTAAACAGTAACTTATCGCTTATCGTTTAGGTATTTCAATGTACGAACAGACAGAAACACTGAAATAAAAATAGTTTCCTCTATTCACTGATTTGTTTATAAACATTTTTATAACGTCATGATTCTGACATTGACTTTAACAGATTGTTCTCGATTTAAAGGAACAATAAATAGATAAAGGATGAGAAGTGCCGCCAACATTCTAAAATAGTTGCCATTTGTGTTAATATTGTCTATCACTTTTTTCCGGTTTCAAAAGTAGGAAGTTCTTAATTTGAATATATTTTTATGTTTATATGTTGCACTTATAATATTCTTTGATCTGGTTTCTTATGACATCTTGTGGAAAAAGCTCGAAAATTTTCAATTACCATCAGAGCTCATAAATATCTGCAAATATTGGTATGGAAATCAGCTCAACAGCGTGCGATGGGCGGGGACTATGTCGCAGTCATACAGATTGGAGTGTGGTGTGAGGCAAGGAGGGTTGTCTTCGCCGGTACTATTTAATCTGTATATTAATGATCTGATTGTTGCTTTGAGTGGTACCCGTGTCGGCTGTCACATAGACGGCATTAATGTTAATAATATAAGTTATGCTGATGACATGGTGCTGCTCAGCGCGTCGATATGTGGGCTTAAAAAACTCGTGGCTATTTGCGAGTCATATGCTGCATGCCACGGACTGATATACAATGCTGTGAAAAGTGTGGTCATGGTCTTTGAGAGCAGAGGCAAAAACTCAATGGGCTTTCCAGATATTAAACTTAAGGGTATAGCGCTGAAGAGGGTATATAAATTTAAATATTTAGGACATCAATTGGCCTCGGATCTCAAAGATGATGATGACATTGAACGGGAGCGGAGGGCGCTGGCGGTGAGGGCGAATATGATAGCACGCAGGTTTGCGCGGTGCTCTAGACAAGTTAAAATTACGTTATTTAGATCACATTGCACATCTTTCTATGCATGCAACCTGTGGGCTGTATATACTCAAAAATCCTACAGCGACCTCCGTATCCAATATAATAACGCGTTCAGGGTGTTGATGGGGCTGCCACGATTCTGCAGCGCGTCAGGGATGTTCGCTGAGCATCGTGTAGATTGTTTTTATGCCACGATGCGAAAAAGGTGTGCGTCTCTGGTGCGCAGAGTACGTGCCAGCACCAACAGCATCCTGAGTATGATAGCAAGCAGGCTGGACTGTGTGTACGTTAATCACTGCTGCGCAATTTCCAATGGAATTGTGCAGCGGTGATTATCTGTATACTACTTAATATATTGTATGTGTGTATGTGTGTGTATGTGTATTGTGTATGTAAATTTACTAACATTAGTTTTTAAGAATATTGTTACTAATAAATATTTAATGGACCAAAAAGTCTGAAATAAAAATTATTATTATTATTATTATTATAATATTCTTTTAAAAAAATGCTATCAGTAAATGACAGCTGTGTAGCTGATGCTAGATTTCAATGCCACCTGATGGGGACGAAGGTGAAGCTTCATAGGTCCATGAACAACATTATTTGAACCTCGAAGAAGTTCATATGCTCTGGAAATACAGAATTCATTCCGATTCAGGGTTCCATCTATATATTTGACTATTTACGTACATGCAAAAAATTTGCGCAATGGTGAAGACTTTCCCCCGCCTATAATGATAATATAAACTACTAGCGGCCCGTCCCCGCTTCGCACGGGTGAACATTTTTACAATATTTTAAAAAGTGGTTATTGTGACATAACGATAATAGTTGGACATGTAGTATCGCGGAGTTTTTTGTAGTTGTTGATATTTTATTCTATATTGTAGAACATACTTTTGTTCTATCACCAATAGTTTCCGCAGCGCACGTGACGAACGATGTTTTATAGCATTTTTTTTACACCTTGAGTTACGTTACTAAGGTTTTAATAAGGATCCCTAATCTTTTTTAGCAATAAATATAGCCTATGTTACTCAGGGTGAATGTAGCTTTCTAATGGTGAAAGAATTTTTGAAAACGGCAAAGTAGTTTTTGAGTTTATTCATTACAAACATACACACAAAAATACAAATGTAGATGTAGATAGTGTAGATGTGGATGTAGATAATGTACCATCTCAAGGTCTGGCGAGTTCTGAAGGACTCGGTTGATGCTCTAAATAATAAATGAAATCTGTTTATGTGTATAACAAGTTTGTATATTTATACTGCGTTTACGTTTACTGTACGTTATTGGTAACATACACCGAAGATAAAAACACTTTTATAAACAATTAACGGATCGTTACGTTGTTATTGAATCGCTTAAAATAACTGAAATGCGTTAATATCTACTTCATTGTAACAAAGAAGCGCAGCAAAACGTGCATTTTTATATGAAATTAAAGTATATAATAGGTTTTTTATGCAACTTAAAATGGCAAACAAGCTGACGACCCACCTGATGGAATGTGGTAACTGTCGCCTATAGACATGAGCAGTACCATGGACACAACAGAGTATACTGTTTCACCCATGTGTTGCTGTTCCTGAGAACTCAGATGTTATTCTTCTGTACCCTGTAAACTTACTGCCATATATAAACTTACATGCCCTTCAAATCGAAATACAGCCATGCAAACACATCTGCATCGTGTTTCTACCATGAAGGTAGAAACACGAATGTGACAGAGGTGCCCAATTTTGTGCAAACGACTTTTGTACAAAGTCTCCCTCTGGTAAGTAGGTAGGTAACAATAAATATGTCAGAACAATATCAAATTACAATCATTCAGTATTTCAATTTTAAATAAATGTAACTCCCAAATATTAAACTGATTTAACTTAATGCGCATGCGGTTTTATATTCCGGACATAGTCTGTCCGCGATCTTATAAAAAGTATTTTTAAACAAGTGCGTCGACTCGCGGCGTACAATGTTCGGATGAGTGAAGCTCAAAATATAGGCAATTAAAGATTAGAAGTTAGATACATCAACATTTATCAAGTAATAAATCCGCAGGAATCACCGACACCGATCGAAATAGATGCCGCACGTGCTTGTGATTTGCGTGCCAATTTTTCCCCTAAATATGTTCAAAAGAGCTTTTGTTTTCTTTTTTGTTATACTGAAAAAAGTAAATGTTTAAAGTAGAATTACTGATGGTGATTGTTGTTAATAAATAGCTTTTCCCAGTGAAAACAATAGCTGTTTACTGTGCAAACACATAACACGTTTACATACGCTATGTATGATATTTTAGTTTTACTATTGTATATTTATTAATTTACGCCTTGTGGCCCCGGAATAGAATAGGCTTCCTTTGTCGTGGACGTATAAGGCAATTAACCCTTTTAGTGCCATTGATTTTTACTCATATCTACTTAAAAATGCCAAAGAAATCCTTGTCGTGTTGATGTCATTTACCCTTGTCTCTAAAAAATCTGTATCTCCTCCAAAAAATATCCAATTTTAATATTTTTTTTCAGCGAGCTAAACAGCGACTGATTTCACGAGCGCTATGACGCTCGTGGCACTTTTAGTTGCAATGCGCACGCGCATTGTAACTAAAAGCGCCGCTCGTCGCACTCAAAGGGTTAAGAGAATTTAATCGACATCCCTCTTAAAAAATCAAAAACCAAAATCTAACTGCGGTTGCCACCCCCCCCCCCCCCCTTCAGCGGACAATGGACGGCTAGTATGGTGGTAATGATGGTGATGTTATATTTCTGCCCGCAGGCATACCAGAGGGAGACTTTGTACAAAAGTCGATTGCTTGGGTACGTCTGTCCCATTCGTGTTTCAACCGTAAAGCAGATGTGTTTACATGGCTGTGTTTCGGTTTGAAGTGTGGGATATGGCGTGAATTTACTGGGTACAGAGGAATAACACCTGAGTCCTCAGGAATGGCAACGCATGGGGGTATCATGGGCGAAACAGTATACTCTGTTATGTCCATGGTACTGCTCATGTCTATAGGCGACGGTTACCACTTTTCATCAGGTGGACCGTCAGCTTGTTTGCCATTCTAAGTTGTAAATTGTTTACGTTGGTCTGATAGCGTACCACTTCTTAACAAATGGAGAACTTTTTATACGTTATTCTGCTCCAGAGAGCTCCATTACCACTTTCCATCATTCCTTGCTTATCATTCTCAATTGTAATCAAAGATATAACAATAATACAATATGTAGTAGGATATTTCTAGTTCTAAACAATAAATTCTAAACAGGCACAAATATCGTTACACCCGTGTTGTTTATAATAATATGTCAGTATATCATGGTTCGATCCGCCGTGTGGTCCCGGCATAGAATGGACTACCCCTTCCTTTTCCATAGGTGTCGTAAGAGGCGACTAAGGAAGGGCGAGGGATGGGCAACAGCGTTCCTCTTGAAACATCTCCAAAGCCTAACTGCGTTGCCAACCCGTCTGCCAAGCGTGGCAGCTACTGGCAAAACTCCCTTATGAGGAAGGCTGGGAAGAGAAATGTTCAGCAGTGGACAGTTAGCTGAAATAATATCATGATTCAGGCATATTATTTATTGTAGTTGATAGCTAGCCAAATGTTTACCTCTTACTCATGGTATCGCAAATTAGCTGCGAACATTCAAAGGATAATAATACATAGCCTTCAATACTACGACCACACACTAATTACATTTCTGTTTTGCCAAATCTTGTCCGTCTTTTGTACCAGACATTTTTTGTAACGTGGTCAGTAAAGAATAAATAAATAACAATTGTCTCAGTGTGCTGCACCAGATTTAGTTGCATAATGTAATGGTTTTAGTGGAATAAAAATCAATGATGCAATGAAATTTTTATTAGAGATAGTCTAAGTTCTAAGAAATTTTTATTAGAGAAGTCAACCGGCAAGTTGGATTTGCAATACAGAAAAAAATATCTAAAAATTTCAATTGCGATATATGAGCAAGTCCAAAAGTGTTAATAGTAGATTTATGTGTAACTTATTTTATCATTATGATTAACGTTTTATTTCACTATCAAAGTCCTTTTCAAATAATGAATTTGAAGTATTAAAAACTGTTATATTGGTATTATTAGAAAACACTTCCTACTTTTCCACAAAGAAGGTTTGATGGTATATTTATCCTATCTGACTGAATTTGTCGGTAACGGCATTTTCAAAGGCTAATTTTTACAATAATTTCAGGGTTCTGTACTAAAAAGGTATATAGGAACCCTTATGGTGGAACTTTGTCCATCCATTGGCCTGTCACAGCGCTATATCTCAACAACTACTAATGTTATCGATTTAAAAACTGGAACAGTTTTCCATGTCATTGCGCCGCGCATATTGCAATGCAAATAATTGAATAAATATTTTTATTAGAATAGTTACTGCTGACTTAACATAAACACTAAAACAGACTAGTTTACATCATTTCTCGCATGTGTTAGTAAACACAGACTCGAAACTAGTGATGTGCCGAGTTCAACTTTTTTGCTGTTCGAATATTTTGGTACTTCTTCAAGAAGAACCTAATCATAACTCTAGTTTGAGGAATTGGACTCGAGTTTGAATATAATTGATTATTCGAATATTTGTACGTGTATTTGATTTATTACGTGTATTTCATCAGACTCGAATATATTTTCAATTGATTTCTGATGTTAACTTTTAGTGGACATAATAAGTGTTTAGTTATTTAATATGTTTTCCTTTTGTAATTAAAGAAAATAGTAATAAAATGATTGAATAGTAACAAAAAAAAAAAACTTATATTAACACACGACTAGTGTTCGAGTATTGTAAGTACTCGAAACCCTTATTCGAATTTTGTGTACATAGTACTCGAACATGTCATTCGACTCACTAGTCAGAACTGTTCGTATCCTATATAAATTATAATCCTAATAAATTTCGCAGCGCTGGATGTTATCCGCTGTGATTATATATGTGTAGTCGCGCCATTAAACATGTACGTAAACAAACTGGACGTTTCTGGTGCGTGAGTAAGCGTGCACTGGAACTTTAGCACTGCGTCGGCGGTCGCGCTGTCACGCTGTCTATTTTGGATTATAACGTTACGAGGTTTGTCCGGAAAGTACGTATAAAAGTTTTTTAAAAATTTTATTTTACAATTATTCAGGTAAATCAATTTTATCCCCTTCAAAGTACTCCCCCTGTGACATAATGCACTTGTGCCAACGCCGTTTCCACTGTGAGAAGGCTCCTTGAAAGTCCTCTGGTTGTAGGTTTCTCAGCTGCCCCGTCGTAGCTTTTTTTATCTCATTTATGTCCCCCAAATGCCGCCCCCGAAGTACCAATTTGGTTTTTGGGAACAAGAAGAAGTCACACGGGGCCAAATCCGGCGAATAGGGGGGTGTTCGGTCACCGTAATGGAATTTTTACTCAAAAACTCACGGACAACAAGAGAGGTGTGGGCAGGGGCATTGTCGTGGTGAAGAATCCAACGCCCCTCTCGCGCCAATTCTGGACGAACTCGTGCCACACGACTGTCTGACCGTTAAACGACGGTCCCCATTAACACAAGTTCGAATTCTTTCCACGTTTTCGTCGGAATGTGAAGTGGAAGGACGTCCTGAACGTGGGTCATCTTGAACGCTTTCTCGGCCCTCTCTGAATCTTTTTAGCCACTTGTGGACGGTTGGTTCCTTCACAGCATCATCCCCATAAACTGTTCTGAGATCGGCAAAAATTTCACGGCCATTCTTGCCGAGTTTCGAGAGAAACTTGATTACGACGCGCTGCTCTTCAACGGAAGCGGGCTCCATGCCGACGGGGTTTCGTTAAGAGGTAACTTCACAGATGGCGTGACAAGCCAGTTCGCACCGCACGGCGGTCAGACCAGAACTGAAGCATTGTTAGGGACATAAGGAAGGGGTCCTGCGCTTACCTGGCCTCCCCACTCCTCTTTCTCGCATTCCAGAACACTTTTATACGAACTTTCCGGACAGACCTCGTATATCGTTATACCGTCGCATGGCCATAATACGACACAATGTCAAAGTCAAAAGGATCTCTTGCCTCACCGGGTGAGGAAGGTGCCATGCAAGCATTTGGTAATGGCAAAATTTATTTGATGACTAACTTGTTTCCCGATACTTCGTGTGCGTGGATTTCAGAAGTAGGAATACCAATGAAATTGACCACTTCTAGATAACGTATCAACAGAAAACATCACCAATTTTCAGTATGTCACCGGATTGGAAAAAAAAAATACTTGAGGGACACAGAAATGTAACTACTCAGATTTAATTACAGCAATCGATACATTCATGCTGTAGTTAAATGCTTTTTTTCTATTTATTTTATTCAACATGTAATAACAAATAAGTTTAATAGCAAGTTGTACTCAACAAATATATTACAGAATACTTTGTGATATCTTTCATTTACTATTCATGGAGGGCTAAGATGTTATGCTTAAATAAAAAATTTCACTGCCACATTTCACCGTTCAAATTGACCTTTTTCCAGGGTGCGGCTGAGTTCGAGAAGCTGTCGAAGGCGCTGGAAGGTGTGGAGTTGTCGCCGGAGGAGCGGCAGAGCCTCGATGAGCTGCAGCAGTACCTCGTGCAGGGCGAGGGCAGCTGGGTACTCGGCGATGAGTTCTTGACCTTTATTGGTAAGACGTCTTCTTATGTTCTTGTTAGATAATGTAATGTATTTTAATATTTTAGACGAAATAAAGTATTTCAATTTCACTGTGTGGTCCGGGCTTAGAATAGGCTAACTCTTCCATTCGAGTAGGTGTCATAAGAGGCGATTAAGAGAGGGACGAGGGCGAGGGATGGGCAGCAGCATTCCTCTTAAAACATCTCCAAACCCTAACTGCGGTTATCAATCCGGCTGCCAAGCATAGCAACTTCTGGCAAAACCCAAAACTCCAAGGGAGAGGTTTGCATTCAGCAGTAAACATTCAGTAGAAAGGCTGATATGATGATGATGAAAGTATTTCTAATTAGTGAAGTAAGACTTTAAAGTAACCATTTAAATCAGTATGAATTAAATTGTAAGCAAGCAAAAAATATTTCGCATACAAGGAAACATTTGTAACGAAATAATTTTTCAACAATCATAAGCTGTCTGTCAAGTTGACTACAACGGAATGTTTCAAATGGAGCATCTGGTTATTTTTAAGGCTCCGAGTCTCTTGACAGCCGTTTGTTTTGACAATTTCTAAACGTCGTTTGCTTTATAAATATCGACTGTTTGTAAACTGTCGATGTCTATTGGAGAATGAATCATACGAAATGGTGCCAAAACCAAATGTATGTAGGCTGAGTACTGGTAATAGTTAGTCATTCATAAAATGATATATTTATTAATATGCAATTATTGAGTGCCGAGTCAAAGCACAATCATGTATGTATGTTCATGTACATGAAAACTTGTGAAAAGTTTACAGCGAATGGAATTATGTGAATTCCTTATTTTTTATACCACAATGATGGCAAACAAGCATATAGCTCTTCTGATGGTATACTATAGCCTATGGACATCTGTGACAAAAAATTTTTGTACAAAATGCATGTAGACAAGGTTTGTGTAATGGTTTTGCCATATTCCACGTATCTTCGGTTGCCGATTCAGCGGTTGTACGGCTGGTTCATACAATCGAAAATATGCTGCATGTGGCTGCTATGTTCGGCGATGGTATATTTGGTTGCCTAACGCCGACTGTGGCACTACCGTCATTGCTCAGGACTACTTGCATTCTCAGTGATCATATACTGTGTAATGTGTACGTTACGAGTACTCCCGTACACGTGTCCATGGTGATGTGTTCCGTCACGTGCGACAGGGCGCGTGCTGAACGACCCCAGCATCAGCAGCGAGGCGCGCGTGGACGCGCTGCGCTGCTTGGCGGCGGGCGCGCTGCGGGATGACGTGTCGCTGCTGCTGCACCAGGACCGCCGCCACCACGCGCTGCTCAACTACGCGCACGGGCTCGACGGCCACCCGCTGCCTGAGCAACGAGCCACCGCGCTGCTGGTGAGTCGCTCCCTGTCCCTGCTGCACCACGCCTCCTGCACTCCTGCACACCTGCACTCCTGCTGCTGCACCAGGACCGCCGCCACCACGCGCTGCTCAACTACGCGCACGGGCTCGACGGCCATCCGCTGCCTGAGCAGCGAGCCACCGCGCTGCTGGTGAGTCGCTCCCTGTCCCTGCTGCACCACGCCTCCTGCACTCCTGCACACCTGCACTCCTGCTGCTGCACCAGGACCGCCGCCACCACGCGCTGCTCAACTACGCGCACGGGCTCGACGGCCACCCGCTGCCCGAGCAGCGAGCCACCGCGCTGCTGGTGAGTCGCTCCTTGTCCCTGCTGCACCACGCCTCCTGCACTCCTGCACTCCTGCTGCTGCACCAGGACCGCCGCCACCATGCGCTGCTATGTTTAGGTTTTCTTACATTACCCACTTAATTGAACTTAACCTGTAAACTCATACGCACGTATTTGTCGGCAGATGTGTAACCTGTTCGAGAACATATCGTCATCGGAGTGGTTGCTGTACATCAGCGAGTGGGACTACAACGGGCAACCGCTGTCCAACATACGTGCCACCACTAAGGTGATACTCCAGTTACCACATCAACTAGCTGGATCTTCCTTTTACTGCTGTAGACAAATAAATTTACGAGTTTCTACTTGAGCTGTGCCATAACATTGTCGAATGAGCTCATGTTTCTTTCATTCTATCGCCTCGGTCAAAAGGCAAGGTGACCTATCATCTTGTTTTTATCCTAATAAACAGGCCAGAGGCGACAGCTTCTAGAAAATATCGTGGGTGCTCACCATCATTATTTTAGTTGAAAAACGTACATGATGATAGATGAGGATTTTTTTTAGTTATATTATGATGTCTAGCGTTACGGGTGCTCCGAGCATCCACGGAGTTGGCGCCATCCATGCAGGCAGGAAGCCACAGGTTAACAGTTGAAGGAAGGATTTCTTATTCTGTTTGATCGCGTTCATGGAACAAACTGTGTGTTTACTTAGATCGTATGGTCATGTGTTAAGCTATTATAAAAAGGCTGGGTTCTACTTAAGTAAATTGGGATTTGAGTAACTTAAGTAAATTGTAATAATATGGAATAGTTTTATTCCATTTACGCGTTGCCATCCTTGAGGACTAGGATGCTATGCGTCCGTGACAGGGTTCGTTTAGCATATGCAGTGACAGTGAGTGTGTGTGCGCGGTGTGCAGGTGTGCGTGCACAGCTGCCTGGCCGAGGACGCGGAGCTGCGCGAGCTGGGCACCGCCCTCATGCACAACATCGCCACCAAGGAGGTAAAGACCGTGGTCAGTATCTTTCCGCTCGAATCTTCACTTGCACCCTCTCGCACCTTCTCGCTCACACCCACACACATACACACACACGCTACACACGCTCCACACTTGACACATGTACAACTCACTTGCATCTTGTTAACATTATAGACTATATGCATCTAGATGGAGTGTCAAAAAATAACATATAAAGATAGCTGATGCGTCGTTTTTCGTGTGAAAGCATAGTATCGATATTATAATGACTATGTATGATGACAGTCTGTGATACGAATCATCAATTAATGCATTTTGTACAAATTAATATATATTTTTAGTACAATTGTATATTTTCTTAAAGCGCACTATATTAAAAAAAAAAGTCGAATTGTTTTTGTCGATGCATCTGTAGCGTGACACTCTCTACATGTTATTGGGTCAATAACATTGCGTTTTGTAATCGACTCGTGTCGTAACCGATACTTGGCTTCGAATCAAATCATTGCGTCTAAACAATTGCCCTAATTGAGAGTAGTCTAAGAGGTGTGTCCATCTGATACATAATTACTTCAACAACTTACTGTATTGAGCAATACGGTGTATTTATTGTAATCATTATTAATACATTTTAATCTGTGAATGTGTATGAACATCGAATCAAGCCCGAACACCAGCTGGCGGGTTTGATACTGAATTTAGATGGATCTGATAAATGGAAATGTGAATTAATTTTAATTTAAACCTATTTTCTATGAAATATTAAATATACTGTAGAAAAAAAAAGTTTTTTATGAATCAAGTTTATTTAAAAGAGATTATTTTTGAAATCTTTCCTAAATTTGTATTACATCAAATTATCTGTTTTTAACTTTTTAGTAGCGTAACGTGGTTGCATGCAACACGAAATTAATATTGGAAAACTGAATTATTGTTCTGGTGCATTCCTGCTTTTTCTGCATTTCTTTATTACCACTCTATAAGTGAATACTTTGTTTCTACGCCCTTTTTGCAAAAAATTAAGCAAGCGTTGCCACTGACAACGTGTTACATATAATATTACGCGCAAAATAGTTATAGAATATTGTTGCTAAACATGCAAACTCAAAAGACGCCCTTATTATTTTTGTGCTTTATTTAATATACATTTTCCAGGACATCTATAGTACAAACACAACTGCAACCAAAAACTGGACTCTTAATATTGTAACTTCAAAATTAAATGTAAATAAAAAAAAGGATTTATGAAAAAATATTTTCTATTATAACAATCAAACTAAAAACTCGAAATGTAGTTGTATTAATAGTTCTTTTATTATGAAACAACGTTGAGAACAGAGTAAAATCAATGTAGTTTATTCGTATAACTCATTCTTTGCTAATTAAGCACGAGTATTTCTTCAGTATATGGTAAAATTAAAATATATTTGAAAGATTGTTTGTAGATGGCGCCGTACGAGGCTTCATTTACAGTTTTTTAGAAAACCAAATAATAAAATCCCTTTATACAACCACCATAATTGATGGGCAGGTCGCTTTGCTTGAATTAGATCCTAGGTTCGAATTTTGGTCGTGCCAATTTAGGTTTCGAGTTTTGTATATGAGCATGGGCCCGGGTGGAGCGCCTAGATGTTCGCGGACTGGCCTCACATCCGTTGTCGACAGTCAGGCAGTTCTGGTGGCTGTGCTGCAACTGTTTACCAATTTCTAGTAATATTATAAATGTCCGCTTAGTGCATCCTTCTATTCCACTTATAAAATGCAAGTTCTTTGTATCTGTAATTAATACTACTGCACGGTATAAAGGTGGTTCTTCAAATTATTATTTTCAAAATCCTAAGAATGAAAAAGTGTATTGTTATTACTTTATCACGACACGAGATGTCGAAATTTTTCTTTTCTATATATACTAATACCTCGTATATGTAATTCTTCTTTTTATGTTGCTTGTACGGACGTGCATGTTCTAACATTTTATATATTATTATTTATAAGATATCTAATAATTATTATTATTACATAGTTTAGATTTCTTTTATCAATATAAACAAGATTGTATGGGGAATCACTGTAATTCTTTAGTGTTTCTAACAAGAACACAGAATGTTATGTCCACGGTACTGCTCATGTCTATAGGCGACGGTTACCACTTTCCATCCGGTGGGCCGTCAGATTGTTTGCCATTCTAAGATGCATAAAAAAATACCTAAACTAAACGGTATCCGTACGTAATATACTTAAAAAAAAAGAGGAGCCTTAATAAGACTAATAGGAGTCAAAACAATAATTGTTAAAAAAAAAAATTGTCTCTGTCCGGTGTCATGCAAACAACGACTGTACTAAATTGGATCCGTTTTTCCATGTTGTATTTCTGAAGGTTTAACTTTAATTTATTATATCAACTTTAAATTACTTTTCTTACTCCTGAAATACATACACGTGTACGAAGTAGCGAACAAAAACCTAGTGTAAAATGAAACTATTTATTTATGTGTGTGAAAAAATTTTGAAGCGATTCCCAACGAAGGAGCTGATAAATTTGCATGTTTGTGGTTATACAGGGTGGCCCAAAAGTCCTTAGAAAAGTAAAATTTGAATTAAACGAAAACGGCGCGCGTGAGCGGTGCAGGGGAAGCGGGGGCAGTAACTTTGGTTTCTGGGAATTTAGTCGCGATGGAACGTTTCACCGGAGCGGACCGTGCGTTTTGTGTGCGCGAGTTTTATCAAAACAACAATTCGGCAACCGTTGCGAGGCGTAAATTTCGAGAACACAAAGGTTTACACAACTTTGATGACACCCCAGCTCTCCAAACGATTAAGAATTGGGTTGCTAAGTTCGAGGAGACCGGTTCGACGTTAGATAAACCGCGGTTGGGTCGCCCAAGGACATCATGTACGGAACAAAACATCGACACAGTGGCACAATCTATTCGTGAAAATCCTACACAGTCAACTCGTAAGCGTTCTAGTGCATTAAACGTATCCAGGACATCGTTACAACGGATTTTGAAGAAAGATTTACTTATGCACCCTTACAAAATTCAGTTGGTGCATGAATTAAAAGAAACTGATGCTATTCAGAGAGTGAATTGTGCTAATGAAATGTTTAATCGGTTTACTTATGGGCCACCCTGTACTACGCGATTATGTCGTCAACCCTGAATTGCTTTTCATAATTGTTTTGGAAATTTATAGGGGGTTTAACATTTTTAATTTTGTGACAATTGATGCGTTTTTTTTTTTTTTTGCAAAAAACCTCTAATTATGGAGTAAAATTTACTAGCAGACCCACAATTCTGTATTCTAAACTCAAATATTTTACACTTCCTCGTCCTACGGTATTTATTTATTTATTCTATAATGTACAATAAAATTTGTACAAATTTGCGAGCATAATGCCATACGGCATTCTCTACCAACTAATCGTTATGATATGTGTATGTATGTTTGTGTGTTCACATTTGAAGGAGTTTTTTTATTGAATTAATTTATTCCTTTTATATTTTAAAACAAATATGAATAAAAGATCGTTACTTCGATTAATGATTTGTTTTTGGACCATAGAATGGCAGTGATTCCCCATTTTAGTTTGTATTATTTATACGAGTATATTATTTATTTAGATTACATTAACATATTTTTTTTTATTATATTAAACACAGATTCGTATTTCACGACATCGATACAAAATATTTATATATTTTATTAAAGTATTAATTTTTTTAACCTATTTTAAAAAGTAAAATAACTGATAGCTTCCTATCATATAATATAATATAACAATGTATATGTTTATATGTATTTGGTTTTAATGCAAAGGATTTATATATTTTGATATAGCGGTTATATTAATTTTGTTCAAGTTGAAGTTTACCTTGTAACCGTGCTACTATACTTGTCGGTGTGTCGAAGTTATACCCATGTTGGTCGAGTAGTGCGTAAGAGGCGGGGACAGGGTCGTGACGTACGAATATGTGTGCGTGCGTGCGTGCGTGCGTGCGTGTGCGTGCGTGCGTGCGCGTGTGGTGCAGCGCGTGTGCGTGTGTTGCAGCGGTTCAGCGTGGGCCGCGCGCTCCGCGACCTGCTGCCGAGGCACGCCAAGTCCAAGGTACCGCTCCTGCGCCACGCTCTGCTCTCCTGCACCCGTCTACAGAGACTATAGACGCGCTCTACGTTATGGAGGTTTTAACGCAGAACGCCGGGGAAATGTCTATGCCACTGCAGCGTAGACCCGCTTTTAATGTTGCAATTCCTTATAAGTTTTCACTTAACAAACGAGCATGCCGACCTCTTTATGTTAATCATCCTCCGTACTGTACTCGTATGTGCGTACGACTAAATCATTACCGACCAGGTCTCTTCATATGTCACAGTGTTTTGAAATTTTCTAATTGTAATGCTTCACGTGTAAATATACTCATTAGAGAGCTTACATCGACATATTTTATGAATCATATAATAAATTATTTCTTCATCACGTCAGCCTTTAACCGTCCACTGTTGAACATAAGCCTCCTCTCGGGTAGGTTTTGCCAGTAGTTGCAACGTTTGGCAACTGCAGTCAAGTTTTAGAATTGTTTTAAGGGGGACGCTACTGCCCATTCCTCGCCATCCCTTAGTCGCCTATTACCACACCCACGAGATAGGAAGGGGTGGCCTTTTCTATACCGGAACCACACGGCAAATCTTATTTCATTATTAAATCTTTATTTCTTAATAAATTTGATTATATTTGAGCAATTTTTTTTCGAATTCTATTGAATGCACCAAAAGTTTCTCTGTCTTTGCATTCGTCTCTTTCTTGCTTCATTCGTTTAAAGAATTAATCTCATGTATACACGCTCGTTTCTTGGTGAAATGTGACTTTGATGCAGGCAATGTCTACTATCCACTGTGCACTTGCTTTATAAGTCGCCATTATTTAAGCATGAATATGAAATTGTAACCACTAGTGGTTCACGCTGGCAAGGTACAAGAAGGGCATGACGGTGTGGATGATAATGGAATGGTAACCACGCCTGTGTTATCGGTACATATACCCTGGCGGTGTACCAGTGAAGGGTGGCAAGTGAAAATGAAGGCAGATCAGTTAGCCCACCGTGACGAATCTAACAATAAATCAATCACGATGGTTTCCAGGGGGAACCACGAGGAGGTCGACCTGACAGGGTATATTGCTAGTAATGGGGCTACTAATCCCCGTTACTACGAATCCCTTCTCCTCCCGTGGATGACGTTAGGTTAGTTGTCTCATCCGTAACGATTTCAATATGATGTCCATACCCATTTTCTACCATCGTACATCTCGCCATCGACAGGGAGTTCACCCCCATACCTTAGAGCCTTGATGGTCACGTATAGCGCAATTTCAGAGATGTTATCTTCTACGAACGCTCGGGTTATAGAATGAGCTCCCTGTCGAAATTTTTCTAAGAGACTACAGCATGGGTTACAAAAAAGGGGTAAAAACGTTACTTCAAGGTCGGCAACGCGCGCGTAATACCCCTGGTATTGCAGGTGTTCATAGGCTACGGTAACCACTTACCAGTAGGTGGGCCGTATGCTTGTTTGCCACCTCATTGGTATAAAAAAAATCACTTAGGATTGACCGCGATAGTTTCTAGATGGGACCTGGCGGTATTTTGTCAGCTTCTTCACAGATACTTTCCTCCTCTCGCGCTGTCTATCTAGAACGTCATATTTGCACACAGTGTCGTATCAACAGGATATTTACAGTGCTCGTAGTGTTTTGATATACTGTTTGGCGACGCAGCGCCGCTGTTTGGTCGCGGATCACGCTGTCGCACATGTCCGACAACTTGACAGCGCCGTGTCGTCGTGTGACGCGGAGACGCGGCGCTGCGGTTGATTCTTGTTTTTAATCAGTTGAAATAATTGTTATTCAATGCCGGTACGACCTTTTACAATTTCCATAAACGTAACAAATCATTTGCTGTATATTAATATCGCCCGAAATTAAAAGAGAAAGAAAGAAAGGAAGAAAGAAAGAGAGATAGATACTCTTTATTGTTTCCTCCAATAGATTACAATAGTTAACTTAGTATAGATACAAACAATTACAAGAAATAATCACAATGAGAAAACAATGGGCGACCTTAACGCTAAGAGCGATCTCTTCTAGGCAACCTTTATTATTTATTTAGTGCTTAATTTCACACATAATAACAAAAAAAAAATTAACAATAGACAAAAATTAAATACCATTTCATTATCATCCATTAGAAAAAGCTCTCTCTCATACATATATAATAAATATAATGTATATAATATCGAATGTTATGCAGAGCAGTTGTGTTTGCATGGCTGTGTTTCGGTTTGAAGGGTGGTATATGGCGTGAATTTACTGAGTACAGAGGAATAACATCTGAGTCCTCAGGAATGGCAACGCATGGGGGGTATCATGGGCGAAACAGTATACTCTGTTATGTCCATGGTACTGCTCATGTCTATAGGCGACGGTTACCACTTTCTATCAGGTGGGCCGTCAGCTTGTTTGCCATTCTGAGTTGTATAAAAAAAAGCAGTTGTTGTAGTGCAAATTTAATGCTGTTTTATGTAATATTTATTTTATTAATGTACTAATTTGTAATCGGAACGAGATGTATTTATTTATTTAAGCCTTGCTATAAATAAATAAATACATCTCGTTCCATTTCATGCGCTTAATACGGATAAGGTGCCTGTCGATAGATTCCCAAAACAATACATACATTGTTTTGGGAATCTATCGACAGGCACCTTATCCATACAATAATATGCATGTGGTGGTCGTGACTGATAAACAGAATAGTTAGCACACACAATGTGCCAAGTGTTCTGCTTAAATTCGTCATGATGACACGGTGACCATATCGGCCGTAGAACTATTTACCTCCCTCGCTAGTTATTGCTCATGTATTAACGACACCTTACCACAATTGTACGTGCTAATGACTTTATTAAAAACTTTTTTTTTTTTAATATTTTAAGGGCTTTTACCTTCTTCAGGTATATCAGTCCTATTGTACTCTGAACTGATTTCTCCAACAAAACTTTATCTACCTTCCCTAGACGCGGAAAGAGAAGAATTAATGGGCATCAATAATTTACAGAGATGTTCAAAAATTTCTGGTTTAAGTTCAGCTAACATAGTTTGAATAAGACCAACATTCAATTTATTTAAGTTAAAGTGGCGCATGAATTCTTCTCTTTCCTTCGTGTTAATACGACACTCTAATAGAATATGATGCACATCATCGATGGTATTACAAGTTTGACAATGGGGTGACAAGGACTTCCCCATCATATGTGCAAATTTTTTTGATGGATAATGACCAGATCGTAGACGAACAGCTAATTTAATACAGTACCTATTGATTTTAATTCCACAAAACCAAGGAATATGTGGAGGTTCAGCCTGAATAGTTTTGTACCAAATGCCTTTTTCTTTTGAAATTTCGTTAAAATAGACTTTATTAAAAACTTACAGTACTACTAATAGTTTTTTTTTTGTCTTTTTGTAGAACAAAGTTTTAATTATTCATGTCTAAGGCCACTTTATATTAGGAAAGTCGTCAACTGTTTTGTCGTTCCCAATTGCATTAATCTTTTATTATTATAATATAACCTTAATCTATTCACGAGAAGTTATTGACATTTAGCAATAGTTTAATTACATCAGAGTATCACTCCATCTTAGCTTTCTACAGTACATTGTTGAACATAGGCCTAAAAATGTATATGCATATTTTTGTTGCACTTGTAAGTTACATATAAAATAATGCATTTATAAATGTTGTGAGTTATGGTGGACTTATCTCTGACAGAGAGCTCTTCCAGTCAACCCAGTACAGTGAGAAAGCACTTCGTTAAATAATATAAAACAATAGGTTATAATAACAGTGCATCAACCATGCGCATACGCATCCTTGCTTCTAATGTTTGTTATGTGCGCAAATAACTTGGAGCTTAGCAGATAATGTTGAATCAAATGCATATCATTTGTTAATAAACACTGCAATATCACGATCAAGTATAAAGCGTACCGATGATGTTTGCGCAAACGAATTGTTTCGTTGTTGGTTTTTTTTTGGTGGGTGAAAATGGTATGGTGACCCCGCCTGCGCTAACGGGATACGCTGGCGGAGCACCAGTGAAGGGTGATAGATGAGAATGAAAACAGGCCAGTTAGCCCATCATGATGAATTCATCAGGAATTAACCATGATAGTTTCCAGGGGGAACCGCGAGGAGGTCGACCTGGTTGAGTATATTGCTAGCAATGGGATTCTCAGTCTCCATTACTAACAATCCCTTTCCCCCCTTTGGGTAGGGTGCGTGTTAGCTCAAACAGTGGCCTGGAGACATTTGCCAGTAAAATGGACTGTGCCATTCTAAAATATTGGGTGGGGCAAGTTATCAATGCAAGAGCATTTACTAACATAGGTTAAGTAAATTATAACTAGTAAAATGGACCTTATGTTGTTTTAATAAATATTTATTATTATTATTATAAATATGCATAGTAGACGGCAGAAAATTTACAGCGTCATTTACATATCTAGAACGTTAGAGTGGGCTGCTGTTGAGACGTATACGTTGTAGGAAATGATAAATTTGTCAACATCATGAAATGATTTTGACACACAGTCATCGAAATGATTTGCAAAATACACAATCGAAATGATGGACATTATCAGAGACGTTGTGTAATTTGAAATTAGATTAAAATATGTAATAATTTATAACAATAACGAGCTAGTGATAAATGTGTGTACATAACAGAAATATCTACATAACGATGCATGTGTGAGGAGCTTCAAAATATCTCTATTTACAATTTCAACAACTCATACAAACACCCTTACTGAGACATACAAACAACACATTAATTGTATTGATTTTAGTATGTGTACACGGCAATACGATCATGAGTTGTTATGGATGAAGTATTGATACACATTTTCTTGTAAATATTTGAAATTGAAAAAAGAATGGAGTTTTTAACTCCTTTTTCTTAATATTTTTGTTTAGAATACAAGCCTCGATATGGCAAAGAATGGGGAATTCAAGGCCCACATTCCACGTTTTTCTTTCCCGTGTAATAAGAGTGTCGTGCCTATCGACGGTGGTTACCATTTTCCGTCAGGTGGATTAATGTTGTGTTTGCCATTCCGAATTTCATAAAAAACATTTTTATAAAGCCTGCATAGTCGAGGGAAAATACAGTCTTAATTTTGGGTATTTTTAAAAAGGATTTGTATTTTTATGTGTGGAAAGTGGGGCTACAGGGTGTGCGTATATTTCAGATAGTGGAGGTGGGCTAATTTTTCATTATAATTTATGTCTATTCGCGATGATTGTCATTTTCTAACTTGGTTGTCTGTATGTTTGCCATTCTATAAAATAACTGAAACATCCATAAACAAGGTTTTCTGACTATATAGCGTCTACGTGCATAGTATGTATTTTTTTATGCAACTTAGAACGGTAAACAAGCTGACGGCCCACCTGATGGAAAGTGGTAACCGTCGCCTATAGACATGAGCAGTACCATGGACATAACAGAGTATATTGTTTCGCCCATGATACCCCCATGCGTTGCTATTCCTGAGGAGTGAGGTGTGGAGTGGTGGTGTGTGGTGTGCGCGGCAGGTGTTCGACGAGGTGTGCGTGGAGCTGGCGATGGCGCTGCTGCAGCTGCTGCAGCTGCTGCAGCTGCTGCAGGCGGCGCCGGCCGAGGAGCACCTGTTCCGCGCGCTGCGCGCGCTGGCGCGCCTGGCCGCGCACTCGCACGACGTGCCGCAGCTCGTCGCCGTCGTCGGGCCCGACCCCTCCGCCTTCAGGTCCGACACACGCTCACCCGCTCTCGCTCACACGTCCTTCTCCCTTCCACTCTACTACAACCGTCCACTGCTGAACATAAGCCTCCCCCTTGGGGGGTTTTGCCAGTGGTTGCCATGGTTGACAGACGGATTGGTAATATACTTTTCTCAAACATGCTTGGAAATGTGAGCATTATTTTGACAATCTTCTTCGAGATTAATCAAAATTGCCGTCCTGACCAGATACATGCGGGCAGTGGCCGGCAAAAGTTGTATGAAATTCCATATCTGTCGTGTTTTGCGGCCAGATAAATTACTATGTAAACTCATATCTGTCCTGTAATTTTAAAATGGAATGACCTTTTACTTCGAAACATGGCTACCAAGGAGATAACTAGTAAAAGATTTTATTTAAATTTCGAACTGGCTTGCAAATAGAAAACTGTTTATTGAAAAAAAAAAAACAAAAGACCATTATGTCGCGTGAAAAATTATTATTGTTCGTTATTCGTCATTGAATTTATAAAGTAAAATTATGTTTTTGATTTCCGCGCATTGTTTGAAAAAAGTATTATACAAGCCTTGGCCACAACTACGCATTGATGGACTCACGTATGTGTGCCTCGGCTACGCCTCGGCCCACATTTGCACGTTCGTCCATCAATGCTTCAGTTGCTGGCCGCTGCAGTAATGTACTATTATTTGCTAAATATTGGGAACTGTCAGTAGCAAATTTTAAAATTAATTACAATTGTTTAGCAATATTTTCCGTTACATAGGTGTGGAAATATTACTTTTTCAAATACGTGTATTATTCCATCCAGCAATAGATACACTGAGAGAGTCAAAATTTAAAAAAAGTACATTAATAAGTATATCATTACAAATATTACAATAGTAAAAGTATGCTGTCATAACATTAAGAAATAACATTAACAAAATTGGATATATCGTGAATTACATTAAAAAAAAAAAAACTTACAGAATATAGACAATTATTAATTAGTTAGACAAATAATACCTTTTTTTTTTAATTTAGCCTAAATCTATAAAACCCTCACAAATACGAGTATATACGAAAAGTCGTTAGTGTCGTTAAAATATTAAGAAGGAAATGCAGCGCTTAAAATAGATGCTGACAACTCACGGAATACAACACTCCGAACTGTTAACGATCACTCGACTTACGTCTATGCATTTGTACTGAATGTAATTAAATTTAATTAAACGACATTGTGTTTAACTCTATCAGCGACTCTTGTACTGTAAAAACTGCTAAAATATGTTATGCCCTACCCGCAATCTTACTTCAACGTACAGAGTAAAATATGTCTGAAATGTTCTTCATTTATTTTCATGTCTGGCGATAATATATTTTTTTATTCTCTGTCTCCAGAGGCACGAGCCAGCGCGTGGACGAACAGATAGATTTAATCATGAAGAAAGTCAAGTAAACCACAAGTGCCTACGTATGTAGTCTGATAGTTAGTCTACTTCACCTACAGAGGGCGTTCTGTATCGCATCGGACATTTTATGAATACGTTCAATCTAGTTAGTGCTCAAATGCAGTTGGCTCGTCATTTTAATTTCGAACACTTGGTCACACGAGCACTTTGTTTTTTTTTCATTTCGAAGAGGTTGTTAGATTAAGTAGATAACACGCATTAGAAGAGGATAGTGCTCTGTCTCGTTTTCCGACAAAAGATGGCGTTAGAGTCGTCGCTACCTATTATTTATGTTCAGATCAATTAATGAAGAAGTACTTTTTGTGAGCTTTTATTAACAACAATATTGTACTATATTTGGCGTTATTTAATTTTTAATAAGTCTGATATTTTTATGTACAACTGCATTAAATTAAAATATTTTTTTTTTGTTGAATTATCTACGTACACGTGCATACAGTTAGGTGCCTTTACAAAATTTAAAATCAGCCGCCATTACATTAAAAAAAAATAGTTATATATTACTCAGTAAAGGGGTAATGCGATTTCTTACAGTAGTAATTAATTTTTATTATATTGTTGGAGTCATTATAAGCTGATATGCTAACCATACAGTTGGCATTCTTAAAATTATTAAAATAAAAAAAAAAATTAAATATTCTTAGTTGCACAATAGTAACACTAGATGCGTTGGATACAAGTGTAAATCTCTTATGAAGTCATGATTGTAGGCTACAGAGACGTAACACCATGGTCCTCGCACGAGGGTACCAGTATTATGAATATAGTGCTGGCCATATGTATGGTTATGGTTACCGCTTTCCATCAGGCGGGCCGTCAACTAGTACTATCGTGACTTGATTTATACAAAGAGGTCATTTTACGTTAAGTGTAATGTACAAAATGTACTATTAACATAGCGTTTTTGGAAGCACTATACATGATTCTAGATTGGTTTAACTCAAAATATAGTATGCCACGGTATGGCAAGCTATACATATGCGTATAGTAATTATTTATTAACGATATCCGATGATTATAACATCAATAATGTATCATTAGCAATGAAGTTGTATTGGATCCGTACAAACGATGGCGGCGTCGTGTTGTAACGTTGTAAATAAATTGTAGTGTTGTTAGCAATGTATCGGTAAGTGGACAAATTTAGCGTAAGTACCTGAGCTTATCACGAGCCTTTGTATGATAATATAATTAATGAAGTATATATATATATATATATATATATATATATATATATATATATATATATATATATATATATATATAATATATATATATAAATATAATATATAGTAGTTGTTGTTATTTCTGTGTTGCTAGCACTAACACGCGGTGACATACCGGTGCATTTACACATATATATACGGAGGGCGGATGTGTAACAATAAAATTGTCGTACGACTAAGGTGTTTTATTATTTTGCCCCGCTTTGTAGATGTCAAAGTTTTAAAGTTTTTTTTTTTATTTTATTTGAAAAAAAAACAAAGTTACAAACATAAGCTACAATGGACCCCACACTAGGCGAGCCTGTATCGCGAGAACCCGACAAAGATTAACAAATCACAAATGTGTTGTAATAAAAAGGGAGAATTTGTACAAAAGTCGATTGCTTGGGCACCTCTGTCCCATTCGTGTTTTAACCGTGAAGCAGTTGTGTTTACATGGTTGTGTTTCGGTTTGAAGGGTGGGATATGGCGTGAATTTACAGGGTACAGAGGAATAACACCTGAGTCCTCAGGAATGGCAACGCATGGGGGGTATCATGGGCGAAGCAGTATACTCTGTTACGTCCACGGTACTGCTCATGTCTATAGGCGACGGTTGCCACTTTCCATCAGGTGGGCCGTCAGCTTGTTTGCCATTCTAAGTTGTATAAAAAAAAACAGTGGGCGGGTATTAATATAAAAAGGTATATAAAACTGAAATAGTGGAAAAAGTAATAAAATCAACAATATAAATACACAAGCAATTATAAAACTTAACAATTATTAAGCTTAACAAACTTGAGCGTCTTCAAAATGTTTTTATCAGGTTTATTTTCGGTCTTAGAAAATATGATCACATTTCCGAGTTTCGCACTAAGCTCAAGTGGCTTCCTATTCGTTTTCGCCGGAATACTCATATTCTTTCACTGCTCCACAATGCCCTTTTCAACTCTTCTTCCCCTCACTATCTGAAGGAGCGGTTTGAATTCTTGCATACCGTCAATTCTTTTAATCTTAGGTCTTCTGGGGGCCTTCAGCTGAAGATTCCGGTACATTTCTCTAATTTTTATGACAAATCATTTACGGTGCAAGCTGTACGGCTTTGGAATGCTTTACCAGTTTCCTTACGAAATATAAAATGTACGGCTGGTTTTAAGGCAAAACTGAAGAACTATTATTTGAGCAAGTTGTCATCTTCTTAATGTGTTTATATGTCTGGTTAGCATACTTATTACTTGCATACTTTTCGTGAACAGTATTTATATATTTTTATGTATTTGTGTAGGCGTTTATGTCCATGTATGTATATGTATTTGTATGTGTATGGTATGTATATGTATATATGTGTATGTGTATATATATGTATGTATGTATGTGTATGTATATATATGTATATGTGTGTGTAGGTGTATGTATATAAATATAATAATGAGTAGGGATAATATTTATATTATTATATGTATCACATCTCCCATATTTAGAACTAACAAAATTTTTCATCGTGCCTCCCACCAAACTGTTTATAATTACTCCTCTCCATCCAAAGGTTGCCTGGAAGAGATCGCTCTTAGCGATAAGGTCGCCCATTGTTTTCTCATTGTGATTATTTCTTGTAATTATTTATATTTATAATAAGTTTACTATTGTAATCTTTTGGAGGAAACAATAAAGAGTATCTATCTATCTATCTATCTATAAAACACTAATAATATATTCCTTTAAGAGAAGCGCGAAATGTGGAGCGCGGTAATAACATATAATTCCTTTGTCTGTATTTGTTTGTGTATCATTGGCGTCTTTAAGATTATTCCCCAGCGCTAGCCTGGCCTGGCTTTAAGCCAGGTATTTTTATATGTTATGTTTTTGTTTTACAACACAGGGGGCAAACAAGTATGCGGCTCACCTGATGGTAAGTAACTACCGCCGCCCATGGTCACCCATAACACCAACGGCATTGCAGGTGTGCTGCCGGCCTTTTAAAAAGGTATATACTTTTTTTCCCCCGGTTTATTTGTTTTATTGTGAAATACTTATTGTTTTTTTTTTTAATTATTGATTAAATTTATTTACAATATGAACCCTACTATCAATTCTACAAATATACCTGGAATTCACCACGATGGTTTCCAGGGCGGGGGGGGGGGGGGGGGGCTGTACCGATGTGTGCAGTACGCTTACCGTAGGGTCATATATCTACTATATGTTATTATATTGTAACAACTAATCAGTACTATGTGACATCGCAAATATATATAAATAAACATTACTAAAGTAATCGCTTGAAATAGAGATGTGGAAAACAGACTAGGTAATCTTATCATGGAAAACTTAGATTATATAAATAAAGCATCGACACTTAAAAACGGATCAACTTTTTGTCAGCTAATTGTCAACGAAAGGAATCATTCATAACTATTTATCACGTAAAATTGTGTGAAGAATGACCCGTTTTTCTCGAAACATTTGTATGGAGATACTTTATCTATAGATAAAGTATCTATAATCTATGATGAAAACGTATTTCTGAAAAACTTTTTTATCACAACACAATTAAAGTAATATTATCCCTAAGTTCTGTCACAGTGCAAGGAACAACTCTCAGGTGAATTAAACTATATCTCTACTACAACTAGCGTGCAACATTGGTATGCACCGAATGGTCGTATGATAATTCGGGATGCATTACCCCTTGGTCGACTGATAAGCATGAATTTACTAGACCAATCATATTATCTAATCGGTCTAAATTATTTTAACTAAATCTATTATATGATTTTTTTATGCAACTTATAATAACAAACAAGCTGACGGCCCACCTCATGGAAAGTGGTAATCGTCGCCTATAGACATAAGCAGTACCATGGACGTAACAGAATATACTGTTTCGTCTATGATATTCTAAATGCGTTGCTATTTCTGAATACTTATGTGCTATACCTCTGTACCGTGTAAATTCACTTCCATATCTCACCAATCAAATCGAAACAGCCATGCAAACAATTGCTTCACGGTAGAAACACGAATGGGAAAGAAGTACCCAAGCTAACGACTTTTGTACAAAGTCTCCTTCTGGATATTATTAATCGAGAAGTTTTCCTTCAATGAAAAGTGTAGCCTTCCGAAATTGCTGTCTCCCTAGCAGTTACCTTTATGTAAAAATAGCTTATCTTAATCTGTTGTCCAATTTAATAATCTTTGTACAAATATTTAGAGAGTCGTGTTGAGTCCTACATTCTACAAATCATAAATTAATTCGTGCTCCGCGTAATGCCACGTCAAATAAACCGAGACAGGTGCAAATAATATATGTTGAAGCGCTGATCCCTTTGTCTACTTTGGTTATACATTTAGTTAACTCTCGACTTTACGGGTATTCCAAGGAAATGCATTAATCATTAATACGTATGATCATTGTAAACATAATTAAGATTGTTTTCCATAGAAACGACTACAATTGTGACAAGAGCAATAATTTTTATTTATAAAGTAAATTACAGAATCTGTTCACATAAAGTATGTTTGGGATCAATCTGTAAGTACAACTTTTGAGATCAAACAGAATTTACTGAGAAATTTATGAAGCAACAAACGGAGAGCTTATTTTTTGAAGTCGGATGATTATACAGTAAATATTACTTTTTTTTTATATGATTGAGGTGGCGAGCAAACATACGGCCCACCTGATGGTAAAGGGTTACTGTAGCGTATGAACGCCTGCAATAATAGAGAATATGACTTGCTCAATTGCAAACGTCTCTTTCAATCTATATTTCCTACAGATTGGCAGTTTGGGAAATAGTAGTCAATGTCGTTAAATTTATATAATATACATGTTTTAACCCTTCTTTGCATGATTTTTTTATTGCTGAAATAAATCAAGGTGATATAATTCATGTTCAAAATTAAAGGAAAAATGGTTAAAAAATAAATTTGACAGCTATGTTTTTTTATTCGTGAAACAGTTGTGTTTGCATGGCTGTGTTTCGGTTTGAAGGGTGGGATATGGCGTAAGTTTACAGGGTACAGAGGAATAACACCCGAGTCCTCATTAATGGCAACGCATGGGGGGTATCATGGGCGAAACAGTATACTCTGTTATGTCCATGGTACTGCTCATGTCTATAGGCGACGGTTACCGCTTTCTATCAGGTGGGCCGTCAGCTTGTTTGCCATTCTAATACGTATAAAAAAAAACCTTTTTTTGAGACTTAATTTTTTATATTTTCTCTCTTGGTCACATGTCCTGTGATAAGTATGCACATTTTTCCAATAACATTATAGTTAATAAGTTGAACTTCATTATTAAATACGTTCAACATGAACTATATTTATGAGCCTATAGGTAATGTCAGTAGTCGACGATACATACATGTCGTGCATGTGCGTATACATATAAGGTACGTAGTGTACGATAACATGTGTTTATAGGTGACATTATCAGTATTAATGAATTAATATTGTTTATTGAAACAGTTAAAGTGTTTAGATGCGAGGAGTTTCGCATCACGCCGAGATAATGAATTATGATACTACGTGATCTCCCCAGTCCGTGGACAAGGCGCGTGAAGAGCAAACGCCCGGCCCAGACGCGGGCCCGACGTGGAGTTAGGAAAGGCCATTCGAAAATTAATCTTTTAGAAATAAACTTGACCAGTGAATGAGTCAGTCGTCGGTCGCGATCTGTTTCTCTTTTATTCTAACTTCACGTGTAAATAGGTAGTTTATTATTAAAAATGGAAATCATAGAAGAGAGTCCATCGAGCAGTAAAGGGGAGAGCCGATGGCTGCAAGTAGCGCGGCGGCGGCTGCCGATCCTGGAGTGGGCGCGGCGGTACGACCGGCTGGCGGCCGTGGCGGACCTGGTCGCGGGCGTCACGCTCGGCCTCATGCTGGTGCCGCAGAGCCTCGCGTACGCCTCGCTCGCTGGAGTGCCGCTGCAGTACGGCCTTTATTCCTCCTACATTGGTTTGTAGTACACAACATACCTACCTAATAATGTTAACTCTAAATATGTTATTTTCAATGGGAGATAATGGTGTGAAAACCCCAGCTCTCCTATTAATCTATGGTGGTAGGATATTAGTGTTTGATGGTTGATGACGATGAAGTTATGCCAGTTGATTCATCAAGACGAATTCACCAGAAATTTACTGGAACGATTTCCAGGGGGGACAGTACACAGATCTATCTGATAGGATATCTTTCTTGGTATTTTTTTTTTATTGTTAGGGAGGCAAATGAACAGACGGTTCACCTGATGGAAAGTATTCTGAATTTGTGTTCTGTTTTGTTGTTGTTAGTCTTTAGCTGCATCTTTTCTGTCCATTTTTGTTATTATTTTTTTTCTTTCCATTTCCAATTATTTTGTATTATAAACTCTTTTTTGTATTATAAACTCTCAGCTATACGAGTATGTATGCTAGCAGCGAGGCCTCTAAATACTATTACAAATGAATTATTCCTCTCTCCCCCTGTCTCCTAGTATAGATAAAGTCGATAACTTCAAATACATTGCTGGAACTCACTGAATGCAGTTGTCTTAGGTAAGGGCTATTCATTCTAGAATTTAAATTGTAATTATATTTATGAGTATAATATAAATAAAATAAAATTAGGTTTAGTTTTAAAAATAATAGATGATGAGTTCAGAAAATTTTTAATACGTCAATTCAATTCCATAAGAAAGAACATCAAGAAAAATATTCAAATTATTTGTCATTGAGAGAAAAATAAAATAACGATATAGAAAGAGGTTTCACAACAATATTAATAATGATGAATATTGTCTAGTAAAATAGAAAAGTAAGTACAGCACAGGTATTATTTATTACCTATGAGAATATTCCACCGTGTGGTCCCGGCATAGATTAGGCCACCCCTTCCTTTCCCGTGGGTGTCGTAAGAGGCAACTAAGGAAGGGCGAGGGATGAGCAGCAGCGTCCCTCTTAAAACTCCAAAGCCTAACTGCGGCCAATCCGCCAAAATCTAAGCTACTAGCAAACCCCCCCAAGGGGGAGGCTTATGTTCAGCAGTGTACAGTTAAAGTCTGATGTGATGATGAGAATATTATATTGTTTTTACATGACTTGGAATGACAGACAAGTTGTCGAAGTGACTTACTATTTGTTAAAAAGCTGTGACCGTTAATTGTGTGTTCAGACATGAGCAGCACCCTGGATATAAGTACGAGTATATGGTATACCCATACAAAATCTCTCGATGCAAGAATCTTCCTCGGAATTTCACGGTTAAATAACTGAATGTAATTTGATAATATTCGTTTTTTATTAGTAATTTGTTTTATTTTATTTTTTATTAAAGAAATTTTTCTTTAATAAAAAATAAAATAAAACAGCTAAAAATGCATAACAAAAAAAGACAGTAAAGACAAAAACCTAATTACAGGTTTCCGCAAATAAACACAAGGTTTAACTAAATGCACATGACATCGCTAGTACTTACAATCAAATAAATTAAACTTAGAGTAACAATATTATAACGTAGTACAAACGTTTATTATTTATTGATCACTCACAGCACCTATAGGACCTTTAGAACTTGCAGTCACTTATTTTAGATTTTTTGTTAATAAAAACTCATTTTAATAAATAAAGTGCAACAAAGTACAAGTATTTTGAATAATATTATCTTATAATAGTTGGTATAATGAACTTCCATCAAGAAGTCTACAGTGAATTAATTTTATTTTCAATTTTGTATTTTATTCTTTGATTGAATGTCTGACAAGAACATAACATTGAATATTTATTTACTTATAACAGGAAAACCAAGACTTGTTTACATTAGAAAATAACTACAAGATAGCAGTAATGAAGTTACTAATAGGGTTTCTCCGTTACACGTAATATAAAAAATTTGTCAGTGCTTGCCTCAGATGACTCAAAGAATATAGGATTATTTATGTGAGGCACCCACACACGTTAAGCAAATATGCGTACTACATACAATACGACGTGAACACTATCAAACTTATATGGAACAAATGGAAAAAAACATAATTTCTAATCAAAAATTGACAACTCAGTATATTCATAGGAAGATTTTTTTTTTTTATTTATTTGATACAAAAATCCACAGCTCTTAAAAAATAACTTAACATGCTAAGTCTCTTATGAATACAGCCAATAACGGATTTTATTTATACAAACGAGAATTATAATTCCAAAGCGAGGCAGGCAAGTTAGAGTGGGTGTATGCAAGCAATATAAGCACATGTATGAAAGATAGATAGATAGATAGATAGATAGATCGTTTATTTGTTTGTTACTAATCACACACAACATGTACATAAGAATAGATAATACATAAAACAACATAAGATTTATAAAATTGTGTTATTATGTGTGATCTGCAGCAATACAAAAAGGTCGAAGCTCAGCGTGTAACATTGTTCAAGGAACAAAACACTGATTTTCAGCTTTAACCCATTTGAGGGTACGTGAAAATAATAAATAAAATAAAATAAAAAGAGTAATATTTTTGGTGATTGTCTGTGCGGTGTGTGTATAATAAAAATAATGTAAATAGTTCAAGAGTATAATTTGATATAATTTTAACTGAGTGGTAAGGATAAAGCGAAAAAAAAGAAAATATTAATAAGAGAAACATGGAAAAAAAAATATTAAAAATCATTACATGAGTTTGCAACCGCTAGCCAAGAAATTTCTGTGGAATGCCTAAAATTTGTTTTTTTAATAAGTATTCTTTGTGATGTTTTTTAAAACTTTGTACGGTAGTCAGATGCCTAAATGGTGGCGGGATGTTGTTCCAACATTTTGTTGCTTGGTAGCGGAAGCTGCCAGTAAATGCCACAGTTCTGTGTGCTTGAAATGATAATTTCGAACAAATGAATCTGTATCCATACATACGTGAAGAGAAATTTAGCTTTTTAAAGAGATAAACTGGCTGTTCACTTTTTATTACATCGAACAATAGACTAGCCAGATGTAACTGTCTTCGCGATTCCATATTCAAAATTGAAGCATTGTTTAAATAGGGACTAATATGGCTTCGGGGGGAATATTAAAGCAAAAACGACAACATGCATTTTGCACTCTCTGAGTCAGGCGTTGAGTTCTGGCCAATAGTCGTGGTCCATACACAATGTCTCCATAATTAAATTTGGATAAGATTAATGATTCGCATAGTGTAATACGAACTTTTTCCGATAATAAATTACGAATTTTATATAAGACCTTAAGGCGATAAAAACATTGTTGTACTACATTTAATATATGCCTTTCAAATCGCAGCCGACTGTCAAAAATAATCCCCAAGTTTCGCGCTTAAAGCGCGAAAGAAACCATATATAATAATGAGTGTCCATAAAGTTAGGTTAATTGATATATAAAATAATTAAAATTCATGTTGCTAAAGTTCAGATATTGTCAGCAATGATTAAATAATACAAATGCATGGTCACCAATTGTAAAGAGGTATAAATGTATGAGTGGGTAAGGTAGTGTGATATAAATAAATGTAAATATGTAGTGTATATATGTACATGTAAATATTTATTACTAATGATCCCAATCAGTATACAATATACACAGTTAAACAGTGCAAGGCGAGACGCTGTAACGTAAAGCGCCCTACGCCCCCTGAAGAAGACTTCTGGGTGAAGTGTTTCGAATTGTCGGAAACGACAAAAACACAGCGAGTTCATTAATCTCCCGTATTTATATAGGCTGTATTATATTTACAAAAAAAAAACAGTGATTTTCTAGCTATGTACTGGTGCGAATCCGGAGCGGATTTTTCAATGGATGATAATGGAATGGTGACCCCGCCTGCGCTATTGGTATGCGCTGTTGAGGCACCAGTGAGAGATAATAGGTGTGGATGAAGGTAGGTCAGATGGCACATCGTGAATTAGAAATAAACACGATCGTTTCCAGGGAACTAGGTGGAGGTCGACCTGATAGAGTATATTGCTAGCAATGGGGCTATTAGAACCCATTATTAAGAATTCCTTTCTCCCCACTCGGAGCGGGTCACTAGTGTATCATAAAGTGGATTCCGAACGCAGGCACCATCTTGTACGTGTTCCTGGGCACGGTGAAGGAGGTGTCCATCGGGCCGACGAGCCTGATGGCGCTGCTGACGCTGCAGACGTGCCGCCACCTGCCGCTCGAGAGCGTCGTGCTGCTCACCTTCCTCTCGGGCTGCATCGTGCTCCTCATGGGGGTGCTCCGGCTAGGTACCACGTATATTATTTAGGTTTTCTTTTCTTTTAAACTGAAACTAGTACACTATCAAGGTAACTTCCGAATCGATGTGCAATCAAATAAAACTCTGTTGCACTAGTTTTTACTCTACTACGTCAGATTTTCAGAAACATAACTGTGCAAACCGCATCCAAATCCGTACCGACTAAAATTTTGATTCTAATTCCGATTTTGATTTTGAGGTTTGGATATCAATTTGCGCCCTACATTTTCACGTCTAACTTCTTATATCAAAGGAATTTTGGAAAATGAAACTACTGGTTGAGTGACATTGTTTTAATAATCGAGTGGCTGGTCAGGTTGCCTGGTACAGCTGATATCGCCATCAGTAACGAGCGGGTTCACATCAGCGACTGCGGTGATCATCATGGCGTCGCAGGTGAAGGGACTCCTCGGCCTCAGCTTCACCGCGGAGACTTTGCTGGAGAATATACAGAAAATTATCGCCAAGCGGGGTGATGTGCGCCTCGGAGACTGCCTGCTGGGACTGGTCTGCTGCACCGTACTCTTGTTACTCAGGGTAACAAATTTAATTGTACCTTTGTTTTTATTTTTAATTAAAAAAATATTACAAAAGAAAACTTTTTGATGAATAGGCAATGGTATCATCATCATCATCAGCATCATAATTCAACCATCACATCCATTCAAATTTTGCACGCCAAATTGTGGTGAAATTGTATAAATAAGTTGATCCGCTTTTTTTCGGGGCATTTGTGTGGAGACACTGTCTATATAATCTAAAACTAGACCAATTAAATTATAGAATCGATCATTTAAATTAATTAATTAATTAAATTTTAAACTGTTTATAATTACTCCCCTCCATCCAAAGGTTGCCTGGAAGAGATCGCTTTTAGTGATAAGGGCGCCCATTTGTTTTCCCACTGTGATTATTTCTTGTAATTTGTTTGTATCTATAATAAATTTACTATTGTAATCCTTTGGAGGAAACAATAAAATATCTGTATCTATATCATCCACTGCTGAACATATTATATTTCCTTTATATTTCGCCATAAAAGAAATATAAGCCTGCGCCATTTGCATTCATTGATTTTTTTTAATACTTTTGGGGTCATCATTCTCGCAGCCGTTTGCTCTATGCTATGCTTGCCTGAGAGAATCGCTACTCGAAATCTTTTCCTCCTTATCAGTTATTGGTTACCCGAGTTATGCGGTTGGCTCATTGTCTCTTTGTCTTGTTAATTCTACTAAATGTATAAGCATAAAAATCTATTATGTATATTTGCTTCAGAAACTAAAAGACGTGAAGGTGAGCCCGAAGCGGCCCAAATTGCAGAAAGCGCTGTGGCTCATTTCGATCAGTCGAAATGCGCTGGTCGTCACTGTCGCCGCTGTGTTTGCCTACTGTACTTATAATCCGAATAAACTTCTCGTCAAACTCTCGGGTGTGTACACTATATTTTAAATCATAGTATAATCACTACAGATAGTTGCATAGTTGTATTTCAGCTTAGAGAACAAGATATGGCTCTAAAATTTCTACGATGGTATGATTGGCCGGCAGCACACAATGCCGTAGGTGTTGTGGGTGACCATAGGCGCCGGTAGTCACTTACCATCAGGTGAGCCGCATGCTCGTTTGCCCCCTGTGTTGTAAAAAAAAATGATAGAGACGGAAACATATAACCATTCACATTCTTATGCCATAAACCCTATATTTCAAGAATGGCAACGTATTAGGGATATCATATGGGTATCATAATTTATATTCTATGCCCATAGTGCTGCTTATGTCATAAAGCGACGAGCTTCCAATCAAGGGGGCCGTCAGCTATTTAAAGTTTATCCATATCCTTGGCGTGAATTTATAGGGTACAGAGGGTTATAACATATCTCCTGAGTCCTCAGGAATAGCAACGCATGGGGAGTATCATGGGCGAAACAGTATACACTGTTATGTCCATGGTACTGCTCATGTCTATAGGCGACGGTTACCACTTTCCATCAGATGGGCTGTTAGCTTGTTTGCCATTCTAAGTTGTATAAAAAAACATATTTTATGTGTATATAGGTTATGTAGAACCGGGCCTGCCCTCGATAGCACTGCCACCATTCAGCATCACCTCAGAAAACCACACTATACCCTTCACGGAGATGGTGCACGAGCTCGGCTCTGGGCTGCTCATGATACCTTTTGTCATGGTGTTAGCTAACATCGCTATTGCAAAAGCATTCTGTAAGTATCATCTTAATATACACGGGAGTCATAAATATCGTAGTAGGAATTATTGATGTGCCGTGTGGTCCCGGCATAGAACGGGCCACCTTTTCCTTTCTCGTGAGTGTCGTAAGAGGCGACTAAGGGAAATCAATGGTTGAAGGATAAAAAGACAAATCACTTTGTTCATCGTGATGAAAATACACCTGACCCTCTAAACAAGTGGTAAGCGAATTTGTCAATGGAATCGACATCGTCAACGAGCCCGTGAGTTGGAATGAGACATCCGACGTTGCTATCTTATTCTACCGCACGGATTCGCTAGTAATGATGACTCCCACGACGAATTCGGTTGCCCGGTTCGAATTTGCCCGGTATGAATTCGGTTTCAGGGGGTGGGAGGGTCCTAGCAAACCAGTGGAAGGATGATAGGTGAGGATCAACAACAACAAATTTAATAATAAATTAAACACGACAATTTTCAGGGGGAACTGCGTCGAGATCAATCTGATAGGGTATATTGCTAGCAATGAGATTGTTAGACTTTATTACTGACAATATCTCCATTACTTACTAGTAGGTGGGCCGATAGCTCATTTGACATTTAAAGTTACATAAAAAATATCAATTCGTAAGTCATGGGCTTCTAATTAGGATATATTATTAATTTTAATCGGCTCTACTCACCCTGTGCTACAAACTGCATGTGTGTATAGCGCGTGACCACCCTGGGTACGAGCGTATTGATTGTGACTGAACGTTGCGTTGTATGTTCGCGGCAGCGGGCGGCGGGCGCGTGGACGCGACGCAGGAGATGGTGACGCTGGGGCTGTGCAACGTGGCGGGCGCGCTGCTGCACGCCATGCCCGCGTGCGGCGCCTTCACGCGCTCCGCCGTCTCGCACTCCAGCGGCGTGCGCTCGCCCGCCGCCGGCCTCTACTCGGGTCGGTACCCCTTCCCCCCCTCCCCCCACCACCCATCATCACATAACGCTCACATGCCTCTACACGTTGTATAGAACAAAACTTCACAGCGCACTCACATCTGCTTCTGGAATTAATTCTGGTTTATCTCCCTGCTACACACTACCTACACACTCTCACTGAGGAAGAAGGGATTATTAGTAATGCGGACTATCAGTCCCGTTGCTAGTAATATACCCTCTCCAGTCAACCTCCACGTGGTCCCCTCTGGAAACCATCGTGCTGAATTCCAAGCGAATTTATCACGATGGGCTGACGGGCCTGCCTTTTCATTCTCACCTATCATCCCTCACTGGTGTCCCACCAGTGTGTACCGTTAACGCAGGTGGGGTAACCATTATCATGGATAAAACACACTCTCTCTTTCTCTCTCTAAGTGTAACGCCACCTTCGATGCTGGATTCTATTCCGGAGATTCATACTGCCACACTAAATATTTAGCGACTGAGAACGAGGACTGAGACTTTAATATTCTGAAGCTCTTATGGCGAGGTGATGATGATGATGCCACAGCCACAGTTGTATATAGGCACACAATTATATCTTAATAATTGTATCTTTACAGGAATCATCACGTTGCTAGCTCTAATGTTCATAACACCGTACTTCTACTTCATCCCGAAGGCTTGCATCTCGTCAGTTCTCATCTGTGCTGTCGTGTTTATGGTGAGTTACCAAGGTCTACCAGTGTTACTATTTCTCTTTGAGTAGCATATCAATTCTTAGTATATAGTATTATGTATCACTTAATACGTTTTTGATTAAAACATATTCAAAGTGTACGTACAAATACAATAGCATACAAATAGTGCCAAAGTTAAAGTGAGGTCGGGCCGTGCCTGGAGGTGTCGTTTAATAGAGTGTCGTAGGTTCCAGGGGAACAGAACAAGACCCATGAATCACTAGTCTTTTTGGAATTTTTGACAGCAAAACAGCGAGACTGTGTCGTAATGTAAATTGAGAAATTGCCCTTGTCATATTCACACACACAAGTCCCTTGATGATCTTTTCGTCTCCGTGGGACGCCATCCAAAATTGACATATCCTTTTTGTCCAGGTGGACATCGACATAGTGCGCAAGCTGTGGCGGTCGAGCAAGAGCGAGCTGGTAGTGGTGGTGCTGACGTTCGTGGTGGCGGTCGCGCTGACCGTGGAGCTGGCCGTGCTGGCGGGCGCGCTCGCCAACCTTGCTATGCTGCTGCGCGCGATCATGATGCCGCCTCTCAACGTCTACACTGTCAAGGTGACACTAACTATCTCGCCCATTTGTCCTGGGGTTAAAAGCTGTTGTCAACAATAGAAACCCAATTACTGATGGTTCCTGATTGCTATAAATTTCCACGCTTGGCAGGTGGATTGGCAACCGTAGTTAGATTTTTACAGATGTTTTAAGAGGGATGCTGCTGCCTACCTCTCGTCTTCTTTATGTCGCCTCTTACAACACCCACGGGTAAGAAAGGGATGACCTATTCTATTCCGGGACCACTCAGCTTCTAGTATTATTTTTTACGGTCTATTAGTATTTACAAATGGTAAAAAATTTAGAATACTATTGACACAGATTTCAGGGGCTCTCCTTCAACTCGACTTCTCCTTCAAGTATCATCTATTCCACGCCACATAGGTTTCTCTAGTAGATGTCTGTAATTTTTCTCTATCGTATACCTGTTTTGTATTTTTGTACGTTTCCAAACCGACAAAACACGGGGGGAAAAGGATTGTTAGTGATGAGATTTACCAGCCCTATTGCTAGCAGGGTGTATTGCTAGCAATATTAGGTCAACTTCCATGGGCTTTTGTCCGGAAATCATAGTGTTTAATTCTAGTTCAATTGGTTACTATGGGCCAACTGACCTGCCTTGAGGGGGAAAGGGATTGTTAGCAATGGCTTAACAGCCCCATTGCTAGCAATATGCTCTATTAGGTCGACCTCCACGTGGTTCCCCCTGGAAACCATCGTGAACAATTCATGTTAAATTCGTCACGATGGGCTAACTGACCTACTTCATTCTCACCTATCATTTTTCACTGGTTCCCATTCCATTATCACCCATTAAAAAAAAACGGAACTGCCTTCATTTTTACTTGTCACCTGGTATCCCGCCAGTGTATGATGGAATGGTAACAGCGCAGGCGGGGTTACCATTCCATCTTCATTAATTAAAACCGACAAAGCACGGTTTTTCGATTTGCGTGAACATGTGGAATGAGAGCGCGTGTGTCGGTGCACAGAGCTCGCGGGGCGCGGCGGCGGTGTGGGCGCCGGCGGCGCTGCTCGTGTACGTGAACGCCGAGCGAGCGGCGCGGCGAGCGGCGGCGGCGGCGGCGGCGGCGGCGGCGGCGGCGGCGGCGGCGGCGCACGCGCACGCGCCGCTTCTGCTCGACGGCGGCCGCCTCGCGCTCCTCGACCACTGCGCCGCGCAGGTGATACCAGCCTCGGCGGCGTCGCCTTCAGGGCCCAGATAACTGCAACAAGCCGACATTCCACTAGTGGCCACTTCTCCTGAGATGTGAAATTTAGAAATTCCATATTGCTGTACACGGGACCCTTAACATGACAAATTTTTCAGAAGAGTGCATACGTGTCCTCCGGAAAATAATTTTAGCTACTAGTTGTTTAGTTCGAATTTCACCTTGAGACTGTTTTATACTACTAAGGTAGCAAGCAAGATTACAGCCCAGAAATATTGTATGCGCATTGTCGATACTGAAGAAATGTCTTTGCTCGTTTTTATTCAACCTCTTGGTATAGTCTGTAAGGAAAATTTCAACAGGAAGGTCATTCTATGACGTCGACTGATTCCCATTATTTTGGTTTCCTTAATGAGAAAAAAATTCCTGAAACGATAAATTCTGAAGTATTTCATTTCTAGTTAAAGATATATAAAGATATACATATATACGCGATAAAAAAAAGATATAAAAAATACATATACAAAAAAAAATACATAAAACAAGTAACATAATTTTTCATTTTGTATGTGTGCCACAGTAACACAAAATGATCACAACTCAGGTTATTCCTTTACCTTTAAAAGGGCAAACACTGGTATTCCGTTGTGGTAAAAAAATATCCGTAAGTGCTTAGCATTGCGACTAAAACCGCATCTTTTTTCAGATATTAGAACGTCTCGCGAATAAATTGAAAAGCAACGGCCAGCGGCTGATCATATTCAACGTGTCGGCGGAGGTGGAGGAGACGCTGTCCACTCTTCAGCACGTGGACAAAAGTGCGTTCCGCAGTCGCACCGCGAGCGAGGCACTAGCGGCGGCGAGCGAGCCGCGTGACCCCGAGACGGGCCCGCTGCTGCCCGCGGGACACGACCACGCTTGATATTTCGGTGGGGGGACACAGGATAATATCCGTAGTCTCCCTTACTAGTCGAATTATTTTCAGGACTATCATTATTGTTAACAATAAATTCAGTATATGCGTCTTCAACAGGGCCGTAGCTGGACGTATGTTTAAGTCAGGACAAAAGAACTTTTTGGTAGGGCATAAGCCATAAATAAGTGACTTTGAAAAAGCGAATCTGTCTAATTATTTTAGGGCCTTTCATATTAAGGTAGGCTACTGGGCCTTTTAAGGTAGGCATTGCCTGTCAATGCCCCCCCTCCCCATCCCATTACGGCCATGGTCTTCAACCTTCACAATGGCACTGATAGGAGAGTGATTTTTCGATCGACAAATAAAATAATCAAAATCTATTCCGAATTGGTAGAGGCTACAGCGAAGCTCGCATTTCTGAAGTTATAAATAGGTGAATAATGTGATATTTTAACACGGTTTATAATAAGGTGATGTAAATTATACATAGTTGTTAATGAAGTAATCATACTTTCATTTTTGTTTCTACATTTTAATTACCCTTGTTCAGCGTAAGATTTGCCCACTACCTCTCCTCGTGAAACTTTATGTATGTATTATTACAGTGTACGAAGCTTTGGATAAAAAAGGGTACTTTATTCTGTGATATTGTTATTATTTAAAGGGTTCCGTATCGTGGAAAGAAAAATAGAAACCTTAAAAGATCATTTTGTTGTCCATCTGTCTTTCTGTCAAGACTCTTTTTCTCAGAAACGCAAGGTGGTATCAATTTGGAATTATTATCAAATACTCAAGTGCGCAACCCCTTGTAGTTGTAAAAAAAAACATAGTTAAGTCAATACAATCAAAACCTAATAGGATCTTTTCGTTGATCTAAAATCATAAAATTTCGAAAGAAGCAATGTTGTACAGCACAAGTAAAAAGGAAAATCCGAAAACTATAAGTTTATTGTTGCATCATAATATTTTTTTTTTTATTTACTTATCAAGATTTATCTGTCAATATTGATAATATTTATAGCTAGTACTTACTGTAGTTCGTCATGATATAACGTAGTAGAAACGCCGTAAGAAGAAGAAATGGTGAACTCTTTTTTAAGTATTTTTTTAAATTATTTAATACATTTCTACGTTTGAATCTTCATAACTTCCTGCTGTAAGACAAAATATATCATGTATTATGAAAAACTAAAAACCATTACGAGAACGATGTTGTTCATGGGATCCCAGTTCAACGCCTACACAATTCAAAACAGCAATGCCATCGGATATGTCTGTAATTGCTATCATATAAACCAACAATGAGCAGTTTCTAACTTAAATATATCAGAATATCAATTTAGTTCATATTGATTACTTTAATTTTAAAGATAATGAAGTTTCAAAGTTTTCGTTAGATAATTTAAGTGTGAAGGGTTCGTTGCATAGAGCAATAAAATAGAAAATACTAAATAAATATATATTATTCCTAGTACAATAATAGTAGAGGAAAGGGATTAATAATGGGGTCTAACTGATCTATTGCCAGCAATATATCTTATCAGGTCGACCTCCATGCGGTTCCCCCTGGAAACCGTTGTGGCTAACTAGTGGAATTCATCACGACCAGCTAACTGACGTAGTGTCTTCGTCACCTATTATCCCTCACTTGTACTCTGCCAGCGTATACTGATAGCGCAAGCAGTGTTACCATTCCATTATAACCCATTAAAAAGTAAAATAATAATTAAGTTTTAAAATGACGTTCCTTTTTAACAAAATATTTAGTGACAGAAAAAAAAAATATAGATATTCTATTTTTAAAATGAATATAAATAAAACCTCCACACTAAAGTCACACCTGTTTATACAAGTTATATTATTCAAAATGCTACAAATTATTAGGTTTATTTTTTTTATTTTGTAAATAAATAATTATACTTATGTATTTCTTGAGAAAAATAAATTATTACACGTCAGTGAGTCACAAAAACTACATAAATATGAATTATTTTCTAATTTTCAATGGTTCCAACTCTTGCAATTTTAACGAACGCACAGAGAGGATACGGATACGAGATAACTACACACGCACAATACACACAAAGAAAAATATCTATATATATTTGATTGATTATGAATGACATTGAATCTCTTTGGATTGAATGAGTGAGTTTAGTTCATTGTCAGCAATTTCATACGATATTCGTTCACATTAATGTTGCCATAATAATTATTGGTAGATTTATATATTAAAATTCCCTCAGTCATTACCACATTTTACTGATTATATATCTAAATTCAAAAATCAATGTCAAAAAGATTGGAAAGAATATTTTAACGAAATTTCAAAAGAAAAAGGCATTTGGTACAAAACTATTCAGGCTGAACCTCCACATATTCCTTGGTTTTGTGGAATTAAAATCAATAGGTACTGTATTAAATTAGCTGTTCGTCTACGATCTGGTCATTATCCATCAAAAAAATTTGCACATATGATGGGAAAGTCCTTGTCACCCCATTGTCAAACTTGTAATACCATTGATGATGTGCATCATATTCTATTAGAGTGTCGTATTAACACGAAGGAAAGAGAAGAATTCATGCGCCACTTTAACTTAAATAAATTGAATGTTGGTCTTATTCAAACTATGTTAGCTGAACTTAAACCAGAAATTTTTGAACATCTGTGTAAATTATTGATGCCCATTAATTCTTCTCTTTCCGCGTCTAGGGAAGGTAGATAAAGTTTTGTTGGAGAAATCAGTTCAGGGTACAATAGGACTGATATACCTGAAGAAGGTAAAAGCCCTTAAAATATTAAAAAAAAAAAAAAACTAATAATTGTTTTGATAAATTATGTAGTAATAAATAAACATGTAAATAAATTAGCGTTCAGTATGATATAAAACTAAAATTAGAGTATAATAAAATATGACAATCATTTCAGCTGTTTATTGCCCATTTTTTATCCTTTACATTTTATGAGAAAAAAGGGCTTATTTACGAAGTGATTTTAAGCAATACAGCAATACATAAAGACTAGATAGTTATTACTCATATGGTACTTCCCATGTGTCTGCTGCCTGGATTATAAAATATATTTATGCAAAATAATGGAAGGTGGAAATGGAAATAGGAAAGAAATAATATCAAATCATATCTACAAAAAATCCAAGAAATAAATTCATATCAATCAAGTCATACGAGTAATATTTGACCGCTGAAAATACAACAAAACATTTTAATTTCCAGAAAATTAAAAAAAATATTATAGTTAAAGATGGTTTTTGGAGTCGAAGTCAATCTAATAATAATAATTATAGTTGATACTTTTTCATACTCAAAAGTTTTGTTGAATCCTGAAGTTACATTTTGATATTTTTTTTTTACGATTTTAACGACTTGTTAAATAAACAATTATTCTACCGTCGCTTTTCGAATGGGATAGAGACACGAATGGGATAGGAGTATCCATGCAGATGATTGAATAGAACAAAAGTAAAATCTATTATTCTAATGTCTTTAGATATATTATTGATTTGTTTTAAATCATAATTTAAATAATCAATTAAATTACCTTTCGGAACGACGAAAATAGTAAATACTACATATTAAATTGTAGTAATTGTTAGCAATACAGTGGCAACATTAGATTTATCATTTTGTCGGTGGTGGGATTTAGTCCGGTCGTTGACACTCGTTCAATTCAATCATTCACAACGGTCGGACTGTTCATGGTCGACGGTAACGAATCTGTCGACCGTATTATTTTCGTAACAAAGGACTTTCTGAAATGTAAATCCTGACATAAAACCTGAATAGAATTAGTCGTTTTAGTTTAGTGTTAGGTTGATATTCTGATAATTTGTCAGTGACCGTTTTGATTCGTTTTGTAAATTGGAAGAGTCGATATCGACCTGAATCGCGAGTGTTTATGTTTATTAGACGACGAGTACTTCGATGTTTGTTTTGCAAACAGATAGTTTACCCACATTCGATTTATAAATAGTGAGCCCCTGATGCGTGGATAGCGGGAGGTTTACGGCTCTGTGTGTGATGTGAGAGAAGTGTCGAGATGTCGAACCGAAGGATGGCTGCGGTGTGGCTCATGGTGGCGGCGGCGGGCGTGTGCTGCGCCCCGGCGGCCGGCCAGTCGTTCCTCAATAACATCACCCACAACCTTCGCATGGAGATGTCGGGGGTGATGGAGATGGCGAACGTGTCTTACTCGACACCGGTGATCAACGCGACGTATATAGCTCGCAACGAGTTCGATATGCGCGCCATGGGCATGCTCTACAACTCCACGCACCTGGTCATCGACCTCATCGCCAAGAAGCAGGCGTACCCTGAAGGTGAGCGCAGCATGCATTTTAATGAGTTAAAACACTATCTTTGGTTAGTGGATGCCTGCAAAGTGGCATTAAAACAAGAATTATATTTCTTGTTTTAATGTCACTTTCCTGACTGACTGTTTAAAGACCATTTTTAATAAAACATACTGATCATCATCACAGCAATCCTATATTTTTTGTCTTAGTGATTGAGTTGGAGTTAATGCAGCAAAGATAAGATGAGTCCAATATACCCTCAACTTGTCATAAGACATAAAGCTTTCTGAATAAAAAAAGATGAAGAATAACTCATTTATATATCACTGCTGTTGACTAATATAAAATAATAATGAACCTTGCCTATAAGAATAAAAGATAATAGCTTATGGCCATGAAAACCAAGCAGTTTCATGTAAAGTATTATTTTTACTCTCTCATACCATTAAACATTAATATGTTATTAATATAAGATTTGTACAATCAGCTTCCCATTATAATTAATGGGAAGCTGATTGTACAAATCTTATACTAGAATAAAAGAGTCAGTTATTTATTTTGTGTTTTGCAAATGTTATGAAAATTTCAATACAAAAAAAAATGTTAGTGATTAAAGCATAAGTATGAAGATGACCATGAATGAAAATTTGTTAGCAATTGTAATGTTTTAATCAAACTTTTGTATGAAATATTAATTAACCCTTTTAAGGGATGATATTTTGAAATTTCACTCATAACATTTGTCTGATGAAAAACTATTTCCACTCTGAATTTTGACTCGGCAGTAATGAGTCAACTGAAGTTATCTCTTTATAAAATTTGTTAAGAACATTGTGTAATTATTTACTAAATCATTATTGTCTCTTTTAATTCCATAGTAATAAAATGTTATTTCCTTATTTATATGCTATTAACTATAATTCTAGATAGGTTACTAATTAGTTGACTGTAGACAGTTTATAGAACTTGAAGAAATGTATGCAACAGTTATTGGAGCATACCTCGTCATTTTAACATACAATAGGTGGAGGCCAATGGCATTAGTGCCTACTGGGAACATGCTCATACTGTAAGGCTGTAAACAGTGCTTGGGGCTGCTAGCAAGGTGTATTATTATTGATAGACATGCAACTGCTGTATGGAATTAGTCAAATGCTATTGTCTGGATGTTCTTGCATACTGTATGCAAAATTGCATTGATTTTCCATCTTTTAGCTACCACCTATAAAATACGGGCTAACATTTCGCTGAGAACCATCAATCTTAAATTGATTTAGATTTTTTTTTTTAATTTAATACTCATTTTAATTTTTTCATTATTTAACTTCCTATCAGAGGAAAATCACCAGACCAGGGTGACTTTGTACAAAAGTCGATTACTTGGGTACCTTTGTCCCATTCGTGTTTCAACCATGAAGCAGTTGTGTTTGCATGGCTGTGTTTCGGTTTGAAGAGTGGGATATGGCATGAATTTACAGGGTACAGAGGATTTATTTATAAACATGAAATGGTATTAGTTTATTACCAAAAAAAGTTATACACTTAATAGTTTCAAATATTTATCTTTGCTTATATGAAGTCATATAAATGCAAATATACCTATCCAATTAATGATATTCTATGTCTTAGGTATTAATGAAATTGTCATTATTTAATTAAAAACAATTTATTTTAGTACCTAACTGTAGATTTTTCCTCATCACAGTTTTATCAATTCCTGTAATTCAGCCAGTGGTAACAGGCTAGTTGTTATTATTATATTATTAATTTTACCATATTAACATTATTGTGTTAATAAATGGATTATCTGGAAATTAACTTCATTATACCTGCCATAATAATTTCATTATTTTTGGTCGAAACAAGAAATGTAGTGTATTGTATATATAAGGAGAGAAGAAGCCTTTAGTACTTTCATGGAGTAGCCATAAGGAATCTGTGCCCTGTGGCAAATGAAAAACTAAACTATTTGGTATATACATTACTGTTATTGCAGGCATGAGATAAAACAAGACAGCAATCAGTCTTGTTCTCTTTTATGAACATGGTAATGAAAATACATTATCATCATCTCAGCCATTATCTGTCCACTGCTGAACATAGGCCTCCCCATATAATGCCATAAGGAATGTCCCAAGCCACTTGCATGAAATCAAATTAATAATTTTTTTTTTCAACGAGATTTGGTCATGGTTAAAACTGCTTTTTTTTTGAGGTGCAAAATGTATTTGTTAAATGATTGTACTTGAGTCACAGGAAAGGACTCATCTCCTTAGCTCGCAATAATGATCATCTATCTGTCTATTTAATTAGTTTAGATCAATTAGCTGTTGGACATTGGCCTGCTTTTTTTACATCACATGTAAAAAAAAAGCAGGCTTGGGCCAAGTGTGCCAATTTCATCCACGGCTTCTCCACCACCTGCAATATATCATCCGACTATTGAGTTAGTTGGTTGGTTCTACCACAGATACTATAATACTCTTCTTACTGTTTTCATTATAATGCAATTTTTTTTAATGAATGATAAATGCATTGTTAGCCCCACCAGCGCTAAAGATATATGCTGGTGGGGCACTAGTGATGTTGAGAATAGTTGAGATTCAGAAAGCAAATAATTAATCTATCATGATGAAATACTCCTGTAATTCAGCATGATGGTTTCCACGGGTGGGGGGACCGTGGTTCCCCTGGAAACCATCATGCTGGTGCATGCATCCAATATGATACTACTGTATCAATGGGGCTGGTGGTCCCCATTATTAACAGTCCCTTCCTCTTAATGAAATTACCATTAAGTAATAACCTATACCTAGGGGAAAGGGATTGTTAGTAATCGAGTCCAATAACGACATTGTTAGTAATAAACCCTATCAGGTCGACCTTCATGCAGTTGCCCCTGGAAATTATCGTAGGATTAAGGATTAACCTTGTGGAATTCGTCACGATGGGCCAGTTAGACCTGCTTTCATCCTCACCTGTCATTTCTCTCTGGTGCCTCGCCAGTGTATACCGATAATGCAAGCGGAGTTACTAATCTATTCTCTCCCATTAAAAAAAAACCCTGTACCTTCGGAGAAAGGGGGTGTTAGTTTTTTTTTTATACAACTTAGAATGGCAAACTAGCTGACGGTCCACCTGATGGAAAGTGGTAACCGTCGCCTATAGACATGATCAGTACCATGGACATAACAGAGTATACTGTTTCACCCATGATACCCCCATGCGTTGCCATTCCTGAGGACTCGGGTGTTATTCCTTTGTACCCAGTAAATTCACGCCAAATTGTATGCGGGTACATCATTCTATTTTCATCCATTAAAAAAATATCTAATACCTTTTATCTATGCTGTGGTATTACATTGTAAACTGTGTAATCAGTCACCCTATGGCTGTTCCTCTGAATTATTTCAGTACATCCGCCAGGAACACGTCTACACTAGGGCTGCACACACGCACAAAACAGTACACGATATTTTTTTTACTGAGTAATTATAAAATAATGATCCCGCTTGTGCTATCGGTATACACTGACGGGGTACTAGTGAGGGATGATAGGTGAGGATGAAGCTGACCAGTAATGTCTTTGATTGTTGTTGTGACCGAACTTTCGGTTTCGGTTTTGGCTAGTTTCGGCCAGAAATTTTATTTTCGGCCTTAATTTCGGTTTCGGCCGCGCTGAAACTTTGTTTGTGTTGTGTGTGTGTCTAACTGAAAGTTGTTTTTTTTAAGTTTACTTCCAGGAGTAAATCATAATTTTAACATGTTTTTACATATAAATATATATGACGTATTTGTTACATACTTTAATTAGTGTTTATTATTACCCTTTAACTATCCGTGTGTTTGTTTAAATAATTGTGTAAAAATACACTAGATTTCAGTATAAAAGAGAAATTTTAAATATGTTTCAGTAAGTTTCGGTTTCGGCCGAAACTGAGACTAAGGCTGAAAGTTCGGTTTCGGTTTCGACTGTAAAACCTGTTTCGTTCAGACACTATCGACCAGTAGGCCCATCGTGACGAATTTGACAATTATTAACCACGATAGTTTCCAGGAGGAATTGTGTGGAGGTCGACCTTGTAGGTATAAGTTTTAAAAATTCTTTTATCTGTAGAAAGCTAGCACTTGAAGGCTGTATTTTATTAAAAAAAAGCCGGTCAAGTGTAAGTCGAAAATTTCAACTTGATTCCTCCACGCGTTTCTAATCTTAAATATACTCTTTTTTTATTTTGGTAACCCTAAGTTCTTGGCAGTCTGTTGGTGTCGCTGTCGTTGCATGCATACCCTGTTAAAAACAAGTGTTTGTAGAAAAAAAAAGTTTCTACAAAAAGTGCACCGGCACAGCTGGCACTCGTCGCGTCCTCCCGTACTGTGCGCGCTGCGGTGATCCTACGAATACCACGAGAATATTGTTTTTTATTATTATTTTTATTTACTCTTTATTGCACAATAAAATTGTACAAGTGGCGAGCTTAATGTCATATGGCATTCTCTACCAGTTTTTTCTTTTTCTTATTATAATCGTAGTGATATAAATTTTACATTATTACATGTATCACATCTTTATATTTTAGAAATAATAGAATTTTATCGTGCCAAACTGTTTATAATTACTCCCCTCCATCCAAAGGTTGCCTGGAAGAGATCGCTCTTAGCGATAAGGTCGCCCATTGTTTTCTCACTGTGATTATTTCTTGTAATTGTTTATATTTATTAATAATTCTATTTATTTATTATTAATAAGTTTACTATTGTAATCTCTTGGAGGAAACAATAAAGAGTATCTATCTATCTATCTAATCATACTACTTATTATTATAACGGAATTATACTATCACTAAATAGCTAAAGACATTAATCACAAAATGAACAATCTGAAAAATAAATGTTAGCCGGTCATATTGATTTATGTTATCATAATATTATTATATCGCCCCTCCATCTTTCTTTCAATAAAGAGGAATCCTCCATTAACGACGCACCATCTATAAAATAATTCTAGCCTTTTTGGTATACGTTGTAACAAATATTCGGACACATTCATAAGTATAAAAATAACGACAAAATAAATAAAATTGTAAATAAATAAAAAATTAAACATTGGAAAACATTATTCTTTTTCAATCGACTTCAAGAAAGAAGTGGCTTCTCAATTTGCTTGTATTTTTTTGTTACTTCATAACTCCGCCATTTATAGACCAATTTGTTAAAAAAAAATCGTTATCTGAAAGGATATGCTTTTAAAACGGTTCCATAGATTTTATATATTTTATTTTTATCAATATCGATTTAATAGTTAATTTTTTAAATAAAAATACCTTGTTTTACCACAATTAAAGTGGATTTTTTATTAAACTCAATCGTAAATGAATGTTTAGCAGTCGAATAAAAATTAAACAAACATAGTGTATGACAGCAGAGATGGAAACGTACAAACTTGGCTAAACCTAAACCTAATTTACATTTTAAAATTATCATCATGTCAAATAAATTAACAGTTCTTTTATGATCTAATACTTAAACTACACGTACAGAAAGTGCGTGTAGTTGTAGTCACTACTTCGGAAATTTTCTGAATCATTCAAGTACGACGATAGAAATAGAAATAATGTATAAGATCATAAACGACTGTTAATTAACCGATGGGATAGCATGTAACATTAGTTTTTATGAGTCGGTGGCATGAGGAGTGCCGGCGCGGGCGCAGGTCGCGTGTCGCGAGCCGCGAGTCGCGGCCGTCGACCTTCGTCTGAGACGCAGGACGTGAACACGTAGGGCTGGCGCTGTTCTAAATGAATGATAAGCAAACGGTAATGGTAACCCCGCCCCCGCCTACGCTATGGGTATATACTGGCGGGGCACAAGTGAGGGGTGATAGGTAAGGATGAAAGCAGGTCAGGTGCCCTATGTGGCGAAATTAACAAGGGTTTTCCATGATGGATTCCAACGAGAACAGCGTTGAGGTCGATCTGTCAGGATATGTTTATAAAAATGTGCCCGCTAGACCTTTTTTGACAATTTCTTGTGTAAGGGCTGTCACTGCGCTCGTCTCGCTGACTATGCCTATAGATTGTCGCCACAATTGGTTGTGAACAATTTTAGAATCACAATTAGGTCCACTGGTCCGACCGGACGATCTCTTCATTACTTAATAGGACTTAACTATACGACGTACATCGATACAGACGATCTACTTACGCAGTAAAGGAATCTACTAGCTCCAGATTATTATTGAAGATAGGACTGATAAAAAGAGTCCAATTCGTATAATTATTTAGAAATCAATTTATTTAGCATATATTTTTATTGTCCCACACTTGCGAGAGAGACTTTTATACAAAAGTCGCCTGCATGGATACATACGTCTGTCCGACTCGAGTTTTCTCAAAGCAGCGGTGCTTGCATGGGTGTGTTTCGGTTTGAAATTTTTAGCAATGGGAGTGTTAGTCTCCATTACTGACAATCCCTTCCCTTTATAGAAAGCTATATTATTAGCTCTTAAAATGGGCTGTATTTTATACATCCATTATTTCAGTTTGAAAGGTATGGTGGTGAAACTAGGCAGTAGAGAGGTCGCTTAGTTCTCCGGAATGGTACCTTATAACTCTAAAATGGTAAAGCCCAAGAAGTATTATTTGTGTTGGAATGTGCTCAGTGCTGTTTATGTCTACAGGTGACTGTTGTCACTTCTCGTCAGGTTTGCTCCTACTAGTTGTACAAAGAAATATTTACGATCTTGCAATATTAAATATGTATACTTTTTTATTGGACTAGATTAGATATTGGATTAGATATGACCTAACTGAATTCAATTGGGGGAGAAAGGGATTTTTAGTAATAGGGTCTAACTGACCCGTTACTAGCAATGCCAGGTCGATCTTCACGCGGTTCCCCTTAGAAACTATCGTGGTTAATTCTAGTGGAATTCGTCACGATGGGCTAACTGACCTGCTTTCATCGTCACCTATCATCTCTCACTGGTGCCCCGCCAGTGTATACCGATAGCGCAGGCGGGGTTACCATTCCATTATCAACCATTAAAAAATAATAACTGTATTCAATCAAACTATTCAAGTCAGGCGCCACGGTCCGCTCCTATTGTAATGCAGTGTTTGTTATCGCTCGCATCGTCTTATGCTAAGTTGGTAAATGTCTCTTGTGGCCTGCGACAGACGGGGGACTTTTTCTTTATATTACTGAGGTAGAAAACAAGCATACGGCCCACCTGAAGGAAAGTGGTAACCGTCGCCTATAGACACCAGCAGTACCATGGACATAACAGAGTATACTGTTTCGCCCATTATACTCCCATGCGTTGCCATTCCTGAGGACTCAGACGTTATTCCTCTGTACCCTGTAAATTCATGCTATATCCCATCCTGCTTCACGGTAGAAACACAACTGCTTCACGGTAGAAACACGAATGGGACAGAGGTACCCAAGCAATCGACTTTTGTACAAAGAAAGAGTATAAAGTTTTATTTTCAAAATTCTTCAATCTTCAACAATTTTTAATGCATTGGGTAATTTGACATACAATTTAACAGCTTGGAATTTTGCGCCATGTTGTGTTTAACTGCACATGTTTAGTTTTGGTTGTATTTATTATAGTATGCAACGTACTTTTCGTCTTAAATAGATGTCGCTGTAGTTTGTGACTCAATTTTTGGCTCAAAATTGATCTTTATGTAAATTAAAGTATCTGCTATCTCTGTGTGTGTACGTAATAATTTTATTACTGTTAAATATTAATTATTAAATATTATGAATATATATGAAAGCTTATTTGGTCGCGCAGTACACTAATAAGGAAATTTTATGTAAGAAGGAAAATTAAATCTTTGTATTGGAGTTACCTCCGATGAGAATGTATGTAGCAATGTCGTCTACATATACATAATTAGTATAACATTAGTTACGTCACGCCGTCAGTATCAGTGCTGTGAACTGTCCGCTGTGTACGCACCTACAGTGAGTCTCAGAATAAACTCAAATGTCATCTATTGCTCTATTGCAGGTAAGCGGCAGTGTCTCGATTTACCGTTGCAGTGGTAAGTGGTAGCGTGTTTGTAGCGGTAACGGTGACCAGCTCCGCACTACGTACACCGTTGTGTTTACAAGTCCCCGGCCACTGGGAAATGTAGCTCTTCGACTTGTTATAACCGACTTCAAAAAAAGGAAGTTTTCAATTCTGTTGTATTTTTTATATCTTTGTTATCTCATAACTTGGCTTCTTGATCATGGGTGGCGGTAGTCATTTACCATCAGGTGAGCCGCATGCTCGTTTGCCCCCTGTGTTGTAAAAAAAAAGGTTTTTTTTAAATGAATTATTTAAAAAAAACGCTGGCGGGGCACCAGTTAGAGATGATAGGTGCGAATGAAAAGGCAGGTCAGTTAATCCATCGTGATGAATACACCTGTAACTCAATCTGATGGTTTCCAGGGGTGATCGTGTGCAGGTCGACCTGACCTGACGGAGTTCGATAGGATCAAAAGTAGATCAGTATCTACTTTCATCCTCATGGTGCCTGGTCAGCTTATACCGATTGCGAAGGTGTGGTTACTATCCATTTTCTCTAATAGACTTTTACATCTTACAATTCGTTCTATAATTGTAGTGTTACCTTCATTCATATGATAGCTAATCTCCGTACTACAGCCAGCGACGTTACATTGTTTGTTAAATACGAGATTGTAAATACATAATATGTACAAACGGTGTTTGTCTATTGTAATTTAATCGGTATTTCCGTTTTGATGATGCCATGTTTTTACGATACAAGTTTTAAGCAAACACTGTGAAATATTTGCACTAATAAAGTTTAGGTTTTGGAGTTGCTTTCCTAATTACGTATCCTTATCTTAATTGCCTGTAAACGTGGCAGTATCGAGGTGGATTTGGACTGTAAAATTAAAGCATAGAAAAAGAGCTGGAACATAGAACTATCATCATCATCTTCCTACCCTTATCCCAATCATTTGTGGTCGGCGTAATATGATTTTATCCATATTACAAAAAGATTTGGTTTTTAGTTTTACGACCAGCCACCTGCCTGACGTCAACCCTCTTTGGGAATTATGTATGTATAACAAAATATATATTAAATAATTACTTTAAGCTCTTATAAATCTTCAATTTCTATATGTTGTTCTCTGTTGAAAGCAACCCGCAATAAACTCAGCAGCATCGATACAATACAGTTGTTCGCGAATTAGTCGAGGAACGAAAAATGCTCTATTTAGAATGTTCATTAAATGTTCTTAGTATGTTGACACTAAATACGGAAGAACGGGGTTTTAGCTCGTTTGGTCTAACTCCGTCTTTATAATTATGCAGAATATTCTAGAACACTTCGACACTAAATATTACGTAAGTAGGTAGATAACGCTGTCGACCTGTCTAGACCACTAATTTAGGTAGGTCGTTATTTAGCAAACTGAAAGCTGTAAATTGTTATCCACCTAGGTTACCTGACCTTAATTAAAATAATGCAATGTAAATAGACCTTCTTATGACCCTCATTAGAAACCTGCCCAACAGCTTTTATTTGTAACTAACGTATTATTGGTAGGGGGGAAAGGGATTCTAATGTAATTAAATGGGGGTCTAATGAACCCATTGCTAGCAATACCTATCAGGTCTACCTCCGAGTGGTTCCCCCTGGAAACCATTGTGAACAATTCTTGTTGAATTTGTCACGATGGGCTAACTGACCTGCTTCATCCTCACCTATCATCCTTCACTGGTGCCCCACCGGTGTATACTGTTGGCGCGGGTGGGGTTATTCCATTATCACCCATTACAAAAAAAAAATATATTGGTAGTACTTGGTATTTTTCTGTGACCTATCCTTTTTTAAGGAAACCTTACGCCCATTTAAAAGAACGTGCTGTAGACTAAATGAGAAATCTTAACAGAGAACTCATTCCATATCGCGGAAGAAAACTCAACTAAAATATGCAATGTACCCGAGCATTTAGGCTTTAGAGTTTTATCATTATAGCAATCGTTAACTGTCCACTGCTGAATATAGGCCTCTTCCCATTGGGGGATTTTGCCAGTATTGGCAAGTTTGGCAAGCAGTTTGACAACTGCAGTTATCCTTTGGTGACGTTTACAACAGGGACGCTACTGCCAATCCCTCGACTATTATTTCCTGTATTCCCTTAATCACCTCTTACAACACCTACGGGAAAGGAAGGCGGGGTTTAGGATGTAAAGATGAATTGTCTGTCGATGAGACATCATAAAGTATAATTCCTTAGAAAACAATGGTAGAGCTTGTGATTAGATAATTCTCACTATACGTCTCTGAACGAAGTCTTTTCTTTCTTTCTCTAAATTTGGTATCCGATTGCTTTTTTGAATGATAAAAATTTACGTTTTATTACGTGTTATACGAGTAAACATCATTGTAATCACAGACACCGTAGACCTCAAAATACTTCCATTGGTACACAATGTGTATATTCGATTTGATAATATCTGTTGCCGATCTCTATTCCGTCCATAATTTAGATGCATGATTAGATAGGTGCAGTTAATTTCCTGTGTATTCGGAACTTATTGGGAAGCTGTAAATCCACACGAGTGCAGCCTTGTGTATGGTATTTCTACCTCTTGAATGTGACCGCCTCCGTCTGCATCCTTCCACGCATGAATCATGTTATTATGGATTGTTGTAACTCGACGTCATCGCCGCCCGGTCGCCCTGCGGCTCCGCGCCGAAGCGACGGAGCTCTTACATTACAATGCACGAATTTCTTTATGGTTACGTAGCTTGAATTTGTAATTAGGGACTTCTCTGAACTCCACACACGTTTGTTATTTACAGATCGCTGTCCTTGTTCGCATCCTATACTATATCCTGGCTTCAGGATTGCGATGGGGATGTGTTATGGCTAAGTTCAAAAACATGTTTTTCTTCTAATTGCAATTTATTATTTTCTAATTGTGATAAATTAAAAATATATCTTAAAATCTATACTTTATAAACAATAAAAGTGTTCGCATCTTTGATCTTGTTAAACATAAATTTCAATAAAGAAATAGATTAGCAATCCAATTTCAGAGAGATAGAATACAAGACAGAGGATTGGGAATTCCATCCCGCAAATGCAGGATCTTGCAATCGCGGGATTATTGTCTCAGTCCCGCAGGCTTGCTGGATAGAAAAGGATATATTAGAATGTATGTATGAACGAAGGTTCATAAATATCGCTATATATAATAAATCGAGCGTAGGCTTTAGGGGTTTAGACATTTAAGATTTTGATGCACAGTTTATCTGGCTCTGTTGTCTTATTGTTGTTATTGTTGTACGAATGTATTGTAACAATACGAAATATTGTGCGATGCCTGTCTTTCGGCTCGTTTTAATTCTTCTTATAACTCACGAGTTGTGTTTGTATCAATCGGTAGTCCCTAGTCTCTATATTACTGCCGCGTCGTTGGCGAGGTTATCGCTCCAACATAATGGTCTCCCAAGCTTATTATCGTAACGTACAATAGAGATCGGAATCTGGTGCCGATGTCGCAACCGAGCCGTGAGCTGTCAGAACTGTAGAATTGAACGTGCCACTAGCAACTGGGTGCCGTTTAGTGTTTAGGGTTGATTACCGAAAGATTGAAGGAAGTTTTAGAGTTTTAAGGGACTTCCAGTAAGAGTTTCTCATTTTTAGTATGTGTTTTTGTTTGTTTACTCCCATTGGTCTCATTCTTGGTTTTATGATGATAGAAACGGCCGTTTTTCTTTTTAAACAAACTTATAAGTCATCTACTTGTATTCAGAGTTATGAATTGATACATTTTGAATGTAACGTGTCTATGAAATGTGCTATAAAATGGCTGTTTTCCCTTTTAAAATACGTACATCAATTACTTGGAGTTGCAATTTGTTGTCCTCGTTTCGTAACAAGACTATCTCAACTTTTGGAATGCCTTTAAAAAGTCTAATGATGTGGTAAGCAATGTACTTGGCAACCCTAGTCCTAGTGGTTGTGTTGCACCGACACGAATGACGCCGCCAGAACAACTCAATAGACGCTTTCTGATCGCGATTGCATTCGAATCTAGTGTTGCTTCGGTGTCGACATCAGGTGATTCAATACTGCTGATATTAAAACTGGTTCACTTAATTTTGATCTCACGTTACGCTGCCTCTGAGCCGTTGATTGACTTTTTGTCTTTTGTTTTTGGGACTCCGTGACTAAATAGGATAAGACCGTCGTAACTGTGCGTTTGTTCATATTGTGTCATAATTACATCATTTATTAACTTTATAGTGTTGATTCAAATACATGACTAAATTATTTTGAAATATAAATTGTAACTGATTACTTTTTATTTAGAAAATACATGAACCGTATGAAAAAATTGATAGAAAACGTACCATATTGTTAAAATGAGCTAAATATAGGCATATATAGGCTTGTGCATAGAAATTTAAAGATAAAAAATGCAACAAAAATAAGTTGGTATGGCAAACAAGCTGACTGCTCACGTGATTGAAGTGGCAACCGTCGTCTACAATTTTTAAATAAATAGATTTACTGCTTGTTGAGAATAAATTGACTGATTTCCAGGTCAGTAGGTTTTATATTTATCTACAGTAATAAATAACTCGATTGGTTCATTCATTAAATAACACTCAGTCAAGATGATATTTGTATACATTTATAAAAAATACATTTGTAGAAAATATTTGTATAATTTTTTACCAGAAGGAGACTTTGTACAAAAGTCGTTTGCTTCGGTACCTCTGTCCCATTCGTGTTTCAACTGTAAAGCAGTTGTGTTTGCATGGCTGTGTTTCGGTTTGAAGGGTGGGATATGGTGTGAATTTACAGGGTACAGAGCAATAACACCTGTGTCCTCAGGAATGGCAACGCATGGGGGGTATCATGGACGAAACAGTATACTCTGTTATGTCCATGGTACTGCTCATGTCTATACGCGACGGTTACCACTTTCCATCAGGTGGGCCGTCAGCTTGTTTGCCATTCTATGTTGTATAAAAAAAAAAAACGTAACGACATGGTCTTATCGATGTGTTATAAAATTTCTGTTTCCTTTAATACTTCTTGTAGTATAAATTTAGTAGCACCGTAGCTGTTTTTCTGTGTGGCGACTTTAAATGTGTCACCACATTTCTTTTTATTCACAGGATGTCATAAGAGGCGATTAAAAGAATAAAGAGCAAAACACTAATGCAAAAGAAGATACTCTCGAATTAAGAAGATAACTCGAAATATAACCCTTTACCATCTGTCTGGAGTGTAGTGAGTGGTATTTATTTTAACAGGTGAAAATGGAATGGTAACCTCGCCTGCGGTATCGGTATATACTGGCGGTGATCAGAGATTGATGATAGGTGAGGAAGAAACAGGTCAGTTAGCCCATCGTGACGAATTCAACAAGTGTTATTCACAATGGTTTCCAGGGGGAACTGCATGGAGGTCGATCTGATAGCGTCTATTGCTAGCAATGGGGCTGTTAAACCCCATTACTCACAAATCCATTTCCCTGCCTAAAGTGGTATTAGCAGCCAATTTTCTTTTCTTACAATATCATAATAATAATTTATTTTGTGCAGAACCCCCCTGTTTGGGAAGAGGCTCGTGCCTAATCGTTGGACAGCAGATGGATCGTTTTCTGAAAACAAAAACAGTCTCGTCTCGTTTCCATGTAGTTCGTTACGTTATTGCAACATTAACTTAGTTATAATACATACTTGGTTTGTTTTTACAATTTATAACCAACTGACAGGAAACATATTCGGCGACACCATTGACTCGTGTTGACCTCTCGATAACGTTCCAACGATAGATAGTAGCGACGCGAGAACACGGACGGGCGGACACGTCACTCTGTCTGTAGTCTGTACTAACTACATTTGATGTAGCTATATTATTGCCATACGATACTTTTTGTTTTCTGTTATAGCTTTTTGAAATCTCGAATTCAGAATATTTTTGGGATTACAGAAAAACGAAACTGTATATATTCAGAAGTAGACGTTAAATATTATTGCAGACGGCTCGTCTGCTCGTTTGCCATTTTCGAAAACCATAAACTACGATAAAATCAAATGATAGCTATGATGAGAAAGTTTTTGCAGAAAGTAAAAGGCGCAGAAAATTTTATTACTGCAGTGATCAGAGTCTATTACCAGAGAGAGACTTTGTACAAAAGTCGTTTGCTTGGGTACCTCTGTACCATTCGTGTTTCTACCGTGAAGCAATTGTGTTTGCATGGCTGTATTTCGGTTTGAAGGGTGGGATATGGCAGTGAATTTACAGGGTACAGAGGAAGAATACCCGAGTCCTCAGGAATGACAACGCATGGTGGGTATCATGGGCGAAATAGTATACTCTGTTATGTCCATGGTACTGCTCATGTCTACAGGCGACGGTTACCACTTTCCATCAGGTGGGCCGTCAGCTTGTTTTCCATTCTAAGTTGTATAAAAAAATATCGTACATTGCACCACTATAAAACATAATCGATTAGTCTATATATAGTAATTGATTAGGTCCAGAATATATAATATAATGTATATATCTGTGTACAGTCCAGATTTATAATTTTAGAAGGATGATATGTGAGTTTCGAACACAGCCAGTTGTCATCCAAATTATTTCATTTGTCATAGTTTTGCTGATATGCAAGAAATAGACACTATTTCTTATTCTTACATTTACAACAAGTACGAGTATGTGTGTGTTATACTGCCAATATTCGGTCTAGACTTAGATTAAGATTTATTACGATGATTCATAACAGTTTATTTCCCGTAACTGAACCTTAACGACGATCCAAGTAGTCAGTTATCTGTCTATACTCTGTTGTATTAGGTTGTTACTATGCACTATCATAGGTTTTTATAATATTTTCTTTTCTCTTTTATAATACTTCGAATGGCAAACATCGTGTAATACCTTCGAATGAAAGCTATATTTTAAAGGTGTTAAATATGAAAGTGAGTGGATGTAAAGGAAGGTAACGATCGAAGAAAAGATTGATGGACTGTGTGAAATATAATATGCATAAGAGAGGAGCGAGGCCAGGAATGAAGAAGGAATGAACAGAAAAAGAGGACACTCCGCTGACCCCAAATAAATGGGCAAAAACAAGATATCGATGAAGCTGGTAATTTAGAATTGCAAACAAGCTGATGGAAAGAAAACTCATCTATATCACATACTCCTATACATCACAGAATACATTAATATGTCTCTGTAATTTCACTTTTCATATTCCATCCTTCAAACCAAAACGTAGCTATGCAAGCAAAGCGCAACTGCTACACAGCAGAAACACGGAAAAAAGCCCTCCCACTGGTAGCCCGTAATGTATTTGTTACAACATATACAAAATTTCTTGTTGTTAACAATAATAATTGTCATCAGGTTGATTGTTTCGCTTCGGAGTCGCTTGAGTCATTTCGCTCAGTTTTAATTTCTTTGTATCCGAATTAATCGTATGCATTACGTCATTATCCCGCACCCTTGACTCACAAGTGGCCGTTAATTCGCAGTGTTTGGCAAATATTAATGTGTTGAATGGGCGGTCGGTCCACGTGTGTGGTGTGGCGGAGTGGCCACTTTCTAATTTGGGCCAAGAGTTCACGCGACCGCCGTGCCAAGGTTGTTTGCGTTTGCGTTTGCTTATTGTGTATGCGAGTTAACGACTTAACAGTTTGCTGTTGTGTCATTATTAAAATGGACAAGTGAACTTGGTTTGATGTTTTGTTGTTAAATAGAATTGTTATGAAATGATTGATCAACCATTTTTCCAATTTAATCCTCGCTAATATAATAAATGTGAATGCAACTTCATTGTTTATTTCTTGGCGTTCTAACGTCATGAAATTTAGTATACACATACTGTTTGGATGGAAAAGGACATAGGCTATTTTTATCCTATATATCATAAATAAATACTAGTCGGGGAAAAGGGATTGTTAGTAGTGGGGCCATTGATATTAATATACCCTATCAGATCGATCTCCACGCGATTCCCCTTGGGAACTCTATCATGGTTAATTGTGAATGAATTCGTCAAGACGGGCCAAATGACCTGCTTCATCTGTACCTATCATCCTTCACTGGTACCTTGCCAGTGTATACTGATAGCGCAAGCGGGGTCACTATTTCATTTTCACCCATTAAAAAAACATATACCAGGCCCGCAGATGCAGTAATGCAGTCAACTTCCGTGAGGAGGAGGTTCTGTCTGGTCTGTTTTTCTGTGACTGATTTTTTACTTTACCGATTTTCAAGTTTGTTTCCATGTTGGTATCAAAATTAATATTGTGATATTTAATATCTATTTATGTAATACTACCATTTTTCTTTATTAAATAAAATCTTTAGTTGTAATCCACAATTTCGTAATTTTTAATTCAAATATTTTCAATCTAATACGCAACACTTGTTTCTTGCTCGTTCTTTTCAGTTAAAATTGCATGCTGAAATGGGCGGTAGATTTATAAAATGCTTATAATTAGGGATGACTATTCAAATAATGCTTGTAATTTAAGTTTACTAGAACAAAATATATTTTTATTTATTTGTTTATATAGAGGCGTTTCGCCTCGTGATTGATTGGTGTTTTGAACTCACCTTTCGATTTACAGAGCAAAATGTATTGAAATTGTAAATGTAGTGTGAAAATGTTGCGTGCAACTCCTTTGATTTCCTGTTATTGTGAGTATAGGTATGGCGTGGTTGCGACTGCGGGTCGTATAAACTGTGCTGAGCACAATTTCTTGGTAAGTTAAGTAGCTAGTGCGTGGGTGTTGACCCCGACAGGGCGTGCGTGAGCGCAGCACACAGTTCGCCGCGTACGAACTGCAGACCTACACAATTTAAATACATACATACTAATATTATAAAGAAGAAGGATTTGATAATTTGTTTGTAATGGATAAACTCAAAAACTACTCAACCGATTTTAAAAACTCATAACATAGGTTATGTAATATATTTGAAAATTTTATTCAACTGTGCTAAGCCGGCTCGAATCACTGCTATACGTATATAATTGGTGAGCGTATTGGAAGACTATAAAGCTCATCCAGTTGATGTAATAAATAAATAATGAAAATAACTGAAATTAATTTGTTGCGGGATGAATTGAGGCGATGAGGTTGGTAGGGACGTATATTTCAACGTGTTAACAATTGACTTACAACTCACAATTAATATGAGAGAAATAACTAATATACTAAATTAAATAACAAAGAAAATTAAATAATTAAGATGTAGCGATACATTGAGCCAGCACGTGCAGTGCTCAATTGGCCAATATTAAACCCCTTTATAAACAAACTATTCTCTTACTACACTACACGCACTAACATACATAGATATGATTCCATGCACATGCATGCATCGTCTAATTTTTTTTAATCTATAGGGTTTCTCTTCTCTCCCTTTGGTCACATTGCTCATGTTTATAGGCGACGGTTACCACTTTCCATCAGGTGGGCCGTCACTTTGTTTGCCATTCTGAGTTGTATAAAAAATCCATATTATAATATTTTTGTTACCACTGAAGTAGTGCTTTTTTTTTAGAAATACTTTATACAAAGGATGGAAATTTGGTGAACAATATTTCTCTTTGCTGCTCTCGAGATATATTCATATTTAGTAATTAGTTGTCTAATGTTCAATTTGGTATGAATAAATAAGACGCGGGCATTAAGTCGAGCAAGTAACAAAGATTTAAATTTTTGCAACTTCTGTATAAGTACATGGGTATTTAGTCTCATTTATGAATAAGCAAGTAATGCATATACGGAACAGTACAGCCAACAACAATGATAAGAAGTGGCAAAGGGAACGTTGAATCATAATTCTTCAGCCGTTCAATATTTCCCTGCTCATATAATTGCGTCTGCTTGTGTGCGTCAAACAGAAACATGAACTAATAAAGCAGACCGTAGCTAGGGTTGCCTACGAATGCATTGCCAACGGTGCGTCGGACGGAAATTTCAGAAACCATTTTAATGAAATCGAAACCACCTCGGAAAAAATTACATGTGAAAATATATAGAGACCTTAGTCCTCAGCAATGGCAACTCATGGGGTATCATGGACGAAACAGTATACTTTGTTATGTCCATGGTAGTGTTCATGTCTGTGGACAATGGTTGACACTTTACATCAAGAGGGCTATCAGCTTATTTGCCATTTTAGTTGAATAAAAGAAAAAACAAATACTGTCCGATTTGTCCCATTTACACTGCGTTGAGACGTTGCATTTCATCTTTGCAATTTATCATTAATGTGTCGTAGGGAGTGTTCTGAGAAGTTTTTCGGATTGATACTTGCTGCTGAATTTCACCATTGTACAACCCGCCACAAACTAAAGTTGTATCCCAACAATCTGGATAAGTGGCGGTCTTTCATCGTGTGTGTTTTAAGGTCCTTTCTTCCACGCACAATCACGCTTTGGCATCAACTCCCACCAGCAACATTTCCAAACCGATACGACATTGTAAACTTTAAGAAAAAAGCATATTACTTTTTAAAAGGCCGGGAGTACGCCTGCAATTTCTCTGTTGTTGCAAGTGCTCACAGGCGGCGGTAGTCCCTTGTCATCAGGTAATCCGCATGCTCGTTTGCATGCCTCATATACCTCATACCTCCTAATACAGGGGGTATTAAAAAAAACATTGTATTCATTAATTTATTTAGAAGAGTAGCTCTTTAGTTATCGGGAATAGGAATAACTTTCGCCTATAGGTCGTTGTCACCACATTCAATCAGGTGCGTCATCAGCTATCGTTAATTTCGTTTATGCAATTTGGTATGGCTGTTTGCTTTTCAATTGCATAAAAAGATAATGCGATTAACGTGTGAAGCTAAGATTTCTTTTTTAATTCATCGCCTATCGGACAAATCTGAGGGAATCCGTACCCAAGCAGTCCTATTTTTTTTTAATGGGTGATAATGTAATGGCAACCCCACCCGCGCTATCGGTATACACCGGCGGGGCACCAGTGAAGGATGATAGGTGACGATGAAAGCAGGTCAGTTAGCCCATCGTGACGAATTTAACAAGAATTGTTCACGGTGGTTTCCAGGGGGAACCACGTGGAGGTCGACCTGATAGGGCATATTGCTAACAATGGGGCTGTCAAACTCCGTTGTTAACAATCCCTTTCCTCCTAGCAGCCCTAGTCGTACGTATTCTTATCTATAAGTTCGTCGGGTCTCTATATAAAAGGCAAGTTGAACTGTCCATCTGTGCGTACTGCGTGTGGTATTTAGTGTCGACACGTGTGCGGTGTGACATATCAGTGTCGGTGGCTCGTTTGTTTGTTTATTTGTCCACCTTGTCTAGGTGTTAATAATATCTTCTAACCGTCTGGTGATTGTCAGTTCAATTCTCATATAGTACAAACATTGCATGTTGATGATTATGTACAAATTATTTGTCCAGTATCCATTGTACAAACTGATTTTCACCACCATACAAACTGCCACAAACTAAAGTTCCATCCCAACCATCTAGAACAGTGGCGGTCCTCCACCGTGCGTTTTTCAAAGCACTTTCTTCCACGCACAACCACTCTTTGGAATCAACTGCCAGCAGCAGTTTTTCTGAACCGATACGACAACATAATCTTTATTAAAAGGCCGGCAGCACACCTGCAATGCCTCTGGTGTTGTGGGTGATCATGGGCGGCGGTATCAGTCACCATCAGGTGAGCTGCATGCTCGTTTGACTCCTGTGTTCCTCATATAAAATAAACATTTTATATTGATGAATAGTTTTTATTTATTTATTTATTCATTAGTACAAATATGTGTACATGGCAGACTTAATGCTAAAAGCATTCTCTCCCAGTCAACCATAGGGAAGTGTTAGAATACTCGAATGCGGTACTACTAATTATTGATATACATACATACTAAAATTACATATATAAACGAATAAATATATATGAATAACAAATATACTTACACATATATGACATATACTATATTATACACGATATTGGGAATAATATAAAGCACTTACTGTTCGGATAAAGTAAAAAAGTGAGCGTGAACGTTTTTTTTGAAAGACGGTTTAGTCGGTAGTCTCTTAATGGCATCAGGAAGCGCGTTCCAGAGTCGTGAAGAATGTAGGAGAAAAGAGTTCTTTGAATATGTATATTGTTATTGGCTTGTGTGCTATGAGTATCTACAAATTGGTTGTCCAGTACTCTACTTAGTGTTGGATTTGAGCCCATTATTAATGGTAATCCGTAAGTGTAAATCAAGCCAACAAATAGTCCAGGCGCGGTTTCCATTATATTTTCAATCCATAAAAAATACATATACAAAAATACCAACAGTTTTACGAGTAATTTAATTTCCTACGTGATACATACACAAACAAACATATTTTATTATTAGTACAGATAGATACAGTACGTAAGTATTGTGAACTTTATGGTCTCCTGTTAATGCCCGTCATAAAATTATATTGAAAGGCTGGTGCTTATTAGCTAAGGGTCGATTCACATCGACGGAGACAAAGAATGGCACAATGAAATGTGTGCGCTAAATGTAAATGTTAATACCACACTTATGACATGGCGCCGCATTGTCCCAAATTAAGCAGAGCTGGGGGGAAAGGGATTGTTAGTAATGGAGACTAAGAATCTCATTGCTAGCAATATACCCAACCAGGTCGACCTCCTCGCGGTTCCCCCTGGAAACTATTATGATTAATTCCTGATGAATTCATCATGGTGGGCTACCTGGCCTGTTTTCATTCTCATCTATCACCCTTTACTGGTGCTCCGCCAGCGTATCCCGTTAGCGTAGGCAGGGTTACCATACCATTTTCACCCATCAAAAAAAAAAAATTAAGCAGAGCTTGGACTATGGAATATTAATATTTTTTAATTGAAATAGACTTGTTTATAATTTTTTTTAAATATCGTTCTTTTCAAATAAAAAAAAAATTATAATGTAAATATAAGCAATATAAATTGTTGTAATTTTTTTTTGTGGAGAAGGATCCCGTACCACGGACTATAAAGAAGTGTTACTTTTTTTTTATATACCACTGAGGTGGCAAACAAGCATACGGCCCACCTGATGGCAAGTGGTTACCGTAGCCTATGAACACCTGCAATACCAGAGGTATTACGCGTGCGTTGCCGACCCTGAAGAAACCTGTTGTTGTTGTTACTGCTGCACAATTAAGATCGTCAAGCTATTACTATACAAGACCCGTTAATTAGGTTTCTCCTTCATAAGGAAGTACAAGTGCTCTTTATACAGATAATTCCAAATGCCATAAAGTTTCAACGATCATCAACGTTGACGTCATTCACTTCCACGCTGTCGTGTACATGGATAAATCAAACTGGTCTTACATTGAACTTATCGCAATTTAGGGCCTAATCGAAAATTGAAATTTGGATTTTACAATTGTGCTGTGAAGTCTATTATGGTATTTAAAAGGGCAGGTTTAAATTATAGTTTTTCAAATTTATTTTTTCACAATCAATAGAGTTTACTTCCTTGTTAGTTCCATATAATTTTAACACGATTGATTTCGCTGTTTTTGTTTTGTGGAAAGAGCTTTTAAATTATTTACTGGTTTTATAAAATTGCGTTAGATATGAATGCGGCCTTATTGTATATACATACACGTAATACATTAATATGTAAAGACGCGAATCAATTAGGGCTGTAAGTGCACCTCAAGTAATGAAACCCAAGATTTACTTCGGCCGACAGTTGAGGCGGTGATAAATATTAATTAGCTCGGTAGCCGATTACAATTTATAAGTAGAGCAATACTATAATTTTAAACTACGGACGTTAAACTTGTTATTTATTTATTTATTTTTTAGATAATTTGGATCCATTTTTGTTAGTAAGTGTACTTAAAAACTATGTTAATACTTAATCACTAATAATGATCTAGTCCTCTCGGCGAGCATTCTCACGAGAGGACTATCCAATTTATTAACAAACATGTTCAGGATACTGTTGCTATTCCCGCGTATTCGACGTAAAAACGAAGCTGTCTTTTTACGCCAGACTAATATACTGTAATGCAAAAAATGAACAATTATCTCTACGGGAAAATTATTTTTATCCTACAAGGACGGCGTACGATCCGGCCGATAGTAAGCGGTCACCGCCAGCCCATGAACGCTTAAAACTAAAAGGCATCGGTTGCGCGTCGCCGACTCTTATAACAGGATGCTTATGAGTCACAGTGGCCATATTATTCCTTTCAAATCGGAACACAGTACAAGAGTAAGCTGTTTGGCAGCATTAGAGTTCTCATGCCAAAATATTACTGAACGAAAGAACAATGTTTCGTAAAGGGAAGTGATTCCCAAACGATTTTATATACTCTTAGTCATCCTGTTATGTATTTCATTTTTGACGTTCTCTAAATACATGATCATTATATCAGATTATTTGTCCACAACTGAAAAATAGGCCTGCCCATAGACAGTTTCTCTTTGGTGGGTTTTTGCCAGTAGTTACCACGTTAGGCAGGCGGACTGGCAATAGTTTAGCTTTTGGTGAATACATGCATTTCAGAAATTAAAACTAGACTTTAAAATTTAAACTTTTGGAGCTTTAATGGACCAAAAAGTCCGAAATAAAATGTATTACTATTATTAAATGCTTACATTCAAATAACGTATAGAATTTCGAGCTACAATCGAGTAAAAGTAGCTGTAAGTATACAGCAATTAGAATGAAAATATGTTCCAATTGTATTGGATAATATAAAGTGCATTGTTCAAACACTGCTCAAGATGTTCACTTGTTGTACTTCATTTTATAATCGTTTGTTTGAGAACCTCCGGGGGTCGCCTCGTCGGCGGATGTTTGTCCGCTGCCGCGCCGGTGCGCTGATTGTTCCGCGCCCTACCTTCACACTGGGATTGTGGCGCTGCAACGTCGAGCGGCTGTCCCATCCCACGGCCGTGCCTATTGTTTCATCTCTAGTGATAGTGCATTGTTCTCGAATAATGATATTTTATTTTATATTCATATTTTATCTGATTAAAATAGTTAATCAGTAAAGTTTCTTAATTTTTTTTATATACAATAAAATTAAAATTTAATTAAATTTTCCATATTTTAAGGCCGACAACACACCGGCAATTTCTCTGATGTTCCAGAAGGTGTCTATGAGCGATGGTTATCACTTACCAGCAGATAAGCCGAATGCTCGTTTGCCCTTTATGTTATAACGTAAATAAGAAATATTAAATCTACTTCGGAAAGATTTAATTTTTTTGCGCCGTAGAAAATATAAGGTCTCAGTTTAAATGGACCATAATCAAATATATTTTACATTTTATTTATAATTTTGTTATTTTCTGCATTTGTTATGGTAAATATTAGAAATATTTCGCTTAAAGCATATGAGTGAAATACGGTGAGTTTAGATAAAATTTTGCGTATTCTACTAGGTTATCATAACATCGCGGCAGTTTGTTTATGTGACAACGATCGCAATTCATGGCCAAAGCCACTGATAAGATATTTGCGTGTTACTGTAGTTGTTAGCGCTAACACAGATGCAGCAGCGACGTCACGAAGGCCGCCCCTCGCCCCACTCCCTCGGCCCGCTGTGTCGCCATCACTGATAACAATGGTAATGCTACTATCGGCTCATGCTCGCCTGGTACTTTTTCAGGAGGCACGTCGTGGAAAGCGTTTTTCAGTGCGACGTGTTTCACGTAAAACAAGATGACGCTGCCCAGATTGCGTAGCTGATTACGTCACTAGGTCGAGCTACGTTAACTTCCCAAACATATTTTGATACGATATACATTGCAATGTATAGTATTTTTGTAAGTTGATTTGGAACATTGCCAAATGTCGTTGAAAGTGCTTCCTCCTTCTGTCCATAGTGAAAATAGTTTATGCCTATCTAATTATCGTGACAATATCGCTTGTTCCAAATTATTTACGTTGCGTGTAACAACGCGGCTTAGCAGTTAGCGCAATGCCAGTTAATAACCACATGCCGAGTTGCACTACCCCCCCGGTTACCTTATGCACATAATATATCGCAACGAGTGCTGAATCGTCGACCAATTGTCCTGTTCGGAAGTGAACGGCTATGTTGTGGTTGCGATTCAGCGAATAACTCTCTATTGCTGTGCACCAGATTCTTAGCCCTGTGCCAAATACCGGCGGCTCTATTCGTGTGGACAAGAGGGCGGCGTGTCCCGCATTCATGGAATTGGGTCGCACCTGCACTGCGGCGCCCGTGCCCGAAGCCATAGCCCGGCACTCGACCTCTTTCGTAATCGGTGCATTGCGTTTAGTGCGCTCTTCCTGCCTCCTTTGACGACGGGCTGCCTTTGATTGTCACACGTTCGCCTTTTTCATTCCTGGAAATTCATATAGAGCGCTCATTTTATGTCGAAGTACGGGAGGACTTGTTAGCAGTGTAGCGAAATACAGTGAAGTTTCAGTATTCAGCATAACTATACGAACTGTTAACGGTCGAGTCTTGCAGCTGTGCTTACAATGTACCCACTTATTTGATTAAAACTTGCTGTCGTTACAGTTGTGTGCCGCATTGTAGTATATTTTGTCTGTACAATATTGACATATTATTAGCATTGTTGATTTTGTGACCTTAGTGGCAGTTAGAAAATGGTTACTTTAGCCTTGATGTGTGCATCATTGTATAGCTGAGCAATTATTCTCATTGGTTTTTTTTATTGTAATCTATCAAAAAACGTTACGTAATATTTTTATTTTAATAGATTGACCATATTTTCAGTTTATTAAGTACTAGTTTTATCTCGTAGCTTTGTTCACGTGAAATTAGGATAAAAACAATGTCATGGGATAATGTAGGACTCTGGCCACTGGAAAGGTTATTTAGGAACAATTACCTAAAGTTTTACATTTAGGGTTTATGAGTAATTGCATGTGTTCGCGATTTCGTTTGTATGACCAGGGTAAAAAGTAGTATGAGTCTCTTCATCCCAAGTACTATGTATCAGTATGCCAAATTTCTTTTTATGCAAAATCGTTAGATTTAGCCGTTGTAGTACTCGCTTTCATATTTATAATAATACTGCTAAAGATGATACGCAATCTAGTGCATTTTACTCCACTTTATATGTCGGCGTGCGAATTTATATTTCGCACATGTATATTAGCAGTAATTTATACTCTAATCTGCAATGTGTCCGGACCGAAGGGGAGCTCGAAGGCCGAATCAATTGATTCCGTCGATGTTAGCGCACCATACACAGGTCCCGCTGCTCTGCATTGTGTTAGCGAGTCGCTGCTCATATTCACATAGCGTCGTTACCATTGTGTCTACAGTCTGTTTTCTAAATACATTATAAGCTGATACCTAGAACAGTGAAAGACGAGTCGCTATACGCAGTAGTATTGGTTCCACTGCATTTATATATGATGCATGTACGATTACTGCTAAGAATTGCTAAGTTTCTACCTTAATGTTATCTCTAAACAAATGTTGCAAAATTTATTTTGCTTCCGAAGTATTTGATCGGAGCTTAGCATCTCAAGAATTTACTTTAGTAACGTTCCAATGACTTGCTGAATTGAAGTCTACGAAGAATATGTAACAAGTGAACTCATAAGAATATAATGAGTTATTTTATTTTATGTCCATTAGTACTCAGCCCACCCCTGGACAAGAGGCAAACGATTCCAACAACGAAATCGTTATCGCAAGCAAGTTCATGAGTTGGAATGAGACATCGGATATTGTTATCTTATTCTATCTTACAGACTCGCTAGTGATGAGGATTTTATCGACGGATTCGCGTGCCTAGAGGGCTAGAACTTGAAACCACATTTTGATACTCCTACTACAAATGGAATGGCTAGCAACCGTTAGTGGGATGGATGTCTTAATTACTGTCACAAGAGACAGGACACCAGTGTCAATTTATAATAATTTGTTTGTTAAATTAACTAGCACTACTCTGTTTTAATTCGTGAAACTTAGCAATAGTGCATTTCTTTTTAAGTTTGCATGTGCCATTTTGCCTACCAGATATGAGTTGTCTCGTTTATAAGGCTTTATATAGTTGATTCTTTGTCAACCAGAGGGATGTTTGTGCAACAGCGACCGCTATAAACGCGTATGGGCCATAGCGCTTGTTGGTTTGTTATAATTTAGGTCAAAGTGATGTTCCCTCCCATCGCGATGTCTCCAGTTTGTGCAACCGATCGAGCCGCGCAGCTGCGCCCGTCCGGGTCCGCTCAAGTGGGTCGCTCACTTGCACAACTCATGCGCACACTCACTCGCACACACATATTTAGCTATTTATCTAGTATTGACAACCAGTTAATGAAGTAACAGAGACCTAAATTGAATTTGTGATTAAATCTCTTAAGAAATCTATTGTTGGGCCCACGTGAATACGTCTGTTTTATCGTGGATATAGGCTATGGAATTAATTAAACAATTATTATTATTATAAACTATTTTCTCGTACGTCGTGAGAACTCGGTTCATTGAGGGAATCAATCTTATTGACTTATGATTGAACTGAGTATACGGTCTTTTATTTATATCTCATTATATATATATTTTAGATATATATATATATATATATATATATATATATATATATATATATATATATATATATATATATATATATATATATATATATACTTATCCATAGTAATTATTAGGCTTTATAACAAAAAGTAAACATTAGTTGCAATCGATTGAATTTCGACAATATCTATGTATTTATTTTTTCGTAATTCTTAGCTGATATCATTCTTGTAAATGTGGATACAAAATTATCTATAGAATACTTACCTCTTGATATAAAATCCTTTAAATCTAATTGTACACAATTGAAACTGCGTTTAACAGATATTAAGTACTTTGCTGGCATTTAGATAATTTTGAAATTGCCTTTATTGTTTAATTACAGTTTTTAATTTTTGATAAGCTCCACCGCTCGTGTCTTTAGTGTCAATGGGCTACGGTAGTTGTTATCATTTGAGCTGCAATCTCGTCTTCTATCCTTAAAAGAATCGAACGATCCAAACTCGGTCTTGTATTAATACGATTTTCGTGTCTGCTTTTGATATATTCTGATCAAAAACTAAACTTGGAATATGGAACTATAGAAACTGGTTCTACTTGGTAATTAAGATTTTGCATAATTATTTATTCGTCGTTTCGAATATTTTGCAATTTGGCTTGGAGCCCATAAACTCGGATATTGGAAGTCTGTTAAAATTTTAATTATTTGTAGTTAACAACGTTACTTTTAATATCTATTTGTACTTTGTAATCATACCGTTGTGGGTTTTCGAAGAAAATACTGTTTATTGTATAAATTAGCTGTTTCTAAAGGACTTTTTCAAAAGGAGTTTCTGTATTAAGGGTCTCGATTCGTCTATATATACTTGTTTGCGTTAGGACGTTGCCAGTTCTCTGCCAGGTTTCCGCGTTAAACCCATAATCATATTGTCACGGTTGATGAAACTGTTTTGTTTTAAAACAAAATTTACTTCTTATATACAGAATTCGCGTTCTAAGCCACAATATTTTGAATCTGTGAAACATCGCGTCATTCAAATGTACGTTTTATTAGTTTTAAAATAAGCAAATCGACATTACTGGTCAATGTTGTTATTATCTCGATCGAAGTCGCTTTTTGTTTTCTTAGTGTAAAATGTACTTATTACGCTGGTACTGAACAATGACTTCATATCTGCATTAATAGTTGTCTATTGGAACCCATTATCGCTCACGTTCCTCTTATTTATGAGAATATTTTAAAGTTTTATCTTCCTAAGTCCATCCTGTTTAGGGTGCGAGTTGATAAGTCAGCTAGTCGGGACGTATTTTTTAATACGTACAGAGGGCGGAGGCGGTAGTCATTAGACAAAGCATATTTCGTAACGTTGCAGGGCCGCATTGTCTGCTGATTATCTGCCGAAGTGCGATCAAAGCGGTCACCGGAGCATCTGCGCTGAAAGCTATCTGGTTCATTGGGTTACATTTAAAGCCAACTACAGTTACGCCACGGTCATTCTCCTGCTCTCTTATGACTCATGCTCTTATCTCCATACGAGCGATAAGAGACTATAACGTGTGAGCCGTGCGGCCCATAGTCGTGTGTCAGCGGCTTTCAGTATTGTGTCATAGCAAAAACTCGACTGGCCGTTGCCTAGCGCTCACTCTCAATGCAGGCCTTGAGTTCGATTATGGAATTTATTGAAAGTTTTTGTTCAAGTCGTAATCCTGCGATTCGTATGAAGGAATGTTATCTTATAACGACATGGAATTGGCGAGATGAGCCTGATATATTGTTTTATACTACTTGGAGTATGGTATCTTTCTTTTATTTGCCAATCTTGAGGGCTAAGATGTTCTGTCTCCTCGCCATGTAACTTCATTGCTGCATTTCATCCTTTGAACTTTGAGCTGAGCTAACACAACTATGCGTGTACTTGCATACAACTTTTGCACAAAGTTTTACTTAGTACATTGTAAAGATTGCAGCGCTCTCGTATGGATCATTATAAGGGGCTGGAGTGACTGAGTGAACTGAATAATAATGTTTTATAACGTGGAAATATAGTGTTATATTACTAATATAGTAAAATTGTAACCTGATGATGTCTGTCTGTACATGGCAGATATTTATGAGATAATGCACAAATTACTGCACCAAATTGAATGCAGTTTCTAAGTTTTGTTTCAGGTTTTAAGGCCTAACTTAATATCTGGTATATACATTCATCTTGATACACGATCTAAAAGTAGTATATTTTCTTGAGTTTTCTTTTTCTGAAATCCATGCCAATATAGTAGCGGGCAAATAGCTAGTTTTCAATAAATTAATATTAAAGACTAGCTGTTCCCCTCGACTTCGTCCACGTTTCTGTCGTTTTTCGTAAAATAAGTAGCCTATGTCCTTCCTCACGGTTCGGTGGTTTTGATGTAACAGACACATTTCCCTTCACTGCTTTACTCCTATTGATCGTAGCGTAATGAAAAGTAAAAATACTATAACCTGCAAAAGAGTATGGAGAATAATTGTACCAAGTTTCGTTAACATCCGTCGAGTAGTTTTTGTTACTATAACGAACATACAGACAGACAAACAAAAATTTTATTGACCCCCTGATAGTTATTTTGGAAATATATTTCATGTACAGAATTTACCTCTCTACAGATTTATTATAAGTATATATTGCGTATTTGTAATTGTTTATATTTAAAATAAGTTTACTATTGTAATCTTTTGGAGGAAACAATAAAGAGTATTTATCTATCTATTCCCTGATGCAATAGCCATTTTGCCACTATAAATAAAAGTTTGTTCGTACAAGTGTCTACGAGGGCTCTCCCTGTATTAACCTATATAAATAGTAGAACGATCGAAGCAACCCTTGCCACAGGCGCTCGATGCACAGTAAGCGCGCATCTATTGTATACTTTCACCCCAATGATTTACCACTACGCCCACCTAACTCTCAGGGTCGTAAACAGGTGTTCTCTCGAATTAGAAGCTAGGAAGAATTTGTTTTAAATAAATAAATAGCCCAATCAAATTATTATTTTATTAAAAAATAATTCCAATTGGGTGTATCTATCGCCTTTGTTTTTGTTATCTGTGAGTGAATACGTGATCGTCATATAAATGGAATTACTTCTAAATTTCATCCGTTGATTTATTGATATTTATCATTTTTATTACCTGTAAGCATTTATAATATTAATTGTTCTTGCAATGATTTTAGTAATAAAATGTATTTACAACCATCTATATAATTTCAACGATAAACACCAATAACACTCTTATGTTCCCTACTTTTAAAGCTTCCAATGTCTCCCATATGGTCTAGTGGCTAGGATACCTGGCTTTCACCCAGGAGGCTCGGGTTCGATTCCCGGTATGGGAAGTATTTTTTTTTATAAATTTTTTGACAATTTTAGAGAGCTTACTCCAATTATTTTAATTTATTTAAATTGTGTTCGTAGGCGTATTATGGGTAATTGATAGTAGTGGATTTAATCATTATAATCTGATTGAATCTCACGGTCGGCTGAACATCTGAAAGGAACGGAGTGATCGATAAACGGGTCTATTTTCTCACATTATTAATTTATAAGGACTGCGATTGGGCAATAGTTCAAGGCTTAGTATCATTTGTGGTTACGTCTACAAGATGGAGAACATTGCGGTATCCATTTGTAGCCAGCGCAGACGATGGATATTTTGTTCGCGGACACAATTTCCCTTTGTGTAAGTGTCGTGTACGTACATGCACAATTTGTGTGAGTTCAATAAAACATCAATGTCGTTTTAAGGGTTTATGACCAAATTAAAATTAGCGCTGACTAGTGGCTCTAGGATAAACCATGACAAATGACAAACATAGGATAGTCCATGGTACTGCTCATGTCTATAGGCGACGGTTACCACTTTCCATCAGGTGGGCCGTCAGCTTGTTTGCCATTCTAAGTTGTATAGAAAAAAAATAAACATAATTTGTTTGTAGAAAATCCATCATGTTCGCAGTGCAGCACCATTGAAGTAATGACGACTACTGTAATGCGATGGCAGAAGCACATAGCTTTGCGTGAATGAGGTCTCGTATATGATGCTCATTTGGACCGATTGTAAAACAGTCTTATTGTCACAATAAATTATTAACTTTGCGTTGTTGGGCACGACTTTCTCTCCATAAGAGCAGGTTACTAGTCTATAATTTTGTCACAGTTCAAGTTGTTGTTTTTTGTCACATCAAAATCTAGCTACTTGTTATAAAAACAAGTTGTGAGTCACCCTCGTAATCATCACGTGAGTTCGTTCAGTGAGAACAATATAGAAAGCGGTTGCCATTTTGATGGTTGAAAATGGTATAGTAACCTCGCCTGCGCTACCAGGATACGCTGGCGGAGCACCAGTGAAGGGTGATAGATGAGAATGAAAACAGGCCAGTTAGCCCATCATGATGAATTCATCAGGAATTAACCATGATAGTTTCCAGGGAGAACCGCGAGGAGGTCGACCTGGTTGGGTATACTGCTAGCAATGGGATTCTCAGTCTCCATTTCCTTTCCCCCCAGCGAATTGCTTGCCATTTGTGCTCGCCGTCACTTGTCGGACGGTGGGGGGAAGACATTGTTAGTAATGGGGTCTAGCTTCCCCACTGCTAGCAATACAGGGTGTATTGTTAGCAGTGGTCAGGTCGACTACCTCGCGGTAGTTTTCCACACAGTAGGTACGTTGTTGATCAAGGTAGACACAAAATAGAAGTTCGTTGTACAGTTGTATAATAATATGGGTTTATTAAGGTTTTTTTTTTTTAATTAATTCGCTATTAAATTCCTTACTTCCGTATTTATAAACGTGAAAGTGAATTTGTTTGTTAGCGCTTCAATGGTTTAACCGATCGTCAATATATTTCGCGTACGCGTAGGTTTTGGTGTGGTGAACGACATTGGATACTTTCTGTCTCGGCCAAACAATATATCCCGCTTTCGCAATGTGCAGATGAAGTCGCGGGCACAGATAGTTTGAAATAGAGACAAATATAAGAGAAATTACATCGAATAGACAGAAATGATATGATGGCCTATTCAGTGTTGTCAATTGTTGATTTCATTCTATTCGACGGCAACGCATGGGGGGGGGGGTATCATGGGCGAAACAGTATACTCTGTTATGTCCATGGTATTTTTTTTAATGAGTGAAAATGGTATAGTAACCCCACCTGCGATAACGGGATACGCTGGCGGAGTACCAGTGAAGGGTGATAGATGAGAATGAAAACAGGCCAGTTAGCCCATCATGATAAATTCATCAGGAATTAACCATGATAGTTTCCAGGGAGAACCGCGAGGAGATCGATCTGGTTGGGTATATTGCTAGCAATGGGATTCTCAGTCTCCATTACTAACAATCCCTTTTCCCCCATGTCCATGGTATTGCTCATGTCTATAAGCTACGGTTACCACTTTCCATCAGGTGGGCCGTCAGCTTGTTTGCCATTCTAAGTTGTATAAAAAAAAAATCGATTGCTTTAAAATCAGCCTGCATATCTTCCTGTATGACTAAAATTGCCAACGTTGAAGGATAAGTATGATATAACGTCAAATCATGTGTTTTTGTATAATGGTGTTGTAATGTTTATTAAATTACCCATTTGACCACGACCTTGCCGAATTCGTTTCATTCGCAGTTTCAAGGAATGTTCTCTGAATGAGCAGCAACGACGCGGCTGTGGAAATGGCATCTTGTCTGTCATATAACAGTAATAATTACTAATTATTATTATTTTTTATTATTTCAGCCGTTAACTGTCCACTGCTGAATATGAGCCTTCCCCATAAGAGTTTTCCAGTAGTTGCTATGCTTAGCAGACGGGTTGGTAATCGCAGTTAGGCTTTTAAAGATGTTTTAAGAGGGAGGCTACTGTCTATTCCTCTGCCATTGAGTTCCCTTAGTCGCCTCTTATGACACCTACGGGATAGGAACGGGTGGCCCATTCTATGCCGGGGTGCACATGGCGATAATTATTAATGCTATTACTTATCTCTGACCATATTTTACCGACTTTAAAAAAAGATGGTTATATATTTATATTTTACACGCAACGCCCAAGAGAGCGTTAGCGAATGTCAGACATACTTTTGGAGAGATACTTTTACATTTAAAAATTTATCCCAAGACTTTAGTCTTAGTGGGCTCTAAATAATGATGCTAATATACTATCCCACTAAATTATTTATTGAACAAATTCCATAGTCTCTAGAAACAAGATGATTTTTAATACTTCTTTTCCTTAATGTTTTGCGGTGGAAATATCGATTTTCTAAATATAACATGAAGTACAATACATGCGTAATATTGTACTACATTTTATATATTTGGAAATATGTTTTGTACTCGTGATGAACATCTTTATTTAGTACCCATATGAATGTCATGTTTTAAATTTTCCTTCCTTACTAATGTTATAAATAAAAATATTGTTTTCTCAGCTTAATCAATCGTCTTGTGGCATACGCGTCTCTAATATGGGGCAGTGATAAGGACTTTATTAAATATTCAGAAATATTTATCCTAGTTATGCGGACGATGTTGTAGCCACAGCTAGTCAATGGCCAATACTCACCATCAGTAGTACTTGAGATAAACGGTTGCCTTATATGCTCAAACCCAAGGAAGTATGGGGGGAAGGGATTGTAAGTAATTGGGATCTGTAACTCTATTGTAAATAATATACCCTTTCAGGTTGATTTTCACGTGGTCAACTCTTGTAAACTATCGTGGTTAGTGAAGTAGTCATGATGGACTAATTGACATGATTTCATCCTCGTCTATCATTCAATACTGGTGTCCCGCCAGCTTCAACCGATAGCGCAAACCCCAAAGTATGATAGCGAGGCTTCCATTTCTTCCGCCCTTAGACATGAAGTTCTTTTATCGATGAAAAAAGAAAGTACACGTTTTAAGTCGCTGTATGTATTTGCAAACGAGAGTAAATTTATTCGATAGATATATGTAGATATATTATGTCTTCGCGCACCTTCGAGCACGTAAAGTCTCCTATGTTAGCCCAATAATTCAGTGTAAGCACCGGCGAGGTCACGTGCGACGCCGTAAGTTCTCGTCTCTCAGGGGTGTTCTTACAGCTTCGCACACATTTCACGGTGCCGATATTTTTATACACCTACGTATACAAAGTATCCTCATTGTATACGTTGACTTAACGTGCAGATTTCTAATTTGATGTAAAAATCGAAACTCCCAGAAGTTTATCAGTAGCGACTTGCAAAAGGGAAATTAATTATGGTAAATTAAGTTTAATTATATGTACATTTTATTTGCTCATTTTTTTTCTCGTTTGTTGTTTATATTGTATTTTTTACATTGCACTGAATAAAATATTTTTCTTTCTTTCTTTCTTTCTTTCAAATTCTTACTCACTGTTTATAATTACTCCTCTCCATCCAAAGGTTGCCTGGAAGAGATCGCTTTTAGCGATAAGGTCGCCCATTGTTTTCTCATTGTGATTATTTCTTGTAATTGTTTGTATCTATAGTAAGTTAACTATTGTAATCTATTGGAGGAAACAATAAAGAGTATCTATCTGTCTATCTCATTCAATACGCCTGTATTTTTGTTCTACGATTATGTCATATCTTCATCAATTCTGAACCGATTATGATAATTCTTTTGGTAATCGTCAAACTTTACTCCTATCTATGTCTCGTATAAACTTTGTGATTTTTTTTGCAAAGGAAGATCCTGCTCGTGTATTGTATGGATAATAAAGAAGAAAGCCTAAAAGCAAAACAATGAACATTAGAGTAACTGTTTATTGGTTTCGCGCTGTCTCGTTAACGTATCTCTCCAATAATTTTGCGAAACACTATTGTTTTCGATCTGTTTCAATTAGCATATTAGGTAATGGCAAACGAATCGTAACAAGATTACCAAATTATGCAACGAGTATCGGGATGCCATGTTAAGAATCTGTAGTTTTTGTCTTCAGTCATTATCTATTAATTATGTTATCAGTAATACTCGTACGGTATGCATTTTATTAAATGACAGTTATTTTCTAGACGTATGGCTAAAAACTGTTAGCAGAATTTGTTTCTTCCGTTTAAAGTCACAAACAAGTTTGTTATTTCGATACGCTTTGATACAAAGTTAACTATGCATTCTGATATCGCTATACACGCACACCAGTATAACAATTTGGTCTGTTTTAGCATTGCATTAAGACGGTTCATGTACAGAAAGACTACTATAAAATGTCTTACGAAATTTCGGGGGCCAACGAAACCCAAATTTTATGTTAAAATTACATCAATACATACCGTTTAAAAATATTAAAATTTCGTTCCTTTGGACTTTTATGGTAAGATTTATGACTAATAAAATATTAAGTCTCATTTACTATGGCGATTACGGTATGAACGAAAATATAAAATTGAGTCCTAAAATTCTGAATTTCATTTCATTGTAGATCCCCAGTTTTATTATTCTATCAACACGAATCATGAATTTTGTCATTACGTTATTCAAATGCACTTGTAGTTATAGAAATTAAATGATGATGAATCTAGTTATTAGCGACCGATAACCTATACGATTAATGGCCAATTAATGGAGCCAAGCCTGTTGCGCTACTCGCAGGGTAGCGGGACTTTCGCCACGGAACTGGACTGCGCTTTCCCAATCACACGCATCACGTATCGCGGTGCTGTTACACTCTGAACGTTCGACACGCCAGCCCCGTGGTGTACGGCCAATTTGATTCGGTCATACGAGTGCTGTTACACGAGATCTACATACGTTCTAAATTTCTATTCAATCCGTATAGCGGATTATTTTTAAGCGGATAATTTCTTTCAACACAGATACCCGATTCGCCTGTATTCTGTTGTTGCACGATTTTTTTTATTCTTTATGTATTTGATAGGATTTATTTACGCTCTCTCTCTCTTCGTCCTCTTCATTACTGAAGGTCGTGTCCTTGAAAGGTGTCTGTTGCCTCTCTTATGATGTTATTCCATTTTACACGGTCTTCAGACTCTCGCGGGGTAGCTGCAATAGACAGTCCCGTACGCATTGGTCTCAAATTAATTTTGTCGTGGTTGACATCGCAAAGCATAATCTATATTTAAATAATGATCATATTATAAAAATATTTACTCAGTTATTCGAGTTTCCGAGTAGTTCTTGAATGGCAGTGATCCAATCATACAGCTTGAAGAACCGGTAACCGATGAGGAAGAAAAGCTTTCGAGTGGCAATGCCGTACAAGTTAATGCTGTACATGGAGCGTCGTTATTGGTTGTATTTCAGTCGATGCTTGTACCTAGTGTATTTATTCGATGGATGCAGGTTACACATGACTATTATTGTTAAGATCTAAGAAAATGTGTAATTTAGCCAGGTATTGTAATCGAGAAGAAAATTTTGCTATCATTATCGACATGTCTGTCATTGTTTATATCTCAGATAAATTTATACTTATAAAATAGACTGATTAAAAATTCATGATAGAAACTACTAAGTCCAGAGATGAACATGCGTTCAAAACCGCAAGCAACTGCTAGTATCGTATAACTGTATTTTAAGAAAACTTTAAAAAATTTGCAAGAACTCGCGAGATATATACTATTTTGTATTAGTATTTGCTACATCTATTTCTTAAAAGCGTTTTTCGGTATTGCGTAGTAGGTTAGTGAAGTGTACCGAAATAACGTACTTTTCAAGTGTAAATGAGGGGCTGGCTCTACAGTCATTGGATCGTGTAACTCGAGGCCGGCCCCGGGAGGCTTATCGCTGGACCCTTTCTGCTCCGCTTGCACACTAGCCCTGCCGTCTGCAAGGTCGTCAGTGTGAAATATTTACGTGGTAGGAAAGAAAATTGTTATCATTACTCTTTATAGAACGCCAAATTACGAACTGAGGTAAAAATTGTATTTTAATTAAGTAGTATTTGTTGATCAGCTGCGTGAGGGGCGCATATAATTTTGTTTGTGCTATCTACTTGACGTTGATTTTTTATACTATGTGGTAATGGAGGTTCATAATTCTATAAGTTTTTTTATGTCTAGGTTATCCCTATATCTTGGATATTTGAATAATCGTTTGTGCAATTGATCAATTACTAAAAACATTTACTGACTTACCTAGTGTTTGTTATACAACTTGGTTTGCCTTCATAACGACGCCTGTCTACTAAATATGAACATAAGTTTATTGTTCCCGGCCACTTGGACAGTTCACTTGATTTATTTCAGTCCGCTTGTAATCTTACCGTGCCTCCTGAGTAAACTGGACGGGATGCAAATATATAAGAAATTTCCTGTTTATTTACCGAAAGCTGAGACAGAATGTCCTCTACCTTAAGATTTCACTGAACTTACTTTTGTTTTTATTCTTGATTTTTTTTTTTTTTGGTTATTGCTTAAATGTCAGCATGTCTTGAATGATTTCATGTTATTATATAATATATTAATAATTTATTATGTATATACATATATGTATATGTACTTATCACAATAGATAAGTAGGATCATTGTGTGCGTGTGAAATTTCAAAACAAGAAGCTGTACGAAAGTCATACATTGCAGGCTTTTCTACTGTTTTCCTTCTGTGCCACCAGTGTTTCTGATATCAAGCTGAGGCTTGCATGACTATGCATTGTTTGAGCAATCGGCATATGGCAGTAAAATTACAGGGTACGGTCGAAAATGGAGGCATTGCACTTTGCTTTTCTGGAATGGTAAGCGATGGCATGTACAACAAACAACAGTTCATGTCTATTGGCAACCATTTCTACTTTCCAACAGGTGCGCGGTTTGACTTTAAGTCAGTTTTTTTGCTGGAAATGTTACTGGTTTATGTTAATAAATTAAAATATTTGTTAAGTTATTAATTTATAAGTTAGTTTGCCTATCTTCATACGTTTGTTTTATCTTTACAGGTAAGAGACGTCGTCTAAGGAACCGGTACTTACATCACACAATACCTCAGTAGGTACCTAATAAAAAGCATGTTTGCTGTACGTATAGGTACCAAGGTGAGGTTGTTCATTTTAATTATACTTGGTGATCCTTTCATATTGCTATTTACTAACGCGTATCTTATCAATGTATAAAAATTGTTTTGTTGTTCAATCGAATTTCCGAAACCGCTCAACCGATTTAAATCAAATTTTGTAAATGTGTTTTGTTTGCCCCGACTTGTGGGGTAGGAGTTTTTATACCAATAAGAAAACATGTTCCCAGTAGGTAGTAGTAGGGGCGAAACAAAATTTCCGGCTCGGCCAATATTCTGTAAATTAAAATACGAGTAAATATATCGAAGTATACTCCTACACTTTGATTCCGGAGTTGCAAAGATTAATAAGTTGGGGATTAACTGAGATTTGATCCCGAATAGAACTTTTCTAATCTCGATAGCAGATCATGATTCGTTATAATATTACTTAACTCTTTTGCGAGATATTTCTGCGTTTAGTTTGCTATTGACGCTTGTTTTGTTGGTTAGCTAATTAATTGATGTTCTTGGTTAACCAGTCAACCGTTTTAATCAATAACTAATTTCTTAATTGTAGTTTTGCAATTACTACCTTCTAATATCTTTTGTATAAAAGAGAATTCCGAATACTTACTGGTACTTACCACTACCATAAGTATGTGACTACCAACACTCGAAGATTGACAATCACTATTACTACCAGAAGTTCCAAGACCTTCCATATTAGCCATCAATCTCCTACTGTCATTTTGTTCACGTACGTTTTGCGACACGTGTTTCACTTCTAAACGAGACATCTTCAGACAAATTAATAAATCGCTGCTCAAAGCCTAGTGTTTTAACCGTTCGGCTCCTAAACTGTGAATAAGAATGTCGAATACACCGCGATAGCTTAAAAATACAATTGCGTAGTTACCTTTCTGTTATAAGTACAACATAACCTTCAAGAAAAGAGCATATTCCTTTTTAAAAGGCCGGCAGCACACCTGCAATGCCGTAGGTGTTGTGGGTGACCATGGGCGGCGGTAGTCACTTACCATCAGGTGAGCCGCATGCTCGTTTGCCTCCTGTGTTGTAAAAAAAAAATAAGTTTACCGCAATGTAACTGTTGCGGTCGGCGTCGACATATGATCACTGCAGTTGTCGCTCCATGATACGCAATCATAGGCGCAACAAGTGAAAAACATTAAAGACAGAAAAGATATAAATATTTATGCCCTCAGTCCATTACGTATTTCTTTCAAAAAAGTAAATATCATGAAGTAGTTTTTACGCGTAACTTTATCCTTGTGATCGGGAATCGGAATGGGTTGATTTACCGGCATTAAAAGTACACTATGTCTTTATCCATCCCAAATACTACGTAATTAATAATGCGGCCTACCAGTCTCATTGTTAGCAATATGCCCAAAAAGGTCGACCTCCACGTGGTCCTCCCTGGAAACCATCGTGCTGAATTCCAAGTGAAATTCATCACGATGGGCTAATTGACTGGTTTTTTTTGATTCTCACCTGTCATCTCCCTGGTGCCCGTTAGTATACCGTTCCATTATCATCCATTAAAAAAACTTTTCATGACGATTATTTGAGCGGTTAACGCGCCAAGCGGTAATACAAACAAATAAATTTCACTTTCACATCCACAATAGACAATAGTGAGGTATTTTATGGATTCGCATCGTATAATAGGTATGTATTCGCCAATAGCCAATCATTGTAATGGCTCATAAAGACGGTAATTGTTGGGCGAGTTTCGGAGTGGCCGCCTATTGTTGTGTATTTACCGCGTATTTGCATACACAGACCGCGCCCTCGTCCCAGCAGATGTGAATTTATTTGTAAACCCATCGAAATCCCACAACACGTACACGAGTGTACTACAAACGTTTTATAGTGTTTTCCATTCCTTTATGTACGTATTGTATACTTTCTAGGAAATGTACGATGTAGTGCAAAGCGCGTCGTAATGCGAGCTTTACGATCATTGAGCCAGTAACTGCTCTTCATGACAGACGGGTAATTGGTTTTCTTAGTTTCAAGTCACATCCCGTACTTAATTTTTTTATTTGCGATGTGTGTGGCAATTATGTATATATAGGGCCCGTCTAATGATAAGCAACTATTGTAACCCATGTAATATAGATACGGATCGGATAACAATATATGTATTGGAGTTCTCTGGACAGTGATGGTGGAAAAAGGTCATCAGCCATTTCGATATCGCCCATATAGATCGGATATCTATTTTCGAATATGTTAAGTCTCTTAACATATTCATTATTGGATTAGTATACAGGTATTGTAACTAAAATATATACATATTTTATTTATTTATTTATTCATTAGTACAAATATATGTACGAGTATAGGGGGAAAAGGGATTATTAGCGATGGAGTTCGACAGCCCCATTGCTAGCAATATGCCTTATTAGGTCGACCTCCACGTGGTTTCTCCTGGAAACCATCGTGAACAATTCTTGTTGAATTCGTCACGATGGGCTAACTGACCTACTTCATCCTCATTTATCATTCTTCACTGGTGCCCCGCCGGTGTATACCGATAGCGCGGGTGGGGATACCATTCCATTATCATCCATTAAAAAAAATGTACATGGCGGACTTAATGCTAAAAGCATTCTCTCCCAGTCAACCATAGGGAAGTGTCAGAATACTAGAATGCGGTACTACTAACTATTGATATACATACATACTAAAATTATATATATATAAACTAATAAATATATATGAATAACAAATAACATCGTTATATATTACCCACACCTCCCATGAACGTGGTGTTTTTTATGTCATCTCATCTTGTTTGCTATAAATAAGTTGCATAAGAAAATAATATAATCATAAGTAGTAACTATCGAATAGACATCCAACAATACGGCAGCCAGCAGGCGCCGGTGTATGTAAACAGTGGACGAGAGCACGGATACGGACGGTGATGTGCGGGTAGTGTGCGCTGCAGAACAGCGGATATCGATCGGTGCATGCACTGCTCACAAAGACTGTCAACCCCCACACCTCGCCGGCCGCGTCGCACCACACCGCGCACCCTCTGGCCGCCGCCCCCGCCCCCGCCCCAGTCCCCGCCCGCGCCCCACCACACACACCGTTTCAGCAACAGGCATTACAATTTTGGCTGCGGAAGTTCAATGACCTTTGTACATTAAATAGGCTACTTGACTAGTTAATCCGTCATAATAGGTTAAAATACACAGATTTGTTATAACTAGTTGTATGTATAATACATATGTATATAGATGGGGTCTTATCTACGGATAAAGTGGATAGATCGTTGATGATAGGTTTAACAGGATGTAACGTGTATTATAATTAACAGCGGTAATTCTTCATAGCTGTCTAATTATTTGTTTTTCTTTCCAACCAATGAATTATTTCCGATCCTAGGTATATATGAATGAATGTGCAAGTAATTTTGTGGTAAATTATTGGCGTAATTAATTATTACGTAGTTTGAAATTGATTCTAAACATAGACAGTGATTTTTATAAATATTGGATTGTAAATTGAGTATTTTAAATTATATATTTACGTAGATAAATATACAATAAAAAAAGATTAATTTTTATTATCCTAATTATTATAAGTTATAAAATTGTATTATAAGTATTATGACTTTATCATGAAATAAATGAAATTCGTATCGTAAAACAATGTTATCGATTGCTTATTGCTGGTTTGTCTTTGTGACTAAATGTTGTACAGTTTCGACAAATTCGGTATCTCCCATATGGTCTAGTGGCTAGGATACCTGGCTTTCACCCAGGAGGCTCGGGTTCGATTCCCGGTATGGGAAGCTTTTTACATTTTTATTTTATCTTGGTAAAGTGATTTTGTTGTTTTGTATTATATTCTTTAGATTTTGCTTATTTTTGGGTATTGGGTGATTTATTTTGGTCATAAGTACTCGAATTCATGTTATACGTGTAAACGTTTACGTAGTAGGTGCCTGGTTGGAGGGAGACGACGAGTATGCTATTTGGCTCACAGCCTCTGTTTACAATGCGATAACAGTTGCTCTCCGTGTGGCTCCAGATAACAGTGGATGTTGGTCTATAGAAATATCTTGTTCTACATGGAAGGCATTTGATGACAACATTATTACATTCAGTGTCGTAAAAGAATAAAAACTTGTTATTAAAAAGCAGTTTCTCTTTTGTTTATATACATATGACTAGTTCTTCAGATAGAATAGGCATATTGGTGTTATCATTTGTGGCCGTAGAGCTTGCAACTTTGACAACATTCACACACAACAAAATACAGTCCTTTTGGGACAAAGATTCTATAACAAAACATCGTTCCTGGAAACTTACAACTTTCTTATCTTTCTGTTTTTTTTTTTTGTATATATACAACTTAGACTGGCAAACAAGCTGACGGCCCACCTGATGGAAAGTGGTAACCGTCGCCTATAGACATGAGCAGTACCGTGGACGTAACAGAGTATACTGTTTAGACTTGCACTATATAATATAATGCTTAAGTTTTTCGATCACGCTTTCATGCAATTATTCGTGTTCATTGTTAGGTTCTGTGTTGAAGGGTTTATTAAGGAAGTCCTCTCGACCTTCACAAAGCATCAAGTATTTCGCAAGCATCAGCTCAGCAGTAATGAGTGATTGTCGAGTACATTTCACGGTGCTATATCTTTCCTCACGTTTTTATTTCACCCAGCGGCATGTAAAGCAGGTTATTCTTAGACATTCTATGAGAAAGTATGTAAGAATATTTACATGATGATTTACATATTTAGACATGATTTATATGTTCATTATATTAATATGTATGCCCTTTTTATATACATATGTATTGTATATAATTATTGTAAGTAGAGTATAGTTACTATTTGTACGTATGTTCATTCATCTTTAAGTTTATGCGTTAATGTTGTTACCTATTAAAATATTTGTACATACTGACTCCCATTTTAATTTTTTTAAAGGTGAAAATGGAATGGTAACCCCGCCTGTGCTAACGGGACACGCTGGCGGAGCACCAGTAAAGGGTGATAGATGAGATTCATTCTCAACAGGCCAGTCAGCCCATCATGATGAATTCATCAGGAATTAACCATGATAGTTTCCAGGGGGAACCGCGAGGAGGTCAGCCTGGTTGGGGATATTGCTAGCAATGGGATTCCTAGTCTCCATCACTGACAATCCCTTTCTCCCCTACTGACTCCCATTAGGGTAGGCGGAAACAATGGAACGTCAAATACTTCGATTCAAACAAAGCTTTTTCGCTTCCTCCACATTCATCAATCATTTCATACACGCTCGTCGGTTACGGGCACTTTTAATTTGGCCCTTCTTCAGCACGTCGCCTATTTGGTCGATATACGTCTTTTTAGGATGGCCCCAACCAACATTTCCATTCATTCTTGCTCGATAAATATATTCGGTTTATTCATAAATTGATTTTATTAGTCTCTCTGTCTCTCTCGTGTTTAATTATGTTAAACTTGAGGGAGAGAGAGAAAGATAGAGACGGTTGACTGATAGAGAATATGCCATCAGGCATGAAGTCCACTTTTATATATTGTATATGATATGTAACGTTTGTAAATTATCTAAATTTATTTTTATATATTTTTACATAATTTTCATTTGTTGCTGGGTTACAGTCTCTTCAATTTCTGTTATTTTTCTTTTTTGAAAGGTAAAAAGGAATTACTATCATGGCCATAAGAGGCAAAACGTGTTAGCCGTAGGCGTGGCGATGAGTAGTACTGTAATACTTATTTTTGTAAGCGGTGCAATAAAGATAATTAAATAATTGTAGACGGCGCTTCTATAATGTATATGTAGAGGCGCCGTGGACAGGATCAGTACCATACTGGTACTGGTACTGATCCTGTCCACAACCGATGCGACACCATTGTTCATTGCGTCGGTTTCTAGTTTGTTTGCCATTCTGAATTTATACAACTAAAAGTATTATGTAGTAGTAAGTATAGTATTTTTTGTATGACTGCGTGCCTCCACGAAAAACCCATATGACTTTATATTATAATTAATTATTTTACGCGTGGATAAAAATATAATCACGTACTTGGTTGGCTCATTTGGAATAGAGGGAGCGTTCCGCTTGTTTATTATAGCACACTATTTGTCACGAAATTGCCAAATTCTCACGTATCTAATATTATTTCGTAAACATAAATTTAGGTGTATTATTAAAGTTGTACATTGTAAAATTATACAATCAACTGATCAAATCTAAATGTAGTAACAAACTTTATTTCTAGCGAGATAAAATTCATAACTGTTATTATTTAACGGAATATGATTAAATTGCGTTATTAAATGTGGAATAAATTAATTAATAAAAAAATTAGACCGAAGCGATAATAAGAACTCACGCACACTTTGGTAACCGGCCGTATTAGGTCGCACGATAGCCCGCCGGCCAGTATCTGTATATACTTAATTGAGTTTGGAAACCAAGTTTTACATAATTAAGTATTGTCGGCAAATTTTACATTGTACGACTTTGTTTCACGATAGCAATTTGGGTGACTTGCATAATATTCGTGAGAGGCAAGTAAATGAGGGCATCGTTTTATTGGGAGAATATATCTTACCAGCCGTTAACTGTCCGTTGCTCAATATTGGCCTCCCTCTATTGGGGGGTTTTGCCAGTAGTTGCCACGCTTGGCAAGTTGATTGGCAACAGTAGTTAGGTTTTTTTATTTTAAGAGGGATGCTGCTGCTCAGCCCTCTTAACCATTAAGTTATTTAGTCGCCTCTTACGACACCTACGGGAACGAAAGGGGTGGCTCTTTCTATGCTGGGACTACACAGTAATTTTTGAGAAAATTCATACAAATCCGAACCTCACGGATTAATCAGACTGCAGTATAATATGAAAATTATAAACGTACCTGTAGAAAGAATTTCTATTAGCTTTTTTTTTTCACAGAAATTTCATTCCCTTCCTTCGGGAATTTTTCGCAACATTTTAGTTGATACTTACGTCATATGTCACACGTCCTATCGGGAATTTCTGTGTAAAATTTCAAGTAATGTAGTCATCCTCGTTATTCGGTGTCAATCAACTATGTCATGTAACACTTCCTGCAGTGACAACGTCTCGATATTTCGAGACAACGTGTCAACTTGAAATGTCAAGTGCAAGTTCGTTCGATCGCAGATTTTTATTGCTACCGCGCCGTAACGTAACGTACAGTTAGTTTGGGTGAGCTGGTTGCGCTTTGTTTCGTAACGCAAATGTAACACGCATGTACACTGCATACGTAACATCGCTGCGCAGGCGCATGCCCACTAGAGCGTGAAGTACGCACGGCCAAGGTTCCATCGGATTCATTGTTTTTTCCGTAATTCCAAAATGGGTATGTTTTTATACGATTTAGAATGTCAAACAAAATGATGGTCCACATAATGGAAAGTGGTAACAGTCCATCGCACTCAGACATTACAAGCACCATGGATATCAAAATATGCACTGTGTGACTTGTTTAGTTAGCGTAGACGGTGTTCCATATAATTTTCATCCATCAATCCTTGAACCAATCCTATATTTGAAGCCAATGTTACACAAGAACATGTCTTTTCTGTAATTTTGAAATTTGTAAATAATGAATGAACTGCGAGTAGATAACAGTTGTTGCCGGTTATAACCGAATGTTAGTAAACCGCGACGATTTCGCTTACAAATAGTTTCATTGCCGATGTACTCATCACTTTGCACTGCGACCGTCGCCGTGCTTGATTTAGTTTTCTCCACTTTCCAAACGTGAGCAAGAAATGTTACGTTTGCTAAAAGCTTCTATACAGAAATTTACTCGAGTGTGGCAACATCGGAATAATCTATCAATTTTCAAAAAGAATTGTTTTTTGTTTAATAGAGACTGGCTTAAGTGACCACACCCCACCCATACCTTCCCATACATTGGAAGCAGGTAACGAGGTCCAAACGTAAGGGTCCCCATCACAGTTATTTATACTGTGGAGGTCATTGTCATTTATTTATGCACATTTAAAAAGTGCTTTGATGATGATGAATTAACATGTGAATCATGTAATATATATATTTTTAATAAGTGCCATACAATCACTTCAGTGGCCTGATCATCAAGCTAATACCTTGGCTTAACCCAGAACATCCAGATTAAGAAGTTATTTCTGGGACCTTGTCACGTATAACAAAATACTCAATGCTGCATCACAGAGGTTGGGGGGAAAGGGATTGTTAGTAATGGGGATAACCAACCCTATTACTAGCAATATACCCTATTAGGTCTTCCTCCTTGCGGTTCCCCTTGGAAACCATTGTGAATCATTGTTGAATTTGTCATGATGGGCTAACTGACCTGTTTCATTTTCACTTATCATCCCTCACTGGTGTCCCGCCAGTGTATACCGATAGTGCAAACGGGGTTACCATATCATTATCACGCATTCAAAAAATGCTGCATCACAGAGGTCGTCAATAAGAAGCTGTTAGTGAATACATGAATTGTTAGTGGCAGATTTATGAGCTACTTGTTGTATGATCTATGATACATAATTTATTTGCATTACTTACAGCACACAGATAACAACATATATATATATATATATATATATATATATATATATATATATATATATATATATATATATATATATATATATATATATGCAAAAATAAATACAAAAAAAGAATGCATACAAAAAAGGAAAATACGTAAATTATTACTATTATTAACGTTTTTGTTCCCTATTGAGTACTTTTGAAATTATCAATCAGACATACTAAAAATTCAATACTTCCTTCAAGAGAAGACTGAAATCACATCTTATAATCAATTGTACATGATAATTCTATGCACTTATACATATGTATATATATTTATCTATTTACTTATTTACGTATTTATTTATTTATTTATTCACAATAGTGTTTGATGTATTTACATTATTTTCACTGGTACCTTTTCTGCACTGGATTACCCAAATTAAATTATTTTCTCTCTAACTACACAGGGTTGGCTGGAAGAGATCTCTTTCAGACACAAGTCCTCCCTTGCTAACAAGTTGTTAAACTAATCGTCGCATATATTGTTTAAGTGCAATAAAGAATATATAAAATTGTTATTGAAAATTGACAAATAATTCAATCGGAATTATTGCCTTGCTTCACTTTGAACTACATAGTATGAACGCAACGCTCTTAAGCGGCTTCAGAAAGTGAAGACTCAGTTCTACCGTATTTTTATACCACTAAGGTATAAAAATACTTAATCCTTCAACTAGTCTAGTTCTGTGTTTCACTTCGCTGCCGTCCCATGTGAATTACTGCGGCACGTAATTACAGTTTCGTTGTATCATTGCGGTTATGCATAATCTCTCACACAGCGAGCTATATACTGTGTCCTTGGTATAATGACAGATTATGCACTATTTGATTCTGATGTTAATTTCACTTTTTTGTCATAACGTCACAGAAAATGTTTAGGTGTCGGTTAATAAAAATAATAATAAATAGTTCATCCTCATGTCCTACAGCCTCAATGGTCGCGTACTGCGCGGTTTCAGAGATATTTCCTCCCACGAACACTCAGGTTGTGTAATGAGCTCCCTACCGAGGTTTCCTCAAGAGACTACAGCATGGGGTTCTTCAAAAGCGGGGTAAAGTGGTTTCTTCAGGGTCGGCAACGCGCGCGTAATACCTCTGGTATTGCAGGTGTTCATAGGCTACGGTAACCACTTACCATCAGGTGGGCCGTATGCTTGTTTGCCACCTCAGTGGTATAAAAAAAATAATAAATATTATTTTTGATTCTTTTACTATATCGAACAAGATCCTTTTTGAAAAACGTATTAGAAGTGAGAATTTTCTTCAGAATAAATAACTATAATGACTGGTCTGGTTAGAAAAAATGAATTCATAATCATCATTATATTAGCCGTTAATAGTTGCCACGTTTGACAGGCGGGTTGGCAACTGCAGTTAGAATTGGTGATGTTATGAGAGGGTCGCTGCTGCATGAATGCTCTTTCAAATTAATCTGAATGACGGTTAGGTTGATATTATTGTTATGTTCTCGCGTTGTTGTTCTGCGGGAAAGTGATTGTTAACTAACTAAAATGGATTAACTCTAATAGCTCTTTCATTAGCAATATATCTTACCAAGTCGAATTTCACGTAGTTTTCCATGGAATGCTTCTTAGATTAATTTGTCACGATGGACTAACTGACTTGTTCTCATCCTCGCATATTATCTCTCACTGGTGCCTCGCCGGATGGAGAACGTATCGAGTATTACGTTCTCCATTACCATTGTAACAGTCAACAAATGCCTGTGAGTTCACTACTACGGATTACAGTATTTTTTTTTGATGGGTGAAAATGGTATGGTAACCCCGCCTGCGCTAACGGGATACGCTGGCGGAGCACCAGTGAAGGGTGATAGGTGAGAATGAAAACAGGCCAGTTAGCCCATCATGATGAATTCATCAGGAATTAACCATGATAGTTTCCAGGGGGAACCGCGAGGAGGTCGACCTGGTTGGGTATATTGCTAGCAATGGGATTCTCAGTCTCCATTACTAACAATCCCTTTCTCCCCTACGGATTATAGTTCTGAGTACATTTTTTTTTTATTTTAAACTGTCGAGCTTTTGATTCTCTATTAAACTATTATTATAGTGTAATGTTGTCTGTGCATAAACGTAAAATGCCAATTACTCGCATATTACGTTAGCTAAATAGCAACCTCGGCTCCAAGATGAGCTCATGGTGTGCAGGAACCACGCTCCAGGTGCCCCGTTAGTCGCCGCGTGCGGCCGTGGTCGCGGTCGCTGCACAGATTAGCTGCCGTCTCTGGTTGCTCCCGCCCATGCTTACTTTGTACATGTCTATGTGTGTGTGTTTGCGCGCTTTTGTTTCGCGGACAGTGACATTGAATTTTTTGCAATGCCCTTTAAAAAAAATTTGCCTACAGTGAGTATTTGCATATATAAAGCATTCTGGATTCAATAGTCTATTGACTAAGGTGTTGTGTACGCAGTAATATTATCTTACGAACTTGTTAAAATGTACAAAATAAAATCTTTATCAGAAAGTCGCGGAAATATATCGAGTAAACAACGTGATCGTAACCTGAACAAAAGAGTTTGTAAATAATAATATGATCTAAAAAGAATCTGACTTCAATTATGGCAAATTTAGTACGACGTGGTTAACACGGAACAATCGCGTAACATACACACGAATAAAAAATATGAGATTGAGAATATTTATAAAAATATTAAATCGTATGACCTCGTAATCTAAGCTTATATGAATAAAAAAGTATAATATAAAGTATTAATTAATTTACAATAAAATAAATAAATAAACAAAAACTTATTGGGCTCGGCCGGGATTTGAACCCGGGACCTCTCGCACCCTAAGCGAGAATCATACCCCTAGACCAACGAGCCAGTTGTAAGATTTGTCGAAATTGTTAACTCGTTGCCGCAGTTCGCAGCTCGACATTCGCCGAGATTGGAAAGTGACGTTATCATACTATCTATATTATTGCGTGCTTATCTGATTTCTCAATTCTTTATTATGGATTATTAAGTTAATCGGTAGGTAGGTTATTTAACTTCTAAAAGTAACTATTTATAACTTAAACATTGAAAAGAGTCTTTAATATTTTTCGAGTATTCATTAGCTGTACGTGCTTGTCGCCAGTTTGACGTTAAAATTTATGTATCAATAAATCATTTCAATGCCAATTTATATTATACGTATGACGGCCATAAATAATAATATTTAGAAAAAGTATTTTACAATTATTTTAGTTATTTTTTGGGGCTTTACGAAAAAATACGCGAAGATATTTATATACAGGTACTATTACATAACAGTGTTCATATCATAACTTTAGCCTTGACAAGATATGGCAGGTAATGTAGAAATTTACAATCTCACGACTTTAAAAAATTATATATATATATATATATATATATATATGAAATAAATATTATTATGAAATAAAATTTTAATTTTAATTCATAAACATTTCATTCATAAACCTTAAATAAATAAATAAACATTAAACAAAGAGTCGTCACTTCATTTCACGCTAAACCCGCGTAAAATATTACTGAAATCGAATTGAAAATTACGAGTAGCTAAGAATTATATTAAACTAACCCATAATCTATGTGCATAATACGAAATAAATTGGATCGGGCTAAATGTGAACATAGAGTCAGTTTGTGGGGACAATTGGTTAAAACAGGCCACCGTATCACATGCTTGTCGTCCACTACAATTGATTGTGAACTCCAAATAGTACGTGAATAGGGTTGGAAATAGCTATGTGTAATATACAGCTGCTATCGTTACTCGCTGCTGAGTCGAGCGGCGGCTGCTCATGAGATGCAATTGAAGGCGATAACTGCAACCCAGTTTAGAAATAGATAATTTAATGAAAGCGTATGTAGCAAGCAAGAGATGTTTGCAAAGAATCAAGGCTTGAAGGTCTTTTGCTTTCGTCTCTTTCAGTGTTGCAATCTCATAAGGGCCTACGCAGATGAGGGATATTGCAAGATATTGCAGGCGTTCGTAGGCTACGGTAACTGCTTACCATCAGGTGGGCCGTAAGCCTGTTTACCACCTCAGTGGTATAAAAAAAAATTTGTTAGGCTAGACCTAGGTCCGAAGAAAGAAACCGTATACTTTTGTTAAAAAAAAAGTGAGCATGAACTTTTGTCCGCTCATAAAACGGGAGCTTCAAAAATCGCCATGTATATGTACAGTGTATAAGGCGTACCTGTAAATATGTATGTGATTTATTATTATAAAGAAAATTTTGTCTGCTAATAAAATGTTCATAGTCTGCGCGGAGTAAACTTAATATTATATTTTTTTTTAATCTATGACTCTTTAGCCTATGAATTAATCATACTAGCTAGGTTAGCTTTGGATATATTGAAAAAAAAAAATGTATGCGTTTATATTATTACTGTAACGATTTATTACCATTAATTATTGACTTTAAACGTAAAAATTTGCATTCAAAATGTATTATATATTTGAATATGATATAAGTTTATGTAAGAAATGTCTTTTACTCTTGATTTTTGGCGTTATCACCACCGTAGAGGATGTATCATACACTATATATGCTAAGTCTAATTAAAACTAGAATCCACTGGTCAACAGTCACTTGCCATCCGCTGTAAAGGCGACGGCGACCGGCAGACGGCAGGTGCAGCCTAACTGGAATTATATTTAATTACCTTGATACACCTCACCGACTTTCTAATGTCGTGAAGACAATCTGTCCCACTACTGTTTATATGTCGTGCAAATGTATATTATATTAGTATATATACGGTATTTTATGAAATGGAATAGCATCCCCGTTTCTCCCCTTGACGTTTGCGTGTAAAGATGACGGTGGTCATTTTCCATCAGATGTATAAACAATAAAGTCGCACCATGGCTTTCATTCCACCGTTTTTGATAGAAATCTAAAAAAGTATCACCTTCTCTTTTTGGGTTCCTTAATAATTAATTTCTTATACTAATACTTATAATTTCTTATACTATATATTTGTGTCTCTTCTTATATTGTCTAATTTCCATTATATTGCTCGTAGACAGTCAATGTATGCATTTGAGTATATTCATTGGTATCAGGTGCCCTTTGAAAATATTTGGTTCGATAGGAACGTCCTCAACCGACTTATCTCGCACTTGATTCGATTTTTTATCGATTGTGATGATTACGTATCTCAATTATTGTAATATTTGCTTATCATACGTACGGATGCTTACTGAGTAAAGTGTAATTTTATTTTAATTTATTTATTCATAAGTACATATATACGTGTACATGTTAGACTCAATGCTAAAAGCATTCTCTCCCAGTTAACTATAGGGAAGTGTCAGAATACTCGAATAGTAATACTAAAATAGTGTATATAAATAACAAATATATTTACACATGTATAAAATATACTATATTATACTCGAAATTGAGAATAATATAAAGTACTTACTGCTTGGATAAAGCAAAAAAGTGAGCATAAACCTTTTTTTTTAAAGACTGTTTAGTGGGGAGTCTCTTAATGGTATCTTGCATTGTTTTCATATTTTCTAAAATTTTCTATACATATACTCGTATATTCCGTGTATGGAGTAAGAACACAATGTGTCACTACTCCTTATCATTCCCAGTAGACGCTGACTGGCTAATAAAACAAGGCATAATACAACACTACAAGCGAAGGAAAGCTTGAATCAAAACTAAGCAAGCAAACTGTCTAGCATAGCTAGCATGATAAAAATAAACTATTGTGTATACTCCTAAGAGAATGGATCCGTGTCCAAAAGTGGGATGTTTAAAGATTCTATAGTTATGATTAGAAGTGATTTTTATACTTATTATCCAAGTTAACATTTTTGAATTGCCTTAAGAGTGTTCACCTTTTGCGCACCGAAGTGTGGCTTAAGGTTTTAGTTCGCTATTAAAGTACTTTTTAAATAATTAATCAGACACATTGAAAAATGTTCAATTATTTTAGAAATTTGACAAATAATTGCGACGATATCGTATTTAGTTATGAACGCTGCTGTCGCCCATCATGTGTAATGTTTGTTTGTACCTATGGCACGGTGAGTGACGCTGTGTGTCCGCGTGTCGGCAGGCGTGGTGCACGTGTCCGACGGCCACTTGGAGCTGCCGTCGGTGCGCAAGGAGTGGCGGCCGCTGCTGGCGCACTACGCGGGGCCCACCGCCGTCATCGTCGTCGCCGTACTCTTCGCCGTGTCGCTGCCGCTCGCCGGGTACGTACCGACCGTACTACTTGGAATTATTAACAAGTTAATAGCCCACGTGGTGGAAAGTACTATGTACTAGTTACCACTAAATACTAAGTAAGTGGAAACTTACTATAGGGAGATTTTGTACAAAAGTCGTTTGCTTGGGCACCTCTGTTCCATTCGCGTTTCTACCGTAAAACAGTTGTGTTTGCATGGCTGTGTTTCAGTTTGAAGGGTGGGATATGGCGTGAATTTACAGGGTACAGAGGAATAACACCTGAGTCCTCAGGAATGGCAATGCATGGGGGATATCATGGGCCAAACAGTATATACTGTTATGTCCATGGCACTGCTAATGTTTAGGTGCTAATAAGGTGGGCCATCAGCTTGTTTGACATTCTACGTTGCATAAAAAAGCAAAAGCAAAAAATGCTAAACGTTGAATTGTTAAATTTAATTTGTTATCGATGTAATATTCCAGTCTATTTTGGTGCTGCTGCTACTGGTGCCGGTCGGGCCGACGGCGGCGGCCCTTCGACCGCAAGTATGACGCGTGTCTCAAGGGTCTGCTCGCCATTCTCCTCATAGCTCTACTGACGCTCTTCCTGTAAGTGGTTTGATATAAACATAGCAAAAGCACAGTGTAAGGAGCAATGGTTTTATACGTAAGCTGTATGGATAAAGATAAAACTGTACTAGCGCGAGTGAAGGGAGAATCGAAACAATACTCTGCTAAACGTAACTCTCCTAGCCAGCGTGGTAATAGTGGTAGTGTCATAAAAAGTTTCGGACACGTTAAATCTTACTAATATAATAAAATTATAATTAGATGATATTCGTTCTGGTATTACAAAAACACCACTGCACCAAGTTGGATGCAGTTTTCACAGTCATATTCCTGAAGGTCTAATTTAAAATCTGGTGTATGTACTATCATGATCTAATAAGTACCACCAATTCACGCGTATGAAGCAGCGGGTAAAAGGCTAGTGTCCAAGAAATCTATTTTAGCTACTGAAATATATCGTTGTTTCGTTTTGCATTTAAAAGAAAGGAACTAAACCTGTAAAAGCGAAGGTTCGCTTGTAAGAGAGTGGAGTGAATGTGAATGAGCCACGAGGCCGGTGGTGGCGGCGCGTGTGCGGCAGGTTCGGCGTGGTGTGCGCGTTCGCGACGGAGGCGCAGCTGGAGGCGGGCGCGGCGCGCGCGGCGGGCGCGCTGCGCGCCGGGCTGCGCGACGCGCACGCGTTCGTCAACGCCACGCACGCGCACGCGCACTGGCTGCTCGTCGTCAACTACGGCGAGCTCGAGCGCAAGATGGACGCGCTGCTCACCGGTACGTATAGCTCCACACCTCCACACCTCCACACCTCCACACCTCCTCACCTCCTCCGCCGGACACTGCTTCCCGAGCTTGGTCCGTGACGAGAGACCACCGCAGCCCATGAATGCAGTCATTCACGCATTGACAAAGTTTATGATCTTGTATCATAGTTACCTAATATTTTCATCAAATCGAAACACAGCATACGAGCACGCGCTTCTGCGATATAATTAATAGTTGAATAAGAGATAAATTTATTCAGTGCTCCTTCTCCTCCAGCGGTTCACTATTTGTACAAGTGATATGATCAGTCGTCAGACAGTGCATAATACATTATCGAGGTTGTCTTCTGGCCTCTTTGCCAAATCTTATACTTTATAAGAGATAATAATCAATCAAAACTATCGTCATGAAATGTTCATGAGGTTTACATAGACATAGCTCTTCAATAATTCTAGTTTAAGGTTGACGAGCATGAAAATATGTACAACTTTACGCTGTAACAGTCATTTGTGAAGGACAACGTTCTGAACTTTAATGAAAACTTCAAATAAAACAGGTTAACACTCAGAAATTGTCATTAAGAAATAGAAATGTCAAATGTATTACTTTTCCATTTACCAATTTACTTTATACGCGTGTGGTGGTGGTGGTGGTGCGTGGCAGGCGCGGGCATGGCGGTGTCGGTGCAGCTGGGCGAGTTCTCGCACGCGGTGTCGGTGACGACGCTCAACAAGATGGTGCAGCAGCTGGACGGCGTACAGGCCGACCTGCGGGCCGTGCAGCACCTCACCGCCACGCTGCGCTTCAAGGCTGAGCAGCTCAACACCGGTGCGTGCCAAGTCTTCCCAAGTTTTACTGTTCACTACTGGGCTCTAGCGGTCCACGACCCACCCGCGGTTCCGGGTTTAATTCTCGGTCTTAAAATTTAGGAAATAAACTTTTCTGAACTGGCTCGAGTTTGGGTATTATGTATGATACTCCTAGATATCCTTTGCCCTGTTTTTCATAACACAAGGTATCCTGACTTGAGGATCTTAGTGTGATTCATGTAATTCACAATCAGGTCAATCTGCTGATATGCACGTCACAGTGGTTTCTAAACCATCGTGATTAATTTCTGCTCAACAGTCGCAGTTAATTTCACGATGGACCAAATGTCGTGACTTTATCTTCACCAATAAAGAAGATTAGGCTACTATCCAATTTTCATTCATTGACCAACCCGTCCATTTAACGCTGAATCCTATATAGTCAATTCTGAATATATTCGAAAACTCCTAATATCGCCATACCTTTGTAACTTCTTCACTCCGTCATCCACTTTCCCTCTTGACCATTGTAATATTGTACGACCTGTGTGCGGCGCTCGGTGTGCAGGCCTCCGGAAGGTGAAGCTGAAGCTGCTGACGACCCTGGCCCGTTGCGAGATGCCGCCCTGTATCAACCTGCAACGCAAGCACCGCATCGGCGAGCTCAACACAGATATACAGTATAGCCAGGTATGTACACACACACACACAGACACACTACCAGCACGACAGTTTTACAAATGTCAACTGTATATGTTGCATCCTTAATATCGACTTAAAAAAAGTTGCAAATATAAGTTTTAATTTTTTTTCACCTAAAAAAAGAGCAGGTTTCACTACCTAATTAATAAAACAGTTCTTTTTTGTACATTGACTAAGGTAAAGGAGAGTTTTTCTATCATCCTGTCAGTCAGTCGTTAACAGTTCATTGCAGGACATAGGTTTTATGTCGGCTGTTGAGGGGTTTTGTCAGTAGTTGCCGTGCTTTACATTCGGATTGGTAACCTTAGACTTTGGTGATGTTTTAAGAGGGACGCTGCTATTCATCCCTTAACGAAAAACTTTTTTTAGTCGTCTCTAACGACACCCACGGGAAAGAAAGGGATGGCCCATTCAGTGCTGGTACCACACGGCTGTTTTTCTAATTTTCTATTTTATTTTATGAGTAAGTGAGTCAGTATCTACAATATACCTATAAGAATATACTAGAAGATTTATTTCTAAGTTCTCAAAAAAATATTATGTAAATAACAAAAAAAGAACGTGGCTGATACTGCGTGATATGTCTTCGAACACATCGAGATTGTTTTTAATTAAAATTAAATTAAATTAATTTAATTAAAATAAATAAAATTTATAATTTCATGCATACACGGATTAGATGCTTGACAAATACTTCCCGACGGTAAGTATATTAACATATAGTATGTTAATTAATCCATTCCTTAAAATTAGTGTTAGTATTTATAAATAGGATCTCTAAAAAAAGGAACAAGTTATGTATGTACACCTTATATATATATATATATATATATATATATATATATATATATATATATATATATATATATATATATATATATATATATATATATATATATATATATATATATATATATATATATATATATTATATATATATATATATTTATATTGTTCGCGACATTATTTGTATATATCGTAATTTATAGTTGTTAAGTCCCTAGTTAATCGTTTCTGTATTCTGTTATAGATTTACATAGATTTAAGATAGTGTAAGTTAAATAAAGTATTCCTTTGCGTGTTGTCGTTATTACCTACGAATAGAAATTGTAACAATAAATAGAATTAAGAAATTGTAAATTGAAATAAAATAAATAAATAGACGCTATAGAGTACCGATCTGAAGAGACACGCGTCTCGTTCATTTTCGCCCCGTCCCGCTCGCACAGATCGCTATCGCGAGTTGGAAACGTTATGCGAGCGGGCGGGTATAAAGATAGGCCGCCTCCCGTCGAGCGGCATTCGCTTCCGGGCAGCGACGCACTACACTCGAGAAGAAATAGGACAAGAAGAAAAATACTCTCTTCAGACGGTACCGGAGGCTTCAGAATAGTAATCCCTGTGTTTCACTCCAGCCTGAACCAACGCCCCTACAGTCCACGCTCACCGAACGGCAGTCCACACCGCACATCGTGGTCCTTCGAGAAGCCGGATTGCTGGAGGAACACCGTTGGTACATCGAGAAGCCGGATCGCTGGAGGAAGACCATTCTGAAGCCGGATCGCTGAAATGCCGACTACGAGAAACATGAAGTCGTCGCAACAAAAAGTCGCCGTCACCGAAGCCACAACGTCCGCCGCCACGTCGACTACGGCCGCCGGAACGCTGTCCGTCGCTGCCACGCCGTCCGTTGCTGCCACCACGTCGTCTGCGGCTGTCAGAATGCCTTCTGTCGCTGCCACGTCGTCTACCGCCGCCACCACATCGACTGCGAACACGTCCGGCGATACGACGACCACAGGAGCCACGGAGACTACCGAAGCCACAGGAACGACAGAGGAGACAGCAAGGAAGAAGGAACCGAAGCACGGCACGGCACGCACGGTTCGCACCACGGCCTCGCAGAAGAAGAAGGCTCTGGCCAAGGCACGGGAGGAGCTACTTCGAAAGGAGGTGGAATTGGCTGCTGCACGTGTCGCCGCCCTGGAAGCCGAATCAGAGGACGACGAGGAAGTAGAAGACGACGACGCTACCGTCAGAAGAGAACGAACGTCGGATTGGGTTCGTCGAAGCACGCTGGCACTCACAATGGAGCCGCATGTACCAGAGATAGAAGAAGTCACCGGCAAGCGTCAGGGGTTCGTCCCATCGAGACCCGTTGAAGAGGATTCGAGAGCGCCGCCGCCACAGCCGAGCAGCGACGCACTTCACCGGGACCACGCACGCCACGTTGACCCACATGCCGCCATGCCTACGATAGCAGCAGCGATGCAGTCGATGAAGAAAGAAGAACCGGTGCTGAAGGTGGGCATCGATTGTAATGAGTTTGCGATCGCCATGCAGATGGCCGCTCGCAACATACTGCCCTCCACAGCGTCAAGAGTCACCGAGTTGCCAGTCTTCAATGGATCGTCGAGCGAGTGGTTACCATGGAAGATGGCCTATGAAGAGAGCGCAAGTCAACTCACAGAACAAGAGAACCTAGCAAGACTGCGCAGAAGCTTGAAGGGGGCCGCAAAGGACGCGGCACGCTCCCTATTCGTCGGGTCTACGACCGCAGAAGAAGTAATGAAGATGTTAGCCGCGAGGTTCGGCCGCCCTGGAGCACTCGTCACAGCCGAACTGAACAAACTCCGCGCGCTACCACGACTCTCGGACAACGCAAGAGACGTCTGCCTCTTCGCAAGCAAGGTGCAGAACGTCGTCGCCACGATACGAGCGCTGAACAAGAGTCACTACCTCTACAACGAAGAAATAGTGAGAAACGTCACAGAGAAGATGCCGTCGGTACTACGCTTCAAGTACTACGATTTCGCCAACGACCAACCGGAGGGACAACCGGACCTCATAACACTCTCTCTCAGTTCCTGCAAAGGACCGCCGCACGATGTGGAAACTTCGCCCCCGCCGAGGAGATACCGTCCGAAGACCGGCGGGAGTCCGCTCCTAGGAAGACGGCGAAGACATACACGACGCAGGAGAAACCCGCTACACCACCGTGCCCGATGTGTCGACGAGAGGGACACGCTCCATCGGACTGCAAGACGATGAAGGAAGCAGACACATCGGCGAGATGGGAGTTAGCGAAGACTCATAGGCTGTGTTTCTGCTGCCTCAAAGTGAGAAGATTTCGCCACGCCTGCAAGAGCAAGAGATGTGGAGTAGATGAGTGCACGCAGACTCATCACCCTCTGCTGCACACCACGCGACAACAGCCGGAGAATGAAGTAACAACACACGTCGTCGAGGACAAGTCCGCCGCAGTCACCGCATCGGCAAGGGAAAACGACAAGATCGCGTTCCTGAAGATCCTGCCGATACGAGTCACCGGTCCCACGGGAACGTGCGACACCTACGCGCTACTGGACGACGGGTCGACTTGCACCATCATCGAGACGACGGTGGCGGAGCGAATCGGTGCTACGGGTCCCCCCGCACCATTCTACATGGAAGGTGTGGCCGGGGCACGGATCAACGCAGCTCAATCGACGCGTGTTCACTTCAAGATCCGCGGGCGGAATTCACAAGAATACACAGTGGGGGCACGGACGATGGACAGACTGCAGTTATCACCGCAGTCGGTACCACGCAGCGTCATCAAGGGCTGTCCACATCTGCGGGACATAGAGAGGGAATTGGTCTACGAAGAGGGCAAACCGACGGTACTGCTGGGGCAAGACAACTGGCACCTACTGCTGGCCCACGAAGTCAGAAGAGGATCCGACACGCAGCCGGTCGCATCACTCACCAACCTGGGATGGGTACTGCACGGTACGAGTCGCGGCAGGACAAGACAGCAGGTGCACAGAATCAGCCACATAGTGACGACACATGAAGAGGAACAATCGATGGAAGAAATGATGAAGCAACATTTCGCGCTCGAATCGCTGGGAATCGCACCGAAGAGGTCTTACAATGAAGAGGAACGTCGCGCCCTACGCATTTTAGAGGAGAAAACTCGTCCGTTACCGGCGGGAGGATACGAGACGGGGTTATTATGGAAGAAGGACGACCCTGTGCCGCCGGACAACTACGAATCGGCAATGCGACGTCTCCAACTGGTCGAAAGGAAACTCGACAAGAATGAAGAAATCAAGAAGAGATATGAACAGCAAATGGACACGCTACTCAAGAACGGGTATGCTGAAGTCGCCCCGCCACGGAGTTCCCAACGGGTGTGGTACCTGCCACACTTCGCCGTCATCAACCCGCAGAAACCGGGGAAACTGCGGATCGTGCACGACGCAGCAGCCAAGACGAAGGGCATCAGTTTGAACGACATGCTGCTGCCGGGCCCCGACTTACTTCAATCGCTACCGGGGGTCCTCATGCGGTTCCGGCAACGACGGGTGGCAGTCACGGCGGACATAAAGGACATGTTCATGCGGGTCACCATACGGGAAGAAGATAGGGACATGCAACGGTTCCTGTGGCGAGGAGATCGACGAGAGGGTCCACCTGTGGAATATAGGATGAAGAGTGTCATATTCGGCGCAACATCGTCACCGTGTACAGCGATCTACGTCAAGAACAAGAACGCAGAACAGTACAAGGAAGAGTTCCCGGAGGCAGCAACGGCGGTGGTCATGAACCACTACGTCGACGACTACCTCGCCAGCTTCGACACGGAAGAGCAAGCCGTACGCGTCTCAAGACAGGTCGCACAGATCCACGGTCGAGCCAACTACTATCTCCAACGGTGGGCGTCGAACTCGCATCAAGTGCGCGCCGCGTTCTCCGACACCGGCGGGGACAGCGTGGTACAACTCGACGCGGAGAAGATACTGGGGATGGTATGGCGACCTTCTGAAGACACCTTAGGCTTCAACTTCAACGGACACAAGCTTCCGCCACAGATAGCCAGCGGGGAACAGACGCCGACGACGAGGGAAGCGCTACGAGCGATTATGTCGCTGTTCGATCCACTGGGCCTCGCCACTCCCATCACCATACAGGCGAAGAAGATATTGCAGGAGACGTGGCGTACCGGTATCGACTGGGACACCGAGCTGCAACCACGGGAAGCGGACGCCTGGCGGAGCTGGATGGACCACGTGCGACGGCTGTCCGCGCTGGAGGTGCCGCGGTGCTACCCGGAGGTAGCCACGGCCGATACAGCGGAGCTGCATACATTCGTCGACGCCAGCTCGGACGCGTACGCCTGTGCCGTGTACTGGCGGGCCGTAAGCGCGACCGGCGAGGTCCACGTGTCGCTGATCGCGGCAAAGGGACGAGTGGCCCCACTCAGCAAGGTGACCACGATACCGCGACTGGAGCTGCAAGCGGCCGTCCTCGGGTGTCGCCTATCGCGCACGGCAGTCGAAGAACACGACCTGAAGCCCGCTCGCCGAGTATACTGGTCGGACTCACGCACCGTGCTCGCATGGCTACGCACCGGTCCTCGCGCATACAAGCCGTTCGTCGCGCATAGAGTCGCCGAGATCGTCGAAGAAACAAAGACGAACGAGTGGAGATGGATACCGACGCGGCACAACGTAGCAGACGACGCCACACGCGACCCACCGACGGACTTCGGCTCGCAGCATAGATGGTTCCGTGGGCCGGACTTCCTGTACCTCCCCGAAGAGCAGTGGCCGCGTGAAGATAGTACGAGCGACGATAGTCAAGCGGAAACGGGAGAAGAACGCGTACACAAGCTACAGAACGCGACGCAGTTGTCTATAGCATTACCCGATCCGTCACGTTTTTCTAATTGGTTGAAACTTGTTCGCAGTTCAGCACGGGTGTTGCAGTTCATCGACCTCCTGCGACCGACCAGTCAACGCTGCACCGCCATCCGAAAGAGAAACAAGAAGAAAGAGAGCGCCGACCCCACTTGGACCCGCACGAAGAAAGTCGATAGAGAGAAGACGAAGATGAAAATCAAGAACAGCAATAGTCCATCTGTGTGTTTCATCCCCATAGACACACACTACCTAGATCGCGCGCGACGGCTATGGATTCGCGCGATACAACAAGAGGCGTTCGGCGACGAAATCGCAGCATTGAAACGAGAGAAACAGCTGCCGTCATCCAGTCGACTCATACAGCTGTCAGTCGTCATAGACAACGACGACATTCTGCGACTTCGATCGAGAATAGCAGCCGCCGCCGATCTGTCAGCCGAGCAACGAGAGCCCCCATCGTCGACGGAAACCACGCCTGGGTGCGCCTATACATCGCATGGGTGCATCGGAAACTTCACCACGGCGGCTTCGAGATCACCACGAACGAGGTGCGACAACACTTGTGGGTGTTGCGCCTACGACACGCCGTCCGCAGTGAACTGAAGAGGTGTCAGCTGTGCCGCCTACGAAGAGCAAGACCGGCGCAGCCGTCAACGGGCAACCATCCACAGAGCAGGCTGGCGCATCATCAACGACCGTTCACGTTCACCGGCCTAGACTACTTCGGGCCTATGACCGTGACAGTGGGCCGCACTCACCAGAAGCGGTACGGAGTGCTCTTCACCTGCCTAACGACGCGCGCTGTCCACCTAGAAATCGCCGGCAGCCTCAGCACGGACTCCGCCATAATGGCCCTGCGGCGCTTCATAAGCCGCAGAGGGTGTCCCACTGAGCTATGGTCCGACCAAGGCACCAACCTCAAAGGTGCCGACATCGAACTGAAGAAAGCAGCCGAGGAAGCCATCCAAGAAGAGTCATCAGTCCATTTCATCCGGTGGCGCTACATTCCCCCGAGCGCACCCTTCATGGGAGGTGCGTGGGAACGGTTGGTGCGTAGCGTGAAGACCGCACTAGCCGCCACGTTGAACGAACGGGCGCCCAAGGAAGAGGTCCTCCACACTCTACTGGTCGAAGTCGAGCACACCCTCAACAGCCGACCGCTAACCCACGTGTCGACATCGGCAGACGACGACAGCGCCCTAACCCCCAATCACTTCATATTGGGCGGTCCATCGCGCGTCCCACTGCCAGGCAGCTTCACAGAGAGCGACGCGGCGGGACACAAGGAGTGGCGTGCCAGCCAGAGGCTAGCTGATTGCTTCTGGAACCGGTGGGTGAAGGAGTACCTACCCGAGTTGCAACACCGGCGGGAGCCCCGAGCTACACACGGAGCCATCAAAATGGACGACCTGGTCCTGATAGCTGATGGGACCTTGCCTCGCAACACGTGGCCGCGAGGCGTGGTGGTGGCGACCTACCCTGGACCAGACGGCGAGGTTCGAGCGGTCGACGTGCGGACGAACAAGGGCATCCTACGGCGACCCACTAAGAAGCTGATCATACTGCCCACATCGACATCGAGCGACGCGAACACGAGTTAACTCCAGCTACGAGAGCTGCGGCGGGAGATTATGTTCGCGACATTATTTGTATATATCGTAATTTATAGTTGTTAAGTCCCTAGTTAATCGTTTCTGTATTCTGTTATAGATTTACATAGATTTAAGATAGTGTAAGTTAAATAAAGTATTCCTTTGCGTGTTGTCGTTATTACCTACGAATAGAAATTGTAACAATAAATAGAATTAAGAAATTGTAAATTGAAATAAAATAAATAAATAGACGCTATAGAGTACCGATCTGAAGAGACACGCGTCTCGTTCATTTTCGCCCCGTCCCGCTCGCACAGATCGCTATCGCGAGTTGGAAACGTTATCGTGCGAGCGGGCGGGTATAAAGATAGGCCGCCTCCCGTCGAGCGGCATTCGCTTCCGGGCAGCGACGCACTACACTCGAGAAGAAATAGGACAAGAAGAAAAAATACTCTCTTCAGACGGTACCGGAGGCTTCAGAATAGTAATCCCTGTGTTTCACTCCAGCCTGAACCAACGCCCCTACAGTCCACGCTCACCGAACGGCAGTCCACACCGCACATATATATTATTTTTATTAGCTTACATACATTATGTAGTGTCGTTGGTGCAGATACAGGTTTTTTTTTTCTTCATATTTTAGTTTTTATTTTAATTATAAAATTTAAGGTGCGTCAACTAAGTCAAGGTGTGGCCGATAACGATGATTTTATTGCATAATTTTTACTAATGGAATATACAATCAAGGCAGTCCACTTTTATTAATTGTACATGAGAGGAAAAATAGTATTATTGAAACGATTACCAAAAGCGATTTCATTTTACTAAAAAAGAGTGCCGTTTAATTTAGAATTACATCTGAACATAGCAACTTACTGCGCTTTAGCAATACATATAAAAGCAAATAGTAGTTGCAATGTACTTTTATGACTTAGAATGGCAAACAAGTTAACGGTCCACTTGAAGGAAAGTGGTAACCGTCGCCTATAAACATGAACGGTACTCCCTCATGCGTTGCAATTTTTTGATCCCTATGGTATTTTTAATGGGCGAATTTGGAATAGGATCGCCTGCGCGATCGGTACACGCTGGTCGGGCAGGACTATGGTGTTTTACGGTTGTACCCAGAAATTTCACTGCCATATTCCACTTTTTAAATTGAAAAACCACAAATACATCACAGCTGTTTTATGGCAAAAACATGATGGAACAGAGCTACCTGTACAAGTACAAACCTCCTTCTGAGCTTGTTAAAAGAATTGTATATAAAAACTATAGCGACAGATATGACGAAAGAAAAAAAATCATAAACTTTAGCTATGAATCAATCTATGCTTTTCGTTTGAAGGGTGGGATTTGGCGTGAATTTACAGGGTACAGAGGAATACCGCCTGAGTCCTCAGGAATGGCAACGTACAGGGGGTATCATGGGCTAAACAGTATACTCTGTTATGTCCATGGTACTGCTCATGTCTATAGGCGACGGTTACCACTTTCCATCAGGTGGACCGTCAGCTTGTTTGCCATTCTAAGTTGTATAAAAAAAAAATATGATAATACAACACTACCCATGCAGAAGACCTGTATAGTCTGTCTTTGGGTTTACAAGTGGATGCTTGTATAATTGTGTGTTCTGAATATAACTTGTGCCGTGCGTGTTAGATGCCGGACGTGTCGGAGCTGCTGAACAACGTGACGTCGCTGCTGGACAGCCGTATCAAGGAGGAGGTGGCGGACGGGTACCGCGTGTTCCGCGACATACAGCGCGGCATACAGCGCTCCGTCGACGAGCACATACCGAGCGTACACCACGCCATCACCGACACAGGTAGGTCACCACTGCGACACGGAACCTAAGAACAAGGAATCCTAAAATAAAATTTGTAAGTTATATGGTTGCCTCCTTTCTTCTTATGCGTATATAAGTAGTAAAAAGAGGACGAAAGATACACCATCAGTTGCTATTGTTGTCAATTCATAGCTGGCTAGTGTATAGAAAATGTTTGATATGTCTATTATTTGTCAATGACAAATTTTACATTACTAGATTATATATTTGACAAAGTTAATGTAGAAAGTATGCAAGCAGGTTGTATTTGAATTTGGTAGGGTTATACGGCTGTATATTATTTTCTATACACTAGCCTGCTATGAATTGACAATTTTATCACTCCTACGTAATTCCTTGTTCTTAGTACGGAACGCAACGGATTTTACTTTGCAGACTTATTTTTTTGTGGCGGCTATTGACAATTAATTATGTTATGAATAAAACTGTCGAAATAAAGCAAAAAAGACCATTTTGTAAACAAAGACCCCCTGTTCCTAATTCAAAACTTTCAATATAATAAGTCATAGAAACACATGAATCAGTATATATGTGTACGTGCGTGCGCGCGTGCGTGCGTGCGTGCACGTACACGGTCCCGCGAGGCTCGGTGCAGTAGTAGTAGTGGTATGGTTCCGTGCAGGCGAGCGGCTGGCGTCGCTGTCGGAGCGGATCCGGGCGACGGCGGGCGAGGTGAGCGACATGCTGCAGCGGCACGAGCGCGCCAGCGACCGGCTGCAGGCCGCGGTGGCGCAGTACGGGCCCTACCGCCGCTACGTGGGGCTCGGCACCGCCTCCGCGCTGCTGCTCACACACACACCACACACACACACACACACACACACACACACACACACACACACACACACACACACACACACACACACACACACACACACACACACACACACACACACACACACACACACACACACACACACACACACACACACACACACACACACACACACACACACACACACACACACACACACACACACACACACACACACACACACACACACACACACACACACACACACACACACACACACACACACACACACACACACACACACACACACACACACACACACACACACACACACACACACACACACACACACACACACACACACACACACACACACACACACACACACACACACACACACACACACACACACACACACACACACACACACACACACACACACACACACACACACACACACACACACACACACACACACACACACACACACACACACACACACACACACACACACACACACACACACACACACACACACACACACACACACACACACACACACACACACACACACACACACACACACACACACACACACACACACACACACACACACACACACACACACACACACACACACACACACACACACACACACACACACACACACACACACACACACACACACACACACACACACACACACACACACACACACACACACACACACACACACACACACACACACACACACACACACACACACACACACACACACACACACACACACACACACACACACACACACACACACACACACACACACACACACACACACACACACACACACACACACACACACACACACACACACACACACACACACACACACACACACACACACACACACACACACACACACACACACACACACACACACACACACACACACACACACACACACACACACACACACACACACACACACACACACACACACACACACACACACACACACACACACACACACACACACACACACACACACACACACACACACACACACACACACACACACACACACACACACACACACACACACACACACACACACACACACACACACACACACACACACACACACACACACACACACACACACACACACACACACACACACACACACACACACACACACACACACACACACACACACACACACACACACACACACACACACACACACACACACACACACACACACACACACACACACACACACACACACACACACACACACACACACACACACACACACACACACACACACACACACACACACACACACACACACACACACACACACACACACACACACACACACACACACACACACACACACACACACACACACACACACACACACACACACACACACACACACACACACACACACACACACACACACACACACACACACACACACACACACACACACACACACACACACACACACACACACACACACACACACACACACACACACACACACACACACACACACACACACACACACACACACACACACACACACACACACACACACACACACACACACACACACACACACACACACACACACACACACACACACACACACACACACACACACACACACACACACACACACACACACACACACACACACACACACACACACACACACACACACACACACACACACACACACACACACACACACACACACACACACACACACACACACACACACACACACACACACACACACACACACACACACACACACACACACACACACACACACACACACACACACACACACACACACACACACACACACACACACACACACACACACACACACACACACACACACACACACACACACACACACACACACACACACACACACACACACACACACACACACACACACACACACACACACACACACACACACACACACACACACACACACACACACACACACACACACACACACACACACACACACACACACACACACACACACACACACACACACACACACACACACACACACACACACACACACACACACACACACACACACACACACACACACACACACACACACACACACACACACACACACACACACACACACACACACACACACACACACACACACACACACACACACACACACACACACACACACACACACACACACACACACACACACACACACACACACACACACACACACACACACACACACACACACACACACACACACACACACACACACACACACACACACACACACACACACACACACACACACACACACACACACACACACACACACACACACACACACACACACACACACACACACACACACACACACACACACACACACACACACACACACACACACACACACACACACACACACACACACACACACACACACACACACACACACACACACACACACACACACACACACACACACACACACACACACACACACACACACACACACACACACACACACACACACACACACACACACACACACACACACACACACACACACACACACACACACACACACACACACACACACACACACACACACACACACACACACACACACACACACACACACACACACACACACACACACACACACACACACACACACACACACACACACACACACACACACACACACACACACACACACACACCTCTCATATACTCATTCGCACCTATATGTATGTGTTAAATATGTACTCATATTCATTCATATAATTCATATAGTTATACAGTGAACGCTCTATATAAGTAACCTCTCTATGAGCAACATTCTTTATATTTTATTTATTCTACTTAGTTCAATAAAAAAAAATAAGTAAAAATATTTCCTAGGTATTTTTATACTCCTTGTTTCTTATAAGCAATTTTTCCCAATAAGATTTTTTTTATTGAAAGTGGTTCAATTGAGTATATATATACGTATATATACACAAATACGTGTGTGTGTATATATATATATATATATATATATATATATATATATATATATATATTCAAAGACATAATTTTGAGTAAAATCTATCACTGGTGTTTTCATCGCTAGCGAGACTATAAGATAGAATGAGATAGCTAGAATGAGCTAGCTGTCTTATTCCAACTCATGGCGTCGCTAGCGACAGCCAGCGTAGGATAGTTTTTAACAGCGTGTATTCCGTGCGGTGCGCAGATCACGTGCGTGATGGCGTGGGGGCTGATGTGCGGCGTGTGCGGCAAGCGGCCCGACGTGTACGGCGCCGGCGACTGCTGCAACAAGGGCCAGGGCTCCAAGTGCCTGCTGTGGTCGGTACCACGCCCCCTGCCTTACGACTTGACACTTTAGCTATTGAAACATAGTTAAACCGATTTCCCATAGCAATACAGTCCGACCCTTCATCTGTGTGATTTTCTTTCATATGTTAATTATTGATAAAACTAGTTCTTCATGCCAAATTATAGTTGTATATTAAATTACATGACATAGTCAAATGTCAAGAGATACCAAACAAAAAACGCACAGTCACTTTGTATAATATTGGTAGATTATTATATGAAATTAAAATTTGAAACCGATATTTAATTGTTTATTATTTTTTACTCTAAAAAAATATTGATATATATATATATATATATATATATATATATATATATATATATATATATATATATATATATATATATATATATATATATATATATATATACTCGGTGAGAGCTGAAAGAGATTCTTAACTTTTTTTTACGCAACTTAGAATGGCAAACAAGATGACGGCCCACCTTATGGAAAGTGGTAACCGTCGCCTATAGACATGAGCAGTACCATGGACATAACAGAGTATACTGTTTCGCCCATGATACCCCCCATGCGTTGCCATTCCTGAGGACTCGGGTGTTATTATAACTTGTTTTCCTATTTGTTCTCTATGGTATATTGTATAATGCGAGTCAAGTGATTGATAAATTGCTAATTCCTAGAGTGCTGTTGTAATGTTTGCTATAATGTCCGCCCGCGTGTTTGTTTACCAGCGGCATGGTGATAATCTTCGCGCTGGGCGGCGTGGTTACGCTGGTCATGCTCGCGTACTTCGTGGTCGGCATCACCGCGCAACGCTTCGTCTGCGACCCGCTCACGTTAGTACCACCTTACCATACCTCTCCATGTACCATAACTATATTTATTCATCATCAACATTTCAGCCATTATTTGTCCACTGCTGGACATAGGCCTCCCCCATAGACTGCTGTGAGGAGCGGTCCTGAGCCACTTGTTCTCACTATTATATCATCGTCATCTTTCTACCCTTATCTCAGTTATTATTTGTGGTCGGCGTAATATGGTTTTATCCATATTACTAAAGGATTTGGATTGTAGTTTAACGACCGGCCGCCTGCCTGACGTCAACCGTGCGTTTTTCAAGGCACTTTCTTCCACGCACAACCATTCTTTGGAATCAACTTCCAGCAGCAGTATTTCCGAACCGATACGACAACATAACCTTCAAGAAAAGAGTATATTCCTTTTTAAAAGGCCGGCAGCACACCTGCAATGCCGCTGGTGTTGTGGGTGATCATGGGCGGCGGTAGTCACTTACCATCAGGTGAGCCGCAAGCTCGTTTGCCCCCTGTGTTGTAAAAAAAAAATCTTTGGGAATTGTTCTCGCCATATGTATTACTTTATAATATTTACTGTGTATGTACATATAAGCCACATCATATTAAGTTTTTCTAAAATGCTCGAAAAAGTAAACAGTAATGATATGTTACAATTATTTCTATTTATACATTGTCCTAACGTTAAAATATTGACTTCTGTGTTATATTTTTTTTTATACAACTTAGAATGGCAAACAAGCTGACGCGGACGGCTCACCTGATGGAAAGTGGTAATCGTCGCCTATAGACATGAGCAGTATCATGGACATAACAGAGTATACTGTTTCGCACATGGTAGTGTTAGATGAGGTGTTATTCCTCTGTACCCTGTTTATTGTAATCTTTAGATACCTACTCCATGTAATGCTTACTCTTGTGGAAATAAAGTAAAGCAAATAAAGTATTCGATTGATCGAAAGTATAAATAATATCGTCCAAAGCTTTTTGTTTTTTGATTAATAATAATAATAAATTAAAATTTATTCAACACTCCATACAATTAAGGCATAAGAATGAATTGACTGCTAAAGTACAAGAAACGGGTACTCTGTCAGATCCTCTCGATTAAAAAAAACATAGCATCCAGGGACTGGTAGAAAGATTTACAGACTGAGAGCCGATTAATGGATTGGCTTCACCATATAATAAGAAAATTAAAAACTAACATCTAAACAGCATATTGCATTATTGTTCTATAGAGGAAGGATTGCCAAGGAGTAAATTAAAAAAAAAAAAAAACAGTTGTCCATTTAATTGTCGATGAGGGTAATGCGTATGTATGTGTGTATGCGTGTATGTGTCGCAGCGAGCCGCGCGGCAGCCGGCTGTTCGCGGACGTGGAGCGGTTCGTGCAGCTGGAGCGCGCCGTGTACAACGAGTCGGGCGGCGACTTCAACCTCACCGCGCTGCTCACCGCCTGCCACCGCAACCGCACCATCTTCCAGGTGCGTCCACCGTCACTCCTTCACTGCCGCCACACCGCACACCGCACACCGCACACCACCCGCACTACTGCCTCTTGCCTCGTCTACATTCTAATCACCATTCCATTCCAATACAGCCGATTTTTATACATGAAATATTTTTTTCTCAAACATGCTTGGAAATGTGAGCATTATCTTGACAATCTTCTTCGACATAAATCAAAATTGCCGTACTGGCCAGATACATGCGGGCAGTGGCCGGCAAAAGTTGTATGAAAATCCATATCTGTCATGTTTTGCGGCCAGATAAATTACTATGTAAATTCATATCTGTCCTGTAATTTAAAAATGGAATGACCTTTTATTTCGAAACATGGCTACCAAGGAGGTAACTAATAAAAGGTTTCTTTTTTAATTTCGAACTGGCTTGCAAATAGAAAGCTGTTTATTGAAAAAAAAAAAAAAACAAAGGAACATTATGGCGCGTGAAAAATTATTATTGTTTGTTATTCGTCATTGAACTTAAAAAGTAAAATTGTGTTTTTGATTTCCGCGCATTGTTTAAAAAAAAAGTACTATACAAGCTTTAGCCACAACTAGGCATTGATGGACGAACGTGCAAATGTGGGCCGAGGCGTAGCCGAGGCACACATACGTGAGTGCCTCAGTTGCTGGCCGCTGCAGTAATGTACTATTAAAATCAGTTAAATACTTTTGAGTTTGATCACAATAGATAAAACTCGAATTTTTCTTCTTATAATATTAGTTCAGATGAATTATAATAAGAATAACTTTATCTTTGTAAAGATAAGTGCGCGCGTGCGCGCGCTCTTATTTATGATCGTGTGTGTATGTGTGTGTGCGCGTGTGTGTGTATGTGTGCGCGTGTGTGTGCAAGTGCGCGCGCGCGCGCGTGTGTATGTGCGTGTGCGTGCGCGCGTGTGTTTGTGTATATTTTTGAAACATTTCAAATTCATATCACTTTTGATTGTATTCGATAACTGTAAACTGGATTGTCACTCCGCTCATCAATTACATTTGGGAATGTAATAAATGTACGGGGTGACGATGCAATACGTGTTCTCTGGTGGTCGACGGGCGGGGGGGTTCTGAAAGGGGTGGGAGTGGGCGACGTAGCGAGGCAGGCGAGGTTTGACGTGCGCGGCGGCGTTGCAGACGCTGCAGCTGCACCGCGCGGTGAACATGAGCGCGTGGCGGGCGCACGCCATGCAGGAGGTGGCGCGGCGCGTGGCGGCGCTGCGGCCGCAGTACCCGGCGGCGCGCGCGCCCGTCACCATCCTGCGGGACAGCGCCAAGCGCAAGCTGCGCCAGCTGGCCGACACCGGCCTCTCCGACTTCGACTTCGACCGCATCCTCGACGCGGTGAGTGCCTGCTGCTGAGTGCTGCTGCCGCCGTTGCTGCCGCAGCAGTCGCCCTGGTTGCAATTTTGGAGAATAGCTGTTTTTGTTATACACTTCTGGTAATTTAGTATGACAAAAGAGTTGACGGTTTGTCAATGGAAAGCGGTAAGTGTCGCCTTTTTTACATTTAAAAAACACCATTATGGTAGAATGTTCTGTTTCATCCATGACATTTCTGTATCTCTAAATCTGGCATATTACATTTTTGTAACTAATAAAGTTAGATTGATTTGCTTAGCAATAAAAATAAATGAAACAGTCGTATAGTCAATATTTGTAAAAAAAAAACTATTTTCCAATGAGATGAACGTATTACGAGATAACGAATACTGACAGTATTTCATTCCAAATATATCGAAAATTTAATGAAATATTGAAACCTAGATTAAATTTTAATTAAATGTTCGTAATTATACAAAATATGAAAGTTACGATAGTGGTCGAAGTGTCGAAGTAGTAGTGGTGATAGCGTAGTGACGTATCGCGCTGTGGTGCAGCTGGAGACGAACATGACGTCGCTGGCGCTGGACGCGCTGGCCGAGCAGCTGAGCGGCACGGCGCGCGCCGTGTCCGAGCGCGCCGGCTACGGCAACGTGACGCGCGAGCTGGCCGCCGCCGCCGCCGACCTGGCCGACCTGCACCACGACATCGTGCTGCCCATGCTCAACTACACCGCCGCGCTCAACGTGAGGCCTCACACGCACACGCACACGCACACGCACACGCACACGCACACGCACCGCCCGCACGGACACGCACCGCCCGCATACACATGCAATGTCCGCACACACACGCACCGCCCGCACACGCGCACGCACATACACGCACACACACGCACACTCTCGCGCACACGCACACACACACGCGCGCACACAGACACACACTCTCGCGCACACGCACGCACACACGCACACGCACACATGCACATACGCACATGGACACGCACACTCGCGCACACGCACACACACGCGCGCGCACACACACACACGCACACTCACGCACCACCCAGACACACCATGGGTAATATCGACCCAAATATATACATATATTGACCCAATAACAGGTACTTTAGATATCGTTTATCCAATATATAATATCGAAACAATATATAATATAATAACCGCTCGTGATGAATATAAGTACTACACACACTAGACTCTCCACACGCACCCGTTACGTACACCCACCGCCCACACAATCCTTTATACTTACATATATTTCATTATTCATATACACCATTCATACAAACGCCTCATTTATAGATTTAAACATTAACAGTGTACTACAAATTCTAAGACTTTAAGCCATCTCATACTCATACAACAATTGATGAGACTTCATGCAACGTTATTATAAAGTAAATTTTCTCGTTGATTTCTTGTCAACGATTACCAGTTACTCGCCGTGTAGGTCCCGGCTTAGAATGGACCACCCCTTCCTTTCCCGTGGGTGTCATAAGAGGCGACTAAGAGAGCATATGGTAGAGGGATGGGCAGCAGCGTCCCTCTAAAAGTATATGTAAAAGCCTAACTGCGGTTGCGAACCCGCCTGCCAAGCGTGGCAATTACTGGCGAAACTCCTCTGAAATAAATAAATTACCACTTATAATTACCACTTTACCAACAGTTACATTAATTGAATATCATTATTTTACATATGATATTATAAATAAAACAAATTAATTTCTTTTTCAAATTACAGACGACAGCTATGAAACTACGCGACGAGCTCCGGTTCAATCACACGTCGCTCAAGGACGCCATCTCGTACCTGATATACGAGACGACACAAGCCGAGCTGTATCTCAACACGCAGGGGCCTGATCTAATGCAAAATGTAAGAAAATGTGTTGTTTTTTAATCGAATGAATATGTCTGGAAATGTTAAAATGTAGATTAATTAGTTAGATAATAAATAAAAATTAATAGTTATTTTGCTATCTCCTTCCCTTAAGAGGGGAGATGTGAATTTTGTAAAAATTAATAGAAAGTAAGGAACGCTTTGAAAGATTTGTCATGATTTTGTAAGAATAGGTATGATAATAAGATTGTGTGCGTGCATGTGTGCGTGCGTGACTGTGTTTTTTCTTTTATACAATTTAGAATGGGAAACAAGCTGACGGCCCACCTGATGGAAAGTGGTAACCGTGGCCTATAGACATGAGCAGTACCATGGACATAACAGAGTATACTGTTTCGCCCATGATACCCCCCATGCGTTGCCATTCCTGAGGACTCAGGTGTTATTTCTCTGTACCCTGTAATTTCACACCATATCCCACCCTTCAAACCGAAACACGAATAGGACAGAGGTACCCAAGCAATCGACTTTTGTACAAAGTCTCCCTCTGTGTAGTAATCATATGTGTGTGTGATACATATTTTTAGAAGTTAATTTAATCTTCAAAGTCAATAACTTGTTAAGTGAGTTCTACTAAATATTTAAATCTAGTTAGCTTCATATTATGATTATTTTTGGTAGCCGATTAACCCATGGCAGATGCATCAGATTATTAAATTGTATAATTTATTACTTCTGGACACATTGCGTCGAAAGTCGGTTACTACGACGACAGAGCTCTTAGAGTGTTAGGTGTTTGAACGATGGAAGATCGGCAACCTCGTACTGCATGTTTTTTCATACAGTACACTGTACTTAGCGGACAGTTCGTGTAGATTGGCTAAGTGTGGTGTTAACGTCGGTATCGGCGATGGTTAGAGTGGTCGTTTCGAGGAGCCGGAGTAATGTTTTTGAGTGCGGCGTGTGGCGGCAGATGACGCGCGAGTTCGCGGAGATGGTGGGCGCGATGCTGGACGGGTACCTGGCGCGCGTGCAGCACGCCGCCGACGAGCGCCTGGGCCGCTGCGGCCCGCTCTCCGCCGCCTTCAACGCCACGCGCGACGCCGCCTGCCGCAACATACTCATGCCCACCGTGCGTACCGCGCGCACACGCGCACGCGCACACGCACACGCACACGCACACGCACACATACACGTACACACACACACACGCACACGCACACACACGCGCGCACACACACATACACACGCACGCACATACACACAAACACACACACACACACACACACACACACGCACACACACACGCACACACACGCACACGCACACACACACATGCTCACTATTCATAGCTTTATTTTTTATATTTAGAAGACCTTATAAACAAGTCTATTTAAAAATCATTTCTAGTTTCATTATTCTCTTGTCTTTTTGCATTTATTCAAAGTCGGCGCAGTATATCTTCTGTCTATCACGCGAATTACTATCAACCATCATATCTCATTCCCCTTCTTTACATATCATCTTTTATTCGGATCGAACTACTTTTATATTCAAAATCATTACTAAATCGAAGCTTTCGTGCCTCCTAAAAATGTCTTTTATTTTACTAATTTCTCACATAAATCGCACGTTTTTACCTCTAAATAGGATGTAAAAGCTTATATCAAAGCACTGAGTAATTTCAATAAAACAAATAAAAAAATTAAGACAGATTTTTTTAAACTCTGAAAGAGTAAAAAATTTGCGTGCAAATTACACGAACATTCAGCAACATCGGTTTACGTATACATGCCGCTGTTAACATGGACGGTGGCACGGCATTTCAGAACGGCTACTGGATGTCTCTGGCGTGGTGCGTGGTGATGGTGGTGCCGCTGCTGGTTGTGGCGCAGCGGCTGGCGCGGCTCTACCTGCACGTGGACCCGTACCCCGGGCCGCTGGTCGAGGCGTGAGTACCGCCCTTTGTACACTACCGGCGCGACCACTCCCCCCGCCTTACACACTCACACCCACACACACACACTCACACTACGCGCAACACTAGAAGTATTTATACTCATTACGTAACTCGGTACCAATAACAATTATTACGTAATTTTTGTTTATCTGTGGATAAATGTCCAGTTATTTCATTTGTAAATTTTAAAAAGTGTGAAACTTTTGTCTATGGATATGGGTGGATATCCTCGGCCTAATTTATGAATTAGTGGTAAACACTTCTTAGTACAATTATTAATTAATTCAATTTAATATATTTATATTATACTGGACACAAAAGGATTCTAACTGGAGTCATTATTTTACATAAGAATTTAAAACTGCCTAAATATAAGTATTGTAATATTAAATACCCACTACACCTTTCCTTCAAAGTACATTTTAGTGAACAAACACACAAAAATACAAAGCGAATCCCACTCCACACAAGTGTTGTCATACAAAAATGATTGAACTGATGGACTGCTGTCAATCATTATGTGAACGCACGCGCACCTTATAATTTCAGCTTCAATTATTTTTATATGGCACTTTGATATAATGTTACTTTGTAAATGCACTGTATGCATCCCTAAATTAAGGTCTGATTTATCGTATACACTCCATGGTGTTTTCAAGAAAAAAAATCTATTTTTTAAATTCAAATAAACTGCATTTTTTAAATTATGTAAACTTGATTGTATCGTTCGATTGACACAGTTCAGATTACATCGATGCCCTTAATTTTTAACGTGTAACCCAATAAATTGTACATTTTGAAAAATAAATATTTTTACATATAATATACTAGTTGCAACCTGTGGCAGATAAAAAATATCCTATTTTTTTGCCTAGGAAATAATAAGTAATGCAAGTTCCACTATATTAAATTCCATCCAAACCTGTTAACCTATTTCGATTTAAAGAGATGAATATATCATTATAATCTTTTACATTTATAATACAGGCTGAGTTATTATGATTACATATTTAGGGCTGCATACAGCGAATGCGTGCGCGACGCACTGACTACGGGCGCACGCGCACGCTACACGCAATAGGTTAAGACTCATTCACATACCATTATCATCACTGATTGTTTGCAGTTGATTTTGAACCTTATTATTTTGAATGCTCGCAAGATCGAAACCAGAGCATACGTATCAGAGAAGGCACGATACATTTTGATGTTTATCAACTATAAGTCGATCGATTAAAATAATAAGAAAATCATAAGACTGCAAACTCTTTTTTTTTATTATTTTTAAATTTATTTTCGTTTAACTTGGATTGTTCAGTTTTCTTTTTTGTTGGGAGCTGTGTTAACATTCAGTTTGTACTGTATGAGTTTGTCGATGTGTCTGATTTGGGTTTGTTGCGCACACTCATCCCGCTGCCTCTGTATGGGTTTGCCCCTTGCATACAGATTAACTCAGAATGCACCAGAACTGACCTGGCCCTCTACTGCATCTAGAGAGTGGGACGTGAAACTTTTGATCCCCTGGCTCAAACGGTAGCCGATACATATTCGTATGGGTTCAGTATTTGTGAACACGAGCGATGGGGTCTGGTACGAAGAGCTAGCGCTGCGCCATCTAACGGCACTACATTGTCGGAAACTATTATTGATGAAAGTATAAACGAGGAGACGAGTGATTCATTGCTCTGCGAACCAGGGCATTGTGTATATATGCTTTGATAAGTAAATGATTAATGTAACAAGTAAATTTAAAATGATTTAAAATCCCTTATTACATTAATGTAAAATTATTGATTTAAAGGTACAAAATGTTATGAAAGTGATAGAGTCGATGCCATATAATATTGTATTATTCGAAAAGTTAAAAAAAAAAACAACCAATCGGTACGGTCTCTATACTTGATGAAATGAATAAAACGTAATTTGTAATCAAGTATTTTTTTTAATCTTTATTTTTTATTACATTAATAAATATTAGATAGATTTAAAAGATTTTAAACGTGGGACAAAAGTACGGTTAGATCTCAGCGAGCGATGAGAGTTTAATTTTCTGTGTTCAGTTTTCATGTTTTAGTTGGCTCACTCATCCTCATTACTTAGGTAAACTAAAGAGCCTGGCGCTCCATGACAAAACGTCCGCAGTATGTTATATGATTTGACCCAACCCAGAAGAACTGCGCTGCTGGCAGTGGGCAGCGCGCATAGATATATATGAAAATAGACGACGCAAGTAGTTCGATCTATTAAAATTATTAATTTATAAACACTAGGCGTGTCCTATTTTTTATCTTTAATGTGATATTGCAAAAATCTAAATTAATGACAGCAAAGCCTTTCTGCATCAAAGTCTTTTGAAAATATCACGTGCAGTGCTATTGTCTTGTCTATTTTTTCGAATACGAAACAAAATTAAGACGGAATTCATGTTATTTCGAGGTTATTTAGAGCGAAATATCAGTGTGCAAAGTGAATACAAAAATAAAAAAAAGGAACCCAGACTGGGATTTTATATAAAAGTTACAAGCTTGCTGTATGGATAAACACCTAAGCAAATAAGCGTGTTTCGGTATGAAGGGCAGGATAAGGTAGTGAAATTACCAGAAACGGAGAATATTTTAGGGCGTTCCGAAATGACAAAACATGTGCGATACCGTGGATATTACTAAGTATTGTGCGATGTTCATCGTTGTCGTCGTTCGACATTGCAAGGTGCATAGAGAATTGTTGAAAGTAGTTGCGTCGTCTATTGAGATGTATAGCTGTGCGTGCGGGGGCGCGTAGTGTAACGCGGCGTGTTGTTGGCAGTAGCGAGTACGAGCCGATGTGCGCGGCGCGCGGCTGGTGGCGGTGACCCTACGCCTCGTCCGGTAACGCTCGGCTCGCAGCTCGCAGCTCACAGCTCGCCATCGACGACGCCGCGCCGCCGCCCCGGCTCCATCTATATAATCTCTAATGATCGCCGTAGGCTAGTCGCTTTCAAATTGAAACAGTACTGGCAAAAGTTGCACATTTAAACAGTAGTCCGGATATTTTAGGTTTAAACTAATGAATATCACGTGTAGCCTACGTCTTATATAGATAACGAGTTAATAGTTTAAACGCGAAAATTAAACATCTTTCTAAGTAAAAACAATAAAGCAGGATATGTCGAATATCTGAACAAAGATAGAACCAGAGATCCAGATAGAATCGAATAAATCTGCGCAAATTTAAACTAGCAATTGTGACTCTAGCTGAATATATATTTTTACACGTAGGCTTTATAAGAGTCAATACAATCTCTTTATATCTTCAATTCAATGTTAAAATATTCGCCCGTTCAATTGTTGGTTTGATCATAAAGATAATCTCGATATTAATGAATATTTAATTATAAATTAATAAATATTTTGCAGTAAAAATTATATGTATATTTTGCCTAAATAAAACGTGTGCGGCGAGGGCACAGTCCGCGGGGTGGCGCGCGTGTGCTCTTCGATGTCGATACTCGTTCGCTCGCTCGAACGTATAGTGCGCAACCACTTATAGTATGAGTATAGTATAGTATATATATTATTGTAACGTTCACGTCACGTTGTCGAGCGCGTGCAGGGTGCGCGTTCGAGCGAGCGAGCGCCTCATTGCTCGATGTTCCATTCGATGTTGTACCTTGTATAGCTACGGAGTACTAGGAGGTAGGTAGGCATGCATCGCTAGCGCATACATTGCTTCCGGTACTACCACTCGACGGCCTACCTCACACACCTACCGTTCGATGTACCTCGAACGTACATTGCCCTTCATTTTATTTGCATTTTACTGTAAATAACCACATAGTGACTTGTACAGTTTCTGTTCAGTTGTTATTATTTTATGTTACCATCGACCTCCATCCATCATTGTAATTAAAGTTACTGTTAAGTAGGTCGTTTCGTTTAGCTGTCAGTTACATCAGGATCGATACATTACTCTTAAGAAATTCCTCTTTTTGTCCTTCATATTTGCCTACTTTGTAATGCATATGCCCCTAATATATTTAATTGTAACAGAATGTCTAGTTTTTATACATTTATCAATACCCATTGATTCTATACTTTACTCTAAACCTAGACAGAAACTAGTGTATTTTCTTGTACTGTATCCCCCAGAGTATTGTCATTGTGACGACCACAGCTCGCTAGTCCAAGAATTTGTTACAAAATCTAGTCCAATTACTTTTATGTTGTGTTCATTACCTCGCCGCTCTCTTCACACTCCCGAATCCGATATTTAAAGCATTTCGATGCAGGAAATATCCTGAGTATCGAGTGTATTATAAAATATATCTTAATACCTTTATTAGTATACGCGGTGAAATATAAATAATCAGCATCTTTTTTAGGGAGTATTCTATCAGTAAAATTGAATCTTTTTTCAAAGAAATATGGGTTTGAAAAATTATAAAAAAAATTTGCGTCTCCCATATTGACTTCTGTACGCACTGTGTATAGGAGGCTCAAAATTTTTGATCCTTTTTTGTCGAATATTTCTTTAAGAGAAACGTTCAGTTTTACTGGTAGAAAGCTCCTGTAAAAGGATGTAAATACATTAATATTTCACTGCGTATAAAGTAACGGTACGTACGCGGGGAGTGTGTGCGAGCGGCGCGGCCGCGGCGGCTGATGACCGTCTGTTGTCTGTTGCAGCGAATATTTGTATGACGCGTACGCGGACCGCGATAACGTACCCCTTGCCAAGTAAGTGCCCTTAGGACACCCTACGTACGAGTAGGTACCTAGCCGCCCTAGCTACTACGCTGCATGCGCCTTGCCTGTTTACATCTCTTACATGAGCTTAGTCGTAATGGGCATACTGAGCCGAAATCCAGCGATAATATTTATAGAAACGAATAAGTTTCTCAAGGACTATAAAATAATTATAGATTCGTTTATACTAAATTAATCACGTGATCGCGCTGTTTGTATTAAGTGTTTGAAAAGTATCTTGATATTTCAACTATATTCCTTGGGAAAAGTTGTTCAGTTTCTTGAATACTAATATTGGCTTGGTATATTCATTACTACTAACCCTGTATAGTGTACGTTCAGCTCTATAAAGATTGCGACTGCGCAGATTTGTAAAGCTGAGTTTACATTGCATGCATGAGTTGAATAGCTTCCTTGGTTTCGGTTTTTTTCTCCTAATGAATAGTTTATCTTTGGTTGATTCTAATTTTGAATTAGAATAGTTATTTACGCTGGTGGACGGTATGGTTTTTATTGGTGTCTAGTTTTAGAGCAACGAGAAGCATGCGGTCGCGGCAGCATGGTCGCTAACACGTGCACGTAACCCCGCATGGAGTACGCGCAGCGGGCTCTGTTACTTTCTGTTGGATTAATTTCCGTTCATTTCCTTTGGTTGAGTTACTTTAACGAGTAGGGCTCACACTTGTCACCGTGTAACGGTCGGCCGCGTGCGGTGCGGGCGCGATGTAGTGATGTGACGTTTGGTTGTGCACCGCGGCGTCAGAGGCTCGAAGCGCAGCACGCTCGACATCGAGGGCAAGATCGCGGAGTGGCGCGGCCGCCAGCCCACCGCGCCGCTCGCCTCGCCCGCGTCCGGCGCGTCCGGCGCGTCCGGCGTGTCCGGCGCCAACGCCGCGTCCGGCGCGTCCGGCGGCGGCCGCTCGGGCACGCGGCTGCTGCTGGCGGGCGACGGGCCCGAGGTGGTGTGCCAGCTGGTGCCGCCCGCGCTCATCGACGACCTCAAGACGCGCCTCGACGCCAAGGACGAGGACAACGAGTCCGGCATACACGAGTCCGAGTAAACGGCCCCACGCTCGTCGCCGCTCAGTTTTGTCTATGATTATATCTTTTTACATTTTATTCTCAAAAGAAGGTCACTTGTTTATCAACCTATTTACCTATTAGTTATTGGAGTGTTTTGTCTCTGTCTTTCGAGCTTAATTATCACTTTGAAAGAGAGGTTCGAAACGTATTTTGTTATACTCATACAGTTTTATTGAACGAACGAATGAATGAAATAAATACGCTCAGGCGTTTGCATTTTTTTTTTTTATAATTAAAGAGTATTTAACACGGTGTGAATGTTATTTAAAACCATCGACTTTAGTATTTTTAATAGTTTTGACGTATTAAATACATGTGTATTAATATTTTGATGGAATTCATAATTGTATTAAATATACGAATTAACGGAGGGAACACAATTGTTTACTCAACGAATCGTATTGAATGTTTAATAAAAATATAATATTACGCACGTAAGGGACAGTCTTTTGCGTACGTGTTGTTTGCCAAAATGAACACTAGACAGACTATAATAAGAAGGACTAAACTACCGTCTTTATCTCTATATCACACTCCAGAAACTTAACACAAAAACGGCGTTAACGAGATGAAATTTTTTTTAAAACGATGCGTCGTTTTCTAATGATTATATTTTTCACAGGGAGGGGTTGAGGTAATCTTGAGGGACAGGGTTTAACCTGGATTCGTGACGGTATCTAGTGAAAAAAAATATGCGTTAAAATTACACCAAAGACTGTCTCTGATTGACTCTAGTCTACGTCTTTACACCTTTAATATTTTACCATAGACAAGAAACTAAGTATTACGTGATTTTACCGTTCTAGTATTTAACTTTTTATATAATTCGAATTTCGATGTTAGATTTAAGTGTATTAAGGCTTTCGCAGACGAAGGACATTTTGTGCGAGAACATTGTTTCCCTTTATTTGCCTTGTCTTCTCGGACTTACAGATACGCGGCATAAATTATACTTTGGTCTTAAAAGCCTTAAGATCAATGCTGCAGCGTACACTTGTTATTTAAATATAAGGTTATTTTCTCATAGGGATATTTTCTCTGCGTACAAAATATCCGTCGCATGCGCAGCCGTTTATAAGTAACTGGTTCCAGTAAGCAGCCATTTCTGTGTGGGCGTGCAACGCGAAATGTCTTCCATGGCCAAGAGCGACCATCCCTCGAGTCTGCTGTCCATTCTCGTAACGTATTCATATCAACTATCGCGTTTTATATACTATTTATATAAAATTATACTGTTTTACTAATGTTTTAGCATAAATTTGTCTCCGAAGGGCAAGTCTACGTTTTATATCATCACATCTACCGACTATATCAAGTATATCACTAAACAATATATTATAAATAGAATATACAGTTAAATATAGTTCCGCTTTCGCTTGTATTGCCGCGACGGACGTAGGGTATGACCGGGAAATAAGTTAGCAAAAGTAATTTCTCGAAAATGAATTTAGCTATTGAAACATTTACAAGTAGATTATGTTACAGGAAAATCTCGATTATCGGAATCAAATAAAACCCGGTTTAATGATATTCCGTATAATCGAAAATCCGGTTTAATGATATTCCGTATAATCGAAAATCCGGTTAATCGATGTCAAAGTCAAATCAAACAATAAATAAATTTTAATATTTGTTTAAAATTTTGTTTAGAAATAATTAGTTATTAATCTTTGACGTAATAAATCGCATTTTTTCATTGCGGCTAAGACCCTAATGGGCTTCAGTTGTAACAACTGTATAGGATCAGATTCGTCCTGTTTTTTTTTCCGGATAATCGAATTTCGTATAATCCATTTTCGGATAATCGAGATTCTACTGTATTTGTTGGTATTACATTTGGAAACATTAGTCCGTTTAGGTTTAAAAGCCATTGGCTTCAAAACTTGGCCAAAATATTACTAAGTTTATGTTGAAGATTATTATCACATTTTGTGACAATAAAATTGTAAGAAAATAGTTGTACCTAATGTCTCACTTGTTTATAATAAGGACTGCCATGCTATTTACTAACCTAAGCGAGACTTGGCCAATTCTTACCTCGGTTCGACGACAAAGTTACGTCCAAAGACAATCTACAACCGCTTGTGCCTCGCCAAACGTTTGCGTTCTGAACAAAGATTGGACGATAATGTGACACTTTTTAATACTTATACGCGAGCTTTATAGATCAAAGTGTGTGGCCAATGTTTGTCCCGAACTCGCAACGTTCACGTTTGTAACCCGTATACTATGATGCAACGCTTGTACAATGTTCGATCTCATAATATAAGTACATATATAATCATACTGTAGTGAACTTTTATACGGCGTACCGATTATCATTTGGAGGAGTTTTTCAAGTAGTTTTGATACTGTACAATACAGTAGCGTGGTTTGTATATGCATTTACTGTTCTCGTTGAAAGTCCATGATTGCACTTTTGCAATAACAAGTAGGTAGGATTATAAATTTCGTTAGTTATAAACATCTCGTGCTTCTGTCGTGATGTTGCCATTTGAGAATTTCGAAATTTTGATGTTAACCACTAAATAAATTTTGTAAAAATTATATTTTAGTAAATTTGATGATATATAGGCGTCGGATATTGATATTTTTTTAATTAAATATGAACTTTTAAATAATATTATTACAAATTTGTGTTAATTAATTTACTTATATATATTACTACAACACTGCAATATTTGCAGTGAATTTAGAAAATAGTGCGCCTCTCATGAAGAGAAAAATGTCTGAATTTATAATAATAAATGTAAAAAGTAGTTTTTTTACATTTTTCTATATAGATAATTTTTTTTATTAATTTATTTAACTAAGTCAAGAAACGGGCAATTATGTTATAATTTGTATAATTAAAACAGTGATATAGTATTTATCATATCAATAATTTAGTTTCATGATATTTGATACGCCACTAGATCGTATAGTTAAGAACTATATTCATATGAAGGAAATAACATTAGATAGTTTGCTCATAATATTGGGCCATAGAAAGCAAGGCTTTCTACACTACACACTTATTGGTGATGGAAATAGACAGCATATCAGTATTACAACATGTTATACAGGGCGCAAGGGATGGGTTGGCAAAAACGGAAACAGTGAGTTCAGGCTATTATTCTGAAATGACAACCAGTAGAATTTCTTTCCGGAAAATTTTAAATTTATTTTCTGCTTTTTCATTTAAAATTATGTAATTTATGATATGAAATATAATAATAATATTTTATAGTGAAATACTATGAAAGACTAAAGAATAGAAACGTAATACACGTTTTAAAATCCTACCGCGACACGCAGAATCAGCTGCATAAAGTCAACGCCACAAGCGTACGAAAATTACCTACGAAGAAGCGCGCTACTGAGCGCTCGCTGTAGGTATCACGCGTCGTGTGGATCGTAAAATTTCAAATACATTGCGCGGCGTTCATACTTAAGAATCGTTAATTATACGGCTGTGGTGCATTTCCAGTGGAAAAATAATCTGCCATCTGATTCAGACCGTTCACCTGGATTAGCTGTTTTCGTTTTGGCCAACCTGTCCCTTACATCCTGTATAATGTTTTAGGGGCTCGCTTCGCTAGATAGGTGAACATATATAAAAAATAAATAAGTACACGTACTTGTGAATGTTTTTTACATTTACCTATATACTCCTAAATTTGTATATCTACTACAATGTAGTTGCACTGAAGTGAATTGATGTACCCGTGCTGCCAGTATCTCTCACACTTATCGTGTTAGCTAGGTAGGCATAATACAATTATACATAATTAAAAATTAGTACAATAAGTTTTTAATACTAATAACCTATACTTACAATAACTTAGTTAATACTAATATTAACTTATCATATTTGATATGTTTAGCAATATGTCACATGTCTGCATTTTAATGTATCTGCATGTTTTTTTTTTATTAAAAATCCATTGACTATTTTGAAAGTTGTTTTTTAAATATACAGAACTAAAAATGTATGAAGTAAAGCTTATTCTAAGCATATTCTAATTTTAAATGTTTAAATGATTTTCATATTTAAATGGTAGGTGACGAGATGTAACAAACGTAAATTAGTAAACGAAAACAATGTTGTGCCAATAAACTACTTAGTAAATATATTTCATTCTATTTTTATTATAATTGTAGAGTTTCGGAAAATTTTTTGGTATTATGTACAATGTCTGAATACAAAATGAAATATCTCCCTTGGGTCATAATAATTCACTTGTAATAATTGTACATTTATAAAAAGTCTTGTAATAATTATTACATTCACCTAAATACATAGATAATTATTTTTTATCAAAGTGTTTGACATCATACGTGTTCTAATATTGTTCGTTTTTCTTAATATTCGACATATTGCATTATCAATTAAGATAATATCCAAAGCATTAATTCTTGTGTCCGTAAACAGTATTTAAGAGTTGCCACGTTATGTCAACTGTACCTATGTTATATACACATCTTGATGTTTCAAATTTATACCTACACTGTAAGGTAGCTGTTTATACCTATTTGTAAGTAACGCTTGTATTATAGATGTTTGTCGGATTTATATTCATTACCTTGTATCAAGTTGTTTTATTTTCTAATATTAAACAAAATTGCGTTGTATATCCGAAGACATTCTATAAATTCCATGCTATTTTTTATACTGCTAAAATTGGTTAAAATGTTGACGGTTTACTTGATGGATTAGTGGTGACCGTAATTTTTTTTACTTTGTCTCTCCTTAAAGTCGTTCAATGAAACACTAAGATTAATACAGTAGTATTTTGTAACGTGTCGAGATATAATAGTAGTGAGTTTACTCTGACTCGTGTCGGCGAACTGGCTGATTGTACGCCGAAAGTTGGTCCAATGTTGGCCGAAAGTTGACGCTCTGTAGACCGAAAGTTGACTTATTGGTCAACCAGGACGGAGTTGCAACCTGCCGACCGCTCATATTGTTGACGGTAACGAATTACATTATATACTTACCTCTGCGTGTGCTTGCGACACTGGGTGCATTTATTTTTGTTTGTAGATCTTGATTTCTTTTCTTTCTTGCACATTTGTTGTTTGTAATCTTACGCTGTAATTAGAAGTATATTTTTTATAATTATTTTAATAATCTTTCCCTTTAAAGCGAATCTTACATCTTGGGTACAGAGGAATAACACCTGAGTCCTCAGGAATGGCAACGCATGGGGGGTATTATGGGCGAAACAGTATACTCTGTTATGTCTATGGTACTGCTCATGTCTATAGGCGACTGTTAGACGACCACTTTCCATCAGGTGGACCGTCAGCTTGTTTGCCATTCTAAGTTGTATAAAAAAAAAAAAGTCTTGTTCGTTACTCTGTTTGAGTCCATAGATTGTTATTTGCTCTTCTATTACAGTTAATTGTTTGATATAATAATATTTTATGTATATATTTATTTATTTAATATATTATGTGTATGTTATTATTAATGTTTTATATTTTTCCTCTATTCAATAATGCACCGCCTACTTATTTCTCGTTTTGCCCAGTTGTTAGCGTGCCACGTTTCGTAGACAATATATATGTCTTCTAAGATTATCCCCCCCCCCCCCCTCTCTTAGACAAGTAGCAAACGCATATATAGATAGATACATGCTGTGTGTTGTTTTATCTGATGCAGCCAGTAACGAAACCATGTCTGCCGATGGATTCTTTTGCCATTTGTCTAAGCGGGCTCGTCCACTTGGAATGTTTCAGTTAATATAGAAATATAAATTTAACTTTTTTTTTTTTAATTTCCGCCATTATACTTTTAGTGATATTTTGGTTATGGCACTGGTTTGTTTGGACGGGTTGGTTTGGTGGATGCATGTGCGCACGCTATTTTTTTTTTTTTTGACCAATAGATACTTATATTTTTGGTCAGCTTTTTACGGTTTGGATACAATATTATTTGTATATTTATTTTTTTTTTATTTAGATAAAGATGCCGGCTTCAAACGTTATTAGAATTAGGATTATTTATTTAGATACAAATTAAGATAACTTTGCAATGCAAAAAGGTTCAAAGCTCAACGTGGAATTCAAGAGCGAAATAATAGTTCAGTAACGCTGAAAACTAATCAGAAGCTATAAAGATTGTTCAGTTGTTTTAGAAAATTGACAATTAATTGCGACGTTGCCATATTTCGGTCAGTGTTCATAACCTTTTTATGAACGCTTTTACGGTAACACGTAGTGATGTGCAGCGCTCGTCTGGTAATTTTATCGATGTTGAATAAAACTATTTTTTTTGTTGATAACTTGTTAAAGGAATAAAAAAGATATTTTTGAATAATTTAATTTACCCCTATTTATTTGACTAAATTGCTTCATTATTAATAACTACGCTAGAAATTGCTAGAAAATTTTATTGTTTCGGTCTTGGTAGCATAATTATCGTACAAATGCTACATTTACTGCAGCTTTTTATTTTTGTATATGATGTAGGCATTATGTTGCGGTTCTACTCTATAACTACTCAATCAATGCATTATTCTATAGTTATAATAATTATCCTCGAACCTTCATTTATTCTCATATTATGCATTTTCATAAATTTCGTTAAAGTTTTTTCAAAATTAACTTTCGCGCTGCATGTTTTAAATAAGATGGGAATTAACAAATTAACTTTATGTTCAGAAGTCGGCTTTTTCATTTAATTAGAAAACAAGTATTCGTAGTTCCGCTGCCAGGTGGAAATGTTTGTGTTGCCGGGTGTTGCAGCGCCTACAAGGCAGAGAAGAGGGCCGGGCGCGAGGGTCGCGAGGGGCGAGACGGGCGCGTGCGCGGGCGCGGCGAGGGGGAGGGAGGCGGGGGCGGCGCGCGGGGCGCGGGGCCGGCGCGGCCCGAGGCCGCCGCGCTGGCGCCGCCTCTCGACGCACACCACGCGCGCAGATATAATGATATGGCGCCAAAGTGAGTATCCGCCATTTTATTCACCATTTGTCATACTCGATCTTGTCCACAATAATTTGTCACCACAGATGTCTCTGAACTTTTTACTTTTCTATTATGTCACTCTTATAACATATTGCAAAACCACTATAATAATACAATGCAGTCAAAGTAAGAGTAATTTTTCGCTGTATTGTAGCGTGTTAGCTATCAAAGTAAAAAAATCTAAGAGTTAAGCTACGTGTAGAAAAAATCTTAGATATCATTAATAAGTTTCTTTACTAAGTGATATAAACTAAATAGATAGTGCATATCCTTACTCTTCAAGTAACAGTTGAAGGGTAAGGCCAAGGTCGTAGACGTTACTATTCTTGTTTTGATCGCATTGTGACGAGTCACGCTCTGCTCGGAGTGCACGCGCACCAGCGATGCGCACGTTCAGTACGAGTGCACGAGCACGACACGCGCGACGCGGGGTGACGGTGTCCGACTGTGTATTGCAGGCACTGGGAAGAAGGCCCTCCCCGCTACCACGGGCCTACTGAGTACGAGCGACCCCCACCATACTACTATCCCGGACCAAAGTGAGTAACATACCGCTGGCTGCCTGTTGAATGACATCAACTAACATAAACCATTTAAACTATATTGTCTTAAGATTATAGAATAATCAATTATGATTCAGAGACAGTAATTATGTCACATAAAATTATGAATCAGATTCAGTACTAAAAATCTTAACGAAAGGATTTTTTCCAACTCCAACTTGATTATAAATAGAGATTTTATTAAAGAAAGTCGAACGGAAAATGATTAAATTTTGCAAAAATAGAAATTTTTTAAGCAATAATTTTATTAAAAATGTACTAAGATATTGTAGATACATAATAGATTATAGAATATCATCCGGCTCGAAATATCACAATAAATTTGATTTACGGATATTAGTTAATCGGTTTAATTTGAATATTAATTAATTAATGTAACAGTACAAATATGTTATATATTTTATTTTTCAGTGATAGACAGTAAATTTGCGCTCACCGAACTAGAAGAAGATCTACTAAAGTACTGAGGTCCACTCCACTCTTCCCCGCCTTGACTGTGAGGCGTAACATGCAACACGCAACGAAACAACGCAACATGATATGTTGCATTACATTTAATCTTTATACGACTATTTTTCCATAGTAATATGAGAAAATATAAAGTATATTTACAATAGGAAAGACGATACAAAGTCATTTAATAGGATAGTCATTATGTACTTTCGAGAAGTAATTATATTTTGAATACCAGTGCGATTTAAATGATATTCAAATTATTGGAATGCGTATGGAGGTAGTGTGATTGGTCACAGGCCATAGACTGCCTGACGAGAACTCTAACAGGCTTTGCAAGCATTCTGGGCGCCTAATACTCGTATTCGGCGTCAACTATGTCGTACATGTATAGTAATTTCACATATACTGGTGTAATTTACTTTGCATGGTCATACGTTACGTCGCCTTGTAAACGATATTGATAGGTGATAGCTTGAATATGTATGTAAGAGTTCTGAATTGCAAGAATTAACGATAAAGTTTTTATTCTGATTATTCATTGACGGGCAATTTTTAAAAAGAAACAGTTTTACATACCCAGGTATAGAGTTGTTATATCGATATCTAATCAGAATAGAGTCCCCATCACTAGTGAGGTGCTGGTTTGGCGTGAGATGGTTAAATATATTCGACGTTGTGTGTAGCCGTAACTATGATAATATTATCGTAAATTGTAACGTAGTGTCGTCGGTATGTAAATAAATATAAGTGGTATTAGAGACGGAGAACGGAGAACGGGGTCGACTCTCGGACACAGTAACTGCCATATTTCGACTGTCCATTTTGTTACGTTGTTTTGTAGTTTCGTCTCTACGTACTTCGGCTCAACGTTGACTTAGTATATTTGTGACCGCACGGTCGATTTGGCTTTAAATAATTTGTCAGAATTATAATTATATACTTTATACGTTTGTTGAGAGATCGCGGGATGCAAAGCCGCACAAAACATAATTTCGAAATCTGTGAGATTCTTTTATATTAAGCTTATTATCTTAATTTTAGGTAGTCGAAGTAATTCTCCCTCGTTTTTTCATTGCGCCCCTCCTCAGTTGGGCTGCTGTTCGTCTGCTTTGGTGTGGTTCGAATGAAAAAGCGATGGAGTGAATGTAACGAGTCAGTAGGTGGTAGCGTTCCACTGGTTCACACGTACACGTCACGTCACGTCACGTCACGTTGACGGTATCCGTATACATTTATTATTGAAGATTTACAACTAGCGTAATGGTGGGTACGGGCGGCGACTCGAGCTAACGCGCCGGCGGCCGCGCCGCACGCGCTCTGTGATCCTTTATTTGTTGATTTATTACTACTTTTACCATTGACTTCCACTTCTCTCTCTTAGAGAGCAGTCCCGAGATACACTGAAATCGAACTGACTATCTTACGAAAGAAGCAAAAAAGAATATCCATCTATCTAGTACCTGACAGAAAAAATAAACATTTATCTCAAAGAAACACTACTCGGAAACCAAAAAAAAGTTCGAGGCTTACCATGTTAGCACATGGTAACTTTCAGCTGTTTCAGGAAGTTATTTTTCTTTTGTCGTTTTTGAACACATTTTCCTTGTAAAAAACATTCAGTTTTACTTGTAGAACCCTTTTTAATTGCTCCCTAGCAATTATTACTCGAATGGGGAACACGTACTAAAATAATTTCTTTTTTCTTTTATTATACTCTTTTTTTTTAAATATAGTTTTGTCTATATTTTTATGTTTACTATTAACCCACCTAGGGTGCTATTTACACTATGCTTCCTCGTATCCCCCCCCTGCCCCCGCCACGTTCGCGTTTAGTAGACGGCGTCGTCGCCGCATTATGTAAACTCTGCTTTTTTTTTACTTCTCCTTATTACTAAGCAATTTTGACATATATTTTAAATGATTTTTGTTATTTAAAAAATGTTGTGGACACAAAGATTATAGTATTTTTTTATACAGGTTGGCCAAAACGAAAACAGCTGATCCAGATGACCGGTCTGAATCAGATGGCAGATTGTTTTCCCACCGGAAAGGCACTGCAGCCGTATAATTAACGATTCTTAAGTATGAACGCCGCGCAATGTATTTGAAATTTTACGATGCACACGACGCGTGATACGTATGCTGTTACTGTTTTTTGGTACTTCATAGTATATCACTAAAAAATATTTTTTTTTTATATTATGACACAAAATTATAGATTACATGATTTTGAATGAAAATATGGGGGGGGGGGGGGGTTGGAATTGAAATTTTCCATAAAGAATTTCCACTGGCTTTCGGTTCAGAATAATGGTCTGAATTCACTGTTTCAGTTTTTGCTAACCTGTCCCTTACACGCTGTATTCAGTAACTTCAGTAAGACAGTATGTCAAAATTATTTACTAAAAAGGGGAATTTAATGGAAACATAGAGTATATTAGGTGTATGTATTTAGATAAGGTATGTGATTATGCAATTTTTATCAGTTGACTCGGTGCGCGAGGCGAGTGCAGATCTTTATTTTAGTATTAACGTGTCATACTGTATTTGTTAGTTAGGAACGTTATATAAATGTATGCCAAATGTAATGTGGCTGGCGTCCGATCTCCGAGGACCACTGTTGGGGCTGTACGAACTTGTGTCGGCTTGTGAGCGACGCGGCTCGAGCGGCGACCATCGACCGCCCCGAGCGATTAGATGCACTTACATTGTACATGTGACAACTGCACCTGAAAAGTACGGTTTGCAAGAGATTTTTTATATTTTTTTTTCTAGATTATTTATTTACTAGACAATTGTTTATTTTAACAATAATGACATCAGAATATGGCGGAAAGAAAGACCTCTTTATACTGTGATTGCTTTATTGGTCGGCGGTGGTCGCTGTTTGTTATATATATATATATATATATATATATATATATATATATATAAATTGTATTATTGAATATTCTATTAGATTCTTCAAAATGTCTAATTTTTTTATTCTAAACAATACTGTTTAGATGTTTTTATATTTGCCAAGTGTTCATATCTTTGTGTAGCCGCGTCGTAATAGTGTCTTTGCACACGGACACATAAGCACCAGCTCAAATATTTATCGTATGACTTACATATAATTTAATTAACGTTGTATATGTATTTATACTATGTTAGTTCTGTCCGTGTGTCGAGACGTGGACACAGCTCTTGATCTCTATACAGGTGCGCCGCTCGTCTTCCTCTCACCGCAGCGCCCTCTCGAGGCCAGTACATACCAAACGTCGGAATTCGTACCTAACAAATATAGTTTTTTGTTTAGTTATATCAAAAATTCCGCGCGAAGATTTTTCCGTCTGGTATGTACCGACCCGTATGCTGTCTTTTTAAGGGACCACAGATAAAAAAAGTCATAGGAAGTACTAGGAATTTTATTGTCATGTTTTGTACCGCAAGATGTATTTTTTTTTTCTATTTTTAAAGTGTTTAAATGTTATTTTTAAGTTTTATTATTATTAAGTTTCGAGTAGGTATATATTTTTGCATCTGTTTTGACTAATCCAATTTGATAATTTGTCTGTGGTTTCCATAGACGATACAAGCGAGGGTGAACTCTATGCGGTGGTAACACGTACCTTTTACAAACCCGTGCTCACTTTTCAGTAGTTTCAAATGTAAACGTTCGTATCGGCGGGTGTATTTGTTTTACGCATGAATTTATTATGCTCAATTGTTCTGTACGAACCGGTGCTAGTGCACCGAGCCGGTACACTTAGTTTGTTCTTGTATTGAATTTAAATTTATTGCAACTTTAGCGAAATTACCTTGCATTGGTATGTACTGATACTGTTAGTGTAATGTATGTAGGTATATCTAAATATATGTAATTCACTTTATCCTCTAGGTATAACGATGGTACTCATAGTGTAACCAAAAATAAAATGCTCGCTGTTCGCGAAGGCTGTGCGATCCGCATCGGACTGTGTCGGGGATTGTAAAATAAACATTCGATTATTATCCAAATTATACGCTTGTTTCATTTACTACTCTCTGGTAGTTATTTATAGCCTTTATTTATTAATATTTTTTATTATACAATTTAGAATGGCAAACAAGCTAACGGTCCACCTAATGGAAAGTGGTAACCGTCGCCTATAGACATGAGCAGTACCATGGACATAACAGAGTATACTGTTTCGCCCATGATATCCCCCATGCGTTGCCATTCCTGAGGACTCAGATGTTATTCCTCCGTACCCTGTAAATTCACGCCATATCTTACCCTTCAAACCGAAACACAGCCATGCAAACACAACTGCTTCACGGTAGAAACACGAATGGAACAGAAGTACCCAAGCAATCGACTTTTGTACAAAGTCTCCCTCTGGTGTAATATGACGGAGAGAGATAAAGCACACCTTGATCGAATCACTTGGAATTGTAGACAAAACATTTATATAGTTTTTATAAAAAACTAGGTAAGTAGGTAAGGTAGAAATGGCAACACAGAGTCGTTATGTTACCCACATATATCACACATTTATATATCAAATACAATTGAAATTAAATAATGGGCTCGACTCTGTGTTGCCATTTATCTAAAACTATCTTTTACGAAATTCCTGTTTTGTCATCATCATCATCATCATATCATCTTTCTACTGTTCACTACTGAACACTGCTCTCCCCCTTGAGGCTGTTGCCAGTAGTTGCTACACTTGGCAGGCGAATTAGCAACCGCGATTAGGATTTGGAGACGTTTGCCCTGCTGCTGCTGCCCTATGGGTGGCCTATTCCATGCTGGGACCACACGGCAAACTACTCTATTATGCACTATCCTAGATTAAATTTATATTTTTTTTATACTACATAGAATGGCAAACACGCTGACGGCCCACCTGATGGAAAGTGGTAACTATTGTTTATAGACACGTATAAAAAATAGTAATTTATAGAGATATATAGTAATTTAAATATTTATCTCTTTTAACGTATTTATTAGAAATATAAACAATCACAAATGAAGATAAATAGAAATTATAACAAATGTACGTCATTTTATGCTATTTTTGCTACTTCAATTCCATATCAGGGGGGTAAAGAGGTTTCTTCAGGGTCGGCAGCGCGCGCGTAATATCTCTGGTATTGCAGGCGTTCATAGCTTCCGCTTACCATCGGGTGGGCCGTATGCTTGTTTGCCACCTCAGTGGTATAAAAAAAAAATATCAATTCTGATCTGATTACCAAATACACGCACTATAGTGCAACCATTTGCGCGTCTCGTTTGTGATTGCATTGCCAATATGTCAGAACGTAACACGTAATAGTACGTCAATGATGATGCCATAAAATACTACTATAACCCCTATTGTACCCTGAATCGATGTCTCATAAAGTTTTATCAATTGTCTACTTTCAGAAAGGAGAATTAATGGGTATAAATTACAGAGTCGTTCAAAAATTTTTAATTTAGGTTCAGATAAAATTGCATTGATATATTAAAAAAATATTCGATTCAATAGTTTTTACATGTTTATTATACTGTAGTAGGGAAGAACAGTCATTTTTATACTTAGGCAGTTTACACTATCAAACTATCAAAAGCGCCTGCATACGTAATTGTGTTCCTAATATGCATAAAGTATTGATTTACAAATCCGATTATTTTTCATAGTGTAGGTAATACGCTACAAGGTGTACATAAAAATAAAATACAATATAAAAACAAACAAGTAAGCAACACTTTATTATCTAACCGTCCTCACTGTGCTCAGTTGTTACTATGTACCACTAAGCACTAAAGTGCACACATAAATAATGACATAATAGACGTGTGTGTGTGTGTGTGTATATACAATGAATACTGCTGACCCGCTGCACACGCGGGCTGGGGTCTGGGCCTCGCCGCGCCCTCCGCTAACGCTCTGCGGGGAAAATATCACTTTATGAGCATTCATCGATCATCTGTAATTTTAAACTTTACAATTACTTGAGAAATATTAAGTTGACAATGCGTTAAAAAAAAGGAAATTATAAAGAGATTATTGTGGTCTAGGTATTTCTATTTCATTAGTGTTACGGATGTCAAGCAGCCGTGGTTGCAATAAATTGTAGTGGTACTGAACTGGGTACGGAGGTACTTTTTTTTATACAACTTAGAATGGCAAACAAGCTGATCACACAACAGAGTATACTGTTTCGCCCATGACACCCCCCATGCGTTGCCATTCCTGAGAACTCAAGTGTTATTCCTCTATACCCTGTAAATTCACGCCATATCTTACCCTTCAAACCGAAACACAACTGCTTCACACAACACAACACAAATGCACCAAGAATGGGATAGAGTAATTAGTACTGTAATCAATGCTAGATTTATATTGTTTTAAGGCGCCGCTGTAACCACCCTCTAGGAAGGAAGAGGAGAGTAATTCACTTATATTTATTAATTTGGCTGTTTATTAGAGTGTCGGTAGGCGAGGTAGGTATTGTAAAGTGATTGAATGAATAGTGAATAAATGATAAAAGCGTAAAATGTCATCTATATTGCTGTTCATGTCTATAGGCGATGGTGACCAAGTTTATTTTTTATGTAACTTAAAATGGCAAACAAGCTGACGGCTCAGATGAGCCGTCAGCTTGTTTCATCTATCAGATGATAGATGAATGATAAAGCGGTAACCATTGCCTAAGTATAACAAACACAGTATATACTGTGTCATCCATGATATCCTCATGCGTTGCCAATTAAGGTGTTATGCCTCTGTAGCCTGCTATTTGTATGTGTGAATGTATAGCGGTGCGGTGTGTGTGTGGCGGCGGGTGTGGGCAGCGTACTGACACGCGTGGTGCGCGGCGGCGCGGTGCGCGCGCAGCAGCAGGCGGTCGAGGTCGGCGCGCGACGCGCAGTGCACGAACTCGCGCGGCCGCACGCCGCGCAGCACGCCCGCCAGCGACGGCTTCACGTTGTAGAAGATGATCGTCTGCCCGCGCACGTGGAAGTCCTCGATCAGCGACTTGATGCCCTGCCCGACAATGCTTTTGCTGATACCACCATCCGACAGATTGGTAAACAAAACATACACAGTATTGAAGCTCTAGACTAGAAGGTAGACACATGAGAGTGGAAGCTTAAAGAAGTAGTTAAACTGTTATGTCTTCCTTTCCAATATACTTTTGTTTTTTAGTAAGTACTCAAATATAACCTATGATTTCATTCGTATAACCGGGATATATTCATTGATCGATTGGGTTAAAAGAAGCTTTATAACCTTTCAATTCCATATGGTATATGTATATCTAATTTCAAAGATATTGGTTAAACTGTCAGAACGCTATAAGGTAACAAACATACTCACTTTCATATTTATTATTTAGTAAAGATTATATAATTTTCGCAATAAACTTAATATAAATATGATTTTTCATAAAGCAGTGGCGTAACTATACAATTTGGGGCCTGTGACAAATTTTTTTGATGAGGCCCTATCAGTAAAAAAAACATTTCTGAGCTCGCGGCCTCTTGAGACGGGACCCTTTTGGGTCGGGGGCCCGTGGCATTTTGCCAGCCCTGCCACTCTATTGTTACGTCACTGTCATAAAGCTAAGTAAATAGAAGCTTATAATTCAAAACTTGTTATTATTTATATACTACTTAGATAATAGATAAACATAATTATTAGTAGTTTTTATACAACTTAGAATGGCAAACAAGCTGACGGCCCACCTGATGGTAAGTGGCAACCGTCGCCTATAAACATGAGCAGTACCATGGACATAACAGAGTATACTGTTACGCCCATGATATCCCCCACGCGTTACCATTCTTGAGGTATACAAGCAAACGACTTATGTACAGTTTTCTCCTGGTAATATTTGTAACTTTATCAAATTTCACGCTACGCTGACATACACAAACCGACAGAGTATGTCGGCTTAAAACCTCGTGACCTGAAGGTGGTTGCCTCCGGAGACAAGCTTGATTGATTGAAAAAGATAGAGCGTCAAGTGTGAAGTAGAAGAGTCCCCCGCGCTGGCGGCAGCGGTGCGCCGGTACCTTGGCGGCGGTGAAGTCGGCGGCCTGCACGTGCGTGGCGTCCAGCACGAGCGGCGCGGCGGCGGGCGCGCTGGCGGCCGCCTTGCGCAGCGCGCGCCGCACGAACTCCGCCGACGGGAACGACAGCGAGCGGTCCACCGTCGCCACCACGTGCGAGATGCCGTCCCGCGACTGCAACCGCGCACACGCACCAATCCGCTTAGTAACTAACCTCTAGTATGCGGCTGCCGATTTCCGTCATCGATCGGTAACTGTACACTGCTACACATAGCCTCCCCCTATGAAGGGAAGGGAGGGGGGTTGCCAGTAGTTTCCACACTTTACAATTGGCAACCGCAGTTTGATTTTTGGTGATATTTTAAGAGGGGACGCTACTGTCTACCCCTCCACTAAATATGCTTTCTTAGTCGCCTCTTACGACACCTACGGGAAAGGAAGGAGTGGCCTATTCTATATACGGCTATACAACCCTCTCGGCATAATACCTATATGGCTTTAAAACTGTAGTTTGACTAAGTGCAAATATAGCATTAGCCTTTAAGCTTTATTGTCGCTATAATCTTGAATCTCGTTACAGACTCTACAGATCTTAGTCCTCCCCTGATCAGGAGTGGTATTCCTACACCAATACAACATGGAGACGACGTTTGGTATTAACCAAGTCGTATCCAGTTAAGTCGATTTTCACGCGATGCCCTCTTAATACTTTCTTGATTAACCATAAAATAATTCCTGGTAAATTTACCACGACAATCTTGTTTTTTTTTTTTAATTGATGATAGTGGAATGGTAACCCTGCCTGCGCTAACGGTATTCGATGGCGGGGCACCAATGTGAAATGATAAGTAAAAATAATAAGGCAGGTCAAGTAGTCTATCGTGATGAATATACTCAGAATTCAACATGATAATTTCCAGGGGGAACCACGTGTAGATCGACCTGACCCTATATATGGGTATAGTCTCATTGCTAGCAATGGGACTGGTAGTCTATATTACTAACAATCCCTTCCCCCCAGCAATTTCTATATTGCTAACATTAATATATATTATATTTTTATGGATGATAATGAAATAGTAACCCCACCCGCGCTATCGGTATACACCGGCGGGGCACCAGAGAAGGATGATAAGTGAGGATGAAGCAGGTCAGTTAGCCCATCGTGACGAATTCAACAAGATGGTTCACGATGGTTTCCAGGGGGAACCACGTGGAGGTTGACCTGATAGGGCATATTGCTAGCAATGGGGCTGTCAAACTCCATTGTTAACAATCCCTTTCTCCTACATTGATATATTGCTAATAATGAAAGCAGGTCGAACTCCTATCTTTCTGGAAACTATCGTTTAATTCCATGTGTATTTATCACGATGAGTCACCTAACCTGCCTTTTCATCTTCACTGGTGCTTCGCCAGTGCCAGCCAGATAGCGGAGACAGGCTTACCATTCCATTATCACCTATAAAACAGGGTTACAACTCAATTTTATTCCATGAAAATCGAATGTAAGATAAGATACGTACAATGGCATGCGTGACCTTGACGGCGGGCCTCGCGGAGGCGTACAGCAGGAACACCAGGTTGACCGCGATGCCGATGACGATGCCCAGCTCGAGCCGCGTCACGAGGCACGCGCCGAACGTCACCACCGCTGGGATTATGTCCAGTTCTGGGAATAGCCACAATATCAGCTTATTATACATTTGCTTTATCAATGCAGGTGGCTTATGGCCGTACCTTGTGGCAGTAGGTAGGGGGTAGGCCTATGTTTATTAATGAATAATTAATGGCCAAAATAATGATGACCATAAAGGTCTATTCTCCATATTGGTTAACCTTTCTTTGCATACTGGTAGAAATTTCCATCATAACATTGAATGCCTAATACTTGTGTTGTGGATGATTGCGTGTGATGATTGTGTCTGGATAATTTTTTAATGTCCATTGTAGAAAAACAAACATAGCTGTCAAATTTATTGTTTTAACCATTTTTCCTTTTATTTTAAAAATGAATTATGTCACTTTCATTATATGATTTTGAATTCACCAATAAAAAAAATCATGCAAAGAAGGGTTGTAACAGTGGAAAGATGATGGGTGTGTACAGATAGAAATAGACGTTTATATGAATAAAGAGTTATTGTACCCTAATTATTTTTGATGTTCTCTTCCGGTCTTTACAAGTATAGGGAAGGAGGAGGAGGGGGGGGGGGGAGGAGAAGTGTTAATAAAATAAAATTTATATACAATTCTGGTCTTACTTTTTGTCCTCCAAATGGGCTTGAATACGTGCAGTTCCATCATGAATACGACGGCGGCGATGATGACGGCCGCCAGCGACGCCTTGGGGATGTAGAAGAAGTATGGCGTGAAGTACTGGAATGCATGAAACAAATAGATATTATCTCGGTACATTGTTATAAATTATAATAAAAAATTAAGTAGGCTATGGAGTGAAATTATCTGGTATGGAGGCATAACGTTTTAGTTTTTTGGTGGTGCTGTGGGCATCATATGTGCATCATCTGCTATAGTGCAGGTCTTTTTTTCTATACAACTTAGAATGGCAAACAAGTTGACGGCCCACCTGATGAACAGTACCATGGACATAACAGTATACTCTGCCATCCCTTCTTTTCCTGTGAGTGTGGTAAGAACCGACTAAGGAAGGACGAGGGCAACAGCGTCCTTCTTAAAACATCTCGAAAGCCTAACTACGGTTGCCAATCCGCCTGCCAAGCGTGGCAACTACTTGCAAAACCCCCCAAGGGGAAGCTTATGTTTAGCAGTGGACAGAAAAAGGCTGATATGATGATGATTGCGGAGAATGGCTGGTTGTCTGACCTGCAGGGAGGGAGGGGGGAAAAGGATTGTAAGTAATGGAGCCAAATAGCTTCATTACTAGCAATATGCCTTGTCAAGTCGACCTCCACGTGGTTTCCCCTGGAAACTATCGTGGTTAATTCTAGTTGAATTCGTCACGATGGGCTACCTGACCTGCTTTCATTCTCATCAGTCATCTATCACTGGTACCACGCCAGTGTATACCGATAGCACAGGTGGGGTTACCATACTAATATTAGCCATTAAAAAAAGACCTGCAGCGAGAGCAGCACGAGGGCGCCGGTGTAGAGGCCGCCGGCGGTGGAGGCGACGCCGGACGCGTGGTTGACGGCGCCGCGGGACAGCGCGCCCGACACCGGCATCGAGTCCACCAGCGACGACGCGATGTTGCACACGCCCAGCGCCAGCATCTCCTGCGTCGCGTCTATGTACTTGCCTTCCGCTGCAAACACAATGTTGTTTGTTAAATTCGAAAATAAAAAAAAAACGACTAAATGTACAGACTTTCATTTCAAAGAAATTAGCTTAGAATCCCTCAGAAATTTGCTTTCCTTCTCGTATCCCATTAGCCCCTGACAATAATCTGTTTATAGCTTATTTATTGTGAGCCATCCTGATGATTTTAAACATGTCTGTAAGTTTGTGAGGATCCTGCTATCTGTAGATTTTAGATGATATTACAGCGTCTGATCGAGGTCAACACTGAAAAAAGTTTCAATTCGACAGCACAATCCCCATTTTAAAAGAAGTTTGAATTTGACACAAAAATCCCCATTAACAAAATGATCCGCCATTTATTGATTTCATTTGTTACAAAAAATGTGATAAATGAAGAACCGCTCGAGCGATTTTGTGCAAACTTCACATAAATAACAACAACAACTAAATAGTCCGAACAAAGCCTAAACATTTGGTTTGGGTAGGTGAGCCCGTTTTTGAGTTATAAAATTACAACGAAAAGTGGCATTAATTTTTTTATATATAGATAAATAAATAATTGCTATGTATTCTTTCAGAATAGGAATACTAACAGAATACTTTAGCGAGCGCGATGTTCTCCAGTATGGACAGTAGTGGCACGACGAAGATAGCGGATCCGAGTGTGGAGGTCATCTCGACGAACGTGTACGTGTGGTTGCCCACGGTCGCCGAGAACGGCGGCGGCTTCAGTTCCGGCAGGCCCGGCTTCACATCACCTGGACAATATATTTTATTTACAACGAAAGCAATCTGGCATATGAAGAAGCTGATGGTAAGAAGCGCATCAGCCTGTAAAATCTTGCATCGTTTGCAACACCAGAAGTCACTAGCGTAATCGTGATCTCAGTCAAATATTTCTAAAGCATATGTCACTCTTCAAATCAGAAAACAATATGCAATTATATGCATAGGTATAAGTAACTCAAGTATGCAGTGTTTTGCTGTGCATTAAAAGAGTCTTAAACAACAGTACAGAAGTTCGACCTCGTCCTTTCGAGTTATATCCTAAATGTATTCTGTGATGACAGAGGTGCCTAGCAAACAACGTTTGTACAAAGTCTACCTCTGGTAAAAAAAGTATATGTTTTTACATAAACACTAGATAGAAATATGATAAATGAGATGATTCAAATAAAAAAACCATGATTAATATATGATAATATTAATTTATCGTATCAAATATATGTTGATGAATAAAAAAAGATATGTACCGGTGAGTACGAAAGGTGACTTCTTCTGCGTGTCGAAGTAGTAGGCGAGTGCAGCGCACACCAGCACCACCAGAATGTTGCGTGTGGTGGACAGGAACCAGAGAGCTTGGGCGGCCGCGTTACGCAATTTTGCCGATTTGCCATCATCACCTTCCTTGGGGCTCACTTTGATATCTTTCACTTTCTGCAATATACGATAAAAATGCTCATTAAATAGATAAGAAATAGGTAGAAAATTATGACTTTGATCTAACTCATACAAGTAGGGGGGGGGGAGGGATTATTAATAAGACGGACTACCAGTCTCATTGCTAGCAATATACCCTGTCAGCTCGACCTCCACGTGCCCCCCCTTGAAACCATCGTGCTGAACTCTATGTGTATTCATCACGATGTGCTAACAGACCTGCCTTTTCATTCTCACTTATCATCACCCACTGCTGTCTCACCAGCGTTTACCGTCAGCGCAGGGCGAGGCGTTTCATTCCATTATCATTCATTATAAAAAAAAAAAAACTCATAGAAGTAAATCAGGCTTTTGCCATTGACGTCTTTTTGCCCCCCTCTTATCACGATATGATTTCCTCATCTTGATATTCGTTATCGTTTTCGTCTTGCAACTTATATCATTGCTCAGCGAGTTTATGCAAGGGTCAATGCAGTTACTGCATAACTGAACATATCAGTAGAATGTCAACACGGGTGTTCTTAGTACGATATATTTTAATCGAGCGATAAGCAATTAAAAGTGATGAAAGAATTAAACATTTTTACTTCATTTATCTTTTGTTTAAAAAATCATTTAATATATTGGAATATTTAATAAATCATTATGTAGCAACAGTAATCCGACACTCCGACAGTCCGACAATCTGGAAAAACTAATGGTTGTAGGCAAAATAGAGGGAAAAAGACCACGCGGACGTACGCCTAGTCGATGGTCGGACCAAGTAACCGCCGTTACGGGACTGTCTATTGCAGCTGCCCCGCGAGAGGCTGAAGACCGTGCGAAATGGAATAACATCATAAGAGAGGCAACAGACACCTTTCAAGGACACGACCTTCAGTAATGAAGAGGACGAAGAGAGAGATAGCAACAGTAATAATATTAACTATAGACATCGCCATCATATCAGCCTTTAACTGTCCACTGCTGGACATAAGCTTCCCCTTTAGGTGTTTTGCCAGTAGTTGCCACGCTTGGCAGGCGGATTAGCAACCACAGTTAGCCTTTGGAGATGTTTTAAGAGGGACGCTGCTGCCCAACACTCGCTTTCCCTTAGTCGATTCTTAAGACACCCACGGGAAAGGAAGGGGTGGCCTATTCTATGCCGGGACCTTACCGTTACTCGATTGGTAGTGAACGCGAAATTCAATAACAAAAATGATTTCTTCTTGTTTTCTTTAAATATTTATAATATTCAAGATACGTAACGAATGTGACAGTTTTTGAAAATGTTTGTACGTATGTAAATGAACACAAAAATAAACCACGTACACTAAAGTTTGTTTTATTCACGTGTACGTGAATGTACATATTTTTAATCTAGTAATTAGTTTCTCAGAATTCAAATACCTAAATAACATTAAATTGTGATGGAAAAATAACAATTGAAATTTACTAAAATAATTATGTGCCAGAGGGAGACTTTGTACAAAAATCGATTGCTTGTCCCATTCATGTTTCAACCGTGAAGCAGTTGTGTTTGCATGGCTGTTTTTCGGTTCGAAGGGTGGGATATGGCGTGGTGAATTTACTGGGTACAGAGGAATAACACCTGAGTCCTCAGGAATGGCAACGCATGGGGGGTATAATGGGCGAAACAGTATACTCTGTTATGTCCATGGTACTGCTCATGTCTATAGGCGACGGTTACCACTTTCCATCAGGTGGGCCGTCAGCTTGTTTGCCATTCTAAGTTGCATAAAAAAAATGTGCACTTTACAGCTATTATAAAATAAAAAAAATGTATAGGTCCAGTTCTAAGTTAGTTGTTTAATACGATAATTTACTATTAAGTAAAGAGATAGCTGCATTACGTTACCTTGTCACCGGTAATATAACTTATAGATTAAACAGGTTTTTACTGATTATTTTGTACCTTTTTAAATCAATGAACTTGAATAGATTCATCAATAACATCGATAATGTCCTGGTTGTTCTAATCTCAGTACAAGGTTGCGGTATTTGCATTGTCGCCGGCACCACATACACCTTACAAAGCAAAAGGACAATCGAATGTGGGTCAAAGGCGGATTTAACCGGTTTGTGCCGGATTGACATGACATGTGTCAGTAGACCAGGTACAAATTTGTTTGCAAGGCAATTAAAAAGTAAATATCACATCAAAACAACTGTCGCTACTGTTTTGTTGTTAAATAAAGTTTTATATAATAATAATCTATACTTGTAATAAATCTGTAGAGAGGTCAATTCTGTACATGAAATATATTTCTAAAATAACTATCAGGCGGTGATTAGTGATCGATACTGATGCCAAAAATGCAATCAGTAAAATTTTTGTCTGTCTCTCTGTGTGTTTAATCGAGTAGTTTTTGCGTCTATAAAGACGCAAAAACTACTCGGCGGATTTTAACGAAACTTGGTACAATTATTCTTCATACTCCTGGGCAGGTTGTAGTATACTTTTCATCACGCTACGATCAATAGGAGCAGAGCAGTGAAGGGAAATGTTGGGAAAACGGGAGAAGTTACTCCATTTTTAAGCTTCCGTCGCGTGTGCAGTCTTAATGGCCACTTTTTAAAATGTTAAAACGTCCACCCATTCGACGCCGGGTCGGGCCGCTAGAAGTAAATAAATTCTTTATCAAGGTAATCAGGACCTGCACAATTTTTATACAATATCAATTTATATGATCCATATGACTTGGCTTTACTTGATATGAAGTCTTCTTTTAAAATGTTAAGGGATTTTCTATACTAATTTCATAGCTGGATACGTTATGGTATATGTAGTAAGTATAAGTTTTCATTGTTATGTCCTTTTTTGACTCATCATCATCGTGATGTCAGCAATTATCTGTCCACTGCTGGCCATAGGCCTTCCTCATAGACTGCCATATGGAACGGTCTAGAGTCACTTGCATCTACTAACTCCATGTATTGCATTTGAGGTCGTCGCTCTATCTAGCGGAAGGCTGTCGTTTATTGCGTTTGCCTGTATTAGGTCGCCACTTAAGAATCTTTCTACCTTTAACTTTTTAATTTATAGTTGTGCCTTTTTCAGTTTCCCTGGTAGATGGCGCTTCAATGTATTTATTTTACTCTTTTCTTGCAACGTCAAAGTTTTTTTTTATTAAAAACTGTATGTATCTACGACGAAAATGAAGCCCATTTTTTAATTATTAGATATTCTTTATTCTTGACATAATGTACAAGGGCGAGCTTATTTCTAACTAGAGATTTCTTCCAGCAAATCTTTTCATGTGGATTTAATGTTATTTAAAAATAAAAAAAGGCAGTCGTACGATCTGTGTACATTGTATGAACATATTCGTAAGATATGTATACACAAAGAATAATACAAACTACACATTATAAATTACACAAATTACATAAACCTTGTAAATATATAAATATTGAAATAAATATATTATTATAGATATATCATTAGACGTAATCTACTACATTTAAACATTTTATTTTTAGCTTATATTGGTTCTTTATGGAAAAAAAATATGAGCTACTTATAAAAATGTAAATAACTGTAAATAGTACACTTGTAAAAATTTACTAAACTCCACTATAATATTTTTTTTTATGCAACATAGAATGGCAAACAAGCTGACGACCCACCTGATGGAAAGTGGTAACCGTCGCCTATAGACATGAGCAGTACCATGGACATAACAGAGTATACTGTTTCACCCATGATACCCCGCATGCGTTGCCATTCCTGAGGACTCAGTTGTTATTCCTCTGTACCCAGTAGATTCACGCCATATCCCACCCTTCAAACCGAAACACAGCCATGCAAACACAACTGCTTCACGGTTGAAACACGAATGGGACAGAGGTACCCAAGCAATCGACTTTTGTACAAAGTCTCCCTCTGGTCTGTCTGTCTTTAAAGAGTTTAACGAACTGTATTATATGGTATATTTGTAAAATATAATTCGCAGTACAGCTAGCCGCTCATCGTTTTACATAATAAAAGGAAATAATATAATAGATGTTGTGAAGCGATGTTGTGACACACGTCAATGTGTATGTTGACAGCCTTTATTGTGTTGGTGCACAAACATTTACACAAACGTCCTCTTCATGACGACTGCAGCCCGTCCACACAATGGCCACGTCACTCATTAACGATTCGTGAAAAGACGAATTCAAACGATACAAGAAACGATCAATAAAGTGAAAAGGGGAAAAGGGATTGTTAGTAATGGAGACTGAGAATCCCATTGCTAGCAATATACCTAACCAGGTCGACCTCCTCGCGGTTCCCTCTGGAAACTATCATGGTTAATTTCTGATGTATTCATCATGATGGGCTAACTGGCCTGTTTTCATTCTCATCGATCACCCTTCACTGGTGCTCCGTCAGCGTATCCCGTTAGCGCAGGCGGGGTTACTATACCATTTTCACCCATCAAAAAAAAGTACAAAAAAATACAATCGTAAATTTACAAAATTCATAGGTTTAGTCATTCGATTCGAGTCAAAGGATTCTATTGGGAAATCCCCAGACAATTAATGAAAAGAGCTACAGTTTTTTTCTGATATTAAGAGGCTAGTTTTATTTATTATTATTTTTTAATATATAACTTGAGTGACACAAGAAGACAGGCCATCTGATGAGAAGTGGTAACGTAAAGTTCATGGTACACTTCGTGCGTTGTCATTCCTGAAGACTATTATTAATTGTTTACAGTATAAATAGCGACAGAGGCAAATTTGGAAATACGGAGACAACTGTTGTAGGTCACCATTGAAACTACCTTGCTTATAGGACAACCTGCAAAGCATTGTTCAGATGTATGATGCTTTAATTATTTATTAATGCTTTGTGGTCCCGGCATAGAATGGGCCAAATTTTCCTTTTCCTTGGGTGTCGTAAGAGGCGATTAAGAGCTATTTTATGTTCAAGGGATGGGCAGCAATGTCCCTCTTAAAATATCACCAAAGCGTAATTACCAAGAGTGGCAACTATTGTTAAAACTCGCCAATTGGAGGCCTATGTTAAGCAGTGGGCAAATAACGGCTGACATAATGGTGATATTTTAATTGTTGGCTGGATGCAGTATGATGCACTAAGCTTTAAATGCACGTTTCATTTATGCTTGAAATATAACAATTACAGTGAACACAAGCCAATTATGTGTACAATAAGGTTTATTCTCACGAGATAAACTGAACATCTATACAGTCCCGTGTACCGACGGAAGTATCGCTCCGGCAAATACTGTTTTCATTTATTTGCAAAGTGTCATTTTCCGCTGCTGAAGTGATGACGTCAATTTACCACCAGTAAATTGATTATAGATGAATACAACACAGTGTTAGTACATGTTTTATCATTTACGATTCAATTACAGATGTACTTAGAACAAATTGGAAATGCTTCCGACTTGTGGTGCGTTTATTGAGTTATAAATGTTAACTTTACCCCTATTTGGTTGGGGGAGGGATTGTTAGTAATGAGGACTATAATACCCTATTGTTAGCAATATACCCTATCAGGTCGATCTCCACGTGGTCCCCTCTGGAAACAATCGTGCTGGATTCCAGGTGTATTCATCACAATGGGCTAACTGACTTGCCTTTTCATTCTCACCTATCAACCCTCACTGGTGCCCCATCAGCGTATAACATTAAAAAAAATCTCGTATGTAGGTCAGACGTCTCGACGAAGTTAAGAATATGTACAATATCAGCATTTTCGTGCTAATGAATTAAAATTAAATTTAAAAAAATTAAAGTAATTTTACCCACAATAAAAACAGTCGCTTAAATACTGATTAAATTAATATGGAACGGAGAAACAGAGTATAAATCCTATTGATTGAAAATTAAACTGAAAATCAGTTTATATTTTATAAAGCTAATATACCTAAGCACAAGGAATTACAAAGAAGGAATAATAAAAACTTTAAATCATATGGTTGCTATCTTTCTTCTTATGCTAATATAATTAGTAAAAAGAGGACGAAAGATATACCCTCAGTTGCTATTGTTGTCAATTCATAGCTGGCTCGTGTATAGAAAATGTTTGATATGTCAATTATTTGTTAATAACAAATGTTACATTACTAGATTATATATTGGACACAGTATATACGGAAAGTATGCAAGCAGGTTTTATCTGAACTTGGTAGGGTTATATGGCCGAATAACATTTTCTATACACTAGCCTGCTGTGAATTGACAATTTGATCACTCCTTCTACGTAATTCCTTCTTCTTAGTAATACACAAAAACAAAAATTCAAGTGAGAACCTCTTTCTTTCAGAAGTTGTTAAAATAGAATGGAGTGTTCTGTTTCGGTGAAGGATGCAAGCCGCAATCTCAAAAAAGATACACTTTACTACGTAAATCATAAGTTTTGTACACTGTAAGGCAGCGCAATTTTTGTTTAGTTTATTTTATTTGGGAAACGAACAGTGCATTTAATAGAAAAAATATTGTATAAATATTTTGTAATTAATATAGCGTTTTGGTCGACATACCCTGAGCAGGAGAAGCACCACGATGCAGGATATGCCGAGCACCGCGTCCCACAGCCGGGTCTCGCCGATGTGCTCGTACATGCCTGTCCACACCTGGGAACATTAGAATTTTGTTACAATAACAAAACTGAAAGAAGATATGTTTGAATTAATTATAATTATAAATATTAATAATATAATAAATATATAGGCCGTGTGGTCCCGGCATAGAATAGGCCACCCATTCTTTTCCCGTGCATGTCGTAAGAGGCGACTAAAGGAGGGTGAGGGATGGGCAGCGGCGTCCCTCTTAAAACATCTCTAAAGCCTAACTGCGGTTGCCAACCCGTCTGCCAAACGTGGCATCTACTGCCAAACGACTTATGTTCAGCAGTGGACAGTTTACATCTTATCAGCTGATAAGATGATATGATAAACCTGTGTAGCTTCAGCGACGGTCATCCTTAGAATACGACGTAATACATTGTTTCACATTTAGTAACCGAGTCGACGGTTGTGTTTCAGAAAAACTGAAGTACTCACTTTACCGATCGTAAGCAGTGGCCAACCGAAGGCCAATAGAAAGTGTGTCGATAAAAACAGTTGGGCTAAAAAAATGTTAAATTATGCCAACAAAAACGTAGCTTATTACTTGTCATAATTAGCTTCAATTCGGACAATGTAAGCGTTGTGCGAGCGGGTACAGCAGCGCTCAGTTCACCAAGCTCGTTGTCGTCCTATCTGGCTCAATGTTAACAGGTGTCCAAATAGTCTGGAGTGTCTGTATGCGTATCGCTTTATTTGTTTTAATTGACGTATTAATATCTTAATATACCATAAAAAAAGTGATGCTAATCTCAGAAACCGCTTAACCGATTTTTTTAAGCCTAATCTCTCAAGTGGAAGCACTTCCTTCCACTTGAGAGGTAGGACAGGTTTTATCCCGGTAAAATGTGAAAAAACTAAAATTCATAAGTGAGGATGAGTATATATATATATATATATATATATATATATATATATATATATATATATATATATATATATATATATATATATATATATATATATATATATATATATATATATATATTTGTCCAATATATAATATTGAAATTAAGCACCCGATTGTAACGACTGGAGATACCCAACTGGTATAGGCGATATCGAAATGGGTGATGACCTTTTTTCCGCTCTCAATTTACAGAGGAACCCAATATATAGATGTCTGGGATATAGATATTACCCATGCCTATCGGTAAGTGGTGGTAGGGGGAAAACAACGATCGCCAAATCAAAGCAGATCAAATCTTGAAGCAGTTGTGTTTGCATTTTCCAGGAGAGATACGACCGTACGACGAATACGACGAATTACAGGGTACAGAGGCATAACACTTTAGTTCTGAGGTATGGAAATGCATGAAAGGTAACATATCATGGCTGACAAGATATTTTATTTTTATTTTTTTATTTTATACGGCTTAGAATGGCAAATAAGCTGACGGCCCACCTGATGGAAAGTGGTAACCGTCGCCTATAGACATGAGCAGTACCATGGACATAACAGTACACACATGTAATGTTTCGCCCATGATACTCCCCATACGTTGCCATTCCTGAGGACACAGGTGTTATTCCTCCGTACCCAGTAAATTCACGCCATATCCCACCCTTCAAATCGAAACACAGCCATGCAAACACAACTGCTTTACGGTAGAAACACGAATGGGACAGAGGTACCTACTCAAGCAATCGACTTTTGTATAAAGTCTCCCTCTGGCGATACATTCTGTTATGTCCATGGCACTGTTCATGTCTATAGACTGTTACCACTTGCCATCAGGTGGGCCGTCAGTTTGTCTGCCATTTTAAGTTGCTTAAAAAAATACACCAATTAAAGTTTGATCCTCTAATATCAACTTAGACTAGGTGCGTCAGAATGGGAGACTAACATTTTTTTTATCGTTTTTTAAAAATATTCAGTGTCACTAACAAAATATTCCGTTATAGAATGCCAATGTGTAAGATCTCACCCTAAGCACACTACATTACGTGGCAGCCATTACTTAGAGCGGACAGTCTCTTCCTGTTGCTTATTAACCAACTGTGTCCTACAATTTAATAGATTGGCATCTAATTGAAGCCGCTGAGAACATCACTTCCTCAATATCACGCACACTAATGACTGCGACGAACGAAGTCATTTGAAAAAAAAAAATCTTAGCGTTATTTTTTACATGTCATCGTTTCCATATTATTTCAAAGGTACATGCAAGTGGTAGCAAAAAATATGAGTTTGACGTTTGAAGACAAAAAAAAACAATGAATGTAGAATGAAATGAATAAGAGTAAGGATTGTCATGATTATTTATTTGTTTTTTTTTTTATTTTATTGGCACATAAAACAGATCACAACCATAAAAAACTTAAATAATAGTTACATTTGTGATTCGGCTAGGTTATAATCCAATCACATTATGTGCATAGCTCGAGTAATTCATGTAAAGCAAACATATAAAATAAAGAAAATACTTAAAGTGTTATATAAATACATAAAAGATAAAACTATATAAAAAAAATGCTTAAGGATCGCTGTATGTGTCCTGGCATAGCATAGGCGACCCCTTCCTTTCTCGTGGGTGTCGTAAGAGGCGACTAAGGGAGCTTATGGTGGAAGGATAGGCAGCAGCGTTCCTCTTAAAAGATCACCAAAAGCCAAACTGCGGTTGCCAACCTACTTGAATTTACAGGGTACAGAGGAATAACATCTGAGTCCTCAGAAATGGCAACGCATGGGGGGTATCATGGGCGAAACAGTATACTCTGTTATGTCCATGGTACTGCTCATGTATAAGCTATAAGCGACGGTTACCACTTTCCATCAGGTGGGCCGTCAGCTTGTTTGCCATTCTAAGTTGTATAAAAAAAAAATCAAGCGTGGCAACTACTGGAAAAACCCTTCTTATGGGGGAGGTTATGTTCAACAGTGGACAGGTAACGGCTGATACAACATTCTTATGGTACAATCATATAGACGAGGCACGATTAACCAAGCAACGTCGGTGGAAAAGAGACACGTGTTTCTTAATGTAGGTAAATCAATTATTGATCAAATTTATAAATACCCATTTATATGTATCTAATTAGTGTCATCGGAGTTAATCGGATTCCGAAATATAATTGTTTTTGTTTTTTTTTTTATAACACAGGGGGCAAACGAGCATGCGGCTCACCTGATGGTAAGTGACTACCGCCGCCCATGATCACCCACAACACCAACGGCATTGCAGGTGTGCTGCCGGCCAACATACATATAGGTATATTCTGTACGCTTTAAAGGGGTGTATTGTGGATGAACTATCTAAGTTATGGGACCTTGTATAACATACGATATATCATGAACGATAAAAATATTAGTAAACTTGTATTTAAATCCATTATACCAATGACGTAATTTTGTATACTACCTAATTGTACATGCAAAACCTGGCTGATAGTGAAATGTGTAGTGCATTTGTATTTTCATCTTTGTCAACCATATTTATTGCAAATAAATATTGTTATAATATATTATTTTAATTAATTTTTTAGGTCAATAAAAGACAAGCATTGTCTACTGACGATCCTTTGGGAAGTACAGAGATGCTCGAAATCGTTTTCAAAAACATTTGTTACTTCTATAAACTTGCAATGTATTTCACATTTTCAGAAAGTATTTGAATTCATTCATGCCTTCCATTTTAATGCTAGGAAATAGAAATATAAGATTTTTATGCGAATGCAAACATTAGACATTTCTTTGTATTATTAAATAAATTTTTCTTTCGGTTTAATTAACTGACTTTTGCCGTACCTGAAGGAATTTGCCTCCTGGGAAGCTGAGCCCGAGGATGTCCTTGACTTGCGTGGTGGCGATGATGATCGCAGCCGCTGACGTGAACCCCACCGACACCGGCCCGCTGATGAAGTCGATCAGGAAACCTGAACAGCGACAGGCTACATAAGCAACGTATCCGAAAAATGTACAAAATCATAGGAAATATTGCTACTACTAGTGGGTTTGAACCATAGCAAATGCAAAAATATAGTCAACAACATAGTTTTTATGGGGGGGAAAGGGATTGTTAGTAATGGAGGCTGAGAATTCCATTGCTAGCAATATACCCAACCAGGTCGACCTTCTTGCGGTTCCCCCTGGAAACTATCATGGTTAATTCTTGATGAATTCATCATGATGGGCTAACTGGCCTGTTTTCATTCTTATCGATCACCCTTCACTGGTGCTCCGCCAGCGTATACCGTTAGCGCAGGCGGGTTTACCATACAATTTTCACCCATCAAAAAAAAAAACAGTTTTTATGTAGCGTGTTGATTTGTGACCTCTCACCTGATGGACAGTGGTTATCGTTTATGGACATGAACAGTACACTATTTTACTATTGTCATTTATTGCTGAATCCCATTCAAACCAAAATACAGCCATGCAAGCAAAGCCGCTTAGCGGTAGACTGTAAAAACATGTGCAGAACGGAGGTCAATCCAAACAGATGATTTTTGTGCAAAGTTAACCGCTGGTAGGTACATATATTTCCTGTAATATAGTTTAATAAGTTTATTTCAAAATAAATGTTACATTTTTAAATATAGGTGAAACTCTGCTCCCTAAATAGGTATATAACAATATATTATCAGTTTCGCTTTTTAAATATCGTTAAAAAACATAATTAATTCGAGTACAAAATCTATATATTTGGCAGATAAATTATAACTGATGCATTACAATTATAATACATATATATATATATATATATATAATTATTCTATACATCTTCATTATACCTTGTTGTATCATTTATGTTATACAATAAATAATATATTATTATATTCATATATAATATTGATATCTTCTATAAGGTCCACTTAATAATGTTTTATAGACTAGCGGCCCGTCCCGGCCTCGCACGGGTGGACATTTTTACATTTTAAAAAGTGGCCATTAAGGCTGCACACGCGATGGAAGCTTAAAAATGGAGTAACTTCTTCCGTTTTCCCAGCATTTCCCTTCACTGCTCTGCTCCTATTGATCGTAGCGTGACAAAAAGTATACTACAACCTGTCCAGGAGTATGAAGAATAATTGTACCAAGTTTCGTTAAAATCCGCCGAGTAGTTTTTGTTTCTATAACGAAAGTACAGATAAACAGACAGAAATTTCACTGATTGCATTTTTGGCATCAATATCGATCACTAATCACCCGCTGATAGTTATTCTGGAAATATATTTCATGTACAGAATTGATCTCTCTACAGATTTATTATAACTCTTTCTCGAGTGCTACCTATTGAGTGGTGGCCCCACTAAAAATCAGCGCTGTAGCACTACGCTGCAGCTTAAGTTGTGTGGGGACCATTTCAGCTGCTACCACAGAATTATTAGTTTAACGTATAGTTTTTATTAATATTGTTAGGTTTAGTAGGTGAAAAAAGAAAGATCTACTTATTGGAAACATTTTCCAATCAACATGTATTTACACTTATTTTTGTGCACACAATGCCCTCGCTCAGTACAATGGTGCATCGCACAATACTCGTCTTTTCTCATATTACAAGTCCGACGACGTGTCTGAAAACACGACTCTTGTTCGTTACCTGTTCCTTCAACAATGATACATCACTCTTTGTATTTACATGACCTAACGCTTTTGGAATGTAGACTTGTCATTGCTTCGCAGTTAGATAAATAAAAAGAGCGCCGTTTGATTATTTAGAGTTCTGCGAAACAGATCGTGTGGGCGAAGAATTTGGTAAGTAATCATATCTCTTTGGAGAATTGATTCGTGGGAATATTCATGTGTTTGCTTACTAACACTACCTTATAGGGGGAAAGGGATTGTTAGTAATGGAGACTAAGAATCCCATTGCTAGCAATATACCCAACCAGGTCGACCTCGTCGCGGTTCCTCCCGGAAACTATCATGATTAATTCCAGATGATGGGCTAACTGGCCTGTTTTCATTCTCATCTATCACCCTTCACTGGTGCTCCGTCAGCATATTCCGTTAGCGCAGGCTAACTATTCCATTTTCATCCAATAAAAAAAAACATTACCTTATATTAAATACTAACATATGAAAAGTGAGATGTAATATATGGGACATATGGTGTGTCGTTTTTGAAGTATGACGAGAGTATTCGTCATCATCATATCAGCTGTCAACTGCCCATAGCTGAACATAGGCCTCGCGCTTGGGCTGTTTTGCCAGTAGTTGCCAGGCTTAGGAGACGGGTTGGTTACCACAGTTAGGCTTTGGTCATGTTTTAAAAAGGACGCTGCTGCCCATCCCTGATTAAGCTCCCTTAGTCGCGGAAAGGAAGAGATGGCCCAATCTACACCGGGGTCACAGTTATTGTGCCTCAAAAATGGAGAGCGAGAAATATAGTTATAAAATATTTGGCTATTAATATTATAGAATCTGTTACGTACCCAGTTGGAGGATGCCCATAACAAGCTCGACGCAGCCGGAGAGGAACGCGAGCAGCACCGCGAACTCGGGGCCCAATCCGTGAAGGTTTTCCCTCGTGAGAATGGCCGCGATGGCTGTGGGGCCTATCGCGGAGTCCTTACAGAAACCCAGGCAAAGTATGCTGTCAGTACAGTTTAATATTTGACTAAAACACGCTGATGTTTCACACCTTGCATGATTGTTAATAGACATGTATAATATTTGGTTATCATGCTTGTCGAATTGAAAAAAAGTATGGAACTACTAGCTGATCCCGTAAACATTGTTTTGTCCGTTATCACCTCATCTATCAGGTGCATTTTTAGGACATTTCTTATCGGGTTTAAATTACCCTATCTGTCAAGTTTGAGAAAACAATACAAAAATTTATTAAGTTCGGTTGAGCCGTATTGAAGATTAGCTTTAACGAATATCCTGACAGGATTTTTCAGAAGATGACATCACGATGAAGAGTATCTTACATATGGAACTTATTTGCAAAAAATCAAGTCTCTAAAGCTAGTAATGTCTGCTGTGCATTGATAGACTCTGGACATTTATCAGATAGATGTGATTATTATATTAGATTAAAACTAGGGATATTATATTATCGTTGTTTCTAGTGAAAGTGTTCTAAATTACTCACTTTCACTGAACCGAAGACTGTGTAAACAAAACAGGCCATGAAAGACGAGTAGAGTCCATACTGCGGGGGCAGCCCCGCCACTCCCGCGTACGCGATGGCCTGAGGGATCACCGTCAGACCTACTGTTATACCTGCAAAAGAATGATATATAAATATAGGAAGAATTTAATATAATAATATAGTTTTTACTAGAAAAGTCCTTATGTTTGAACCATATCGACCGATTACTGACTGTATTTTTGAACTAAATTATCCAAACTTTTTAGGAACTGCAATCTGTAATGAGAGAACTCTGCATTTAATTTATGAGACACTTTTATTAGTTTTTACATTTATAAAATACATTGTTCTTACTTTTACGAAATGAAATTATATATTGTTTTAAAAGTACATAAAAAGTTTTTTGGAATTAATTGAACTGCCTGTAAAGGACGACGGTAGAATCCTTGTAAAACAGGTATGTGTAATTTAAGATTGTTATTCGTTGACGATGCAATGGTTTGATATTATTTCTCATCAAGTGGACTGCCACTTTTTCAGCTATTATTAATAGTACCTACGTCTGAATTAAATATATACAGGTTGACTTCTTTGTTTTTTGTATCAATATCACAAAATGTATCATGGACGCAGCCAACATATCTAACATTTAGTTCACGATCTAATTGTTCAACTTCAGTTGTCCTTTCTGAGGAATAGAACAAAGTTTCATTTTAAAGGAAGTCTTCTATTTTCTATAAACAATTTATCTTTTATGCGTTTGAATACAGTAGTTGCGATACGGAATTTAAATAAAAGAAAAGAGTGTTTACGTATTTTATTGTTGTCTGTATACTGACAATGACGCATTTCTGTGTGCAATTTTCTCAACAAACTGCCTGCGTTTTCCATTTAGATCGTTAAAAATATAAATGTATAAATATAATAAATTTGATATCGTAAATATTTTAGTGTAAATTACTAAATGGCAAAATAATGAATACAAAAATAGATTTATTCAGCGTCTTATTTTTATCATAGTAAAATTAACTCTCATTAACTGTAATGAAGTAATTCGTAAACGTATATATAGTAATAATCGTATACAATTTGTGAAGTTTTGCTCAATTTCACATTATAATGCTTAAATTATGTTATTCGTTCGGATATTTGATGGAAATTTCGTGCGACATGATGGATTGCTTCCGTTTGTTTCTGCCGATGTCAAATTGGATCTCTGGTAAGGCTACGCACCTAGCTACTCATCAAGGCTTTGGTTATGACCTTGTCATTCGCATGTTTTTTTTTATAAAGGTTGGAAGGCCTAACAAATTGACAGCCTACTCTAAACATAACAAAATATAATGTAATATACATATACTTTTTGAATCGTCATTGCTGTGGAGCAAAGATATTATGGCTCCATAATTTCAGTGCCATTCGAAATGGATAGATATAGGTACCTGACATGCATTACACAGATTGGTGGCAGAAACACGGCTGAAAGACTAAGGTATGATGATTAATTCATGATTTATGTTAAAAAATGAATTTCACAATTGAAAGAATTAATTTATTTCTTGGAGTAACAAATATTCATTATTAAGATTTAAAACTAAAAAAAGTTTTTAATTACGATCTGTCTGTTTAGAAATCATGCTGTTAGAATTTGAATACAATCCACGATCCAGGTTAATTTGTGTCATTTAATTCTAAACGGCATCCTATGCATTCGGCTTTAATTGTCCGGCCACATTGTAACTGGGATTGCTTCATCTACAATTGTAATCTATCTACAAGACAGACTACAAGATAAGACAATAGGCGGCAATTAAAGATAATAAGGTCTTAGTAGGGTTTTACTAAAAAAGTCGCTTAGTAATAATAATTGATTATTGCATGAGATTTTTATGGAAATTGAATTGACATTGTGTTTTTGGTGATATTAAGAGAACAGGTCTTTGTTAATTTTATTACTTTAATAATTTATTAGTACTTTTGTACATATACAAAATATTCTTTGGAAATGACCATTTACCAGAGGGAGACTTTGTACAAAAGTCGATTGCTTGGGTACCTCTGTCCCATTCGTGTTTTTACCGTGAAATAGTTGTGTTTGCATGGCTGTGTTTCGGTTTGAAGGATGGGATATGGCGTGAATTTACAGGGTACAGAGGAATAACATCTGAGTCCTCGGGAATGGCAACGCATAGGGGGTATCATGGGAGAAACAGTATACTCTGTTATGTACATAGTACTGCTCATGTCTATAGGCGACGGTTACCACTTTCCATCAGGTGGACCGTCAGCTTGTTTGCCATTCTAAGTTGTATAAGAAAAATGTATACATTTACTTATTTTGAATACATTTATTTACTTACTTTTAAGTCTTATTTTTGTCTTTTTATTTCTCTAGTCTCAGTACTTTCAGATTATTACAGTCAGTATCTAAAATATGTTTTTCTAAATTATTTATAGTTGGGGTTCGTCTGATGGGAAGCAATTAACTACACTAGATGCATTGCCGATACTAAATAAGCTTCTAAAATACCGTTTTTAACAAATTTTATACTGTGATTTTTTGGAAAAATATTGATTGAAAAACTTGGCTTGTTATCTCGAACGTTCTTTTTCTGAAACTGTCTAGTGTGTGACGATTTAAGGCACTGAAGTCAAGGAATAAATTTCTTATCGAAGAGATGAGATTTCTTAAATGATCATCTGAATTTATCAAAGAAATTAAAAAATACATTTGTAATTTTTGCAGCTCTTCTAATGTTTGAAGCTCCGTGTTTGTTATATCGATAACTTTATATTTATATATAAATATAATCATATCATAGCGTCATATCTTCTTTAGTTCCAAAATTTTGGTTCCAAATGATCAAAAAACAAAAAGTTAACAAATGAGTTGTAGCTGGACACCGAGTTTTTATAATTTCAGTAACCGCAAGTAGTTGTTGAGTAATAAATTGAACGTGCGATTGGTTTGCAATTGGTACGCGCATGTATACCAGTTGCGATGCTGGCAATAAAACGGCTATTTCACAGTTGAGCGGTCTCCAATAGGGTTGCCGACACATTGGTCGGAAAAGACTATATAATCGTAATTATATTTATTAGAAATTTGGTCTGAATAAAAAATTATAGGTCCTGAATCGTACGTCGCATCAAGTGCTGTTAACTATGCTCTTGAGGAGTATGCGAAAAAATAACAAAAGAATTGGAAGACATCGAAGAGTCTTAGACATTTTAAAAAGTTTTTAATCGACAAGCATGAGAATTGAGATAAACTCATGTACAGTGGTGGCAAATCACAGGCAAGACTCATAATAAGTGTCTTAACTGGACATATGCCACTAAAGCATATAGGTACTATACAAAATGGGTCTTTACTCGGACACACTGTGCAGATTTTTTTTTTGATGGGTGAAAATGGTATGGTAACCCCGCCTGCGCTAACGGGATACGCTGACGGAGCACCAGTGAAGGGTGATAGATGAGAATGAAAACAGGCCAGTTAGCCCATCATGATGAATTCATCAGGAATTAACCATGATAGTTTCCAGGGGGAACTGCGAGGAGGTCGACCTGGTACCCAACCAGGTATATTGCTAGCATTCAGTCTACATTACTAAAAATCCCTTTCCCCCTACACTGTGCAGATTCTGCAGTGAGAAATGGCAAGTAGGCGTATGAGTCTACTGAGAACGGCTTATCCAGAGTCAGGGACTATAGATATCTTATACCGTGGAATACCACAAAGGTAACATAGGATCTATAACATGATGCTGCATAATGCAAGGAGAAGTAAAAAACATGCCAATGTTAATTTATCGTGGTTAAAATCTCTGTAAACTAGAGTAAATCAACAGCGCAGGCTATTTGTTAGTAATCAGGACTACACTCTTCATTCTTAGTACTATATGTCAGGTCGACCTTGTGATGGTCCCCCCCTTTGCCTATGTGCACCCCTTATAATAACTACCCTCTTATACTAACCTACACGTGGAAAACCTACAAAGCCTAAGAAAAGCCTACGAAGGCTTTACCTAATGAAAACCCATGAAAATCTAGTGAAAACCTACCCTAAAGAATGGCCTAACACCCTCAATATAACCCCATACCTATATTGCCTTATACACCCCAAACATCCTATGAATCATATAAACCCTTACAATAAACACATAATATTGAACAGATCTTATAGTAGAACACTTGATCATTTGGCCAGATAAATAAATGTGTGATCGTCTAGTAATGTAGGACCCGTTGTGTGTGTAATAACCAAAAGGTTCTTTAATTGGTATATGATAGGAGTTAAATAATGAAGATGATTGATAAATATTTAAGGATTAAGAATAATTAATGAATTATACTCATAATTCATGTAACTAGGAAGTTAGAATATAATATATTAATTTAATAGTAAATTACAGAATAACTGTAATAATAAAAAAATGGGGAGCGGTCGGGCCCCTCACACGCCCGGACCAGTGGAAGACTTTCCAACTATCTATAACTCTTCCTCCTAAAAGGTAGGGAAGGGTATTACTATTTATTAATGCACTCTGATGGTAATAAGGGAATGAGTATTCTCAGTTCCAAACCAAACATAAGTACATTTACTTCAACATTACAGTGGCTCCACCAGCCCCACGATGCTTCCAGTATAAATTAGTGTTTGCCAGAGGCAAACGGATCGGAACTGAAATCCCAGGATCACTCCGACACGAGAGCTTACTCATGGGCGATGACCCTTTCAGTCCTATATGGCGACATAGAGATCACCCACTAACAGTACGAAACTGTTTCCCAGCGTCACCCTGTTACGAGCTTACTCAATGGGGGTTTCCCTTCGGCTCCACAAGAGATCAGACCAAGAAGCGAGATCACCCAGACACCAGAACTTACTTTGTTGGGACATAACCCTTCGGCCCTATAATGTGACATTAGAGATCACCTGTGAAGACAGTCCGATAGAGATGAAGATTTGTGTGATAGGGGATACCTTCCACACCCTGGAATTGGCCAAGCCATATAATGTTGATAATTGCTATATCATAACATAGCATTGTCAATTTAATATTATTTACTTAATACCAAGAATACTCAAGGTTCAAGTTAAGTCTGTTGATTAGGCCGGAGCCTAAGAACGAGTAGTCCAACCCATAGGTCGAGAGCTACTAAAAGTAATGAGTGCTATTGAATGAACTATAAGTCCAGTCAATTATATATAATATTATTGTTGATTAACCACATTGTGAATTAACCAATTATTTATAGAGAGAGATATATCTAAAGGAACTATAAGTCCTTTAAAAGACACTGATTAATCACAAGTTAACAACGTCTCGTGAAATAACCAGTTGGGTTTTCTATAAGTTTGAGGACACTAAGTCCAACAAGCTATTATTGTGTTGAGAGTAATAGAGATCTTTTGTAATATTTGTAGAGGTTTGATTAATCACATTGTGAAATAATCAGATTAAATAATTATGTAGCTTTATAGAGAGGACTATAAGTCCTAATTGGTTGTTGTCATAAGTACTGATAAATTACACATTAAAGTGCCAGGTCAATTATTATATATAGGTATATAGGAAGGACAATAAGTCCTATTTGTGTATGTTGTAGTAGTAGAGGCAATATATTGCATAATTATAATGTGAAAGATATAGATTAAATATATATTTGTATAGAAAGGACAGTAAGTCCCATACAATTATTGTAGCTGTACTATAGTTATACTATATCTACTTCCTTTTAGTGTCTTAGTAAACCTATTTACTAAGAGAATTTCTCAGATAAACAAGTGTTTTAGTGTTTAAATTATCATGATTAAATCCCTAAGAAATTAGGTCTTTAAATAATTATCATATCATTTAAGTGAAATTTCTCATATAAATAATTCCAATATTTCCCCTACAGTTATTATAAAATAACAGAAAATTATATAAATTTTCTATAGACTTAGATATAGAATCATAACGTGTATAATCTCCTTTTGTTTGACGTCTGTCACTTCAATGACGTATTGAATGACGTATTGATGTATCGAATTGAATTTTCATTATCTATCACATCTGTCAACGTAATAAATACTAGCAAGTTTGTTTATTTGTATTTGTTTAATATAATTAAATATAAAGTCATCATATCTCAACCCTAATATATAACTAAATTATCAGTGACATAAATAATCATGGTTTACACCAGAAATAATTAATAGTATCCAGTAATGCTGCAGTTTTATATTCTATCAGTAGCCAAGCTTACTTTCAAATTCAAGAATGAACAGAAGATTAGAAGTTTAACATTCTTATTGCAATTGTACTTGCAATAATATATACATACAGTACTAATTATCAAGAACATTCCTCAAATACATGTGTGGTGAAGATTTTCCCAATATGCTATCTATTTGATTCCTAACCTCTAATGTAAATTTATTAAAGAAGTGAATAATCAGTGTTAGTGTTTGCTTTATTAATATTTAAAGTAATTGTCCTAACTTGATATTAATAGGTTCATATCTCCTTGGATACAGCCCAACATATACAACTAACTCGATAATGAAATTTATAAAATACTAATATTATATTTTACTACTTGTATATCTCCATACTATTCCCATAAAATATTCAAAACATGTATATTAAATATAAATCCAGTAAATATTCACTAATATTAACCCTGTCTGAACTTGTCTAGTCAATATAACATGAACAAACAACACACATACAAACCTTATCGCCAGGACAACTTCCTTTCTAAATATGAGTAAAATACATAGCTTCACAAGTGTCATACAGTACCAATTTTATACTGAACCTCATACCTAGTTAAGAGTAACTATAGTCAGAGAATCTTTTAGTACTTTTATTACCATTAGGAAATAAATCCACACCTATAATATCAATATAATTAAATATTATTAAAAGCAGTAATATACAAAGAGTTGTTATTGTCAGCTTGCTCACTACAATAAAATCAATATTAAAGTTTATAATAAATCAAGACAAATTATCTATTTACACAATACAGGCTTGTTTACCATAAACACCCCACAGTCACATGAATTTATCTACTAACACAATAATGTATTAAAAGTATTACATCCACATAAAATCACTTACAACAGTTAAGCTGTCTCTTTGTACATCTGGTGTAAAACAAATCCCCACATGTAGTCATGGATAATCAAATATAGACTAAGAATCATTAGTCTGGTCGACCGAGTAATGGTATGAAAACACTTCACCATGAAGCGTTAAGTATGAATAGATATTCTAAACCAACACTGTAGTAGTGTAATAAATACAAATATTTCATCATCATCATCGTCTCAACCATCACCAACCCACGACTGAACACAGGCAATTTCTACCGACTGACACAAGGAACGGCCCCACAATACACATAAAACAGTCACTCCAAACAATGGAGGTAGCCCACACCGCACTTGCATTCACAGGGTCGCCACTCAATAACCCCTCTCTCTCATCAATGGCTGTTTCCCCAGCAATGAGACCAGACCATAGTCACTTTAGTCTATTATCCTCAATAAATAAATACTTTATAATAACTAGATATGAAACTAGTTAGTATTGTAATAGTTCAATAGTTGATTCAATAAGTATTTTCCAAAACTGGACAATTAGAACATTGAATCTAATTGATGAAGTTCTATCAAACGACCATATAATTGGATTTTGTATATGAGTAGAATAACGTAAGTACGTAAATTATATTGATGTAAACTTTGTTCAAATGTGATTGCATTTAACGATATACGCATTACCTAAAGGTATATGGACTCGACTAAATACGTATTTTAATAGTTGTTGGGAAAAATATTAAGTATAGACTTTGCCTGTGATCACAGTCAAAAATCTAACTACGTAGTAATAAATGGAACAAGCTCACCGGATTCTCCAGTCTTCTATTGATTAATTTCACACACTTAATCGATAGTGATACACTAAGATCTCAAACCCCTTCATCGATCCGGTCCCTCCTAGATCTATATCCCCATTATTTTTTTTATTTTATTGCGCAGTTCCTAAAACACGACTCCCGCGCCATCTTTTTTTTTCTTTTTTTCTTTTTTTTTCTGCGCAATTCCTAAAAACCGACTCCCGCGCGCCCGCCGATCTGCCGTCTCTCTTTTTTTTTTATTTCTTCCTATTCTTTCTCTAATAATGTCATAGATTATGTCACCGAAGGGTAGATATTTCAATAATCAGATTTAGCCTATTATTCGAACTGAACTTTTCTTCAAATTCAATTTAATTATATGTTAACGTATTTTGGTATTTTCTATTAATTTTATTATCGAATTTATAAAACTTTAAAGGCTCTCATAAACCTTATTAAACTGTGTTGTATGCATCCTTTTTACACCTGATGATAAAAGGTAAACTATAATTTGGTTATATATAAAATATAATATATTTTTGTTTAATTTATTTAATTTTCTTGTGACATCTACTACACTTTGGAAACACATCAAAGGAGTTTCCCTTCTGTGTCAGTATTTCATATATGGTAACGTCTTCTCTGTACGCTATTGTGAACCTTGACTTTAAAGTTTGTTTATATTAAATAGCTCAGCTTTCGCAGCGGTCACCCATAGGAACCCCTGTTTCTTTTCTATGTACTTATGGTATTAAACCTATTGTACTATAGGCGAACCGTCACAACCTCCACGAGGTATTGAAACTATCGTGGCAAAATGTTTAGTAGACTCGAGCTGGTACCAGCTTAAACCGCAGACGGGGTTACCATCTTTATTCATCAACTCTTTTTCTTCGTGTTGTTGGTCATGAGGTCACATGTTATTAGCCCATAATGTTGGCAGGCTAATATTTATTTCCATAATACTCAGAAAAGCAAATATGAATGAAACAGAGGTCACTCCTGCTTTGTATAAATTCTTCTTGTGGTAAACAGCGCTCACGTTTGCTTTAGAGAGATCCTTTACTTGTACTTTTAGGAATTAATGTACAGCCAAAAGATGAGGTATGTATTATAAAATCTAGTAGTAAAATATACCTGCTATAATATCAGCCAGTCCATTCCTTAACGAGTACTTGGGAAGCCACGAAAGGATAGGGACGCGTCGCAGCAACGTCTTGGTGGAGCAGCAGGCCCGAGCTCGTCTGAGAGCATCCCTTCGCCACCCACTGCCGCTACTGCTCTCGCTGTCCGGTTTCGAGGGGAATCCGCCTCCGAGGTAGGATCCATTTGTAGCTGCAGAAAAAAATTATCAGTTACAAATTTACGTCGTACATCCACAGATTTCTAGGTTAGGAGCTACCAATTACCAGCCTAAGTCTAAGCTTAGTATTCTTGTTAGTAATTTTAGTTATATTTATAATATTATTCATGTTTCGTCTTAGGCGCCACCTGGTGGTAGATTTTTCAATTTCCTAGTAAGAAATTTTATATAAAAGCCGTCTGCATCAATATATCTGCTGTAAGCAGCTGTAGTTGCAAGATTATTTTGGTTTGAAGAGTGATATATGATAGTGAAATTACAGAGTTAAATTTTATTTACTTTAATAGTTCTTAGGTATGGCAATTCATGACGAATTTACAACACCATGACCGTCACAGTGTATTCTGTGTTTATGTCTATAGGTGACGATCACCATTTTCCATAGGCCTAGCTTGTTCAGCTAAACAAAACCGTCAGTTGGGTCCCAAGCTTATTTTCCCCATTGTCATATAACAAGACAATGATTCCAAAAGACGTCATTACCACGTACGCGACTGGTGAAACCACGTCAACGGAGCATTCCGTTGTGTATCGCCTGTCACCTGTCAATATACAAAACAATGCGATCGACAGACGAGTGACACTATCGGGGCCTTATGTTGATATTTCAGTACACTTGTATATATACACTTTTAAATAACAAACCACTCAGTGCTGACACCGTTCGGTGACTGCGGAAGTAAGTCATGCGTGTAATTTTAATTTGTTGTACTTTATTGATGTCGTAAAAACAGTTGTTAAAGTATAAAATCCTTACTAATACTTACTTACGAGATCATCATCCTGGTTAGGGATCCATAGGTCGCTGGTTCATATCCGGCTCGAAGGACCACTTATTATGTTTGTAATATGTGCTGGTTCTTAGTATTTAATTATATTATTATTTATATTATATTATTTATTATATTATATTGTAAATAAAATCACCGTCTGTTAACTTGAAGTATATTATGTATTTTTTGTTCTATATCAATTGTTTTTTAAATATTCTTTTTTATAAAAAACCACAATTGTCAAAGTATATAAAAAGGTTAATTTTGAACATATTCCACCTAGGAAAAGGTGTAAGAGAATTTAACAAATTATAAAAATACTTAAAATAAATTATTATGTACTAGAAATAAAAGTTAACATTAATATTTATACATATAAAATTAATTATCATGTGATGTCAAGTAGATCAGCTTATTAATAGGTCTTAAAAAGGTACCTCTAATGGTTTTTATCAAGGCTGACCTTCGAGATCATCATCCTGGTTAGGGATCCATAGGTCGCTGGTTCATATCCGGCTCGAAGGACCACTTATTATGTTTGTAATATGTGCTGGTTCTTAGTATTTAATTATATTATTATTTATATTATATTATTTATTATATTATATTGTAAATAAAATCACCGTCTGTTGACTTGAAGTATATTATGTATTTTTTGTTCTATATCAATTGTTTTTTAAATATTCTTTTTTATAAAAAACCACAATTGTCAAAGTATATAAAAAGGTTAATTTTGAACAATAAACTAACAACTCCTTTTCCCCAAACGCTACGGGTTTTTTTTATAGGACGATAATGGAATGGTAACCTCTCCTGTGCTAACGGTAGACACTGACAAGGCACTAGTGGAGGATTGGTGAAAATGAAAAGGCAGGTCAGTTAGCCCATCGTGATAAATTCCACAAGAATTAACTACAATGGTTTCCAGAGGAAACCGGTTGGAAGTCCATCTGATAGGGTATACAGGTATTGCTAGCAATTTAGCTGCTAGACCCCAACACTAACAATATTCCCCCCCCCCCCCCCAAATACTACCAATAAACCATCGATTTGAAGAGTTTCAGTTCCAGAAAACTGGAGGAGGCAGATTGGCAATGGAGTTCTACTGGCCCATCGTGAAAATGTTGGGCCAACTGACCTATATGCATCTTTATTAACAATCACCAGTACTCCTTTAGCGTATACCGATAGTGCAGCCAATTTCATCCATTGAAAAGAAGTCCTAGAAAATTACTTCTTTTGCAAGTTGTTTAAAAGTAATAACAGTGTCAGGTCTCAGGTATAGGTATTTCTATTATTATTCAAACACTAGAGAGCTAAACGCTGTGTTTCAGTCACGATTACAAGCCAGGTCAGGTCGGCGCGGTGGCGGTTGTCGACCACCCTTGACCGCGTTGGTTCACCGCGCCCGCTCGTGACCACCACATCACGCCGCGACCACTCCGAGCGAGCAGGTGTAGACGCCCGATGCGGTCTTTGCCACCATTCACTTTATTCTTGTCACTTGATTTAGAAAAAGGAAGAATTTTTTTAGATACCTTTGTACAAAGTTCCCTTCCTCTCTGTATACAGTTGTGGTCAAAAATATAGAGGTTTTATACTGTTTCTCATTGCCTATACAGCAAAGGCCTTGCGTGATGATAAATAGACAGATGCATCTGGTGATTAGCGTATTATATTGTATTATATTATAGTATATACGCCACACTTAGTAATTTTAATAAAATGACTATTAGCGTACTTCGAGATGTTTCAGACAATTGCGTTTTCTATCTAGTATTATTCAGAGGTGGAATTTCCAAAGAATTTCGAAATTTGCACAAGTGTTTGCTAACTGTAGTCCACTCTCTATGCTCAAACAATGAAATGAAATAGAAGCTATTATGTATTTCAACAAAGCTATCTATCAACTACCTGAATAACAATAGGATATTCCTGTAACAATATTATAATGAGCCGCGAATTTTTTAAAGAGTTAAAATATTTGTGGTACGAGGTATAAGCGATTTTGTTTTAATTTTTTTTTTATTGGCTTTACTAACCTATACAATTGGGGTAACTAGATATCCCGTTAGCGGGGAAAAAAACGGAATACGCTGGCGGAGCACCAGTGAAGGGTGATAGATGAGAATGAAAACAGGCCAGTTAGCCCATCATGATGAATTCATCAGGAATTAACCATGATAGTTTCCAGAGGGAACCGCGAGGAGGTCGACCTGGTTGGGTATATTGTTAGCAATGGGATTCTCAGTCTCCATTACTAACAATCCCTTCCCCCCAATTGGAAGGTTTTGCCAGGGCCACCGCAGTCAAGGCTTTAGAGATGTTTTAAGAGAAACGCTGCTGCCTATTTGTCGGCCTCCCTTAGTCGGCTCTTACGACATCCACTGGAGAGGAAAGGGTGGCCTATTCTATGCCGGGACCACACGGCCAATAAAATCTGACCAGTAATCACTATTAGGCCAAATTTAATATCATAGCAACTATAAAGTAGCTAATCGCTTGTCACTTAAACACGTTCTTAATAAAGACAACGGGATATATAACACTTTGTGTTCGCCGATGGTTTTCTTGTAACTACATCCACCACACCGAACCGGTTCGTTCCGAAACTGGACTATTAGAACGAAAACAAACAACTTTTCTATCTGTGACGTTATTGATTCAATGACATATCATTTTTAGGGTTTCGTACGTTAAGATTACGTTTACAATCGTTGGCATTCTTTTAAAGGAGCGTTCTTTAGCTAGTTTTTTTTTGATAGGTGAGAATGGTATGGTAACCCCGCCTGCGCTAACGGGATACGCTGGCGGAGCACCAGTGAAGGGTGATAGATGAGAATGAAAACAGGCCAGTTAGCCCGTCATGATGAATTCATCAGGAATTAACTATGATAGTTCCCAGGGGGTACCGCGAGGAGGTCGACCTGGTTGGGTATATTGCTAGCAATGGGATTCTTAGTCTCCATTACTAACAATCCCTTTTTCCCCCTCTTTAGCCAGTTTATTTGTTTTGTTTCTTTTGTAGTGAACACATTCATTAAAGAAATATAAGGCGAATAATGTCAATTTTTGAACTCCAACCTAACTTATGTAAGGGAAAATTGCTAGCAATATGCCTTATCAGGTCGACCTCCACGTGGTTCCCCCTGGAAACCATCGTGAACAATTCTTGTATCATGGGCGAAACAATATACTCTGTTATGTCCATGGTACTGCTCATGTCTATAGGCGACGGTTACCACTTTCCATCAGGTGGGCCGTCTGCTTGTTTGCCATTCTAAGTCGTATAAAAAACAGATCGGTCCCATAGAAGCTTTATCAGAATCGGTTCAGTAATTTAATTTTTAGAGCAGAATGACTAGTTTTGTCACAATTAAAGTCGTTATTTTTGTGGGATGTGAACAATCTATATATTTTTCTTCTAAGTTTTATATAAGTTAATTAATTAATTAATTCGAGTCACATATAAAAGTAGACTTGCAGAGAATTAACAAGGCTTTCGTTAAAATCAGCAATTCAGTCGGCGGCTAATCATTGCACTGATTTGCAAGTGCAAGTGTAGAAAGGCTGCCTTCTTTAATGGTGTGATAAACGGACAGATGTCGCCGCCTGCGCTGCATGCGCAGTGCCACAGATAATATGATACTATGCAGTGCTTACCGAGCGACTGAATATGTATGACTTTGTATGTTGACGTGTATAAAGTTTTCTGTATTAGTGGCGCTGGAATGGATTGTTACATTGAAGACTTCCGTTTCCTGATTAACGTTTTTTTTAATGGGTGAAAATGGAATGGTAACCCCGCCCGCGCTATCGGTATACACCAACGGGGCACCAGTGGAAGATGATAGGTGAGAATGAATGCAGGTCAGTTGGCCCACCATGTTGAATTCGTCAAGAATTAATCATGATGATTTCCAGGGGGAAAAGTATATATAGGGTATATTTCTAGCAATGGGGCTATTAGACCTCATTGGTAAGAATCCCTTTGCCCCCGTGATGTTTTTTTGTTTTTTTTTTTTTATACAACTTAGAATGGCAAACAAGCTGACGGCCCACCTGATGGAAAGTGGTAGCCGTCGCCTATAGACATGAGCAGTACCATGGACATAACAGAGTATACTGTTATGGGACAGAGGTACCCAAGCAATCGACTTTTGTACAAAGTTTCCCTCTGGAAAAGATGTATGGTTTAAGAGATGGGGAATTAACGATAATTGTTTTAATATAATACATAGATAGATAAATACTCCAAAAGATTATAATAGTAAACTTATTATAGATATAAACAATTACAAGAAATAATCGCAATGAGAAAACAATAGACAGTCTTATCGCTAAAAGTATAATAAGTATGATAATTTTCCGCTAGAGGGAGATTTTGCACAAAATTCATCAAAGACAAAAACCGTTTAGCAGCTATGCTTACATGGGTACCGGGATCAGGTAGAGAAATGTCAAGGTATGGAGGCTAGCATCTTAATCCTCAAGAATTAGATGAGAAAAAAGGAAAAACAAACAAATTATTATGTTAAACATGATGAGGCTATTCATGTTTATAGGTGACGGTTGTCACTTTCCATCAGGTAGGCTATTAGTTATTTTATTAGTTTAGATCAGTGTTTCCCAATCTTTTTTGAGCCATACCCCACTTGAACATTTCTAAAATTTTTATACGTAATTTTTCCCGACAAAGTTTACTTCTCGACTCTAATCGCCCAGTTGATATTTTGGTAACGTCAAACGAAATTATACCTAATAAATATTTACAGCATTTTTTTATTTACTTTTTTTTTGTTAGATTAGGCACCGATATCTACTCGTAGCATTGCATTTAAATGGCCAGGAGCAAGAGGGTTAAAATCGCTTCAAACCCATTTTTAATTGCCCCCCCCCTCTATCAAATTGCCCCCCTCCTGTGGGGCCCCCCATGTTGGGAAATACCGGTTTAGATAGTTATCATTCAAGTTCTATAAAAAAACCTAGAATTATCTTTAAGGTTTGTCCGGTGTAACGAGGTAAGTACGTGCAGGGTGAGAGAAAGAATAAGTAATCCATCAATTAGTACCTAATTGACAAAACGTCTCATCTCAAAACCGGAAATCATTAAGACGTCCAGCGCTAGATTAACGGAAAGCAAACCTGACCTACGCGTATTAGCATAGCGTGGCGAAAGCGTCCACTTGTACAGACAGCAGCAAAATCTATTGTAGTTAGTATTTATTACGGTTGATATTATCATTACCACAATATCATTCGCTTCTGAGCATGAGTAGACCACTCACTAGAGGGAGACTTTGTACAAAAGTCGATTGCTTGGGCACCTCTGTCATTCGTGCTTCAACCGTGAAGCAGTTGTGTTTGTATGGCTGTGTTTCGGTTTGAAGAGTAGGATATGGCGTGAATTTACTGGGTACAGAGGAATAACACCTGAGTCCTCAGGACTGGCAACGCATGGGGGGTATCATGGGCGAAACAGTATACTCTGTTATGTCCACGGCACAGAGGTACCCAAGCAATCGACTTTTGTACAAAGTCTCCCTCTGGTGAGAGTTATAGAGCTTATAATAAATATTATGGGAGGATTTTTAGAATTTTAATCCAGATTAGTCATTCAATGTGTCGGTGGGATGGTAGTGTAAGGTTATTATTGCCTATCGTATATATAATATAATATAGTTTTTAACTGTAATTTATTTAATTTACAGTTTTATATACTTATATATTTACTTTACTTTCATTTTATTATCTTTATAAAATGATATTTTAGAATGTACTAACTAAGTACTAACAAATAGTGGCGGAGAAATGTGGTCCTCCAAACTTCTCTATTTTCTTCATTCATATCCATGATTAAGGTGTAATTTCGATCGATATTTCGACGTGGTTCAATTCACGTCAAAATATCAACAATAAAGAATAATAATAATAATAATATAATTTATTTGCTCAAATATGGGTTAATACAGATGTTACATTAATAGGTTATTACACCTCCATATTTTACCATAAATGGCGTGCAAATCTTCTCTTAATATAAATATTACTATATTTCATATATCACAATGTCTTCATTATTATAGATTACAGAAAAAAAAAAAAGAAAACCACTACATCAAAATTTGTCTTATCTCTTGTCTCATGGGAATACAACGCAGTCATTTATCGTTTGTTTAATTTTTAAAACTATCTGTCATATATTCATTTAGAGTGTAGTATGCTTTGTCAATTAGTTTCTTCCTTAGTCCTAGTTAGAAGCAAGTAAGTAGGTGTTATTTACCTATAAAATTTTTCATTGCGCTAAGTTCCGACAGTGTATTTAAAAATGTGTAAACAACGCGTGAATTAACTATAACATTATACAAGTTAACCAGACTTGATTACGAGTTTGGTTAACATATTATATTGATCATTAGATTATAACTATTAAATTAAAACTGGCTTAGTATTTCAATTTAATTTATATTTGTAAATCACCGTGTCTTGGTAATCTCATATGGACTCCCGCGATACAGGTTCGCCTAATGTGGGGTAATCCAATGTACTCGCTGTTGTAAATTTTTTGTGTTTAATAAATAAATAAAATTAGTATGTTGATAATTTCGAAAAAATCGTGTGGTAAATAAATAAAAATTATTTATGCGTATTTTTGTGTCTGTCTGTACTCTATAGCTTATGCGCGGCGCGTGCGACAGCAGCTTTCTATAGGAGCGGTTGTTCTGTACATAACGACGAATTCATTTAATTTAGACATATCATGTAAACGGAGAAATGATTGCTCACCGGTTTCATACATTTTTTCTTAATTTTGATGCTTTATTTAACAGATAAAAAAAATTTTTTGATTCGTTATTTATCAGTAGCCGTAACCGGCGAGCGTGTATGAAAAGATTGATGAATGTGGAAGAAGCGAAAGAGGTTTGTTTGAATCGAAGCATTTGGCGTTCCATTGTTTCTGCCTACCCTCATGGGAGACAGGCGTGACGGATATGTATGTATGTATGAATGTATTTATCAGATTTATTAAGAGTTTTTCGTGAGTGCGCCACAGTAACACAAAATGGTCAGAACTCAGTTTATTGCTTTATTATATTATTACATATACTGGTTGCTTGATTTTCTTAATTTTCCTTTTCTTATGGCGGTATATTTTGTTCACCTAAACTCTCCTATCCTATGAAATTTTGGAGATAAATGCGAGTTCTAATTACACTCCGTTATTACGTGGATAAAATATTCGTAATTTCTTTTATTAAACAATAAATAAATATTTTAGATTCTATAACGCGTGTGACACCCCTAGTGTTGCAGGCGTCCATAGGCTACAGTGACCGTATACCATCAGACGGGCATGCTTCTTTACCACCTTTGTGGTGTAAAATAAATTTCTGTATTGACTATATTGATTTCGTTGGATGTCGCATACATTAGGCGTTTATTCATTTATTTATTCACAGGAAAACCAACGCTACGCTAGAGTAAATAGATACAGTTTAGGATCATAAAGTAAGCCACTAACAGGTTTTCACAAGTAGCAACAATATAGATACAAGGCGCTGTACACAAAGCAACAAAAATAGCAGTTAACAAAACAAATACGAACAATCAAGAGGAATGAAAACAAAAAATATATATATATGAATAGAATACAAAGAAATTTGAAATTTTCCGAAGAAAACTACGAAATTTGCTTATTGAAAAATGTTTTTACACGATAAAAGAATTTGTAAGTCTGAATGGTGGATTAAACTAAGAATGCACTTTACGTAATAATATTAATAATATGACATGTACAATTTTAATGCTTTATAACTATAATATCGACTATTTTTAAATGTTGACATAATTAACTAATTCAATGTAACAATTAATATGTATTTAGAATAATTATTTGGACATACGTAATTGATAAATTTTTACTTAACATGTGCTAAGACAAAATTTGCATGCCTTTAGATAAGGCGAAATGTGTAGCTCAGTTACCATTTAAGACCTTTGTACCACATTTCGAGCAAATAAGTTATTCTTATTCTTAAAGTAAAAATTAAATGTAAATCTTTGATTAAAATATGGCCTTTTTGTCCATACAATAGTTATTCAAACTGACTATAAATAAAAAAATTGCCTACTCAGTTGGTCTCTCGCTGATATTGTATTTTTCGAAAATACATCGATATTAAGATTTATGCAACTGAAGGCTCGTAGGGGGAAAGGAATTGTTAGTAATGGGGTCTAATTGACCCATTGCTAGCAATGCACCATAGCAGATCGAAATCTACGCGGTTCGATGGGCTTACTGACCTGCCTTTTCATCCTTACCTATCATCTCTTACTGGTGCCCTAATAGCGCAGGTGGGGTTACCATTCCATTATCACTCTATAAAAAAAACTGAAGGCTCGTTGAAAACTACGTTTAACTAAATAGTCAGGGTTCCTAATCCTGTGAAGCAAATATTCCGGTATTGCAAATAAAAAAAAAAATACTCGATTCGCTAATAGGAAATATCTAATTCATGATGAATATTTTGGGAAACCGTCTGCTTTATATTGACCTTTTTAAATGTTAATTAATTTAAAAGATTTTTTTAGCAGCGTTAAGGTATGTGTTAATTAAATATTTACTTACTCGTACGTAATGTACATGAATAATAAATAAGAGAAATATACTGAGTACATTAAAAAGCCCGATCGAGTGCGAGTTGACCTCGCGCTTCGAGGGTTCCGTATTATTTATAAATTAATAATATATTAAACTTATGATTAGACGATATCTGTATAAGGGAGATATTCAAGAAAAAAATACACGAGGAGTCTAATAAGAGAAAAGTTTGTTAATTTTATTTGTAAAGCGCTGTTGGTTTTTTTTAATGAAAAAATAAAAAAGAAAGTCTAAACAATAATTTATAGAATTTTCTTTGTCGGAACGACAATGAATTGAAAAACTTCTTTTTTGAAGTCGGTTAAAAAACAAATCTACAATGAAACTAAGTAACGCTATCAATAAATATAACTTGAGAAGTTAGAGCATCAAGAAGAAAGCGGGTCGCCCAAGATGGATGCTTGGAATAATCTACAGGGTGTAAATTTCTAATCCTAGTACTGCCGTCGGTGCTGTTTGAACGAGGTGAAATCGGAATCAGTTCGGATTCAAGATTTCATCGTCATTTGTGACATTTATTATTTACTGCTAAATACCAGCCTTCACTCTAGACTGCTATTGTCACAACGAACAATTTCATCGCTCTTAGTCGAGTTAATAAGATTGCGTTTTATAATAAAAAAAAAACCGACTTTAATTGTAACAAAACAAGTTGTTTTAATTTAAAACTAAATTACGGGCCCAATTTTGATAAAATTTTTACAGTACTAATTTGTAAGTTGATGGGGGGAAAGGGATTGTTAGCAATGATGTTCGACATTGCTAGCAATATGCTTTATCAGGTCAACCTCCACGTAGTTCCCCCTGGAAACCAACGTGAACAATTCTTGTTGAATTCGTCACGATGGGCTAACTGATCTGCTTCATCCTCACCTATCATCCCTCACAGGTGCCCCGCCGGTGTATACCGATAGCGCGGGTGGGGTTACCATTCCATTATCACCCATTAAAAAAATAACTGTAAGTATCGCCGTGTGATCTCGGCATAGGAAGGGATGGACCTTTCTTTCCGTGGGTGTCGTAAGAGGCGACCAAGGGAGGGCGAGTGATGGGCCGTCTTAGAACATCTCCAAAGCCTAACAGCGGTTGCCAATTCGCCTACCAAGCGTGGCGATTACTGGCAAAACCCCCCAAGGGTAGGCTATGTTCAGCAGTTAACAGTTACAGGTTGATATGATGAATCTGGAATAATTTTTTTATCAGATAAAAAAAAATCTAAATCGGTTCACAATTGATAGAGTTATGAGGTAACAAACATAAAATTTTCTTGAAAATCGAATTGAGATACTGCTCCTTTTACGAAGTCGGTTAAAAGCAGCTGTTTGCAAAATATCATTGTTTGAAATGTTACTCGATTAGTTTTTAATAACTACAAGCGCGATTAATGCTAACACAATTACAAACTATGAATAATGGATTTACCTATCTACTCGTATATTTCATACCATAGACATAAAATACTTCGAGCATTTAATCAGGAATTCAATACGGAATTTAATATGCTCCATGCATTTAATATCATGAACTGATAATGAAATATTATTGATACATCGTCATTAAATAATGGACTCATTGGAATTTTTTTTTGTACAACTTAGAATGGCAAACAAGCTGACGGCCCACCTGATGGAAAGTGGTAACCGTCGCCTATAGGCATGAGCAGTACCATAAACATAACAGAGTATACTGTTTCGCCCATGATATCCCCAATGCGTTGCCATTCATGAGGACTCAGGTGTTATTCCTCTGTACCCAGTAAATTCACTGCCATATCCCACCCTTCAAACCGAAACACAGCCATGCAAACACAACTGCTTCACGGTTGAAACACAATGAAATATTACTGATACATCGTCATTAAATAATGGACTTATTGGAGAATAATCTGTAAAGTATTACTAGTCCTGTGTCTAAACGTTGTCCTGACTAGGTTTTCTTAAGGGACAAGTATCAGAGGGTGACTTTGTACAAATGTCGTTTGCTTAAGCACCTCTGTCCCATTCGTGTTTTTACCGTGAAGCAGTTGTGTTTGCATGGCTGTGTTTCAATTTGAAGGGTGGGATATACAAGGTACAAAGGAATAACACCTGAGTCCTCAGGAATGGCAACGCATGGGGGGTATCATGGGCGAAACAGTATACTCTGTTATGTCCACGGTACTGCTCATGTCTATAGACGACGGTTACCACTTTCCATCGGGTAAGCAGTCTGTTTGTTTGCCATTCTAAGATGTATAAAAAAAAAAAAGAAAAAAAGTATGGGGTTCTTTAAAAGTTTCTGGTATTGCAAGTTGCCAAAGGTACTTTGGGAAAGGGTTTATTAGTAATGGGATTTAACTGCCTCAATTTTTTTATACTATTACACTTCTAAGGTGGCAAACAAGCATACGACTCACCCGATGGTAAGCGGTTACCATACTATATGAACGCCTGCAATACCAGGGGCATTACGCGCGTGTTGCTGACGCTAAATAAACCTCTTAATCTATTTTTTGAAGAACCCCATGCTGTAGTCTCTTGGATAAACCTCGACAAGGAGTTTATTCTATAATCTAAACGTCTGTGGGATGAAGCATGTTTTAAACTGCACTACTGGCGGGGCACCAGTGAGTGGTGATAGGTGACGATGAATTCAGGTCAGGTAACCCATTGTGACGGATTCAACAAGACTTAATCACAATGGTTTCTAGGGGAAACTGCATGGAGGTCGACCTGATATTATGTTTTCATACAACTGACTCTCAGTTGTATGAAAACATAATATTTCAAATGCAAAAAGAACTCAGTCCTAAAGTTACGCTATGTTTATGTTAATTCACGAGTAAGACAGGATTCAGACATTACTTTTGATTAACTTGAATATTCTTTACTTTTTTTTATTTGTCTGACATTACGATCAGCCCTGTGTTACGTACGTAGTACGTAGTAGTTAAGTTACCCCTGTATTAAGTACCCTGTAACCTGTACTCTGTGTTAAGTACAGTAGTAGGTACAGAAGTAGACTGCGGCTTGTAAGTCGTCACTGCTCGCGCAGGATGGGCTGTGTCGCCTGGCTTTGTCTCGGGAGAAATGAACCGTCACAATGGCTTTTGTTGCGAAATTATTTTACCAACACAGTCATGCAGCTGTACGCGTGTACCTACTTTCGTATAACTATGTCAAGACTCGAGTCATATAGGTTAGTCTTAGATTATATAGATAGTGCATCTCCATACGCATGCTTCGAGAATAGCAGTTAAACTTTTTTAAACAATTTTGCGTGATAAATAGTTATGTGTGTTTCCTTTATAACTTCTATATTTATCTCTTTCTCTTTATTCTTTATTGTACTTGTAAATTACATTGTTAATGTATTTATAAATATTGTGAGCAAGGGTGGACTTATCTCTGACAGAGATCTCTTCCAGTCAACCCAATGCAGTTAGAAAACATGTTGTTAGCGGGTAGCTGAAGTGTTACAACTATTAATATTTAGTATACATAAACAAATATACAGTTAAATAAAATATTAAGATACATAATAAAATATTACATAAATACATATACTATAAATAAATATAATACCTACCTACTTATACAATGGATGTTAAAATAAATGAGACAATAGAAATTTAGTTGAATGATTTTAAGGTTTGACAGTTCAATTATAAAAATGAAAAATTAAGATTATGACTCAAACGAAAGAAAATGTAACTTCAACCTTTTCTTGAAAGAGGTAATTGAAGGGCTCTCTTGTATGCGGGAAGGGAGTTTGTTCCATAATTGGGCAGCTCGATACGAGAAAGAGTTGCCCTTAAAATGTGTTCTACACAAAGGTAGGTCGAGAATCCTGAACTGAACTTGACAGGAGCGTTTAGGACGGACTGGTCGTGGTAATAATTTAAACCGGGAGCGGAGGTACGATGGAGAATTAGGATTATTGAGTATGTTATAAAGGAAAGAAAGGATGTGCATATCACGTCGAAGTCGGATAGGGAGTCACTTTAACTGGTTGCGAAAGTCAGAGACGGGATCATATTTACGAAGATTTATTTTGTTTTATAATTTTTGCACCTTTTTAATGTGTAAAACCTCCTTTTATTTATTAAATAATTAAATATATATACGTCAAGATACATTGTGTGCGTATACGTATATAATGTAGATGGATATCTGATTCCATTATTAACTTTAAATAACTTTGAATGGTTAGTTTTTCCATTACATTTTATGCACGCTCTGTTATCGCTACATACCTGCCTATGTTTCTATTCTTTACACACTGTTGTAATTTTACCTACAGGCAATAAATATATTTCATTTATAAAATAATTTATGTACATGGAACTGTCGAGTATGATAATCTATGAAAAGACTTGTTACGTCCTGCGATACCGCGTTGAGGGACTGAATCATTATATTATTCTACGGAATTTCTCGAGTTCAAACTAAATTCTTATTAATTATAAATATGACAGTGAGTATGTTTGTCATAAATTTTATATACGTGGTGCTACATTGGAATGAAGAAGGACAGGCTAACTAATTGAACAATCAACATTTTCCGGTTACACGGACGATGTCGCGTAGACAAACTAGTGTATTGATAAGCGGATGTGTTACTGTTTGATACATTAACTTCCCACTGCTGGGCACAGGTAAATTTATTCAATTCGTAAAAGAAAGAGTTGTTGAGACAATTGGCATCATTATACAGAATAGCCAAAACTCGAGTCAATTTAAAAAAAAAAGGTTTTTAATATTTCTTTTTTTTTTTATACAACTTAGAATGGCAAACAAGCTGACGGCCCACCTGATGGAAAGTGGTAACCGTCGCCTATAGACACGAGCAGTACCATGGACATAACAGAGTATACTGTTACGCCCATGATACCCCCCATGCGTTGCCATTCCTGAGGACTCAGGTGTTATTCCTCTGTGCCCAGTAAATTCACGCCATATCCCACCCTTCAAACCGAAACACAGCCATGCAAACACAACTGCTTAATTGTTACAAGTCAAGATCAAATCTGGAACTACATTTATATAAACTGAAACCTATATACCACGTGATTCATGACAATACATACATAGGAGTATTAATTATTAATCTAATAAAAAATACATTATTTTGTATATGACGAGAACTGTCCAATTATTGGACGTAAGTCATCTAAATTGATGACTTGTTGTGGTGTATAATGACTGGTGGTTTCTTATATGAATGCCTTCATCATCATTATGAATCTCATTATTAGGAATTAACATTGAGATCCACAAAAAAACAATTCCAATTGTGACAAAATCAGTTATTTTAATTTAAAAACCAAACTACTAAACCACCACCTTTACCAGAGGGAGACTTTTTACAAAAGTCGATTGCTTGGGTACCTCTGTCCCATTCGTGTTTCAACCGTGAAGCAGCTGTGTTTGTATGGCTGTGTTTCGGTTTGAAGGGTGGGATACGGCGTGAAATTACTGGGTACAGAGGAATAACACCTGAGTCCTCAGGAATGGCAACGCATGGGGGGTATCATGGGCGAAACAGTATACTCTGTTATGTCCATGGTACTGCTCATGTTTATAGGCGACGGTTACCACTTTCCATCAGGTGGACCGTCAACTTGTTTGCCATTCTAAGTTGTATAAAAAAAAGGTTTTATTTTTAGAACACAACCTCAATTATTTTGAGTCAGAACTCCTGTTTTGCGCTATTCCGCCGTACTCCTTGGCAACCTCCTTGCCATGAACGATTGTACAATAATAGACTATCATGGCGCGAAATCGGATTATTGAGTAGGCATTACATTTTGTAATACAATTACCTAGTACTTTCGCCATATTACGCGTACGTCGGATTCCGTGCATTTGTTAATAGCTACCTAGTATGAATCAATTCGAGTTACAAAGAACGTGCGCAGTGGATTGATTGTGAAACGGCCCATGGGCCGGGTGAGGCGCGCGTGTCCAGTGAAAACTGACGAGAGGTGGCGACAATGTACTAATCTCGCATGTGTACCGCCAGATGTCACGTGTGTTTACATTGAAAAACTTCCTATTGTAATAGGACCGATGCTTCAGGGAAATGACGGCTCGATTATGTAGTAGCGTATTACACATTTGTTTGTTTGCATTTTTTTGTATTGAAAGAGTTAAAGAGGTTTCTTTTAGGTCGGTAATACGCGTGTAATGCCCCTGATATCTTTGGTAACCGCTTATCATCAGGTGGGCTGTATGCTTGTTTGCCATCACAGTGGTATAAAGAAAGTATATTCCTCAAAAAAAGCTGCATAAATAAATACAAATTAATACCTCAGAATTCTTATTTTGATGGTGAACAATGAGATATTTCGTAGATATATTTTATTCAAAATATGTGCCTTCAAGTTGATTAGTCAAAGAAAGTCGACAGTTTTAATTGTCATAAAATCAATATGACACTAATACGGATTAAGCCGTGTGGTCCCGGCATAGAATAGGCCACCCCTTCCTTTCTTGTGACTGTCGTAAGAGTCGACTAAAGGAGGGAGAGGGATGGGCAGTAGCGTCCCTCTTAAAACATCTCTAAAGCCTAACTGCGGTTACTAATCCGCCTGCCAAGCTTAGTAACTATTGGCAAAACCCCCTAAGGGGGAGACTTATGTTCAGCAGTGGACAGTTAAAGGCTGAAGATGATCATGACGGGTTTCTCAAAGGTTGAGTGTAAGAGATCCCTTTATGGGATTAGTCCGCTATTGTGTATTAAATCTTTTAATGTGTCCAATGTAAATTAAGTACAGTGAAAATTTTATAACAACAACAATGGGAGTAAACCCATTGATTGCAAAATGAATTATAAAATTATCGTTAAATAAATGGACAAATTGAGATTTCCTTTTGGTGGAAGCTTAAAAATATTAATTCAATTTTTTTTATACAACTTAGAATGGCAAACAAGCCGACGGCCCACCTGATGGAAAGTGGTAACCGTCGCCTATAGGCATGAGCAGTACCATGGACACAACAGAGTATACTGTTTCGCCCATGATACCCCCCATGCGTTGCCATTCCTGAGGACTCAGGTGTTATTCCTCTGTACCCTGTAAATTCACGCTATATCCCACCCCTCAAAACGAAACACAGCCATGCAAACACAACTGATTCACGGTAGAAACACGAATGGGACAGAGGTGCCCAAGCAAACGACTTTTGTACAAAGTCTCCCACTGGTAAATCAATCGATCCAGATCAAAAGTTGTTCTAGTGTGTTCTACAAACGATTAATATCGTAAAAACAATACGTCCAACTATAGGAAGCGCCAGTTGGTTGCCTGCCTTGAGCGCGCAATTAGGCAACGGAAAAAACTCTAATTACCCTTTCGAACCGCTCTCAGTACTCAGGAAATTATCGACGTCGAGGAGATTGCGATGTGATGAGAAGGGATGGTGAAATGTTACAATAGTGGTGCATGTGTTGATTGCTGAAGACGGTATACGGAGAGGTAGTGTATATTCCTTTTTAAAAGGCCGGCAGCACACCTGCAATGTCGCTGGTGTTGCGGGTGATCATGGGCGGCGGTAGTCACTTACCATCAGGTGAGCCGCATGCTCGTTTGCCCACTGTGTTTTAAAAAAAAAAGTAGAAAAAGACTGTTAAACGGTGCCTGCAGCAGGCGCCAGGCTGAGTACAACACACAAGTTTTTATTTAATAGATGATAATGGAATGGTAACAGTTTCGAGACCAATGCAGTATAGTATATTTTTGACCGCGTAGAGGTCAACTAGAGAAGGTATATGTAGCAATGGGGCTGTAGTCCCCATTATTAAGACCCGCAGTAATCGACGACTATGTCTGCTTATTTGTACCATATATCACCGATAAATCATCGAAACAGTATACTCTGTTATGTCCATGGTACTGCTTATGTCTATAGGCGACGGTTACCACTTTCCATCAGGTGGGTCGTCAGCTTGTTTGCCATTCTAAGTTGCATAAAAAAATTACAGATTTATATTTTCCTTTTCACTGTCTTATTTATTATATAGTTATTATATATTTATCTATGTACCGTGTATGTTTCATATATATTTTATATTATGCATTAATACACAAAACACAGATAATACATAGGTATAGTTTTGTTTCAGAATGCGGTTTCAGAGATGTTTTCTCCCACGAACACTCAGGTTGTGGAATGAGCACCCTGCCGAAGTTTTCTCAAGAGACTACAGCATGGGGTTCTTCAAAAGGGGGGTAAAGAGGTTTCTTCAGGGTCGGCAACGCGCGCGTAATACCTCTGGTATTGCAGGCGTTCATAGGCTAAGGTAACCGCTTACCATCAGGTGGGCGGTATGCTTGTTTGCCACCTCAGTGGTATAAAAAAATAGTACGAAAGTTCACCGCCAGAGGGCTATAAGCACTCCCGACATATGCTAAGTAAGTCTTTTTAGTGACAACAATTTGTTCGTAACAAGTTGCTAATAATGGCAGTGTATATTATTACTAAATAAATAATTTTTCTTTCTTTCTTTCTAACATTACCTTTTCTTTCCGACGCACACATACTGTGCAAGTACGAAATATAAAGGCTACTGTTTGCGCACAAAGTCTGAGGTCATATTGTTCATTACAGGTATTATTTTCACATAGTTAAATTAATTAAATATAATTTGGAAACTTTACTGGAAGCGAAATAATATGTGTAACGAGCGATCACAGGATGCTATCGTAGTGTTGAATGATTAAAGTAGTGATGTGGCGGAGTGTTAAAAATGTATATTGGCGGATACCAGATACGGACACGGATCATGTCTAGATCCGGGACTACGGATCTCTAGTTTCTTGCGATTTATTTTAATAAGTACTTCAAGGTATTATATTGTTTTTTTTATGGGTGATAATGGAATGGTAACCCCACCCGCGCTATTGGTAAACACCGGCGGGGCACCAGTTAGGGATGATAGATGAGGATGAAGCAGGTCAGTTAGCCCGTCGTGACGAATTCAACAAGAATTGTTCACGATGGTTTCCAGGGGGAACCACGTGGAGGTCGACCTTGCTAGCAATGTCGAACTCCATTGCTAACAATCCCTTTTCCCCCGGTATTATATTGTTAACTCATTGCAATAAATGTTTAAAATTTATTTTTTGCAGTACACATGTGTTAAATATGGGTACGATTATCAGAAATAACATTCAAATTAAAAACAATGGAATTTAATTAGTATGTATATAATAACAATGCTACCTATAACTATTTATAACTTAAAACGTGCAATTAAAATGTTATAATGTAATTAATCCGACAATTGCCAATAAAGGAAGGATGCAGATATAGATACAGTAGTTCTTTTCTCTCTCCGATATCGGCGGATATGGATACGGATATATGTCACATCACTAATTCAGAGTGACAATTGATATTTGTGCGCCCGCCCGTGGCGTGTTTGTTTGTTTATTTGTTGCCTACCGTATCTAAAAGCCTTGATGCGTAACGTGACAATTTAATGACTTTACTATGTGGGTATTTTCCATATAATAATTTACAACATACAACTTTTTTCTGTATTTTTTTATACCATAAAGGTGGTATCCAGCATATAACTGTATGCTGGTCGCTCTATCTATGGTAAACGGTCGCTGTAGCTAATGGACGGCTGCATGTAGCTTATGGGATGTCACGTGTACGTTGCCAACCCTGAAGAAACCATTGTACGCCCTTTTTGAAGAACCCAATTTCAGTGATCATGTCACAACATTCCCTCGAAATTCGTGATTAATTCCATGATAGTTTCATATCAATTTTACGACGTTAGAAATTATAATTTTTCATTACAGTAAAAAAAAAAGAATTGTTTTTAACGAAGTAAAATCTATTTGAATTCAGAATTCTAAAATTGCAAAGCCAAGTGAATCTGATTTTGTTTAAATTTACTCACTTCGTTTAGCCTACATTCAAGTATGTGAATCTATTGTATGTGAGTTCATTGTTAGTAATACACATTATCAGGTCGACCTCTACGCGGTTCCCTCTGGAAACTATAGTGGTTAATTCTTGTCGAATTCATAACATGGGGCAAACTGATTTCATCTTCCCTCTGGAAACTATAGTGGTTAATTCTTGTCGAATTCATAACATGGGGCAAACTGATTTCATCTTCCCTCTGGAAACTATAGTGGTTAATTCTTGTCGAATTCATAACATGGGGCAAACTGATTTCATCTCTCTACTCTACTCTACTAGTGTATACTGATAGCACAGGCAGGATCACTATGTCATACACATACACTAAAAAAATGTGTACTAACCGCGAATGGCAACTTGAATTATTCGATACTAAATGACCTAATTTATTAGCTCTGTGTATCCTGGTATAGAAGGTCCTTCCTTTCCCGGGCGTATCGTAAAAAGCGACTAAGAGAGCGTATGGTGGATATGGGATATAAAGGTTTAACTGCAGTTGCCAATCCGCCTACGAAACGTGGCAACTACTGTCTAAACCCCAACTTATGGAGGAGGCCAAAGTTCAGCAATGGACATTTAACGTTTGATATAATATACAACAAATGACCTAATATTATCTTGTGACGTATTTATATCCTACTAAAATCATTAAAATATTTTTTTTACACAACTTAGAATGGCAAACAAGCTGATGGCCCACCTGATGGAAAGTGGTAACCGTCGCCTATAGACATGAGCAGTATCATGGACATAACAGAGTATACTGTTTCGCCCATGATACTCCACATGCGTTGCCATTCCTGAGGACTCAGGTGTTATTCCTCTGTACCCAGTAAATTCACGCCATATCCCACCCTTCAAATCGAAACACAGCCATGCAAACACAACTGCTTCACGGTAGAAACAAGAATGGGACAGAGGTACCCAAGCAATCGACTTTTGTATAAAGGCTCCCTCTGGTATAAATATAGGTACCTATACAGTATATGTATATATGTCCTTTTGTTGCGAAACACCTGAGTTTTAAATGTGAGTAATAAATTATTACTTAATCAAATAAAATAACTCATTGTCACATAATTGGTACAGGTGTGTGGAATTTAAAGTTATGCTTATAGAGATGCGAATATCGATACAGGTGAAGTTATAGAACATGTGAACAGCGGGTCTACCATGAAATGAAATTCCGAAATTTCGGACTCAATTTCGTGTTTTTGTTTATACCAAAATCGGATCAATAAATGAAATTCAACATTTCGTTTATCATACATCCTATCATAAAAGTCCAAAGGAACAATATTTTAACATTTTTAATATTTCCAAACGGCATGTATTATGTAATTTTGACATCAAATTTGTGTTTCGTTTGGCTCCGAAATTTCGGAAAACACTTCATGGTAGGCCCTCAGGTCGTAAACCGTAAACATTCCATGCGACGAGGTGCGTCATGAGATCGAGTGACGTCACACTGCTGTGCTTACTTCCCATTGACTTCAGAAGACTCTTAATGTTACTGTATTCCCAGCCGACTTCCAAAAAAGGCGTCCAGTTTTGAAGAACTGAAAATGGAATATTTAATCTCTTTTTCGACCAAAAAGGAAGTCTCAATTTGGTTGTATCATTTTAATATTTGTTACTCCAAAAATACGTCCTTTAAAAACCGATTGGGATACTCTGAAATAGTTTAGTTTTAAAACAAAATCAGATGAATGTTTTATGGTAAAATCGTCTTTTTGTAGAACTAAATGTTATATTTTGAGATCTCATATTGGTGTGGCCAGGAAGCAATACTAAATATGTATTACTTTACTTGTTTTTTTTCTTTTTCTGGCTAAAGAACCTGCGGGTTTTGCTGCTGCATAATCTCGCATTTTAGAATGCCGACTTCGAATATTAAAATTGCCTTCGTGTTGCTAATTGCCTACGTCTAATTTCTAATGGGAATGGAATAAGAAAAGATACGTCTCACAGACTTCTTCGGGACTTTTGAAGGATTGGGGACTTTTGCTATTCTCTAATTCCGTCGTTTGTTGATTTTAAAATGACAATAGTGAATTTTTATTTTGTCGCGATTATAGTGACTTCTTCATTGCCAAGAAAACTATACTTTTAATTTTAAATACATTCTATTTTATTAAACCAGGTGTTATCTTGCGAAAGTCACGTGGACACTGGTTATTTGACTAGAATTATTTTGTTTCATTCTGCTACCAGAAGTCGAAGATTACCCGTCACTGTTACTATTGACAATACCAGAACTTCTATAACCTTCTATAACAATCACAACCTTCCAGTTCCTTTCCGTTCCACTATCACTTAATCGTTCGGCATCCAAACTGCAGTTTGGGTTCCAAACGGGTAACACTGGGCTCCGAGTGGCGATAGAGGTGTCACGTGTCGCAAAACGTATGTGAACAAAATGGCAGTCGGAGATTGATAGCAAATATGGAAGGTTAATAGAAAAGTAACTCTAATGAAATAACCAGTAAAATTACAATTAGCGTAGTTAGTGGAGCTGCAGTTTTTATTGAATTGTGACTAGTCTGCACCTAAACTTGTGGCTGACGTGATGATGTATTATTTTATTGTTAATCTCTGAAGGAATACAATACAGTTAATCGAACATTTGACTTTTATAAAAGGTAACGGTGCACGGATTGTATTACGGTATCAAAATGCTACGAACAGTGACCATTGAACTTGTCCCAATTGGTGATCAAATAACGGAATTATATCATAACAATTGAGTGTGTATTTTAACTCTACCAGAGGGAGACTTTGTACAAAAGTCGTTTGGTGAGCACCTCTGTTCCATTCGTGTTTCTACCGTGAGGCAGTTGTGTTTGCACAGCTGTCTTACGGTTTGAAGGGTAAAATATGGAGTGAATTTACAGAGTGCAGAGGAATAACACCTGAGTCCTCAGGAATGGTAACGCATGGGGGGTATCACGGGCGAAACAGTATACTCTGTTATGTCCATGGTACTGCAAGGAACTATAAAGTGTACTTATCTACCCGAGACATGTTTATTCAATTACCGGGTAGGATACGATATGCAGTACATTCCGCCGGACCTCGGATGCGTTCTGACGAACAGAGTAAGTACTTCCTGCTGGGGTCAGCTAGTCTGCACATTTTGAGATGGAGTCTAGACTTGGGTGTTTAGAATTTTTATCGATTTACTAGCTGACCCGCGTAACTTTGTCTGCAACGGAAGCTTTCAAATGGAATCATGTTTTCCCGTTTTAGCAATGTTTTTATTGATGCTCCGCTCCTATTGGTTATAGCGTGATGTTCTATAGCCTTTCTTTATGAATAGGCTATCTAACGCTAAGAGAATTTTTCAATTCGGACCAGTAGTTCCTGAGATTAACGTGTCCAACCAAACGAACAATATTAATGCAGGAGAAAACCTATTTGGAAAACTTTGCCAAGTAAAATATACTTAAAGTTCTCACACTGAAGTATTATTTTTTCTTACCTTATGTCAACACAACAAACTACCTAACGTAATTGACAGGAGGAGAGGCATTTTTAGTAATGGAGACGGTAATTTCTAGCAATACACTCAGTCAGGTCGACCTCCACGTGGTCACAATTGGAAACCATAGTGCTGAATTGTAGGTGTATTCATTACGATGGGCTAACAGACCTGCCTTTTCATTCTCACCTGTCATCCCTCACTGGTGCCCCGCCAGTGTATCCATTAAAAAAAAAAAGACCTGATTAACATCGTGTTTCAACCGTGAAGCAGTTGTGTTTGCATGGCTGTGTTTCGGTTTGAAGGGTGAGATATGGCGTGAATTTACAGGGTACGGAGAAATAACACCTGAGTTCTCAGGAATGGCAATGCATGAGGGGTATCATTGGCGAAACAGTATACTCCGTTATGTCCATGGTACTGCTCATGTCTATAGGCGACGGTTACCACTTTCCATCAGGTGGGCCGTCAGCTTGTTTGCCATTCTAAGTTGTATAAAAAAAATAACATTGTATGATCATAATTGAAACTCTCCAATGAAACAAAGACCAATATTTAAAACTAATTTAGTTCTAAAATGGTGACTTTTTAAGTCGATTAAAAATAAAAAAAATGCGACTGCAGAACAATGTGAACTTGACTCAGTAATTAACGTATAAAAAATCGGTCAAGCACAAGCTTGCACAATTATCGTTTCATGTAATCAGTACTAATAATTAACACCACTGCATTTTTTTTTTATTTCTGACAATTTTCCTCCTAATCTACATCTCATAGAGATGATCGAGATTCCTCACCACCTTTGTAGGTCGGGGACAGCGATTTTTTACTATTTACCATCTTACGTAGCGTACGCTTCTTTACCATCTCGATGGTAAGTTACCATGGCAGACAAAAAACAAAAAACACACTCTTAATGTAGCTGTGTAGAATAGCTTTCATTTTACAACACAAGGGGCAAACGAGCATGCGGCTCATCTGGTGGTAAGTGACTACCGCCGCCCATGATCACCCACAATAGATACTATAGGCATTGCAGGTGTGCTGCCGGCCTTTTAAAAAGGAATATGCTCTTTTCTTGAAGGTTATGTTGTCGTATCGGTTCGAAAATACTGCTGCTGGAAGTTGATTCCAAAGAGTAGGTGTGCGTGGAAGAAAGTTCCTTGAATAACGCACGGTGGAGGACCTCCACTCGTCCAAATGGTCCAGCTTAATAAGGGAAAGAGATTGTTAGTAATGAGGTCTAATAACCCCATTGCTAGCAATATACCCTCTCAGGTCGACCTCCACACAGTTCCGACTGGAAACCATGATAGTTAATTTTTGTCGAATTCATCATGTTAGGCCAACTGACCTGCATTCATTCTCATCTATCATCTTACACTGGTGCTTCGTCAGTGTATACCGATTGCGCGGGCAAGGTTACCATTCCATTATCACCAATTGAATAAAAACCCATCCCTTTCTGCCCCATGGGTGTCGTAAGAGGCGAACTTAATGGTCGAGGGCTGGACAGCAGGGTTCCTCTTAAAACATCACCAAAGCCTAACTGCAGTTGTCAATCCGCCTGCCAAGCGTGGCAATTACTGGCAAAACCCACCAAGGGGTCAATGTTCAACTGATATTACGATGATGACACTTTAAAAGATATTAGTAACAAAACGAAACGCTCAATCGATTAATTGGTTTTTGATTTATCTATCATTGGTCGGGCCATTTATTAATTTATTTATTAAATTCATTTGTAGCGAACTATGCTCGTACTCCCCTAGTCGGTAGATAAAACTATTTACTATAGAAAACAATGTCAATATAACATTGTATTTAGTTACAGTATTAGTAATAGTACAAAAGTACGGTATAGACACTTCCTGTCGCCCGCTGTGAGCTGACCTCACTCCCTCTCAAATACGCGTCACCACCCAAAGTCTATTTCTCCGCACTAATCGAAGATTCCGGGGTTATTACATATTATTAATATGTATTTAGATATAGTCTCTCTATGTTTAATATACGGCATAAACGATAGGTAACATGTCTACATATTATGTATATTATATTATGTATTTAAATTTTTTTACGCAACTTAGAATGGCAAACAAGCCGACGACCACCTGATGGAAAGTGGTGGCCTATAAACATGGGCAGTACTATGGACATAACAGAGTATATTGTTTTGCCTATGATACCCCCATGTACTGCCATTCCTGAGGACTAAGGTGTTATTTCTCCGGACCCTGTAAATTTATTGCCATATCCCACCCTTCAAACCGATACACAGCCATGCAAACACAACTGCTTCACGGTTGAAACACGAATGGTACAGAGGTGCCCAAGCAAACGACTTTTGTACAAACTCTCCGTCTGTTAAACGAATATGAAACAACAATTTAACAATAACTGACTGTCTTTGTGTTGACGAGCATTTGACAGCTGTTGACAAGACGAAATATTATCATGTAAAAATGTGAAAATTTATTTACTATATATCATGGGGGGTATCATGGGCGAAACAGTCAACTCTGTTATATCCATAGCACTGCTCATGTCTATAAGCGACGGTTACCACTTTCCATCAGGTGGACCGTCAGCTTGTTTGCCATTCTAAATTGCATAAAAAAAAGCTTCTTACTATAAGATTTACTTGTACTTCTTAGACTTTATTTATAGTTACATATGAATATATAGAAATGCCTATTTTTTATGTAATATATAATGCCAAATAAGTTGATGGCTCACTCGATGCAAAGTGTTTATATTTTTTTAAGGGGTGATAATGGAATAGTAACCCCACCTGCGCTATCGGTATAGGTTGGCGGGGCACCAGTGATAGATGAGAAATGAAGACAGGTCAGTTGGCCTATGTGAAGATTGCGACAGAATTAACCACGATGGTTTCCAAGGGGAACCGCATGGATTTCGACCTGATAGATTATTGCAAGTAAGCTGACTGTAAGAATCCAATACTAACAATCCCTTTCCCCCCAAATGATTATATTTGTGAATCACTATTTTGTATTATAATTAATCGATCAATGTTTCCTTAAACAATATGGATGGACTGTGAGAAAGATATGGTCAGAATGGGAGTGAATGTGGAAACGAGTGTGAATAGAGAAGAAGGGAAAAAAAACCTCTATTAAGGCCGACTTCAAATAATAATTGGAATATGGCTAGGAAGATGATGATCCCTATTTGTAAATATAAATCTTAGTTTACTGTCCATTCATGAGTATAGGCCTCTCCCATAAGGGAAAGTTTTGCCAGTTGCTGCCATAGTTAGTAGGCGAGTTGACAATCGTAGTTATTATTTATTTATTATTAATTATTATAATGCATATATGTACGTGTACATAATATACAGTTGTTACAATGTTCTTATGTAGAGTAAGTACATGAAACCCTGTTTGAGTGCAGCAAAATCATATTGATAGCTAGCTAATATACATGCAATAATGTCAATTTAGTTATCAAATTACATTTAATTATTTTACATATAATTGCTTCGTTTTTAAATAGATTTGTCATGCAATAATTTCGATTTAAATTAAATAAAATAAACAACAATTGAAAATATCATAAAAATAATTTGAAGTCAGTCTAGTTACTTAGGTATATCGTCACAGTCGTAGAATACTGACGGATCTGACAAAGATTACGTATAAAGATCCGTCAGTATTCTACGACTGTGACGATATAATATTTATGTCAATCTGATTAATTATTTGCAAGTTATGTGTGATTTGAACCGTGGCATGGCGCATTTTTGCTTTGCAACTGGCTAAAAAGTCGACAATTGAATAAAAACAATTTGCTAGTTAGGACTTAAGAGGGACGCTGAAGGCCGTCCCTCGACAATTATATTCCCTTAGTCGTCTCTTACGACAACCATACGAAAGAAAGGGATAATCGATTTTATGACTTTTTAAGTCGATTAAAAATAAAAAAAATGCGACTGCAGAACAATGTGAACTTGACTCAGTAATTAACGTATAAAAAATCGGTCAAGCACAAGCTTGCACAATTATCGTTTCATGTAATCAGTACTAATAATTAACACCACTGCATTTTTTTTTTATTTCTGACAATTTTCCTCCTAATCTACATCTCATAGAGATGATCGAGATTCCTCACCACCTTTGTAGGTCGGGGACAGCGATTTTTTACTATTTACCATCTTACGTAGCGTACGCTTCTTTACCATCTCGATGGTAAGTTACCATGGCAGACAAAAAACAAAAAACACACTCTTAATGTAGCTGTGTAGAATAGCTTTCATTTTACAACACAAGGGGCAAACGAGCATGCGGCTCATCTGGTGGTAAGTGACTACCGCCGCCCATGATCACCCACAATAGATACTATAGGCATTGCAGGTGTGCTGCCGGCCTTTTAAAAAGGAATATGCTCTTTTCTTGAAGGTTATGTTGTCGTATCGGTTCGAAAATACTGCTGCTGGAAGTTGATTCCAAAGAGTAGGTGTGCGTGGAAGAAAGTTCCTTGAAAAACGCACGGTGGAGGACCTCCACTCGTCCAAATGGTCCAGCTTAATAAGGGAAAGAGATTGTTAGTAATGAGGTCTAATAACCCCATTGCTAGCAATATACCCTCTCAGGTCGACCTCCACACAGTTCCGACTGGAAACCATGATAGTTAATTTTTGTCGAATTCATCATGTTAGGCCAACTGACCTGCATTCATTCTCATCTATCATCTTACACTGGTGCTTCGTCAGTGTATACCGATTGCGCGGGCAAGGTTACCATTCCATTATCACCAATTGAATAAAAACCCATCCCTTTCTGCCCCATGGGTGTCGTAAGAGGCGAACTTAATGGTCGAGGGCTGGACAGCAGGGTTCCTCTTAAAACATCACCAAAGCCTAACTGCAGTTGTCAATCCGCCTGCCAAGCGTGGCAATTACTGGCAAAACCCACCAAGGGGTCAATGTTCAACTGATATTACGATGATGACACTTTAAAAGATATTAGTAACAAAACGAAACGCTCAATCGATTAATTGGTTTTTGATTTATCTATCATTGGTCGGGCCATTTATTAATTTATTTATTAAATTCATTTGTAGCGAACTATGCTCGTACTCCCCTAGTCGGTAGATAAAACTATTTACTATAGAAAACAATGTCAATATAACATTGTATTTAGTTACAGTATTAGTAATAGTACAAAAGTACGGTATAGACACTTCCTGTCGCCCGCTGTGAGCTGACCTCACTCCCTCTCAAATACGCGTCACCACCCAAAGTCTATTTCTCCGCACTAATCGAAGATTCCGGGGTTATTACATATTATTAATATGTATTTAGATATAGTCTCTCTATGTTTAATATACGGCATAAACGATAGGTAACATGTCTACATATTATGTATATTATATTATGTATTTAAATTTTTTTACGCAACTTAGAATGGCAAACAAGCCGACGACCACCTGATGGAAAGTGGTGGCCTATAAACATGGGCAGTACTATGGACATAACAGAGTATATTGTTTTGCCTATGATACCCCCATGTACTGCCATTCCTGAGGACTAAGGTGTTATTTCTCCGGACCCTGTAAATTTATTGCCATATCCCACCCTTCAAACCGATACACAGCCATGCAAACACAACTGCTTCACGGTTGAAACACGAATGGTACAGAGGTGCCCAAGCAAACGACTTTTGTACAAACTCTCCGTCTGTTAAACGAATATGAAACAACAATTTAACAATAACTGACTGTCTTTGTGTTGACGAGCATTTGACAGCTGTTGACAAGACGAAATATTATCATGTAAAAATGTGAAAATTTATTTACTATATATCATGGGGGGTATCATGGGCGAAACAGTCAACTCTGTTATATCCATAGCACTGCTCATGTCTATAAGCGACGGTTACCACTTTCCATCAGGTGGACCGTCAGCTTGTTTGCCATTCTAAATTGCATAAAAAAAAGCTTCTTACTATAAGATTTACTTGTACTTCTTAGACTTTATTTATAGTTACATATGAATATATAGAAATGCCTATTTTTTATGTAATATATAATGCCAAATAAGTTGATGGCTCACTCGATGCAAAGTGTTTATATTTTTTTAAGGGGTGATAATGGAATAGTAACCCCACCTGCGCTATCGGTATAGGTTGGCGGGGCACCAGTGATAGATGAGAAATGAAGACAGGTCAGTTGGCCTATGTGAAGATTGCGACAGAATTAACCACGATGGTTTCCAAGGGGAACCGCATGGATTTCGACCTGATAGATTATTGCAAGTAAGCTGACTGTAAGAATCCAATACTAACAATCCCTTTCCCCCCAAATGATTATATTTGTGAATCACTATTTTGTATTATAATTAATCGATCAATGTTTCCTTAAACAATATGGATGGACTGTGAGAAAGATATGGTCAGAATGGGAGTGAATGTGGAAACGAGTGTGAATAGAGAAGAAGGGAAAAAAAAAACCTCTATTAAGGCCGACTTCAAATAATAATTGGAATATGGCTAGGAAGATGATGATCCCTATTTGTAAATATAAATCTTAGTTTACTGTCCATTCATGAGTATAGGCCTCTCCCATAAGGGAAAGTTTTGCCAGTTGCTGCCATAGTTAGTAGGCGAGTTGACAATCGTAGTTATTATTTATTTATTATTAATTATTATAATGCATATATGTACGTGTACATAATATACAGTTGTTACAATGTTCTTATGTAGAGTAAGTACATGAAACCCTGTTTGAGTGCAGCAAAATCATATTGATAGCTAGCTAATATACATGCAATAATGTCAATTTAGTTATCAAATTACATTTAATTATTTTACATATAATTGCTTCGTTTTTAAATAGATTTGTCATGCAATAATTTCGATTTAAATTAAATAAAATAAACAACAATTGAAAATATCATAAAAATAATTTGAAGTCAGTCTAGTTACTTAGGTATATCGTCACAGTCGTAGAATACTGACGGATCTGACAAAGATTACGTATAAAGATCCGTCAGTATTCTACGACTGTGACGATATAATATTTATGTCAATCTGATTAATTATTTGCAAGTTATGTGTGATTTGAACCGTGGCATGGCGCATTTTTGCTTTGCAACTGGCTAAAAAGTCGACAATTGAATAAAAACAATTTGCTAGTTAGGACTTAAGAGGGACGCTGAAGGCCGTCCCTCGACAATTATATTCCCTTAGTCGTCTCTTACGACAACCATACGAAAGAAAGGGATAATCGATTTTATGACGAATTCACGCGGTATGATTTTTTGTCTGTGTGACGCAATAATTTCCCTTCTTATCATATTTATAATTTTAGGTCAAGGAGTCTGTCAACCCCCTGTGGGGTCCTTTTATCCTTTCATCTATTGAACGCTAAGGGGTGCGGTTTGTTAAATGATTTAAACTACCAACGCAAAAAGGTGTCTTATGTGTGCTGTTTATCAATAATTATAAGATCTCTGTATAGAAATAAAATCCCAATGGCGAGTTCATACAGTAAAAACAATACCAATAGTTTTATCTACAACGGGTGTTATCCCGAAAACCTCACACACAAGTCTCCATACATTATGTATAAAACCCTCCACATACATATATACTCCTCCAAAAAGCAGCAGTTTTAAATACATGTCTTTGGCCCATGTCTAAAACTACCTAGAAGTAGTTTTAGAAATGAGAGATGTAACAAAATAAATAAATAAAAAAAACTTTATTTGGAACAATAAATTACAAAAATTCTTAACTATGGTCCCCATATGGGTCGAGACTGTATCTGGGGGACCTATTAAACACATATAACTTATAACACTTACTGTACCTTATAACTTCTATACTATTATACATTTTATCAAGTGTATTGGCTGATTTTTTTTTTATCAAATTTAGAATTGCAAACAAGCCGACTGAAAGCGGTCATCGCTGCCTATAAACAAAAATAGCACTATGGACATAATGCATTGTGGTACCACTAATGTGTTACCATTCGTGAAGACTAAGATGTTAGTTCGCACCGAAACTATGTTTATCAATTCGCCTTTTTTATGTGTATTTTTTATTTAATTAAATAACTGTTACATAGAAAGATTGCGGTTCTATTAGATAAAAGAAGTCTTTCATAAATAGATTTTTTTTTATACAACTTAGAATGGCAAACAAGTTGACGGCCCACCTGATGGAAAGTGGTAACCGTCGCCTATAGAAATGAGCGGTATCGTGGACATGACAGAGTATACTGTTTCGCCCATGATACCCTCATGCGTTGCCATTCCTGAGGACTCAGATGTTATTCCTCTGTACCCAGTAAATTGACGCCATATCCCACCCTTCAAACCGAAACACAGCCATGCAAACACAACTGCTTCACGGTTGAAACACGAATGGGACAGAGGTACCCAAGCAATCGACTTTTGTACAAAGTCTCCCTCTGGTATAGATGAAATGCTACCATTAAAAAAACATTTTTGCACCGATCTAATTGCTTAAGTTCCTTCAATTCACAAACACTACAGCAATAATCCTTGACTCTGAATAAAACCGGTTCCCCTCCTGCCAGTTGGGTTTGACGGTGAAGGGTGACAACCGGTTCTATACAATTAGCTACGACGTCTAGACATCTAGCTCTGGACAGTTCTAGATTGAACTTGAACGTTGGAAATGAACTAGATGACTAGATGGAGTGACGACCTGAAATACATTGCAGGGAGTCAGGACCGTTCCTCACAGCAGTCTATGGGGGAGGCCTATGTCCAGCAGTGGACAAATAATGGCTGAAATGATGATGACGAAGGATGTTGGAAATGAAATGTGTTATGTTTTAATTTGTTTTTTTTTTTTAATGAATAATTTACGTTTATTACAGACTAGCGGCCCGTCCCGGCGTCGCACGGGTGGACATTTTTAACATTTCCCTTCACTGCTCTGCTCCTATTGATCGTAGCGTGATGAAAAGTATACTACAACCTACCCAGGGGTGTGAAGAATAATTGTACCAAGTTTCGTTAAAATCCGTCAACTAGTTTTTGTTTCTTTAACGAACATACAGACAAACAGACAAAAATTTTACTGATTGCATTTTTGGCATCAGCATCGATCACTAATCACCCCCTGATGACAGTTATTTTGGAGATATATTTCATGTACAGAATTGACCTCTCTACAGATTTATTATAAGTATAGATAAATTAAACTTACCTAATATAAATTTGCCGTGTGGTCCTGGCCTAAAATGGACCACTCCTTTCTTTTCCGTTTTGTAAGAGGCGACTAAGGGAATTTATCATTTGAGGGATAGGCAGCGTCCCTCTTTAAAACATCTCGACAATTGCTGTTGTCATCCGCCTACCAAGCGTGGCAACTACTGGCAAATTCCCCCAGTGGGGAGGCCTGTGTTCAACAGTGGATTGTAAACGATTGGTACGACGATGCTGAATAAACATTTGTATTTGAAGTATTTAAATCTTTTTTTTTTTAAAAAAAAAGTCGATTTAGAACAACGAAGACGTCGACTAGTCTTTTCGTGTAAATAAAAAAAAATATTTGCTCATTGAAAAAATTTTTTTTTTTTTATTTCCCGCATGGGAAGTGGGAAATGACCAATGTGCGTAAATATGTCAGATTAAGTAAGTTTTCCTTTGGTATATAAATATGAGTAAATTTGATGTAACATATGCTTATATAAAAAAAAATATATATTACATCGTGTCAATTGCAGATTTTATAGACGTCCGAGAAGACTTATAACTGGAATCTAGTTTTAAGTTCATATTACAGTTAGTTTTTCTCCTAACATGTTTAAAAAATATAGGGGATAGGTATTGGTAGCAAAACGTATTACAGAGAACATTAAGGCCATAATTATAATAATAATAAAATTAAATAATGATATTTTAATAGTCAAGTTAGAGCCTAATGATTTGATATTGGATTGATTCATCCAAAATACCTTAAAGTCTAAAGACGAAGGACTTATATTATATTATATATATATATTTATTTCGGCATCACACAAAGACTACTTTACCGGGGGAAAGGGATTGTTAGTAATGGAGTCAAATAGCCCCATTACTAGCAATATACCCTGTCAGGTCGACCTCCACGTGGTCCCTCCTGGAAACCATCGTGGCTAATTCTAGTTGAATTCGTCAGGATAGGCTAACTGACCTGCTTTCATCTTCGTTAGTCATCTATCACTGGTGCCCCGCCATTGTATACCGATAGCGCAGACGGGGTTACCATACCATTATCACCCATTAAAAAAAAGATTACTGCACCAAATCGAATGAAGCTTTCATAGATGTGTATTTTTTAGGTTTACTCTTAAAAAATATGTTTATAGAGATATTATGTGATATTTTGCAATTGTAGTGTAAAGTTAATTATTATTCTTGGATTACAATTAGAGTAGCCAGATAGCGTGAATAATTCAAATACAATTCTCTTGAACGATGACGTCGGCGATGACAATGACGACGTTGCGTAAAAAATTACATTTTGTTGCAGTTAGTATCACCTTTGCCGAGAATGGAAGGTGTAGGAGCTCAGTACGGGATCACGTCTTTTATATTTCGTTATTTTATTTTGAAACAATTTATTTTAATAGTTATTTTTAAAATAAAAGAGATTTATAGATATTTTGGTGATAAAATTTTAACACTACTCAATTTTTAGCTTCTACAATTCTTTAGTTTTCTTTCGGCTTTTCAAAGATTGACTGTAATACCGTCTGTGGCATAGGTCTGCCATTGTACGTTAACTCTTCTTAAGCTATCCAGTATAAAGTAATAAAACTTTACAATAAGGATTTAAAATACAACAGTAACTGTTTGACTGACAGACAGACACACTGAGTATAGACGGACGAGTCTACAAGCATACAAATACAAATGTACTTACGACAGATGAAAGCATATCTTTTGAATAAATCAGCTCATAATTGATAACAATATCGAGAAAAAAAAAACAGTCGAAGAACAAGTTTCAAACAACTCAGAACCTCCTTCTTTGTAAAGTTGGTTAAAAGTAGTTCGAAAACTGCTTCACCAATTGTTCAGTTCTAAAAGTATTTTGTTGGAAGCGTGATAACAATCATCGGCGACAAATTAAAATTTTTAAAACTAGATCAATATGGATTTATCAAATTTCTTCGACGCAGTATCGAATTCGGTATTTTATTTTATCAAAGAAATATGCTTCACTCACTAGTGCTATGAACTATTGTATTTATTATTTTATTATCAGTGACTATTATAATAGACATTTCGAAACAGAATACCAGTTCTGACAAGTTGGTTTTTTTATTACCTACTACTAATTTGCATGTCCTCGAAGATATATTTACTTGCATTTTAACACGTACTAAGCACCGCAAAGTGTAATTAGTAAATTAGAAAACCTCAATATAATCCTACGCAATCATTAACAAATATAAAAAAATATTAAAGATAGCTAGGTATAGGTTTTCGCATATTGTAGTTACAAGGAATTGCGTACTTACCTAGGTAAGCGTTTCCATGGCAAGCCAAACAGGACTCTTTCCCGTCGAGCCCGTAACTCAGCGAGGGCACACCGGGCTTCGGGCATAATTTACACCCTCCGTTATACTTCTCGCAAAGACAAATGTTCTTATCCAAACCGTCAACTTTTAATTCATTCAGTCCAAACTTATCGCACTCTTGTTTTACTAACGAAGCTGCCAGCTTGTCACTTTGCTGCAGAAACTCGCAGGAATGTGGGCATACGTGACAGGTCTTCGCCGCTTCCAAGTTCCTGTTCGATTCGGAGCTCATATTGTCATTTTGGTTGGGATCCTCCGGGATCTGATAGTGTTTCTCATCTTTGTTGCCAGTCATGAACGCGGTGAGGGTCACTTCGGAAGCGGAACGCACTGTGTTATTTAATTTATACTTCGTCATGTTGACCGTTATTAGTTATTAGAAATATGTTTTGAAAACGGACGCCCGAGACATGATAGTGGAATGATTTGTATCACAGCGCACTCGATGACCACAGACGATTCGATTGTTTGCGATTTCGAGACGGCCGGTCGGTGCGGCGTCGCGGAACGGAATGCCGGTCTGTCGACACTGAAACATAGGGTTTGTGGTTAGGTTTCGCGGCTTGTTGCTGGTACATTGTAGTTTTTTTTTATGGATATGATAATGGAATGGTAACCCCACCCGCGCTATCGGTATACACCGGGGCACCAGTGAAGGATGATAGGTGAGGATGAAGCAGGTCAGTAAGCCCATCGTGACGAATTCAACAAGAATTGTTCACGATGGTTTCCAGGGGGAACCACGTGGAGAATTACCTGATAGGGCATATTGCTAGCAATAGGGCTGTCAAACTCCATTGCTAATAACCCCTTTCCCCCCGGTACATTATAGTACAGAAATTATATATGGCGCTTCGAATAATCTATTATATAATAATTTGAATAGAACAAGTACAGGAAGGAGATCGAATATAATAAAATCTATATCTACTTTATTTAGATCAACTGTCTGTCTATGCATTGATACCACTACATAGTATAAAACAAACTCGCTGTCGCTGTCTGTCCGTCCATATGTATGCTTAAATCTTGAAGACTACGCAACGGATTTTGAAGCGGTTTTTTTAATAGATAGAGTGATTCGAGAGGAAGGTTTACATGCATAATATTGTAGAGAAACACTGATAAATTTAGAGGTTTCTAATGTGATGTCGTAAATAAACACATTTTTTGCGCTTACATTGCAAATGCTGGCTGAACTCCACGAGATAAGTCAAAATAATGTACTACAGTATTGTACACCTTAAAAAGGTTAACAAAAATATCCGCGATGGTATATATCTATCTCTTAAGGATAATCTAAAATAACCATTTTTTATCCATTACATTTTACGGGGGAAAATGGCTTATTTACGAAGTGATTTTAAGCAATACAAGCATTAATTTTTATCCAAATAAGTACCTTAAATACATTGTCCATTTAATATAGACCAATATGGCCCTTTACAGCATGTAATTTAAATGAATAGTATCAACACTGCACCCGTGCGAAGCCGGGGCGGTTTGCTAGTTTTGTATAAATACAATTTAAATAAACATCGGCACACCTGTATAAGGCACGTAGGCAAGGCAAAAGGGAGTATTTTTTTAGATGAAAATAGAATGGCATTCCTACTTGCACTATCAGTATACGTGAGCGGGGTACCAGTGAGAGATAACAGGTGACAATAACAGCAGGTTACTCGGTTCATCGTGACACATTCAATAAGAATTCACCACGTTCGCTTCCAGTGAGAACAGGCTTTTAGATCCTATTACTAACATTCTATTTCGCCTGAACAAAGGGATTTTGATAAGGAAAAGAAAGTGTAATGTTTTTTTTTTTTTTTTTTAAGTTTTAACAGGGTTCGCAGCCTGCACCGAAACACGTACACAATTTCTTGGTATTGCTGGCGTCCAAGCTACGGCTAACGCTTGCTATTAAACAAGTCGCATGCTTCTTTCTCACTTCAGTGGTATAAAAGAATGTACGTCATAGATATTTCTCGTTTAGCTCTTTGCAATTTTGTTTTAAAAATTTAATAACAAAATAAAAATTTATTAAAATTATATAGAAGTTGTTTTTCTTTTTATTAATTTTTATTTCTGTATGTTTTAAACGAATGAATAAATAACAAAAAGTGAAGCCGCCCGAACAGGGACTTGAACCCTGGACCCTTGGATTAAAAGTCCAATGCTCTACCGACTGAGCTATCCGGGCTATGTACTGTGCTACGGAATAGTCTGACGCTTTCAATTAACACGTGTCTTTACATTCGTAACGTTGTTTTTTTGCATATATTTTAGGTAATTATCGATTCTATATTTACTATGTATATTTTATATCTATATTTTATATAACAACAATTATGAACTACTTTGAATAGTCTTTTTGTTTTACTTATTTTTTTAGTATAAGTATCTATTTCAATTTTATTTCGATAGAAATGTGTTTTTGGAAATCCCTTTGTTATTATTATTATTAAAAAGTTAATATTATAAATGATTTTTGTTTTTAATTACTTTGCAAAAAGGTGTGGGAAAATTGGAATGTTAATTATTAATATGCCATTAATTTTATTTTTGTACCGAGAACGTGTCAAAAAGCATATAGCCCGTCTGATAGTAAACAAACGGTTACTGTAGCCTATGGATACCTGTAACTCTAGAGGTATCAGATGCGCGTCGCCCACCTTGCCCACAATGCTTCGTTTTTTAAGAACTTCATAAGAATTTCTCTGGATAGATGATGTAACCCAGGCAGGGAGCTCATTCGAAAGACTGAGCGTTTGCGGTACAAAATTAACAAAATAGTTATTTTGAAATAAAGTCTCTAGTCCCTGCAACTGCAAAGTATTTTTGATTTTAAACTTAATAAAAATTACTTTGCAATGACCTCGTACCAAACTAAACGCCTGTAAAAACTACATGAGCAATATCGACTTAAAATGTGATATGGTATTTTGCTAGCAATGGGATTCTCAGTCTCCATTACTAACAATCCCTTATCCCCCATATAGATACTATTACGTAATATAGGGGGGGGGGGAAGGGATTTCTAGTAATGAGATCTAACAGCCCTATTATTAACAATACACCCTATCAGGTCGACCTCCACGCGGTTCCCTCTGTAAACCATAGTGGTTAATTCTTGTTCAATTGGTCACTGTGGGTTAACTGACCTGCCTTTTCATTCTCACCTATCATCTTTCACTGGTGCCCAGCTAGTGTATACCGAAAGCGCTGGCGGAGTTACCATCCAATCTTTAACCATTACAAAAAAATACGTATACATATTAGTATATATACACACACATATATATATATATATATATATATATATATATATATATATATATATATATATATATATGTGTATATTGAGATGGGATTGTTTTGTTTATCAGCTATAATAATATTCACGTTACGTCTATGGTCCTGTCACGACATTCCCCGGCGCGCAATACGACACCCCACGTGTGCGACCAAGGACACCTGTTCATTGTGGGGCCCACAGCTTGGGGTGGATAGATATACGTACATAGTTATATTATATCTGAAATGACGATACAACACGTGTATGTATGTTACTTAGGTATGATAAGAATCTATATGGTGCATTTTTTTTTGATGGGTGAAAAAATTTTTTTTTTATACACTTTAGAATGGCAAACAAGCTGACGGCCCACCTGATGGAAAGTGGTAACCGTCGCCTATAGGCATGAGCAGTACCATGGACATAACAGAGTATACTGTTTCGCCCATGATACCGCCCATGCGTTGCTATTCCTGAGGACTCAGGTGTTATTCCTCTGTACCCAGTAAATTCACGCCATATTCCACCCTTCAAACCGAAACACAGCCATGCAAACACAACTGATTCACGGTTGAAATACGAATGGGACAGAGGTACCCAAGCAATCGACTTTTGTACAAAGTCTCCCTCTAGTAAATATTAATCTAGTAATAATTAATATCTATGTAATTTTGTGTATTCAAAACTGCATTTTTTAACTGACTTTCTTCTTAAAGGGAAAGGGATTGTTAATAATAGAATTAGTAAACCCCGCCTACGCTATCGGTATACGCTGTCGGGGCACCAGTGAAGGAAGTAAAGGTGAGGATAAAGATGGCCAGTTAGTCAATTGTGACGAATTCGACAATTTTTAACCACAATGGTTTCCAGAGCGAACCGTTTGGAGTTAGAGCTAATAGGGTATATTGCTAGCAATAGTATTTTACACCAGAGGGAGGCTTTGTACAAAAGTCGATTGCTTGGGTACCTCTGTCCTATTCGTGTTTCAACCGTGAAGCAGTTGTGTTTGCATGGCTTTGTTTCAGTTTGAAGGGTGGGATATGGCGTGAATTTACTGGCTACGGAGGAATAACACCTGAGTCCTCAGGAATGGCAACGCATGGGGGGTGTCATGGGCGAAACAGTATACTCTGTTATGTCCATGGTGCTGCTCATGTCTATTTTTTTTTACAACGCAGGGGGCAAACGAGCATGCGTCTCACCTGATGGTAAGTGAAAGTCTATAGGCGACGGTTACCACTTTCCATCAGGTGGGCCGTCAGCTTGTTTGCCATTATCCCTATTTTGAAGAAATCACTTTCAGATATTAGTATTTATCGTTATATATATTGATCGATCAAGTAAATCGGCCAAGTAAAGTTCAGCGCCTTCTGTTTAAAGGTTTAGTCATATTGATCCATTGTATACTGGCAATTTGTCACTTCCATATTGCGATTGTGACATATTTAAATATGAAAATGTTTAATCGACGTATATATACATTCATACATACAGTCATAAATTATAAAATGCACCTGCATATGTGTGCCTGACATCACATTGAATATTATACCTATTGAAAATTGTATTACTAGTCGAAGGCAACGGCTTTGTGTTTGGGGTATAGGCTAAATAGTATCACCTCTGTCTCGTTCGTGTTTCTACCGTGAAGTAGTTGTGTTTGCGTGGCTGTGTTTCGGTTTTTTTGTTTGGTGGATGAAAATGGTATGGTAACCCCGTCTGCGCTAACGGGATACACTGGCGGAGCACCAATGAAGGGTGATCGATGAGAATGAAAACAGGCCAGTTAGCCCATCATGATGAATTCATCAGGAATTAATCATGATAGTTTCCAGGGGGAACCGCGAGGAGGTCGACCTGGTTGGGTATATTGCTAGCAATGGGATTCTCAGTCTCCATTACTAATAATCCTTTTCCCTCCTGTGTTTCGGTTTGAAGGGGTGGGGTATGGTAGTGAATTTACAGGGTACAGAGGAGTAGCACCTGAGTCCTCAGGAATGGCAACGCATGGAGGGTATCTTGGGCGAAACAGTATACTTTATTATATCCATGGTACTGTTCATGTGTATGGGCGACGGTTACCGCTTTCCATCAGGTGGGCCGTCAGCTTGTTCGAGCCGTTCTAAGTTGCATAAAAAACATTGAATAATACATATAAATAGTACTGAATGCTAATTACATTCACGTTCCGCTTCATCATCATATCAGTCTTTAGCTGTTTAACTTTAGCCTCCACTTGGGGGTTTTCAGGCAAACCCACCAAAATACACTACAAGTATGAGTACAACTACAGGTAGTTGCCATGCTTGGCAGACGGATTGACAACTGCAGTTAGGTTCTCAACTCAACAGTTACTCTTTTCAGTTCGATAATGTACAAGATAATTTTACATTTATATGGATACTGTTGGCCGAATGGTCCCGGCATAGAATAGGCCACCCCTTCCTTTCTCGTGAGTGTCGTAAGAGGCGACTATGCGAGGGCAGCAGCGTCCCTCTTAAAACATCTCTGAAGCTTAACTGCGGTTTCCAATCTGTCTGCCAAGCGTGGAAACTACTGGCAAAATCTCCCACGAGGGAGGCTTATGTCCAGCAGTAGACGGTGAAGGGGTAATATGATGACGATAATATGTTTAGTTCTACCTATTTAAGAGTATATATACCAAAAGTATGGTATTTTATTATCTAAACTGAAAATCAGTGTCGTAGCTTCAGATTTGAAACTGCGACATATGCTGAGTTAGGTCCTTTGCACAAACACTGCCACATTCATTTTGTTTTTTATATGTTTTTTCTTTTATTCAAAATTAAAAGTAAAATAGTAATGTTATTATATAATCGTGTAATCTTCATTATGATGTTGTTTTGTCACATGTAACATGTATAATTTATATTATTTTTCTTAAGAGCAATTGTATTTAACTAATGATATCATTTAAATGAAAGGTTTGTTTAGTGTATGTGTAAATAAATAAATAAATAAATTCAAAATTTCGGTGCTAGATTAATTCAAATCTTATTGCGATAATTTTACTTCGTTATCATAGCTTTTTTAATAAATTCGAGTTTGATTTTTTCTTAATAATTCAGAAATATTGAAAACTGTCTTTCAAAATTGTCACAAAAAAATGTCTTGAAAAGATTGCTCTCAGCAATAAGACCGCCTTACTGTACTTATACAATTGTATCGTTATATCTATTAATTGTCTTGCTTATTTCCTATATGCATGTATAAAGCAAATAAACTATACTCATGCGTTCATTCATACAAATAATTCAGTCAGATGTTGCCACAATTCGGTGGTCGTATATCGAAGGTTTCTTAATCAGTTGGTATTCAAATGGCCCGCCATCATCATGTGACAGTGTATCACGTGAATACAGTTCAATAATGACCACAATAAATGTCAATATACGCAGCTGTAAATAGGTTGATGAGCGAGCCGTTTCTGTGAACTCTTGACCTGTATTCGAGAGGGATATTATTAGTAAAGGGTTTAGCATTGCCATACATATACCCTGTCAGGTTGACCTCCACGTGGTCCCCTCAGGAAATTAGGGGGGAGAAGGGATTGTTAGTAATGGGGATTAGTAGCCCCATTGCTAGCAATATACCCTATTAGGTCCACTTTCACGTGGTTCCCCCTGGAAACCATCGTGATTGATTTATTGTTAGATTCGTCACGGTGGGCTAACTGACCTGCTTCATCCTCACCTATCATTCCTCACTGGTGCCCCGCCGGTGTATACCGATAGCACAGGTTGGGTTATCATTCCGTTATCATCCATTATACACCCTCAGGAAATCATAGTGCTGAATTCCAGGTGAATTCATAACTAATTGACCTACCTTTTCATTTTCACCTATCATTATTCCTCACTGGTGTCCTGTCAACCTATACCGTTAGCGCAGGCGGGGTTACCATTCCATTATCATCTATTAAAACAAAAAGCTTCAGACTCCAATAGGCATTTTAATGTATTTATTTATTTTTGCTATGGCTTTTGCAAAATTGTAATACAGGCCCGTTTTGGCGGGAAGTACTAACAATCAGTTCAAATCTCCAATGCCAGCCGGAATGCGAGTACAATGTAGTTGGCGCTGTGACACCTGGTAATGTGATTACCAATTGGTCTCGCTCTTATGTACAATCCAACAATGCCGTGATAATTGATTCGGCGATAACCTGTTGCGTAGTTTGCCTCGATACAGTTTGTGGCAATTTCGTAAAATAGAAAAGTGATTTTGTTTCAGCCAACTTCATAAGGAAGGAGTCAATTTGGTCGTATTTTTTTATGTGTATTACATCATAACTCTGTCAGTTGTAAACCGATTTGGAGGCATCTGCTGATCATCATCTGGAAAGGATGTACTAACAGACTGGTCTCGTAGAAATTTTATCAAAATCGATTCAGTTTTTAAATTCGAATATATGGTTTTGTCACAATTGAAGTCGGTTTATTTTTTTTTTTTGGAACGCCTTTAATTTATATGCGATGTGTTTTTTTTTAATAGAGTAAGAGTGTACCCCACTAAAATGCGAGGTACACCAGTACGAGTGAAGACAGATGGGAATGAAGTTAGATCAGTTGGCCTGTCACGGTGAATTTCCTATAAATTTACCATGACGGCCACCAACGAGATGTGATATGGTAACCTGTAATGTAATTAGATAGGTTGAAGTGTAAAGCAGTCATATATCCTAATATTTAAATGAGAAAATTAGTTTATTTTTTTAATGTATGATAATGAAATGGTAACCTACCTCACCCGTGCTATCGGTATACACCGGCAGGGCACCAGTGAAGGATGATAGGTGAGGATGAAGCAGGTCATGGGCTACATTGTGACGAATTCAACAAGAATTGTTTACGATGGTTTCCAGGGGGAACCACGTGGTGGTCGACCTAATAAGGCATATTGCTAGTAATGGGGCTGTCAAACTCCATTGCTAACAATCCCTTTCCCACCCTCTTTTATGTACATATTTACCTCTTTTCTTTTTGTATTCTTTTCTATCTCTCTCTAGAGTTACATGAAAGATTAGAAATTATGTATAGATTAAAAAATTATAAGCGTAAAATTAGAACATACAATAAATTATTCAGCATACCAGCAATCCGCCCTCGCTGTAGCACCAACACAGTTTTTTACACCAATTAATTTACGTCAATAGCTAATTAAAATACTTGAAAATTTGAGAGTTGCATCCCGATTGACGTTGAAATCGCGACTGACCATTTTGGCGTCTAATTGGTCGCGTCTCACCTCAGCTGCACCGTATGATAGGACGCGAAGGTGAGATGCAATGCAAATAATTGGAGTTTCTTTTTTATTTTCGCAAATTGTGAATGGCTAAGGCTAAAGCAGATGCGTTACTGTAAAGATCAGGGTCTTAACCTGTTTAATTAGTTTTTTGTTTGGGAATAAAATTAATTATTTATGTATTTGTCATAGATAAAGAAATATTCCCTTTAAGGACGAGGTGACTTTAATCATCGTCATTCATTATTTCAGCCATTATCCGTCCACTGCTAGACACGGGTCTCCCTCATAGACCGCCATAAGGAACGGACCTGAGCCACCTGGTCCTGATTTCCTGCAATGCATTTAAGGACATCACCCCATCTAGTGGAGGCTCGTCCTATACTATGTTTACCGGTACGGAGTCGCCAAGCAAGAACCTTTCTTCCCCATCGGTTGTCAGTTCTTTGAATTCTGTTACCAGCCCATTGTTTTCCTTCAGTTTACTTATTTTTCGGGCTATGTCGGTTACTTTGTGGATATCCTCGTTTCAGATTCTATTACGCAGAGAAACTTTGAGCATATAAGGAACGGGCTCGATGGATGGGCAGCAGCGTCCCTCTTAACTGCTGTTACCAACGCGCCTGCCAGGGCGGGGGGATTGTTAGTAATGCGGATTACCAGTACCTCTATTAGTAATATGTTCAACCAGGTTGATCTCCACGTAGTCCCCTCTGGAAACCATCGTGCTGAATTTCAGGTGAATTCATTACGATGAGCTAACTGACCTGCTTTTTTATTCTCACCTATCATCTCTTACTGGCGCCCTGCTAGTGTATACCGGCAGGGTTACCATTCCATCATCATCCATTAACAAAAACCCGCCTGCCAAGGGTGGCAACTACTATCAGAACCCCCCCAATTACTTTAATAACTAATTATTAATAATTCATAAATCTATTAATCACTTCTAAATGATTTAACAGTATATAAAAACACAACAGTTGCTTAGACGGCGTTAATTTTAGATGGGTATCGTTAATTAACGGTGACATCCAAGATTCCTGGTGTATGGTGATTGTGTTTTTGTTGTGGCGCGGAAGACGCGAGGTCGCGCCGCCATTTCCGTGTTTCCCGCCAATTTATCCGTGAAATGTCGCCGTCAAGATGGCCGGTCATCTGACGCAGGTGGGTGCTTCTCGCTACTGTCATTCTTAATGATAGTTTAGAATCTTAAAAATAATATAATTAGAATTTAATTATATACATAATTATTACGTTGTTTTTTAATAGATGAAATGAAATGGTAACACCGACGAGGAACCAGTGGAAGATGATAGGTGGGAATGAATGCAGGTCAGTTGGCCCACCATGATGAATTCGACAAGAATTAACCGTGATGGTTTCCAGGGGGAACTGCGTGGAGGTCGACCTGAGAGGGTCAATTGCTAGCAACGGGGCTATTAGACCTCATTACTAACAATCCCTTTCCCCTCTAATTATTACGTTAGGTATGAACGGTTAACATTCAGGTATCTTTAGAAAGGTATGCATAATTGATTTAATGTAGTTTTATTGTTAAGCACCTATTTATTGTATACAAATAATTCGTAAATTTGTTATTTTGTAAACCATACATGTATGTATGGCTAAGTGATCTGGTGAGGGCTGTGTTTGAAGTTTTGCTGTACGGTAGAATTTAAGATGTGGATATCCGTAGAAAAACCAGAATGACAAATATAGACAAGGATTAGTAATTTAACTGGGTGGGCAATTGAGCTAGAAAAAAAAAGACTTCTTTTGTAGGATGACCCGTTCACTAGAAGAGTGACGATTCCAAATGTGTTGCAGGAAGTCGGTGGATGCAGCTAGCTGAGAACATAGAATGATAATATTATAAGTTATATGAAAGAGAGTTTTGTCTGTTTTCCTATTGTCAATTAGTTGAGTCGTTAAGGGCTCAAGAGTCCATTTTTTATGGCGGTCTATGGGGAATACCTACACTGAGTAGTGAACAATTAACGGCTGAAAATATGATGACGGAATGAATATTAAATGAATTACGTCATATGATAAAAGAAATTATTGCGAGGCAAAATGCCAACAGCATCTCGTATTCCCAAGCGGTCACCCATCCAGGTACTAACGAGACCCGACGCTGCTTAGACTTCGGGGAGCCGACGAGACCCGGTGCGTTCAGCGTGGTATGGCCGTTGACAACAATGTATTTAAATAAACTTATCATATTAAAATTAAACATTCACAATGTATATTTTTAAATAGTATGAAGTACTTATTTTGCAAATATTTTATTAGCATCGTAAAATATTTTATAAATGTAAAATTTTTACATAACGTCTCTAAGTAGATATAGAAAAATAAATTTAAGTAAATACTGCAATTAATAACTTCAGAAAAAAAAAATCCTTTTATTATCGATTCAATCATAGTGTTTTTGTGATTTAAGCGTAAATAATTACAGAATAGATTACGTCTTTCAGTGTATAATCAAGTATCATTAATGAATGTAATTTGCGCCATCTAGTGGGTACTTGAAACAATTATAATCACAATACCATCTGCTATTCTGTTAGCGTTGTTACAAAGTGCTCTTTGGAAAGTAAATTATTGTTTCAAGCTTTTTTACTAGAGGGCGTAAATTCGACATTTTATAAGCATAAATAAAAGTGATGGCGTCTCAGACTTTGCCAGAATTTTGAAGTATCATACTTATGCTAATATATTTTTAGATTGCATTTTATTTAAATTAAAAATATTTTCATTTTCAAAAGAACTGACGGTTAATAATTATTAACAATCCCTTTCACCCCAGTTTTTTTTTATGCAACTTAGAATGACAAACAAGCTGACGGCCCAATTGATGAAAAGTGGTAACCGTCGTCTATAGATATGAGCCATCATTACAGCATGGTACAGCACAGTACCATGGACATAACAGAGCATAGTGTTTCGTCCATGATACCCCCCATGCGTTGACATTCCTGAGGACTCGGGTATTGTTCCTCTGTACCCTGTAAATTCACTGCCATATCCCACCCTTCCAACCGAAACACAGCCATGCAAAAACTGCTTTACGGTTGAAACACGAATGTGACAGTGATACCCAAGCAAACGACTTTTGTACAAAGTCTCCCTCTGGTAAAAGTGAAAGTGGTATTTTCAGATGATAAACTTGGAAGATGATAAATGGAGGTGAGGATGAAAGCAGGTCAGGAGGCATCTCGTGACAAATTTTAGAATAACTCACCGCGATGATTTCCAGGGGGAACCGCGTGGAGATAGAGTATATTGCTAGCAATGATTATTTCCCCCTCTCAGTTTTAAAGCCTTGTTTCCTCGCCTTCGTTGATTCTTGATAAGAGCTTATTTTTTAATTTTGTCAATTTGTTTTCAATCTTCTAAGGATTTGGGGATAAAGGTATATAATTTGCAATTTAGACTTTAGCTACTATATCTCTACGTACCTATGTAATAGATTTTTTTTTAATGGATGATTAATGGAATGGTAACCCCGCCTGCGCTATCGGCATACGCTGGCGGGGCACCAGTGAGGGGTGATAGGTGAGTAATGAAAAAATGAAAAAAGGCAGGTCGGTCAGCCCATCGTGATGAATACACATGGAACTCAGCACGATGGTTTCCAGGGGGAACCGCGTGGAGGTCGACCTGACAGGGTATATTGCTAGCAATGGGACTGGTAGTCCGCATTACTAATGATCCCTTCCCCCCTATGTAATAGATTTATTAAACATTTATTCGATAAATATAAATTACCAAAGCCTAATTACGGTTGTCACCCCGTCTGCTAGGAGTGATAACATCTGATAAAAATCTCCTTCATGGGGGGGGGGGGGGGGGGGGGGGGGGGGCTATTTTTTTTTATAGATGATAATGGAATGGTTGGTAACCCCGCCTGCGCTATCGGTATACAATGGCGGGGCACCAGTGAAAGATAATAGGTGAGGATGGATGTGAGGATTAACAAGCTGAAGTGACAATGGACTGATCATAGCTCGAAGAATCGACAACCGATGAGGAAGAAAGGTTCTTGAGTGGCGACCCCGTACGGGAAAACGCAGTGTAGGATGCCCCCTTCCAATAGATGGAGTGACGACCTCAAAGTCAGGAGTCAGTGGATGTAGGTGGCTTAGGACCGTTCCTTATGGCAGTCTACGGGAGAGGCCTATGTCCAGCAGTGGATAGATAATGGCTGAAATGATGAATGATGATGATCTCCCATGTACAGACATAGTTTACTTAAAATTTTATTATATTAGTAAGATTAGCTAGACTTAGTATTTTTTTTTTTATTTTAGTACACTAATGTATTATGGTTTATGGTGGTATTACTAAAGGTATTTAATACCATGATATAAAATACATTTGGATAGAAATAAAAACAGACAAAACATAGATAAAAAAAGTTAAAGAGTAACCGTCTGTCCTGGCAATGAGGAGCATGTTTTAAGAAAGCTATATCTAACTATCATGGTTAATTCCTGATGAATTCATCATGATGGGCTAACTGGCATGTTTTCATTCTCATCTATCACCCTTCACTGGTGCTCCGCCAGCGTATCCAGTTAGCGCAGGCGGGGTTACCATACCATTTTCACTCAACAAAAAAAGAAGTATGGCAATAGAGAGGAATGGAAGAGAAAAATATTATGGCGGTATCAAGTAATAATTGGGCTAATGGTAGATAGATAGATATTCTTTATTGTTTCCTCTAAAAGATTACAATAGTAAATTTATTATAGATACAAACAAATTACAAGAAATAATCACAGTGAGGAAACAAATGGGTGACCTTATCGTTAAGAGCGATCTCTTCCAGACAACCTTTGGATGGAGAGGAGTAATTATAAACAGTTTGAAATTTAATTAATTAATTAATTTAAATGATCGATTCTATAATTTAATTGGTCTAGTTTTAGATTATATAGACAGAGTGTCTCCGCACAAATGTACAGAAAAAAAAAGCGAGTCAATTTATTCATACAATTTCGCCACAATTTGGCGTGTAAAATTTTAAATACATTAAATATATATATATATATATATATATATATATATATATATATATATATATATCAGTTAAAAAATATACATTTTTAACTGATTTTTTGAAAAGGAGAAGGTACTCACTTAGGTTTTTTTTTTTTATTTATTTTTACCTCAGAACGCTGTCCTTTATAAACTTATTTGGAAAATTCTGTATTTTTTTTTATTTATATGAAGGGATATAATTTAATATTTAAGACATGAACTTTATAATATAACTACATACACGTGCGGTGTACAAGCAGTCATTGCTGATAATAGTAAGAAGTTCTATCACGGATTCCCTTGCCGGTGTACCGTTTACTTGATGTTAGCTCATGCCGCCGAGTGACTGCCCGTGGGCCGGGGACCTTGGCAGTCGGCAGGACCAAGGTGGCGCTCGGAAAATGGTAAGGCGTTGTTCGGTGACAAGAATAGATAATAATTTGTTGGCTTATTTAATTATTTTTTTTATACAACTTAGAATGGCAAACAAGCTGACGGCCCACCTGATGGAAAGTGGTAACCGTGGCCTATAGACATGAGCAGTACCATGGACATAACAGAGTATACTGTTTCGCCCATGATACCCCCCATGCGTTGCCATTCCTGAGGGCTCAGGTGTTATTCCTCTGTACCCAGTAAATTCACGCCATATCCCACCTTTCAAACCGAAACACAGCCATGCAAACACAACTGCTTCACGGTTGAAACACAAATGGGACAGAGGTACCCAAGCAATCGACTTTTGTACAAAGTCTCCAGAATTTTTCTTTTTTAAACGGATGATAATGAAATGGTGACCCTGCCTGCGCTCTTAATACACACTGGCGGGGCACCAGAGGGATGATAAGTGAGGATGAAAAAACAGGTCAGTTAACCCATCGTGTCGAATACACTCGGAATTCAGCACGATGGTTTCCAGAGGAGACCACGTATAGGTCGGCCTGGTTGGGTATATTACTAGCAATGGGACCCATTGTCTTCATTATTAACAATCCCTCTCCCCCGCTAGGAGGGTTTAGATGGGGGCCCAAAGGTGAACTCCTTCGCCCCAGCTTCAAGTCCGGGGGCGAATACCCCCGAGTCACTAGGTCTCTATAAGGTAAGGCGTGGTCTTCTAAGCGACATCAGAGCCCGTCGTGTAAACTGTAAACACAAGAGGGCGCCACCCCCGCAGGCGGCGAATGATGATTAGTTTGAGGACGAACCAATTGTGATCGGCTGGTGTTTATTATATTTTTATTACCTAAGCCCTCGCTAAAGGTGAACCAGGTTAGAAGGCTGCACACTTTTACGAGTGTTGTGTGATGAATACAAACTTAAACCTACTTTACTGTACTTATATATACTTACTAATATCAAAGGTACCAGATATTCACCAAAAGTCGATTGCTTGGGTACCTCTGTCCCATTCGTGTTTCAACTGTGAAGCAGTTGTGTATGCATGGCTATGTTTCGGTTTGAAGGGTGAGATATGGCGTGAATTTACTGGGTACAGAGCATGGCATCGCATGGAGGGTATCATGGGCGAAACAGTATACTCTGTTATGTCCACGGTACTGCTCATGTCTATAGATGACAGTTTTTACTTTTCATCAGGTGGGCCGTCAGCTTGTTTGCCATTCTAAGTTGTATAAAAGAAAAGGTACTATACTATAATAAATAAGTAAAATAATACTATACACCTTTCCATTTTCACCCACTAAAATAAAACTGATGGAGTTATGAGGTAACAAATATAAAAAAAAAAATTACAACCGAATTGAGAACTTTCCTTTTTTTGAAGTCGGTTGTAAAGCATACAAAAGTGTAATTTAAAATCATTGTTCTTACTGGTGAAACTCGATATATTTTCTATAAATTTTATATAATAAAAATGAATGAAAAAACAAAAAAATTAAGCGATTCCCATACGAACACGACGGGTCTAAATTTAAGTGAATATGGGCACTTGATAATATCTTGCTCATTCCTTAGACATTCCTAAAATAATATGAATAATACAAACATTTGTATTCACCGGTTGTCTGTTTGTCTGGCTGCTTTTCTATTTATTATGGGTAGTATGTGCGCATTTACAAAAAAAAAATTACGTACCTTAGTATACCTATCAGATATCTAATGTGTTTAGTACAGAGGGAGACTTTGTACAAAAGTCGATTGCTTGGGTACCTCTGTCCCATTCGTGTTTCAACCGTGAAGCAGTTGTGTTTGCATGGCTGTGTTTCGGTTTGAAGGGTGGGATATGGCGTGAATTTACTGGGTACAGAGGAATAACACCTGAGTCCTCAGGAATGGCAACGCATGGGGGGTATCATGGGCAAAACAGTATACCCTGTTATGTTCATAGTACTGCTCATGTCTATAGGCGACGGTTACCACTTTACATCAGGTGGGCTGTCAGCTTGTTTGCCATTCTAAGTTGTGTAAAAAAAACATACAAATTCAGCTTAGTTTAGCACTAGAGGGCGCAGTGTAATATGTACATTGATATTTACTTTTTACTAATTGGGAGCCCTGGCTTTGTCCTCGTGAATTAGTATGTAGTATTGTATGTACTGACATAGTAGTACAGTTGGATCTGCAAACCTTATTTTATTCAAATTTGTCTATAAATTTAAAACGTGATTAAGTAACATGCAAATATATTTGGAAACTGTCACATTTTTTTAATATTATAGCGTAGGGGAAAAGGATTGTTAGTAATGGAGACTGAGAATCCCATTGTTAGCAATATACCCAACCAGTCGAACTCCTCGCGGTTCTCCCTGGAAACTATCATGGTTAATTCCTGATGAATTCATTATGATGGGCTAACTGACCTGTTTTCATTTTCATCTATCACCCTTCACTGGTGCTCCGCCAGCGTATCCCGTTAGCGCAGGCGGGGTTACCATACCATTTTCACTCATAAAAAAAATATAGTATAGCATAGTAGGTTTTTACTATAATATAGAATATATTTTTTTGAATTTTTTTTTATCTGAAAGGATGTACTTATATCGCATAGAAATTTTAATCAAAATAAGTTCAGCAGTTTAGTTCTAAAATCAAAATACCTGTTTTAGTCATATTGGAATTTTTTTTTTATGGAAATACAATACATTTTTATATATATATATATATATATATATATATATATATATATATATATATATATATATATATATATATATATATATATATATAATATTTGCGGCTATGAATAATAAAGCGATAATTCCACCACAACTCTACATTTTAATTAGCAATATCTCTCATGTGTGTATGTGTATGGTGTGTATGACGCAAAACGATAATGGGCAATAATATATAGCATTTCTATTTATATATATATCACACTCCGTCGTTATGATCGATATATAAAGCTCATTAGGCAAGTAATATTTACATACGAAAAATACAAATTTTAAGACGCATGATCTTTCTATTCGCGATGTCTTCTTTACACTGTCATTAATATTACATCAGCCTTTAACTGTCCACTGGTGAATGGAAACCTTCCCCAAGGGGGTTTTGCTAGTAGTTGCACACGCTTAGCAGGCGGTCTAGGGGGGTTTTGCCAAAAGTTGCCACGCAGTTCGATCGGCAACCGCAGTTAGGTCTTGATGTTTTAAGAGGGACGTTGCTGCCTATACCTCGAACTCCCCTAGTTGCCGGGGGGAGAGATTGTTAATAATGAGGACTGAGAGCCCCATTGCTAGCAATATACCCAACCAGGTCGACCTCCACGTGGCACCCCTGGAAACCATTGTGCTGAATTCCAAGTGTATTAATCAATACGATGGGCTAACTGGCCTGCTTTTTCATTTTCATTTCTCATCATCGCTAGCAATGGGACAGACGTGGTTGTAATTCTATTTTCACCCATAATAAAATGCAACCTCGATTGGTTCTTGGCAGGAACATGGATCGTTATATACAAATTATGATAGGGAATTCTGTCTTGACGGTTCTATATTAATTAATAACCGACTTTAAAAAGAGAACACTTAAAAAATGCAACCTAACTGAGAACCTCTCAATTTGGTTATGTTTGTTACCTAATAACTCCGTTAGTTTTAGACCGATTTGGATAATTCTTTTTTTATCTGAAAGGACATACTTACAGATTTATTCCATAGGAATTTAATCTTAATAGGTTTAGTAATATAGTTGTTAAATAAAAATAAAAGGTTTTTTCACAATTGAAGTCGGATTTTTTTAACTAACCCATTAACGACGTCGCCATTAGCTTGCCTCTTTGTTTACAGACCCAGAACTGGTATAATATTATAATTTGGTTACGGAACAATAAACAAACAAACAGTAGTACCAATCTCGTGCAGCGTTCACCATGAAACCTGTACACCATTGAAGGTTGCCGTTGCGTGTCAAGGTGACCAGATGCTAAGTTGTGATTAGTCGAGAAATTATAACAAACCAAGTGCCCACTGAAACAATTTTCTCTTACAATGAAGATGAACAAATGGTTTATCCGATGATAAATGGCCACTATAGTTTTTGAATGCTGACAACATTACGAAGTGAAGTCGAAATTATAACCATGCTTTTATGGAGGTTCTATGTGTAAAAAGAAAGATTTCCCCAAAGAAATATATATATATTCTTTATTGCACTAAAACATACAGTAACAACAATAAGTTAATAACAATGTTAGCAAAGGCGAACTTATCTCTAAAAGTGATTTCTTCCAGTCAACCTAACGCAGTGGCATAGGAAGTAGTGAGTGGGCAGTAGTAGTGCAAGACAGAAATTTAAATAAATATTTACATAAATTATAAATAATTATATATATACACACATGCATTCACATTTATACATACATACACATACATATATATATATACATATACACATACACATACATATACACACATACATACACACGTTAAATACAACATATAAATATCAAATACAAGAGAACACAATGATGACAGTCTTCTAATCATTTTTATATTTAAATTAAATTGGAAAGATAAAATGATTTTAATATTTTTTTGAAGGAACTGCTAGACGGGCTATTCTGAATATTCACGGGAAGTTTATTCCACAGCTGTACAGCACGATATGCAAATGAGTTACCCATAAAATGGGTTTTACAGCAGGGAAGCTTCAGTACCCTGGACTGGTTCAGACAAAGACGTCTAGGTCTGGAAGGAGGAGGTAATAGTTGGAACCGGGAACGAAGGTAGGAAGGAGAATTGGTCGAATATAATAAAGATTATATACCTAGCTATTTTTATTTCAAAACTAAACTATCCAACCGATTTTGATTAAATGTTTACACGACAAAAGTATATCCCTACAGTAAAAAAATAATTTTCCGAATTGCTTCACAACTGACGGAGTTATCGAGGTGACAAACATAAAACATCTGTTCCATTCGTGTTTCTACCGTGAAGCAGTTGTGTTTGCATGGCTGTGTTTCGGTTTGAAAGGTGGGATATGGCAGTGAATTTACTGGGTACAGAGGAATAACACCTGAGTCCTCAGGAATGGCAACGCATGAGGGGTATCATGTGCGAAGTAGTATACTCTGTTATGTCCATAGTACTGCTCATGTATATAGGCGACGGTTACCACTTTCCAATAGGTGGGCTGTCAGCTTGTTTGCCACACATGGGGTTTTTTTTTGATGGGTGAAAATGGTGTAGTAACCTCGCCTGCGCTAACGGTATACGCTTGCGGAGCACCAGTGAAGGGTGATAGATGAGAATGAAAACAGGCCAGTTAGCCCATCATGATGAATTCATCAGGAATTGACCATGATAGTTTCCAGAGAGAACCGCGAGGAGGTCGACATGGTTGGGTATATTGCTAGCAATGGGATTCCCAGTCTCCATTACTAACAATCCCTTTCCCCCCGCATGGGGGGTATTATGAGCGAGACAGTATACTCTATGGCACTGTTCATATCTATAGGCGAAGAAAAGTCACCATTAAAATAGATCCAAGTTATTTAGGGAAAACGTCCATTTTCACTGACAGAGTACTCCTTTACAAGGATGCTAACGTTATCACTCTGTATGTAATTTATTAATCGCGCGTTATCAGAGAGAGATTTTGCACAAAAGTAGTCTGCTTGGCTGTCGCTGTTCCATCTGTATTTTTGCCGTGGAGCAGTTGTACTTACATGGCTGTGTTTCGGTTTGAAGGGCAGTGAAGGACAGAAGTAATATATCAGTAAAGTTACAAGGTACGTATGCATAATACACTAGTTTTTAAGAGTATCATGGTTCTTACATCAGATTTTGTGATGTACTTGGTACTGTTCATGTTTGTAGGCGATGGTTACCACTTTTCATTAGGCGAGTCATCAGCTTGTGTGCCAATCTAAGATGCATAAAAAAAACACAGTACTTGTGACATGAAGTCACATTGTTTTTTTTCCACAATTTCATCGCCTTATCTCACCCTTCGTACAGTAACACAGCATGCAGCCAGCTACTTGGCGGCAGAAAAATAGGTTATGACCTATTTTATCCTCCTTGCTACCATTACGAACAATTGAGAGCAGCACTATCGATCTTTTGAAATCGTTGCTTTCTTTATTCTAAACTAGCTGTATGTACTGCGGATTTGACCACTTGATTTGGGGTATAAAATGCCCTCTGAGTTACTCCAGGGTGTATGCTGTTTACGTAATATGCATTTAATATAAAAATATTAGTAAATATATTGGAGGGAGATTTTGAACAAAATTCTTACAAGACAGAGGTCTGTCTCACCAGTGTTTTTGCCGTGTAACAGTTGTGATTTTTTTTTAATGAATGATAATGGAATTGTAACTACGCCTGCGTTAACCGTGTACGCTGGCGGGCCGCCAGTGAGGGATGATAGGTGAGGATGAAGTAGGTCAGTTGGACCATCGTGACGAATTAACGACGATAGTTTCCAGGGAGAATCGCGTGGAGCTCGACCTGATTATACCCTATATTACAAATAAGGGGGCAGTTTTTTTTATGAGTGATAATGGTATGGTAACCCCGCCTGTGTTATCGGTATACACTGGCGGGGCACCAGTGAGAGATGATAGATGAGGATGAAAGCAGGTCAGTCAGCCCATCCTGACGAATTCAACTAGAATTACACACGACGGTTTCCAGGCGGAACCACGTGGAGGTTGACCTGTTAGGATATATTGCTAGTAATGGGGCAGTTAGACCCGTTACTAATAATCCCTTTCACCCTAACCAAATTTATTTAATTACAAAATAAAAAAAAACACAACTCTTGATTCTAGCGCCATCTAGTACTTCGTATTTAATTGTATAATATACTAGCCGTTTCCCGCGGCGTTGCTCGCTTCTAACTACGCAGTTCCCGTATATCACTTCCATTGGAACTCTTCATGAATCCGGTTTTATATTGTATTATATACTTAAATGATAATTACGTACCTAATACCTTCATAAACTTTCAGCCAATTCAACTGATCGGTTATTTTATAGCATTTTATATGTGATTCTTTAGATTGATATAACTTTTTTATTTATGAATCGATTGAAATAAAACAAACACTAAGTGTTAAGTGGAGCAAACCGTAGCGCATATCATATAATCAAATCGGTTAAGCCGTTTCTGAGACTAGCGTGCACAAACGAACAAACAGACAAAAATTCTAAAAATAATTATTTTGGATTCTATTGCGTTCATAAAGTTCCCTCCCCCCCTTAATAGCTTTTCTCATATATCTTCCATATACAGACAGCGACCAGTTACAACTTTATTATATGTATTGATTGCATAGCATTATTAATACATATTTTTTTTTAAATATCTCTTAAACTATAAGGTAATGGGCTTATGTATATGAACTTGACGCCTGAAATAAATAAATAAATAGACATTTTCAGAGGAAGTCTATACATAAACACATGCTATGCCTTCCATACATAAAAATTTGTGAGACAGAATGGATGTTTGTTGTTATTTTACTCATAATTTACTGAATGAATTTGAATGAAATTTGGTAAAATGATAGGTTATACCTTAACTTAGCATTAAGGATATATATTGATTAAAGCGAACAAAACCGTGGGATATAGCTAGTGAAAATGTCACGCATAGGATGATTGATCATTGGAGGCCGGTTATCGCGTTTTTGTGGCTGCACATAAAACATGACGTGCTTAGTATATCGATGACTAAAATGTATACATATACATACGAGTACATATACCACAATGCATATACCACAACAACCACACTGATTGTATTTTATTTTTAAACGTCTATGACAAAGACTAGGAATTTAAATAGACTTGTTTATTTTTTTTAACTTTGTCTATGACGCTTCCACAAAGTTTAAAATTTTGTTGGGTGCATAGAAATTACTTTTTTTATATCACAAAAATGACGAAGAAACAGTTTTTTTTTTTTATACAACGTAGAATGGCAAACAAGCTGACGGCCCACCTGATGGAAAGTGGTAACCGTCGCCTATAGACATGAGCAGTACCATGGAAATACTGTTTCGCCCATGATACCCCTCATGCGTTACCATTCCTGAGGACTCAGGTGTTATTCCTCTGTACCCAGTAAATTCACGCCATATCCCATCCTTTAAACCGAAACACAGCCATGCAAACACAACTGCTTCACGGTTGAAACACGAATGGGACAGAGGTGTCCAAGCAATCGACTTTTGTACAAAGTCTCCCTCTGGTACTTTCATTAATACTTTCGGTTACTGTAGTCTACGAACGCTGGCAACACCAGGTCATGGCGGTGGGTGATGATTATCACTTTCCATCAGCGGGCTATCGGCTTGTAGCCATTCCAAATTGTAAAAAAAATGTCTACTTTAGGGCTTTTTAAACATATATAGCAAACGAACTGACAGTCCGTTCAGTGTTTTCCGAAATTTCGGAGCCAAACGAAACAGAAATTTGATGGTCTACCATGAAATGAAATTCCGAAATTTCGGGCTTAATTTCGTGTTTTTGTTCGTATCAAAATCGACCCAGTAAATGGAGCTTAACATTTCGTTCATCATAAATCCTATCCTAATAGTCCAAAGGAACGATATTTTAACATTTTTAATAATTTAAAACAGCATGTATTATGTAATTTTAACATTAAATTTCAGTTTCGTTCGTCCCCGAAATTTCGGAAAATACTTCATGGTAGGCCCTTTGATGTTAAAATTACGTAATACATGCCGTTTGGAAATATTAAAAATGTTAAAATATTGTTCCTTTTGACTTTTATGATAGGATGTATGACGAACGAAATGTTGAACTCCATTTATTGATCCGATTTTGGTATAAACAAAAACACGAAATTGAGTCCGAAATTACGGAATTTCATTTCATGGTAGACCCGCTGGTAACTGTCGCCTGTAGACATGGATTGCATTATGGACATCACAGAATGTCTATATTTGTCTTACGCGTTGCTTCCCTTGAGAACTATAATAAGTGACTTTATTTATAACACAGGGGACAAACGAGCATGTGCCTCACCTGATGGTAAGTGACTACCGCCGCCCACGGGTAACACCCGTAACACCAAAGACATTGCGGATGTACTGCCGGCGTTTTAAAAAGGTATATGCTCTTTTCTTGAAGGTTATGATGTCGTATCGGTTCGGAAATACTGTTGCTGGAAGTTGATTCCAAAGAGTGGTTGTGCGTGGAAGAAAGTGCCTTGAAAAACGCACGGTGGAAGACCGCTTCTCACCCAGATGATTCGGTGGAGGACCGCCACTCATCCAAATGGTTGAGTTGTAACTTTAGATTGCTACCGCTTTCAATCAGTATACGAAATTTCTAATGTAAGTAGTATATTTATTTATTTTAACATTTATTATATAAGTAGGTAGGTGTTATATGTATTTATAGTGTATGTATTTATGTAATATTTTATTATATATTTTAATATTTTATTTAACTGTATATTTGCTTATGTATTAATAGTTGTAGCACTTCAGCTGCCCGCTAACGAAATGCTTTCTTACTGTACTGGGTTGACTGGAAGAGATCTCTGTCAGCGATAAGTCCACCCTTGCTCACAACATTTATAAATAGATTATTTTATATGTAACTTACAAGTGCAATAAAGAATATATAAATAAAAAAAATAGAACCTCATAATCCTAACAATTCTGAAAGTTGGCGACATTGATGATAGACTTAATCGGCTAGATTAAGTCTCGCAAAACGAAGGTCGAGTTCAAGTAGTCAGGTTATTGTTTGTAGCTTAGTAATTAAAAATGTTACACTTTAAGAATAGCTAGCGTAATTGTAGCGTTAATAGTAGCTACTTATACAATGTAAAATAATCGCTTTATGTAAAAAAAAAAAAGTAATTAAATCATGCATATTTTATACAGGTTAGTTTTAAGGCTGCCGTGTGATTCCGACATAGAATGGCTCCATCCTTTCACGTGGGTGTCGTAAGAGGCGACTAAGGGAATTTAATGGTATAGGGTCGAACAGCAGTACCTCTTTTGAAACATCAAAGCCTAACTGCGGCGTCATTAGTAACGTGGAATACCTGTCGCATTACTAGCAATATATCCGCTCAGGTCGACCTCCACGTGGTTCCCTCTGGAAATCATTGTGCTGAATTCCAGGTGTACTCATCACGATGGGCTAACTGACCTGATTTTACATTCTCACTTATCATCCTTCATTGGTACTCCGCCAGCGTATACCGTTAGCGCTAGTGGTTACTATTCCATTATCATCCATTAAAAAAAAAATGCGGTGTCAACCCGCCCGCCAAGTGTGGTAACTTCGTACGTGTGTTTCCTGAAATGCGTTTGAAGTCGTCACTCCATCTAATGGGAGGTTATCGTACTCAAACTAAAGAAACTCCGAACATAGCTCTCTCTATAGCCCGCTGAGTTATTTGAAGCTTTTGCATACGGGCAATCGTGTAGGACCATGTTTCGGTTCCGTAAGTCACTTATGGCCAGTACTGGCTCACCAGAGGGAGATTTTGTACAAAAGTCGATTGCTTGGGTACCTCTGTCCCATTCGTGTTTGAACCGTGAATCAGTTGTGTTTGCATAGCTGTGTTTCGGTTTGAAGGGTGGGATATGGCATGAAAGCCATACCAGTTTCCACCTCATGGAAAGTGGTAACCGTCGCCTAGAGACATAAGCAGTACCATGGATATAACGGAGTATACTGTTTCGCCCATGATACCCCCATGCGTTACCATTCCTGAGGACTCAGGTGTTATTTCTCTGTACCCTGTAAATTCACTGTCATATCCCACCCTTCAAACTGAAACATAGCCATGCAAACAACTGCTTCACGGTAGAAACATGAATGGAACAGAGGTACCCAAGCAAACAAATTTTGTACAAAGTCTTCCTATGGTACCTATATATATAGGTACCATACTACTTAGTACTTAGTTATTAAGTTTATTAAGTCAATTATTTACACTGTATGTGTATTAAAGTTTAATAAATAAATAAATAAAAAAATGTGAATTTATCGTCCCAATCTGCGTTTAAATTTTTGAGATGAAACTTGTTTACACAAAAACGAGTTTGGCGTGTTTGTGACTTTGTATTTTTTATGTATGAGTAGGTACACGTCAGTTATAAAGTTTTTATTATTTTATTCACACTTTTTTTGTATTCGTAATTGTCAGAGACGACGTTGCGTCATCTGCAAAAAATATGGACAATGCGTTGCACTTTCTTTTCTTTATTTTTTAACATCTCACCTCACATTTTAGATAGATAGATAGATAATTTATTTACATTACTTACAGCACACAAATTACAATAAAAAACATACATATAATACACAGCAAAAGAGATAAAAGAATGAAAATAAAAAAGCAACAAAACTAAAAAAAAAAACAAAATATATAAGCTAACAATCTCCTTTCTTTCCCTTCCTTCATGCGCGTGCCATAGTAACACAAAATGGTCACAACTCAGTTTTTAGAAATGTTCAAGTGGGGCATTGCACTATGGTTTTCAGGGCGAACCACGTGGAGGTCGACCTGATAAGGGTATATAGCTAGCAGTGAGGCTGTTAAATCTCATTATTAACAATCCCTTTCCCCCAAGTCCAAATATTATAGATTGATAAAAAGCATCCTCGATCTATAAACAACAATTTGTTTTTTTTTTAATGGGTGAAAATGAAATAGTGACCTCACCTGCGCTATCGGTATACACTGGCGGGGCACCAGTGATGGTCGATAGGTGAGGATGAAACTAGTTCAGTTGGCCCATCGTGACAAGTCCACAAGAATTAACCACGATGGTTTCCAGGGGGAACCGCGTGGAGATCGACCTGATATTGCTAGAAAGGGGGTTGTTAGGCCCCATTACTAACAATCCCTTCCTCCCAACAATTTGTGTTGATAAAGATCTATGAACATGTTTTTTTTTAATGACAAGCGTATGTCAAAGCGCAGTAATATTAACTACATAATTATTGTATGTATGAATAATTGTTTATCTGGTTTGTATTACCTGCAGATAGGTATGTATTTTATTAAAACTACACGAACCAATACAATGTTATTGTAAAATCATTTAAATTGTAGGTATTATATGTATGGGATGGTAAAGTCAGAAAAACCCGTTTGTAATAATTGTTTATGAAACTGTTAAAAAATTGTTAGCAGTTACAAAGCACATTTTATCAGTCTTAATGCATTATAATGACACACTGATAAGTATCTTCAATTTAGGACATAGTACCCTTTCCACTTGTAGATTTTTTCTACAAAAAAAAAAAGGATTTTTAATTCGATTTAGAATTGGCATAGATTTTTTTATGCAATTTAGAATGGCAAACAAGCTGACAGTCCACCTGATGGAAAGTGGTAACCGTCGCCTATGCACATGAGCAGTACCATGGACATAACAGAGTATATTGTTTCGCCTATAATATTTCCAATGCATTGCCATTCCTGAGGAATCAGGTGTTATTCCTCTGTACCCTGTAAATTCACTGCCATATCCCACCTTTCAAACCGAAACACAGCTATGCGAACATAACTGCTATACGGTAGAAACACGAATGAGACAGAGGTACCCAAGCAAACGACTTTTGTACAAAGTCTCCCTCTGGTAATAGATATCGCGTTACATATATTTACATAAAGAAAAACATAAACTAATTTAAAATCAGTATGTGGACATACTGGAAAGCGCTTTGAAACAGCTTTCTGTTTTTCAGCGGTACAATAAAATTAATAATATCCTAAAAGTGTCAAGCACATTATGGGCAATTACAAAATCAAAAACCCTGTTAAGTAATCGGCGAAGCCCACTGACCTTCACATACAAGGATAAATTCTCGTTCTTGGAAAACTGAGAGATAGTTCGGCTCGCGCAGGGAATTCCCATATGATTACACAATGTTTTTTTTTTACAACACAGGGGGCACACGAGCTTGCGGCTCACCTGATGGTAAGTGACTACCGCCCCCATGATGAATCACAACACCAACGGCATTGCAGGTGTGCTGCCGGCCTTTTAAAAAGGTATATGCTCTTTTCTCGAAGGTTATGATGTCGTATCGGTTCGGAAATACTGTTGCTGGAAGTTGATTCCAAAGAGTGGTTGTGCGTGGAAGAAAGTACCTTGAAAAACGCACGGTGGAAGACCGCCACTCGTCCAGATATACGATGTAGATGTACAGACCTATAATTAAGCATTATGCTTTTCAGGTCTCCCGGGTGAATGGGTCCTTGTAACAGGGTGCTAATCTGACAATAGAGTAGCTGGTCTCCATTCATTATTTCAGCTGTTGACTGTCCAATGCTGAACGTAAGCCTTCCCCTTACAGGGAGTTTCGCCAGTAATTGCCACACTTGGCAGGCGGATTGGCAACCGCAGTTAAGCTTTTAGAGATGTTTTAAGAGGAGCGCTACTGCCCATCCCTCGCCCTCCCTTAGTCGCCTCTTACGACACCCACGGGAAAAGAAGGAGTGGCCTATTCTATGCCGCGACAACATGGCTAATACATATTGGACAATTTTGGTATTTATTGTGAAATGTTGCGGCAAAACCCAACGTGTGTAAGAGGTCTAGGTGACTCCATTGGGACACGTAGACACCTATTCACACATGTAGGTAGAAAAGGTGCATGCTGACTTCACCACGCATTACATATATTCGTATGATAAAATAATTGCTTCTTTTGACAGCTCAGCTGGATTGCGCTCGACCATCCGGGTATTCCCAAGTCGAGTCTCAATTTAAGTCTTTGAATTTTCATATTAATGTTTGGATTATTTAAAAACGATTGTCACTTCCTTCGTGTTTTGTAAGGCGTGTGAAGCCCTCGTCGAGTAAGTCGCGTTCGAGTAATTCGAGTGCAATGAAGGACCTTCAAGTGTTCTTTACAAAAAGGCTTTTTGGCGAAGCCCGTTAGAATTCTGAACAGTAGAGGGCGATAACCTCAGATGTGCTTTTTTTCAAGAACTTATAAAAATTATTATTAAAATTATAAATGTAAGAGCAATATTGTTGCCTCTTAGTGTATGACTACCATTCATTAAAATGCTTGACATATGTCTTTTAATTTCAACAAAGACTATTTACCAGAGGGAGATTTTGTACAAAAATTGTTTGCTTGGCACCTCTGTTCCATTCGTGTTTTTACAGTGAAGCAGTTGTTTTTCTTTTTATACAACTTAGAATGGCAAACAAGCTGACGGCCCACCTGATGGAAAGTGGTAACTAACAAAGTAGTGATGGAAAGTCGCCTATAGACATGAGCAGTACCGTGGACATAACAGAGTATACTGTTTCGCCCATGATACCCCCCATACGTTGCCATTCCTGAGGACTCAGGTGTTATTCCTCTGTATCCCGTAAATTCACTACCGTAAACCATCCTTCAAACCGAAACACAGCCAGAGGGAGACTTGCATGGCTGTGTTTCGGTTTGAAGGGTAGGATATGGCGTGAATTTACTGGGTATATATATAAGTTTTATATCAAAAGTGTACATAGAATAGTTGGGGTGGAACAAGGCAAGCTACTTTTTATACCACCTGTTAATTTATAGACTGACAATTCGTAAAGTGAAATATGTATGGAACAGACAAAGTATACTCCATCAACATATCCACCATCTGTCACACACAGTAACTAAAATATAGACCCAAAACAACTTCTATTAAACACATTACACACCTTTTTTCATTTAATTCAAATATCTCTAAGAACTAACAACTGATGGTGAAGAAATTGTCTGCAGTGGTTAATAGAAAGTCCTATAGGATAACTCCTAATTGGAAGGGGGAAAGGGATTGTTAGTAATGGAGATTGAGAATTCCATTGCTAGCAATATACCCAACCAGGTGGGCCTTCTCGCGGTTTCCCCTGGAAACTATCATGGATAACTCCTGATGAATTCATCATGATGGGCTAACTGGCCTGTTTTCACCCTCATCGATCACCCTTCACTGGTGCCCCGCCAGCGTATCCCGTTAGCGCAAGTGGGGTTACTATTTCATTTTCTACCAATAAAAAACTCCTAATTGGAACCAAATTAATATCAGCGAGTTGCAGCAGATGGTTCAGGAACAATCCTTATGGCATTCAGTTTGGAAGACTACGTTCAGCACTGGTCAACAAAGTTAATGGCAGGAACAATGGTGATAAGGACGATGATGAGTTAGTACATCCCAATAACAAGGATCAAGTTGTGTTTTTATGTACATTGTATTGCATACATTGTTACATTGACGTCATTTCCGGTGCGAATCTTCAGGATATGACGCCGGACTCGCCAAATGCACTTTTCGTGTTGACATGAGCATATACATAAATAAGCATTATTGTTATGGCTGTATGGCCACGACGCCTCACTGCTCAGATCATCTTGGTACCCTAGTTACAACTAATTTGCCACTAGCTGATGCTCGCGACTTATCGATGTATGTACTTACCTATTTATTATGTCTGGGAATACTGGACCAAAATTAACAAATTACGTGTCGTTCTCACTGTTTACTTTAGGGCAAAATGACTACTAAAGTAAGTTGTGTGCTAAGCTGTATAAGTTACAATAGTTTTTTAACTATCCCACGGGAACTCTTTAATTTTTCGTGATTATAAGTATCCAAAATGTTGACCGGGGATGTAAGGTATCACCATGCAAAATTTCATTTAAATCGGTCTGTCAGTTTCGGAGCCCAATATTCCTTCCATGTTGTGTTTATTCTTCTATCAACTTCAAACCAAAATAACAGATGCTCTTCTGTATAGTATGAAACAGAAGTGGAGATGGGCAGGTCATATAGTGAGGTACAAAGATAAAAGGTGGACTCTCCAAATAACAAAATGGCGAGGTCCAGCAGGAAAAAGAAATGTTGGAAGACAAAGAAAGAGATGGGCAGATGTCATAATAAAGACAACAGGAAAAAACTGGACTAGTATTGCTATGTACCCTATGTGTTATTCCTATGTACCCTGTAAATTCATTGCCATATCCCACCTTTCAAACCGAGACACAGCCATGCAAACACAACTGCTTCACGGTAGAAACACGAATGGGGCAGAGGTATCGAAGCAAACAACTTTTGTACAAAGTCTCCCTCTGATTTGTATAGGCACATAATTTATCATTAATTCCTGCCCTAGGCCGAGCCTGGCCTGTATGAAACAGGATTCGTGTTACCATATATGTACATTCTTACAGAAAGAATAATAGTACAGATAACTGTTTACGTATTATATTATTCTACATAAGAATATTATATATGTATTTATATACTTATTTCTGTAGGCTATAGGTATTTATATGTATTAATATTGTATCTTATATATATATATATATATATATATATATATATATATATATATATATATATATATATAGATATATATAGATATATCATAAAACAATTTCAAATGAAGTGAAAACCAATTTATTTTGGAAGTCGCTCAAAAAAGTATTCAATTTACCCTCATTATTTATTTTAGAGGTGTGTTTTTGTCTAAGCAGCTCTTGCAATACACCAAGCTTTTCGGCGAGTTCCTTTACATCTTTAGACGGTAAGCCGCCGTAATTGTAATGACGTGACTTGACTACTTGTTTGGTGTGTACGTCATTGTCATCATCGTCATGTCGGCCCACCGTTTGCTGTATACGTGCCGTATACAATTTCAGTTTTTATTATACCATAAACAAATTGTAGTACTACATTTATAAGATCACCTTCGTCTGGTATTTGTATAAGTGTTTTAAGCGGGGACTAGTAAAATGAGAGCGAATAGTCATGGCACACGCACAACCACTCTTTGGAATCAACTTCCAGCAGCATTATTTCAGAACTGATAAGATATCGTAATCGTGAAGCAGTTGTGTTTGCATGGCTGTGTTTCAGTTTGAATGGTGGAATATGGCAGTGAATTTACAGGGTACAGAGGAATAACACCTGAGTCCTCAGGAATAGCAACGCTTGGGGGGTATCATGGGCAAAACAGTATACTCTGTTATGTCCATGGTACTGCTCATGTCTATAGGCGACGGTTACCACTTTCCATCAGGTGGGCCGTCAGCTTGTTTGCCATTCTAAGTTGTATAAAAAAAAAATAGATATATCTACGCGTACTCCTCTCTACAAATGATTCGTTAAAAATATCTTTCCTTGTTTTATAATACGTGGGCAAACGAGTATACGGCTCACCTGATGTTAAGTGGCTATATAGATATTATTTATATATTATTATTCTATACTAGCGGCCCGTCCCGGCGTCGCACGGGTGGACATTTTTACATTTAAAAAAGTGGCCATTAAGGCTGCACACGCGACGGAAGCTTGAAAATGAAGTAACCTCTCCCGTTTTCCCAACATTTCCCTTCACTGCTCTGCTCCTATTGGTCGTAGCGTGATGAAAAGTATACTATAACCTGCCCAGGAGTATGAAGAATAATTGTACCAAGTTTCGTTGAAATCCGTCGAGTAGTTTTTGTCTCTATAACGAACATACAGACAGACAGACAAAAGTTTTACTGATTCCATTTTTGGCATCAGTATCGATCACTAATCGCCCCCTGATAGTTATTTTGTAAATACATTTCAGGTACAGAATTGACCTCTCTACAGATTTATTATAAGTATAGATTATTAAATGTTCTTCAAGGTTGCAATGCTTTTCTTTAAAAATGTAGCCCTCATAATTTATTTTTTTTATTATGAAGTTGGTCACTTTTTTATATAAATTGTAATTTTATTTACTTATAAATATTTACTATGTTATTATTTTTTATACAATACGTTTGAAACTTTTGAACAACTTGTCTAAAGACTGAACGTTGTAAACACTCAGTATGCAAAAGTGATGTGTCAGCCAACTGACCGCAGGCTGACCGGTTTTGGGGTAATTTTTTTGTCTCGATGTCCTATGTACGTATATATATGACGAAGTTAAGAGCTATTACAGTTTCCTTGCTTATCAAATAAGTATTGTAACTAAGATATATATGTAAATAATATTTTATGCGGAGATAGGCTTATGATAAGGCGGACGGCCCACGTTATCGCCATTCGCGGCATATAACAAGATTGGCTTATTTTTTATGCAGGTAGAAAAACGTGTAGGTACACGGTGTGTATCAACATTACTGACACGGTGTATCCTCGACCTTGACCGGTACTTGGCAACTGGTTTAATCCAGTCGAGGGCATTTTAATCCTTTTGGTGTTTTGTATCATAACAAGATACCTTTTAGACATTAATTATATTAAGTTCTTTTTTTTTTTTTGGAAATTATTGTATATCTTTTGATGACATTGACGATATTTATCTTTGTTTGTAATTTTTTTTTCTTTTTGGTTTATTCGATACTTGTAAGAAGTTCTGAGTTTGTATATAACACTTATGGTTTATTGTCAATTTGTTTATTTAAACTTTAATGCATAGTAAAACTATGTGCTTATGATGGATTTAACATCAGATGGTGTTCTCTACCGGACAACTATTGGACAAACCGAGAAATAAGTAGGCGGTGCATTATTGAATTGAAGGAATATGCACTTTATAATAAATGTTGTTAGGTTGACACTTTGAAACCTGAACCGAGTATGCATTATAGCTAGATAGATACGGAATTTATTTGTAAATATGCAACAAACACGGATATGTATAAAAAGTTGTATAAAAATAGAAAAGAAGAATACTAAAAAAAAAGAAACGAAAAAGGGGAATGCATAAGAAGTAACATAGATTTTTTGGTATCCCACAGTAATCTCTGTTAAATCCCATTATCTCTCCCTTTAAATACTATTTTCCCATGTTATTTTCCCATTTCCATGTTGTTTTCTACGCGAGGAAATGCGTCATGGTAATCCGTTCTTCTCCGGGGTTTACAAACTCCAACTTGCTGAAACCTATTTTGTACCTGTGCCATAGAGCCGATGCCATGCATGAATCTACTTTAGCATTGTACCGCAACCCCGGTGGAATGTGAAACTCGTGGCCCCGACGTTACTTAATTTTCTTCGCACGTTCGAGGTCGTAAGCTTTTTACAACTGTTGAAGCGAATGGGGAGGAATCCTATCACTAACAGATAGGGACTAATCGTCCCATTGTTGGCAATATACTTTGTCAGGTTGACCTCCACGTGGTCCCCCTGGAAAAACATCGTGATTCATTCGCAGTAACTAGGTCATGATCACGATCAGCCAAATGATATGGATTTTAATGTGCCACTATTTACTGATACCCCGACAACGTATACCAATAATGCAGACAGGGTTTTTTTTAATGGGTAAAAATGGTATGGTAACCCCGCCTGCGCTAACGGGATACGCTGGCGGAGCACCAGTGAAGGGTGATAGATGAGAATGAAAACAGGCCAGTTAGCCCATCATGATGAATTCATCAGGAATTAACCATGATAGTTTCCAGGGGGAACCGTGAGAAGGTCGGGAATATTGCTAGCAATGGGATTCTCAGTCTCCATTACTAACAATCCATTTCCTTCCATGCAGACAGGGTTAATAGTGATGCGAAACCTTGCATACATAGCTGTCACGCCTGTCTCCCATTATACGAGTAGTAGACGGAAACAATGGAACGCTAAATGCTTCGATTCAAACAAACCTCTTTCGCTTCCTCCACATTCATCAATCTTTTCATACACGCTCGCCGGTTACGGGCACTTTTAATTTGGCCCTTCTTCAGCACGTCGCCTATTTGGTCAACATACGTCCGTCTAGGGCGGATTATTGATTGATTATAATAATTCATGTGCTATTAAGTTTTGTTGTAAACTCTTATTAAAAATTACTATAATTTATTTAAATGGTATATCATATGCATGACAGTTTTCCTCGCATGTATGTATCTAAGACATAGACACTCGAGATGTCAAGCACGTATCGGCCATTACGATTACATCAACGTACAAGGTCGGCTTTTTGAATTTCTGTTAGTAAGGACGAACGTATATACGTCTACAGCTGCAAGGTTTAAATGTAGAAAAAAAAAAGGAATATGGACTGGTTTCTGGGCATTGTTATGTTATGTCATCACTAGAAATATGGATAAAAATGGATCATATCATTCGTTAACTGCCCACTGCTAAGTGGACAGTTCTCCCACATAAGGAGGAGGGGGGATTGGTGATGTTTCAAGAGGGACGTTGCTGCCCATTCTTCGATCATTAAGTTCCTTTATTCGCCTCTTACACCTACGGGAAAGAAAGGGGTGGCCCATCCACACGGTGAAAAATGAACGGATTGTATTAAAGAAGATATACATAAAAGAATCATCATCGCTAGCGAGTTCATAAGATAGAATGAGATAGCAACGTCTTACGTCTTATTCTTTTTTATGTGAGCGCCAAACGGATCTATTCCGTCGTTAGTTTGCCACTTGTGCAGGGAGGCTGGTGTGATCCTTACCAATATTATAAATGTGAAAATGAGTTTGTTTTCTTAAATTGTTACATGGCATTTCTGAGATTTGTTGATTCGCTTATTACAATCCTAAAGATTTTTAAATATTTTTTTAATTTTATAAGAGTTTTAGTAATTAATTTATCATCATGATAAATCCAATCAATTTGGTAAAAGCGAAAGTTTGTTACCTAAATTAACTGTGCTTCGGCTGTGTTTCGGTTTGAAGTTTGATATGGTGTGAATTTACTGGATACAGAGGAATAAACATGAGTCCTCAGGAATGGCAACGCATGGGTATCATGGGCGAAAGATTATACTCTGTTATGTCCATGGTACTGCTCATGTCTATAGGCGACGGTTATCACTTTCCATCAGGTGGACCGTCAGCTTGTTTGCCATTCTAAGTTGTATAAAAAAAAAATGGTAGGAGCTGCCAAACTTTTTGGTCCTGGTACAAATCTCATTAATAGTGTATGAATGCATTCTCTGGCCAACATGAGCTATTCTGTGCGGTTCGGGAACCTTTATAGGTTCCCGATGATGGTTATCCATCATCATCATATCAGCCTTTAACCGTCCACTGTTGAACATAAGTCTCTTGGGGGGTTTTCCAGTAGTTGCCACGCTTGGCAGGCGGATTGGCAACCGCAGTTAGGCTTTGGAGACGTTTTAAGAGGGACGTTGCTGTCCTCACCCTCCTTAGTCGTCTCTTACGACACTCACGGAAAAGAAAGGGGTGGCCTATTCTTTGTCGGCACCACACGGGACAGGAAATTATAATATGCACGTCTAATACTAAACTTGAGGGGGAAAGGGAGCTGTTAGTAATGGAGTTTGACAGCCCCATTGCTAGCAATATGCCTTATTAGGTCAACCTCCACGTGGTTCCCCCTGGAAACCATCGTGAACAATAGTTGTTGAATTCGTCACGATGGGCTAACTGACCTGCTTCATACTCACCTATCATTTTTCACTGGTGCCCCGCCAGTGTATACCGATAGCGCGGGTGGGGCTACCATTTCATTATCATCCATTAAAAAAAAATACTAAAATTTATATTAAAACTATATATTATGCATTAATTCCTCATCTATATATGTAGGTAGGTATTGAAATATTGTTTACAAAGTCGTCACTTATATTATTTTAACACGTATGTTAAAATAATGACTCCACCTAATGTTTCATCGTGATACTGTTTTTTGATGTGAACGTTTTTGAGGAAAATGACCACGTAATTAATTTAAACTGCATTATGTGTACACAAAACATGTTTTTAATACCTGCCCATGTTAAAGCTTACTGAATAGTAAGAATGCATAGATATTTATCATTATATAGGTATATGACAATAAAATGGTTGAGTAAGATTTTAAATTAATTAAAAAAAAGTAGATTCTGGATTAATAATTTAGTTATTATATTATTATTATAAAAAAAAAACACACTGCGGCACGATAATATTGTATTATCATTATTAATTTAATTTAAATTATATTTGTAATATTTCCTTTTCGAATTAAGTTAGTTTGGGTACGAAGATTCCATGTAACATACTTTTGAAAATGCAGTAGAAAGTTGAAATTGGCAAATTCCTAAAAATTATAATTAAAAAATTTGTCCTTCAAGCAATGTAAAACGTTTATTAACAAAGTAACCTTTAATATATAAGTAATATAATAAAATAAAGTAACCTTTGTAACCTCAGGAATGGCTACGCATGGGGAGGTATCATGGGCTAAACAGTATACTCTGTTATATTTTTTGCTCTGACTTTCAAATTAGAGTAACCCCTAAATGAATTTAAACATAAGCAAGTTAAAAAAATACAGTGAAATTCAAAATCTCTTTTTTAAAAGTCATTTCATGGTTTAAATAATTGGTGAATTAATTAATCATCGTCATTGTATCAGTCGTTATCTGTCTACTGTTGAACATGGGCCTCCCCCTACAAGGGAAGTTTCGCCAGTAGTTGCCACGCTTGGCAGGGACGCTGCTGTCCATTCCCCAATTATTAAGTTCTCTTAGTCGCCTTTTACGACATCCACGGAAAAGAAATGGGTGGCCTTTTCTATGCCGGGACCACATGGCAAATTATTAATAAATTAATTAATCGACTCATGATTATATGCCAGCTATTTTATAACGACGACACGACGAGGGAACCTTCAGGAAAATACATATACATAATTATTGTTTTTGTATTGATTTTTATTACTACGACAATATCGGGAACAGTGTTCGACAGTATGTATCTACTATTAATAATTAAAAATAATTTCAAATATCCAGGAAAGAGGTAAAAAATAAAGCTAAATGTCTGGGCAACATCAACATTGCTAAGACATGCATGGCTGTGTTTCGGTTGAAGCGTGGGATATGGCAGTGAATTTACAGGGTACAGAGGAATAACACCTGAGTCCTCAGGAATAGCAACGCTTGGGGGGTATCATGGGCAAAACAGTATACTCTGTTATGTCCATGGTACTGCTCATGTCTATAGGCGACGATTACCACTTTCCATCAGGTGGGCCGTCAGCTTGTTTGCCATTCTAAGTTGCATAAAAAAAATATCTGTAGGCGATTGCGCCGTGTATATTGTTGGTTGTGTTAAGTCTGATAAAGAAACAGGGTTTTAATGATACCTAAAATGGCATGACGTGTCAACTGTTGGACAGTAGTAACCGTCGCCTATAGATATGAACAGAACCATGGGTGTTACGGAATACTCTATGATGTTCATGGTAGTCATTCCCGATGACTACACTTATGTCTTCGTATGTTGCAATTTGTTCCTGTATTTTGCTATTTTAATTGCTTAATAATTTAGTTGTCAGTTTTTAAACAGGTAGTTTTTAATCACGAAATCTTAATATGAGATTGTTTTAGAAAGTTGTTTTTTAATTGATTATTTATTATCTTGTTTTGTAAATATTTAGTAGTATGACGCCGCCATCTATTACTGTAATCCCGTTATATGGTGATTCTACCACCTTGCAAGTGAGAGTGGCTCCCTCTGACGTCAAGTTTCTTTAGGCCATCTTTATTATTTTCGAAGGTCGCTGACTTTGCTTATTAAATAATGGCTTATCGAACTTTCCAAACGAATCAAGCAACAAGTTTTTAAATAATAAATACATGAATTTGAAAAATCTAGAATTTTCGAATAGATATTTCTTATAACACAGAGGGTAAACGAGCATGCGGCTCACCTGATGGTAAGTGACTACAGCCGCCCATGATCACCCACAACACCGACGGCATTGCAGGTGTGCTGCCGGCCTTTTAAAAAAGAATATGCTCTTTTCTTGAAGGTTATGATGCCGTAGCGGTTCGGAAATACTATTGCTGGAAGTTGATACCAAAGAGTGGTTGTGCGTGGAAGAAAGTGTCTTGAAAAACGCACGGTGGAAGACCGCTTCTCACCCAGATGATTCGGATCAAACTTTAGTATGTGGCGGGTTGTACGGTAATGAAAATCAGCAGCAGGTACCAATTCTAATAATTCCTTAGAGAACTTCCCATGAAGAAATTCGGTAGAAGATGCCCAGAGATGCAACATTTCTACGCAGTTTCAATGGATCGAGTTGGACAGTAACATTCGTATAATTATAATCCTGGGTCCGTAATCGAGCGTTGTCACCGTTTTGTTTTTACTTATTTCGGTACTAATATGTTAAGTTTTTAAGTCGCAATAACCATAACATTTTTTAATGATTGTCATCAATTATCATTATCTAAATAAATATAATAAGGAAAACTTACCTGAATCATCCACATCCACCCAATGAGCATATTCGTTTTGAAACAACTGCATAATTGTTTGAGGATACTAAAGTTAATAAACTACATAGAGAACATTCCACTAAAGTAAATCATAACATCAAATTTGAAACTTAATAAGAGGAAACTAAGCGTTGCAAGGTTATTCCTAGTTACATACATTCTTAAAACGTGGAAATGCAGCAAGTCTCCTAGGTACCCTACCGGCTGGCAGTGATCTTAAGGAATTTTTTTATCTTTGACTATTTAAATTTATTCCATTAGAAACATTTATTTAGATAGGTATCTAGTAATATTAGCATGTTTGCTATTATTATTAATAAAAATAGCATAATAGTTTACTTAATAAAATATCTTTCTAATCTTACAGTATTTGTTTAAAGTTAGGATCTGTGAAGAAAAGTGACAATCCTTGGCGTACTTCTTATTTACCAAAATATTTCCGTATGGCAGTTGAGTGAAAATACAAAATATCACCTCACTCTTTTTATCCAAAGGATATCGAAAGAGGTGACAAAGCGAACGAAACAAAGGATGGAAAGTCCAAAAGTAATAAATACAATAAAATCACAATAGGTAAAAATAAAGCACGTACCAAATTAGTAATTGTACTATTACTCACAGATGGGACTTTAATGAAATAGCTACGATAGACAAATACATGGAATTGTATTGCAAAATAGTCTTGTGTCTTTTTTAATGTAAAGCACGACAAACAATTTATCTGATGGAAAGCGATTACCGTAGCCCATGGTCACTAACGACACCAGAGGAGTCGCTAAAACACTACTAGCATTTTAAAAAGGTATACATTATTTTCTTGAAAGTCCCAATGTTGTATTTGCTACTGTTGGTATATTAATCTATATTTTTACAGTATGTGACAGGGAGTGACACGTGAAACATTTAGTAGAGGACCAATGTGTGCTATTTACGCAAGCTTTAATTAAATTTTGCTTATCTGTAATAGTTTATTGTCAAATTTTAAACACAGAGTTTTTAATAAAAGGTTAAGGATTTTATTCTAGTCAATTGTTAAGTGCCTAAATATTGTCTTTTACTTCACACTAGTATTTGGCAGAATAATCTCGGTCATTGATGGGATCTGGGGTTAATATATACTACTTTCTGGTAACTGGAATGGTCCCGAACCAATTGCATCTATTGCTTCTCCGCAATACATTTGAGGTCGTCACCCTATCTAGTGGGAGAGATCGTCCTACACTGCGTTTGCTTGTACGGGGTCGTTACTCAAGAACCTTTTCTTTCCTATCAGTTGTCGGTTATTCGAGTTATGTCCAGCCTATTGCTGTTTCAGCTTGCTTAATCTATGATACAACTATATACTGCAGATTTAATTTGGTTCACTGCATAAACGTCCGTTTACGGTTTCTAGTACCCTCAACTTTTTCCTTAGAGCAACATGGCTACGGTTGTCTACACAGCCGTTGAAAGAGTTACTGTTGCAATAGCAACAGTAACAACAACAGTCGCTCTGGAAGACTGCTGTATGATAGCCGATGTGCTCGAATAGAAGTTTTGTTCGTAATTCTTCGCTCTGATAGACTATAACTAATATCTTTCTGATTATCCATTCGTGTTTTAACCGTAAATCAGTTGTGTTTACATGGCTGTGTTTCGGTTTGCAGGGTGGGATATGACATGAATTTACAGGGTACAGAGGAATAAAACCTGAGTCCTCAGGAATGGCAACGCATGGGTGGTATCATGGGCGAAACAGTATACTCTGTTATGTTCATGGTACTGCTCATATCTATAGGCGTCGGTTAGCACTTTCCATCAGGTGGGCCGTCAGCTTATTTGCCATTCTAAGTTGTATAAAAAATTATCTAGTAATTTGATAAGTTTGACATCCAAAATTTTATCAAACATCAGCTTTAATGAAGTAGCCATCTTTGTAATGGTACCTATTTTATACATGTCACTAATCACGTTTCTGTGATGTGCGTGCGACCACACGCAATTGTATATAATTACTCATTATTTATGAGTTAAATACATGTTACTAAGCCATACTTGTGTTTGTGTGTTAGTGGGAAATGTTAATCATCGTCATCATTTCAGCCATTATACGTCCACTGCTGGACATAGGCATACCCCAAAGATAAGGAACGGTCCTGAGCTACCTGCATCCACTGACTCCCCGCAATACATTTGAGGTCGTCACTCCATCTAGTAGGGGATCGTCCTACAATGCGTTTGTTCGTACGATCTTGCCACTCAAGAATTCAAGCCAGCTCAATGCAACTTCAGCTTGCTTATCTTTCGAGCTATGTCGGTTACGTTGGTTCTTTTGCGGATATCCTCGTTTCGGATTCTACCACGCAAAGAGACTGGCTCTCTCCATAGCCCGCTGAGTAATTTGAAGCTTTTGCATATGGATGACAAATACTGAAATGTTTATAATCCATAGCGTTTAAGTGAAAGCACTTTGATTTTTTTCAAGTGAGTGTCCCTTTCTAATAATGCAGTTTGGTGGGCAGATCTTATTTTTAATCTATACTACAGTTTTTATTTCTATAAATACTTCTGATTTGTCAGAGAGAAATAAATTTTCCATTAAAAAAAAAATCGACTCACGTTAACTGGTAAAAGACCTACTGCACTTTAATGTTCCAAGATCAAATATAATTTTTTAGAAGCTATCAAATTCAGTAAAAGCGAGCCATACCATTCTTATCCGCTACGAGGTAGTGGGTTGCATCAGATTTTTATATCTCCTCAAGTAATTGGGGAATTCCACAAACAGTTTGTTTGTTTGAAAGCTCATTTATATTCAGTCATTCAAGTGTATTGGATGTATTTACTAAATAAGAGATTGCCAGCCAAACACCCTCTGACATTCCAAAGATATTGGTCATATTTTGGCACACAATGGATTAATTTTTTTTTAAAATTCGGATGTATTAGATAAACTGATAAAAGAACAATTTCTAGACAATGTTTTGTTGGTGTAATACGTAGTTACGCTGATGAAACATATAATTCCAAAGAGTACCTTCGAATATTTAGGAGAATGTATTAGAATATTTGTCGTGTAGTCCCGGCATAGAATAGGTCACCCCTTCCTTTTCCGTGGGTGTCGTAAGAGGCAACTAAGGGAGGGCGAGAGATGGACAGTAGTGTCCCTCTTAAAACATTTCCAAAGCCTAACTGCGGTTGCACATCCGTTTGCCAAGCGTTACAACTACCGGTAAAACCTCTCAAGGGAGAGGCTTATGTTTAACAGTGGATAGTTAAAGGATGGTGATTAGAATATGTGGATGATTTTATCAATTCTTTAGGACTGTGATCATCAAACCTGAATTTCGAATACCGTAGTCATCATTGATCATAATATTTAGTAAGTTCTCGTGCATATTTAGAGTAAGCGTGATTTCGATACTCAATTTAGACTTTATGAATATGCGCGGACAAAAAACCATAATCCACCTGTACAGACACGTATGTAATAACAGTCGTCAACAGGAAAATAAACAAAAAGGTCATGGGAGGAAAAGCGTGCAACGTTACGCAATAAACAGTTTCCTCCTTCTAAAGTATGTGCCACGTAGGACCCATTTACAATGTCATAGTAATTCAGCATTACAAACAAAATGACCGCTTGCGAACTTAATGCTCTGCAACCTGTATTGCGCTGGGCATATTTGAATCCAACGTGGCGGTGGACAAAAAGCATTCTATGTTAGTAGATGACTCTCATCTGCATGATCTTGGGGGCGGAAATAAAAAGCCTCGAGACTTTGGTTGTATTTTCAAAACTACTTCCAGACTACTACGATATGGCTGCGCCTTTATTTACAGATACATCAGTAAGGATTTATGCTATATAATATAAAAAAAAAAAAAACTATTTCAATTGAGGTAAAACAAGTTATTTTGATTTAAAAATGACTAAAGCGATTTTGATGTTTCTATAGGACCAATCTGTAAACAACTGACGGAGTTATGAGGTAATAAACAAAAAACAAACAAAAAACCGAATTGAGAAACTCCTTCTTTTTGAAGTCAACTGAAAATATGTATATGTGTTTGTTTGCATAAAAGCTTGTTTATATAAAAATCCTGCATATATTTATATTTATTTCTTTGAAAATATATTTAGTAACAGCTAAATACCACTTCGGTTCGTTATATTCGTTTACTACTTGCCTCTGAGATTTTAAACGCCTCTGAGATTTATCGTTTTTTTACGATATATCTAAGTCACTTACTCTCGTCTTTAGCCTAGAAATAATTAAAAATATGTCGTCATGACAAGACTTGTTCTCTGAAGTCACAGGAGAACCAACGGTTGGGAAACTGTTTTTTTTTCAAAAACAAAACATTATCGACACAAAACTCAAGAGACTTCTTACAAGCCTGTGTACAATGTTTTCCCCCTCTAAATAAGTCTTCTTATTACAAAATTGGTATTTTTGAAATTTAGTTGTACACTATTTCGTTTAGAGACCCTTTTTTTAGTATTCTGACATTTTTGACTCCACAACACTGTTCAAAGTATGAAAATCTAATAAGACATTAACGGTAATTCATGGCTGGTTTATGCGAGATATCAGATTTTATACAAAATATATATGTAAGTATCTCTTGGTCTCAAGTATTTTTTTAAGCAATTTCGAGTGGCAAACCAGCTGATGGCTCACCCGATGGAAAATGGATGGCCAGCAGCACACCTGCAATGTTTCTGGTGTTGCTGGTGATCATGGGCGGCGGTGGTCACTTACAGAGGAGTCGCATGTTCGTTTCCCTCCTGTGTTATAAAAAAAAAAAAAACTAATCCACTTCGTTTGTTAAAAAAATATATTCCTCCTCAAATCGTTTGGCATACGAAATGGTTATCTTATAAGCGTGTTTGGAAAATCTCAGTGTGTCGGTAAGGTAAACACGTTTGGGAATCCGGTAGGTAAAGGATAATACCGTGGGCGGAACTTGCGGAATAAGGAAAAATGTTTTACCTAATATTTTGTTGGCCCTATTTTTTTAATGAATGATAATGGAATGGCAACCCCGCTTGCGCTAACGGTATACACTAGTGGGGCACCAGTGAAGGATTACAGGTGAGAATGAAAAAGCAGGTTAGTTAGCCCATAATGATGAGTACACCTGGGATTCAGCATGATAGTTTCCAGGAGGAATCACATAGAGGTCGACCTAACAGGGTATATTGGGGGGAAAGGGATTGTTAGCAATGGAGTTTGACAGCCCCATTGCTAGCAATATGCCTTATTAGGTCGACCTCCACGTGGTTCCCCCTGGAAACCATCGTGAACAATTCTTGTTGAATTCGTCACGATGGGCTAACTGACCTGCTTCCTGACCTATCATCCTTCACTGGTGCCCCGCCGGTGTATACCGATAGCGCGGGTGGGGTTACCATTCCATTATCATCCTATTTTAAAAAAAACAGGGTATATTGTTGACAATGGGACTGGTAGCCTGCATTACTAACAATCCCTCTCTCCTCCTCTGTTAGTCCTATTATGAGATGCATCGTGATTAAGTAATAATATCCAATATCTAACTTACTGGCTGTAACTCGCGGGTTTAGTTGAGTGATTGGGAAAAAAAATTATCTGTCCATATGGGTTTTTTTTATACAACCTAGAATGGCAAACAAGCTGACGGCCCACCTGATTGAAAGTGGTAACCGTCGCCTATAGACATGAGCAGTATTATGGACATAACAGAGTATACTGTTTCGCCCATGATACCCCCCATGCGTTGCCATTCCTGAGGACTCAGGTGTTATTCCTCCGTACCCAATAAATTCACGCCATATCCCACCCTTCAAACTGAAACACAGCTATACAAACACAACTGCTTTGCGGTTGAAACACGAATGGAACAGAGGTACCCAAGCAATCGACTTTTGGACAAAGTCTCCCTCTGGTATATGGATGGTTCAGAAAAATTTGGCTACTGGTGTAAAAAATTAAAAAGTTTAAGAATCTCTGGTCTGTATGAACACATTATACCCTTTATCCTATATGACGAACTTAGACTGCGGTTTGAAGTGATTGCACAATTAATCCAAAAATATTGGTTTCTAAAATTAATTATTACGAAATAAATGACTAAGTCGTCAGAGTTGCTTCTAGACTTCCTCGTGTTCGGTTTTATAGCGCGTGCCATCAATACCAGTTTAATATTTTCCTCCAATATCCCTTGGCCTATATTCATTGTTATCAGACTAGAATGAAATATAACTAAAGAGGTCGCTGCTGCCGACCTCCTTCGCTGCAAAGAGGAGATTCTGCAGAAGATCAAGAAAACACACCTCATGATTTAAGAAACTAAAATAATAAGTAGGACCATTCCGGGTCAAGGAATCTGATGGTAGATTCCGTTACAAAACGATAGTTTAAAATTAGTATCGCCATAATGATTGAGTACTTTAGACAAGAGATGTATCTACAGAAGAAAGAAAAGAGATGTAATGGAAGAAATTCGTCTTACAGAAACAAATAGTTAAATATTTAGCGAACCAACAAACTGTCTTGCAGTTTGGAGAGTTAATGTAATATGTTAAAAAGTGTTTTTTGTAGTAATTTATTTTAAACAAGCAAGTTGACGGTCTACCTGATGGAAAGTGGTAACCATCACCTACATACAAGAACAGCACCATGGAGATTACAGAATACTTTTTTTTTGTTCAATCTACTGGGTTTGGATTCCCAAGCACTTGCGGTTGCGCTTTTGGTGTACGCTCGCATATGCCAAGGTTTGCAGACGATTAGGTAATTATATGGGTCAAGAATTTGGGCTTCATCATTAAGTGGGTCTGAGAGCATGACTTTTAAGATAATCTTTCCGATGCGGATTGATGGGCGGTGAGTTATCATTGTGGATTTTGCGATTTTCAGGTTAAACAGTTGATGGAGTCGATAGAAAATTTTGGAGAAGGTCTGAGACCTTTTGAAGAAGGTGAGTATTGTATATATAATTATTTATATAGTTTTATATGTACATCTATTTATTTATTTTATATGTATTATATAAAGATATATATATTTGCATATACGTAAATAAATATGTATTTATATATATTTTACAGAATACTATTATAACAATGGAACCCCTTATGCGTTCGCATTCCTGAGAATTACGGTAGTATGCCTCTATACCCAGAAATTTCACTTCAATATTTAATGGTTATTCTAAAATGTTGATTCTAAAGTTCACAGTTACCAATTTTGAATTTGATGCTCCGTATGCCCCTATTTGGATATAGACATATGATGGTACGTGTCTATAATGTGTATTCCATTGCTCTAACCATCTTTGGAAACAATAGAGTAATGAATAATTTAAACGACCCATAATGTATAATAACGTTAATAATTGAGTAAAAATACTTGACACGATTTTAAAACTGTTTAAAATTTGTCAAACTAAAATGTATAATTTTAAATAGATTATAATTTATTCAAAAATGTATTCAAAAATCTATTTATTTATACGGATAGTGAAGATACCAAAGGGAGACTTTGTACAAAAGTCGATTGCTTACCTCTGTCCCATTGGTGTTTCTACCGGGAAGCAGTTGTGTTTGCATGGCTGTTTCTGTTTGAAGGGTGGGATATGGCATGTAGTTACAGGGTACAGAGGAATAACACCTGAGTCCTCAGGAATGGCAACGCATGGGGGGTATCATGGGCGAAACAGTACACTCTGTTATGTCCATGGTACAGCTCATGTCATAGGCGACGGTTACCATTTTTCATTAGATGGACCGTCAACTTGTTTGCCATTCTAAGTTGTATAAAAAAAAAAGATTCTCAATACGATTATATACGTTTTAAGATAATGTACGTGATTCGCCAATTTGGAGTTGATTTTGATATAGTTTTGCAAACGCTAAGCTTTCCTCCCGTGTTTGTTCATTTCAATTTAGTGATGTTTTTCTTTGTAGAACAAGAAACTGTATGATCAAAAGCAAATTGTACTTATAGGCTTTTCGTTCTAAATTCAAATATTTTTAAATCTAATACGCCTATAAAACATCTATCTATATATTTTGCTAGGAATGAAATTAACTTTTTTTGTACTTAAAGTTGCAGGCATGTTTTAGTTAGAAGTAAAACTTTATACTAAGTTACCTTGTGGGCTAAAAAGTTATTAAGGCACAGAATCAGTGTCCAGTAGAGAGACGTTAATGGAATGTTAAGCTGTTTGATTGCCTCTAAACTAGAGGAAAAAAATAAGCGAGACCTGTGCAGACGATTTCGTATAAAGCTACCTTAGATGGTAGGTTAATTATTCATTCATAACAATTTTAATGATCAGCAAATGTGACTTCATCAGTACATCTCTTTCTGGCCACTAACGATTTAATACTTCGATACGATAGTTTCACCTTTTTCACTAGCTAAATATATTGCAGTCGCTACTAGGATTATAATAAAATAGCTTTTACCCGCGACATCGTCCATATGTGACTGAAATAAGTTTGCTAACCTGGATAAAAGTAGCTTATGTCCTTTTCTATCTCATATAGTAAGTATTTATCAAATTTCATAGCATCTCCTTTAGAGTTAAGATGATAATTAAGGTGCTAAGATATAACCTGTAAGACATTATACCTCTTTCTTTGAAAGTTGGGTAAATATAAACTAATTTTCAATTGAGGAAAACATTAGGTAAATCCAATTTTTCAAAGATACTCTTAATGACTTTGGTAGTAAAAACCAGCCAATGTCAATGAATCAGAGGCCACTTAAGACGCGTGAGTCGCGTGCGGCCCGCGCACGCGCACCTCGCCTACAATGGCGCTAATTAGTATTCCACATTGCATTTATAATGGTCAGTTTAAAGTGATGGCGGAATTTTAATGCGGCATTCTATTAGAATTCTAAACTAAATGTATGAGAGGCTGTTGAGTATTCCATTAAATTCGAATTTACATTGAACTGATTTCATGTATGGGTATCTCGAGTTTAATTTTATGGAACGATAGATTGGACCTGTTTTATTGGATGATAATGGAAGGGTCACCCCGCCTGCGCTAACGGTATACGCTGGCAGGGCACCAGTGAGGAATGATAGAAAAGAACGAAAAGGCAGGTCAGTTAGCCCATCGTAATGAATAGGTACACCTGGAATTCAGTGCGATGGATTCACGTATGTGTGCCTCGGCTACGTTTTGGCCCACATTTGCACGTTCGTCTATCAATGCCTCAGCCGCTGTAGTAATGTACTATATTTATACAAACGAAAATTATAATTCTAAAGCGATATAGGCAAGTTAGAGTGGGATTATGCAAGTAATGGAAGTGCATGTATGAAAGAAACCATGTATAATAATGAGTGTCCATAAAGTCAGGTTAATTAATATACAAAATAAATATAATCCATGTTGTTACAGTTCAAGAGTTTAAGAGTGATTTACTAACAAACATACAAAAATCCTAACATCGTTTTTCAATTTTTCTCATTTATACTTAGAATAAATCCGTAGAGAGGTCAATTCTGTACACGAAATATATTTCCAAAATAACTATCAGCGGGTGATTAGTGATCGATACTGATGCCAAAAATGCAATCAGTAAAACTTTTGTCTGTCTGTCTGTATGTTCGTTATAGAAACAAAAACTATTCGACGGATTTTAACGAAACTTGGTACAATTATTCTTCATACTCCTGGGCAGGTTATAGTATATTTTTCATCACGCTGCGTTTAATAGGAGCAGAGCAGTGAAGGGAAATGTGTCTGTTACATCAAAACCACTGAACCGTGAGGAAGGACATAGGCTGCTTATTTTACGAAAAACGACGGAAACGCGGACGAAGTCGCGGGCAACAGCTAGTTTATAATATTAGTCTAGTGTTCAAGGAAAGGATTTAGGCTGTAGACAGTTCATTGTATCATACTAGTGCGTACAAGGTACATATACCAAAAATGACCTTAAAGTTTTTTGGCACATGACTTTTTGCTTGTCTGCAAACTTATTGGTTTTTTTTTCTCAGAATTGATTGACTTTTATATATATAATATAAATGTTTAGTATTATCTAAAATCAGATAAAACAAACGTCGAAACGTTTACTAGCTTTATCTCGCGGCTTCGCACGAGTGCAAAGAGTACATAAAGTATCTTATATTCAAAGTTTACTATATAATTTATCTGTGAACAAAATTTTACCAGAGGGAGACTTTGTACAAAAGTCGATTGCTTGGGTACCTCTGTCCCGTTCGTGTTTCTACCGTGAAGCAGTTGTGTTTGCATGGCTGTGTTTCAGTTTGAAGGGTGGGATATGGCGTGAATTTACTGGGTACAGAGGAATAACACCGATGTTGTCAAGTGAAACAACAACAATACAGAAGCAATGATAGGATAGTTTAATTAATTCTCTCTAAGGGCAGCTCATCAAAACACAGGACAACCTTAACGACGAACTTTACATTGTTAATAACGCCATCTAGTATTTGTTTTCAAACTAAATTTTCGATATAAAAAATACATTTCTTAAACACACTGATATGAGATGAGAAACTCTCGCATCGAGCTGCCCAATTGTGGAACAAACTTCCTTCCTTCAGGGAAAAGTTAAAATTATAATTTCTTATCTTCGATTCGTAATTTTTCATTTTTCAAATTTAATTGACACATCATAAAACGTAAATTTTTAAAGATTAATTAATTATTTAAATGTATATTAATTTATTTTAATATTTATTAATATAAATAATTAGGTATAATATTTATGTATTTATGTAATATATATTAATATGTCATGTAATTGTTTATTTGTAGTTTATCTATTGAATAGTATTTATAGTTTCGTATTCCGAGTATTAATAATTGTTCGTATTAACAATTGTAGCACTTTAGTTGCCCGCTTGCTTGCTTTGCATGTTTTCGCACTGTATTGGGTTGACTGGATGATCTCTTTCAAATATACTTGTAAGTACACCCTTACTCACAATAGAATTGATACTTGCTGCTGATTTTCGTCACCGTACAACCCGTCATAAACTAAAATTTCACCCCAACCATCTGGAAGAGTGGCGGTCTTCCACCGCGTGTTTTTCGAGGCACTTTCTTCCGCGCACAATTACTCTTTGGAATCAACTTCCAGCAGCAGTATTTCCGAACCGATACAACATCATAACCGTCAAGAAAAGAGTATATTCCCTTTTAAAAGGCCGGCAGCACACCTGCAATGACGTTGGTGTTGTGGGTGATCATGGGCGGCGGTAGTCACTTACCATCAGCCGCATGCTCGTTTGCCCCCTGTGTTGTAAAAAAAAATTAGAAATGCATTATATGTATATGTAATTTACAAGTGCGATAAAAATATATTATGATATTACTGTTTTGAAGAGTTTACAAATATAATGGTTTATTTTTTTTTAACTTTACCAAGATTAAAGCCTTTATCATGGGTTAGAATTGCCCTTATACATAAATTGAATAATACAATAAATAGCTCAAAAATATGATTGTTAGTATTAGAAATATTAAATTATTCTATGATATGTTATATTAAATATATATATATATATATATATATATATATATATATATATATATATATATATATATATATATATATATATATTTATATATTTATATATATTTATATATTACGTAGTTAATTAATATGCCATAGCTATTAGTTAAAAAAATATATATATCACTTGTTACATAACAAGTACTTTAAATTTGTACTCTTCTTTTTATTTAAGAGTTTCCTCTTGTCGGTGCAACTAATTCATGCATCTTCCTCCAGCCAGCTCTATCCCAGGCCATATCCTTTATCTCCATATAGGACATGACGCCTAGTGTTTCCTTCCTGTCCCATGTAGTTATTCCTCGGTCTTTTATATATATATATATATATATATATATATATATATATATATATATAATAAAGAATAGAAGAGGCAAAATGCTGGGCCACCTTATACGACATGACGATTTTTTTAAGAGCACAGTAGAAGGAAAGATATAGGGCAGAAGAGGAAGCGGAAGACCGAGGAAATTTGTACTACATAATACAAATATTAAAAGTTTAATTTCTATAGTTTAAATAATATTTCGTTTTTTGTTTTTTTTTTTTAAATCGCTGATAATAGAATAATATTCCCATCTTTGCTATCGGTTTTCGCTGGCGGAGTACTACTAAGCGACGAGGGGTCCTCACCGACCAACTTGGCTTCGCTCTTATGAAGTCAGGTTGGTTGATCAATTAGGACAAATTCCATGGTTTCCAGGAAGACCACGTGGAGTTCGACCTAAATATTTTTAACGTCACCCAACAATTTTTATGGTGGAACTTAGATTGGTAAACAAGCTGAAGGTTCAACTGACATGTGGTTGATGGATAATTGTCGTCTATATATATGAACAGCATCTTGGATATCACAGAGTATACTGTGACGCCCATCGTATTACAGGTGAAATTACAGGTTATTTAGGTATATCACCGCCTAGGTAATCTATAATTTCACTGCCATATTCCGCCTTTTAAACCGTAATACAACCATGCAGGCATAGCTATTTCATGACTAAAAACGTAGATGGGACAAAGTTACCCAAGGAGATAACTTTTATTCGAAATCTGTTAATAAGTCCTCTCAGAATACTGGTTAGTGTCGAATTTATCAATAGGCAATTGCTGGTATATTTAATAATAATAATAATAAAATTAAATTTATTGCCATTCTTCACAGAAAATATAATGTACATATATTAATTAATCAATATATTGTGCAGAATTCGTATGTGCCTGGCAATAGGTACAAATTCAGCTTTTGCTGGACTGATGTTCGTTCTGCGCTGATTTTCAGTTTGCACCTACACGGGGCACCGTTTGTCTACTGTCTACAATCTGTTACTAATAGGCTGGAGTCTAGGATGTTAGATTTTATGTGCGGTAAATATGGAGCTTAAACGTTTTTATAACCAATCATACAAGAATAATTTAATACTTTTTTATATATATATATATATATTTTTTATACAACTTAGAATGGCAAACAAGCTGACGGCCCACCTGACGGAAAGTGGTAACCGTCGCCTATAAACATGAGCAGTACCATGGACATAACAGAGTATACTGTTTCGCCCATGTTACCCCCATGCGTTGCCATTCCTGAGGACTCAGATGTTATTCCTCTATACCCTGTAAATTCACGTCATATCCCATCCTTCAAACCGAAACACAGCCATGCAAACACAACTACTTCACGGTAGAAACACGAATGGGACAGAGGTACCCAAGCAATCGACTTTTGTACAAAGTCTCCCTCATAATTATTATATAATTTATTATTATGTCAGTCGTTAACTGTCCACTGCTGGACATAGGCCTTCCCCATAAGGGGGTGTTGCGTTTTAAGACGTGGACGCTGCAGCCTATGCCTAGACCTCTCTTAGTCGCCTCTTATGACACCCACGGGAAAGGAAGGGGTGGCCTATTCTATACCGGCATCATACGGTAATTATTATATAAATAAAGTATTAATTATTAATTTTACGTTCACTATAAAATTATATATTTTCCCCATATATTTGATTAACAATAAATTAATGAAAGTTATATATTTAGCTATATTATCGTTAGAGGAAAAGTTTGTAATAATTCTCACCCATTAAATTACCCACCATGTAATTGGGTTTTAAAGGATAATAAATACATGGAATTGAAAGTAAATCATAGTATTGTACAATAAAATATTTTCTAATAATTGTAGGGCAAACTCATATTCGATTCTTTTATGCAAACTGGAAATGCTATCAAGTTGAACGACCTGTTGAAAAGTGGTAAAATTCACTCATTTTTTAATACTCCTATAGTAGCAAACAAGCACATGGCTCGTCTGATGATAAACGTGGCTACCATAGCTTGTGAATGCCTGTTAAACCAGGAATATCACACACACGTTGCCGGCCTTTAAAGGGAGAAAGACATATTTTCATACAAGTAAACTTTGACTTAAGCCTTTTTGAACAGCCATATTATCATGAATTTAAAAAACTTAGAATGGGATACAAATTGACGGCCTACCTGAAGAAAAGCGATAACAGTCGCCGATAGACATGTACAGTATCATGGATATAAAAGAGTATAGATACTGTTTCGCCCATGATACCCTCCCCCCATGCATTGTCATTCCAGAGGATCCAAATGTTATTCCTCTGTAGGCTGTAAATTCACTGCCATATCCCATCTTTTAAACCAAAGTTAGTGGACACAATCATAGAAACATTCTAAATTAACAATTTAAACGTTCAATTAATAAATTGATTTTTTATTTGTACTGTGCCTGTGTTTTGATTAGGAAAGTTATTCGTTTGTTTATATTTTTATCAAGTTGTATTGAAAGATACTGTAGTAACTACAGTTTCAAGATTTACAGCAATTGATAGGCATTTGTACCACCCTACGATGGCTCGGGGAACGTACTGCAGCGCTACGCAGTGATACGATTGGCGCTACGCACGATCATTGTAGCATTAGTGCGTATCAATTTTGCCCGACTCCAAGCTCTCTTAGTGATATCATTTATAAAAATATGGTATGAACGCAGTTACAATGAATATGATGGAGACTTTGTACAAAAGTCGTTTGTTTGGGTACCTCTGTCCCATTCGTGTCTCAACCATAAAGCAGTTGTGTTTGCATAGCTGTGTTTCGGTTTGAAGGGTGGGATATGGCGTGAATTTACAGGGTACAGAGGAATAACACCTGAGTCCTCAGGAATGGCAACGCATGAGTGGTATCATGGGCGAAACAGTATACTCTGTTATGTGCATGGTACTGCTCATGCCTATAGGCGACAGTTACCACTTTCCATCAGGTGGACCGTCAGCTTGTTTGCCATTCTAAGTTGTATAAAAAAAATCATCATATTAGCCTTTAACTGTCCACTGCTGAACATAAGGCGCCTGAAAATAACACCCCCCCCCGCCCCCTTGGCATTGCAGGCCTAAAAGAGTTAGAGACCCAGAAAAAAAAACAGGGGCGTTGTGTAGAGGCTTGGGGGGTGATTTGTTGATCTTGAAGTAATAGTGGTTTTTAAGTAGATGAAAAAATGGGGGCGCTAAAAAATAATTTATTCTCAAAGTGGACAGTACACAAAATAAGTTTGGGTACCCCTGCTGTAGACTATGGGACTACTTACTATGTATTTTATTTCAATGATAGTATAATATTATATTAATATTATAACATACAAAAGTAATTCATATATTATATTTACAAGTACTTACTGTGGTTTTCTGACGTACGCAAGTGCATGATTCAGTATGTATCCCAATACCTATTTCCATCTAGACAGCACGACGCTTTTGCATCTTTCCTGTTATACCTACAGCAGGCCATAATTTCAAGTAAATCAGGACACATCGTAGACGCTTGTACTGCCTAGGTAACATACAGGGGAGCGAAAATAATTAAAGATTTAACTTATATTTAACCAACTTCAATTATGACAAACCCATTATTTTGATCTGAAAACTAAATTACTGAACCGATTTTGATAAAATTTCTATGGGATCAAACTGTAAGAATATCTTTTGTAATTAAAAAAAAATCCAATTCGGTCTAGAAGTCATGAGACGGTTGTCACGTCTGATTGTTACCAATTTAGCCTGATAGAGGCTAAATTGGTAACAATTGGGGCCTTTATTTCACATTATTAAACCCCTTCTCCGCCCCTTCGGATCAAATGTATTTTTTTTTTATAATAACTCGACATGATAGTGCAAATGCTTGCAGAAAAAAATTTAGGCGAAAAATCTATGAACAATATGAACTGGGTGAAGATAACTTACCACATGACTACGCTTGATTTTTCTATACGACATATTGTATAGAAAATGTGTATTTACCATATAGTGATGGCATTTTATGTAGTTATTCATATCTTTGCCGTGTGGTACCGGCATAGAATAGGCCACCCCTTCCTTTCCCGTGAGTGTCGTAAAAATTGACTGTGGGAGGGCGAGGAATGGTTAGCAGCGTCCCTCTTAAAACATCTCTAAAGCCTAACTGCGGTTGCCAATCCGCCTGCCAAGCGTGGCAACTACTGGCAAAACTACTAGGGGGAGGCTTATGTCCAGCAGTGGATAATTAAAGGCTGACTTGCCATATGTCTTTATTTACTATTATTATTAGCTATATAGCTGTATTGTTCTAAATGAGTAGTTACCGCATCGTTTTCAAAAAAAAATATAGGTCAATTATTTGCGAGACTATTGGAATCCGCATTCTTTAATGGAATAGTGTAAACAGTGTCCAAATTTAGTAAAAGAGCTGTTTACATTTACTTTAAATGTTAGTAAAGCTGTTGAAAATTTATTACTTTTTGTGGTTTTCATTATACTACATTAAAAGAATGGCAGGAATGGCAACGCATGGGAGGTATCACGGGCGAAACAGTATACTCTGTTATTCATCAGGTGGGCCGTCAGCTTGTTTGCCATTCTAAGTTGTATAAAAAAAGAAGGTTCTAAATTTAACTGTATGAGTTATTTAGTAGCAAGGAATACACGTCGTATTATTTGGAATGGAGAAGAATATAGTTGATCAATAATGGGTATTATTAACGTAACGGTTATGTCGTGGTTGGAAGTCTTGGTAAGTCATACTTACTAAAATGTCCAGACAGAGAAGAGAAAACAATAGGAGATCTTATCGCTTAGAGCGATCTCTTCCAGGCAACCTTTGAATGGAGAGGAGTAACGACAATTAGGACCATCTGGTCGCAGGCACGATGAAAATTTCTGTTAGTTTTAAATATGGAGATGTGATACGTGTAATAATATAAATATTACCCTACTCATTATACCTATCTCCTATATATATATATATATATATATATATATATATATATATATATATATATATATATATATATATATATATATATATATATATATATATATATATATATATATATATATATATATTTAGAACTAACAGAAATTTTCATCGTGCTTCCGACCAAATTGTTTATAATTATTCCTCTTATATATATATATATATATATATAAGTCATTATAATACAGTATGATAATTGACTTCTTTTACTAGCAAAATAAATTATTTTTTTCTTTTTATTGTTGATTTTTTTAAACATTATGAGTGGTAATGAAGATTATCTATCTTTTTACACAACTTAGAATGGCAAACAAGCTGACGGCCCACCTGATGGAAAGTGGTAACCGTCGCCTATAGACATGAGCAGTACCATGCACATAACAGAGTATACTGTTTCGCCCATGATACCCCCCATACGTTGCCATTCCTGAGGACTCAGGTGTTATTTCTCCGTACCCTGTAAATTCACGCCATATATCTATCTATTTATCTATCAAAAGTATCAATGATAATCAATACATATAATAAAATCGTAACTGATCGCTGTCTGTACATGGAAGATACGTATATATAAGAACAACTTATTATACGGGGGCTTCATGAACGAAATAGAACCCAAAACAATGATTTTTTGAATTTTTGTCTGTTGTGTATGTTTGTGCGCGCTAATCTCAGAAACGGTTTAACTGATTTGAACGCGGTTTGCACTAATGCGTTGCGGTTTGCTCCACTTAACATTGAGTGTTTGTTTTATTTCAATCGATTCATAAATAAAAGAGTTATATCAATTTAAATAATCACATATAAAATATTATAAAATAACCGAATCAGTTGAATTGGCCGAGTTTATGAAGGTATTCATAAAGAGGTCATAATGGAAATGATGTACGGGAACTACATAGAAGCGGGCAATACCACGAGAAATGGCTAGTTTTTTTTAATAGGTGATAATGAAATGGTAACTTCGCCTGCGCTATCGGTATACGCTGGTGGGGCACCAGTGAGGGATGATATGTGACGATGAAAGCAGGCCAGTTAGCTCATCGTGACGAATTCAACAAGAATTGTTCACGATGGTTTCCAGGGGGAACCGCGTGGAGGTTGACCTAATAAGGCATATTGCTAGCAATGGGGCTGTCAAACTCCATTGCTAACAATCCCTTTTCCCCTATATATAATATTTTATAATATATAAATGGTTAAAATCAAAAGCATTAATGATAAATAAATAAAACATGATATTAACTCATTGTCAACATCAATACTTGAATGCGCTTTCTAATTTATTATCTATAATTAAAAAAAAAAAAATTAATTTTAAAATATTTTTTTATAATTTATTATAATTTTTCTATAATTTATTATATTTATTATTTATTATTAATTATTTCTATTTCTATTATACACGTCAGTTGTCCAGTTCAATTAACTGAGCTGGGGGCGTTTTATTTTACTTGCTCAGTTGACTGAACTATTTTTTATCTCACCTGCCCAAATCATACATACATATGTATAGACGGCCATAGTTACCACTTTCTTTGTGTTGGGGAGTGTGATGTGGGAATTGTGAATATGGTGTAAGTATCAAATGTTTTGCAAGTTATTGACCTGAATCAAACATTTCTCATTTGATTCCAAACATATAGAATGATAAATTATATATTTAACTTTAATTTAAAAATATTAAGTTTAGCTAGTCGCAAATATTTATACATTATATATATATATATATATATATATATATTTCTTTATTGCACTTAAACAATATATGCGACGATTAGTTTAACAACTTGTTAGCAAGGGAGGATTTATCTCTGAAAGAGATCTCTTCCAGCCAACCTACATTTATTTATTGTATAAAGTGGTATTACATAATATTAAAAATTACAACACAACAATCATCTCTGATCATTTTAACAATTAAGAGAAAATCCCAATTATCAACTAAAATTAATCATTTATCAATTTGGGTAACTAATTATAAATGTCATTAGTAAATAATAAAACATATTTAGTACAGTTTTCTTAAATATAAACTTTATATCGTTCGAACTACGTCACACGTCAAGTCGTTCGTACAGCGTCACAGCACAATCGCTGTACACCGCACCTTCCATTATATCTAGATATATATTATCTAACTCGACAACACAGTATCAGTAGTAGGACGTATCGCGTAAACAAATAGAAGAGTCGCGTGCATACTAGGTCTCATAAAGAGCGATCGCCGCTTGCCGCCCATTACGCCGCGAACTGTCGGCCGCGACGCACGCAGCCATGATTGATCATCCGCGCGGTTACGATCAAAACATGTGCAACCTCTACCTACCATCCACTTCCCCGGAACACGTGAGGCTCGACGAATTCGGAGTCTTCAAAAAGGGAATGCCGATCATTTACAGTAACTACTACACCAATGCTACAATCCACGAGTCATACCCTGATCCTGAGTACGACACAATTGGTTCTGTTTACACTAACCTGACTGCTACCACTCAAGATTACCACCGGGATGACTGGAAACACAAAATCATCAGTGATTGGACCGAAGATGACTCGCTCTCCTGGTTCATTGAGACTATTCAGTTATTCGGAATCAACGAGTATGATGTACCATCACACAATTTCAGGATTTCGGGTATGGAACTCAAAGGACTGAGAAGGGAGGATATCGTTGCGAGAATGATGATGCCGAGCGTGGACTCCTCTGCCAGTAGACGGATAGGGGATATGATTTATGAGAAACTCCAATACAGGTTGAACGAAGAGTCTGCAGTATTTAGATATGGAGAGACTGATTTATACCCTCACCCGGATTCGATGCAAACAATGCTCGACCTAGATACATTGGACCATAAGAACAGATATCCGTCAGATTACAGACCCAACGACAGCAGCCTTCTGCAGCCCCCTTGTGACAGCGACGACGCTGAAGAAGTATTCCGCGGGTCAGACACGGGCTCTCCCTTGTATTACGGGAGTGATGGAAGCAAATCTAGTGATGAGGATGACAAACGTAAACAAAGATTCAAGAGACCACCAGGAAGGCCAAAAGGAAGCGGGCGAAAAGTTTGCAAACGCCCTCGAAGCGTCTCCGTTCCGGAGTTCCTGAGGAATCTTCTATTTGATCCTAAATACTGTCCAGCTATAATCAAATGGGAGGACCATTCATTGGGCAAGTTCAGGTGAGTGTTTGTTTGTTTTGTTATACAATAGATTCAGCCTTGACTCGGTGCAAAAAACGAGACGTCGTGACTGAACCATTTGCTAACCATAATATATATCATCATATAATATAACAACTCATACATTATTTATCACGTCGCAGGCACGTGGAACAGCGCACGTTCATAATAAACTGTTTTACAGCACAACTATACGATACTTCAATAGCAGCAACCATTGTATGGCAGTGATTGACATGATCGTAAGAGACATAAACCTGCTTCAAAGGATTTGTATACAGCAGTCGTTGATTTGTTTGCGGCTATTGTAACTAAAGAGAATCCTATATATTTTATTGCATAATCACTGGTTTAATCAGATAAAATCTAGGGGTCAGGTGTCATTATTGTATCTATTTGTTATTCATTTCTAATTACACTGGGCATCCTTGAGTATAATCAAACAGGTCTTGGCGTACAGTAACGACGGACAATCAATATAATTGCAGCGAAGCCGATGGGCAGACGGCTGCTAATTCTATTGCAATACTGGAAATGAATCGGAAAACAGGATTTTAATTGCATACCTATCTAGTTTCTATGTGTTATTTGTATGATTCATTTCGTGATGTTATGGATCGATTAAAAAATGTGCAGATTATAACAATCAATTATGTTTTTAAACTTTTCGACTGCGTTTTTGTTTTATTATCACTCCGTGATTCTAATATTCAATTCAAATATACGGAAAGTTGCTTGGAATCGAAAAAGTTAACTTTTGTTATTTTCCCAACTTTCTGTCTTGAATATAAACTTTATATCTTGTGCCGTAGGAATTGTTTGAATTACACTTTATTATATTTGTCCAATTTAATACCTTAATTAGCTTCATCTTATTGAATCGATCTTTAATGAGTCAATTATGTGGCCTTTATTTTAAATAAAATAGTTTACGTATTAACGTACGATTTAAATTCAATTATCGTCACTGTAAGTAAGTAAATTTAAAATTTAATGTGTTTTGTTCGATACTGATAAAGATATCTAAGTAAAAAATGGTTTGCTAAGAGAAAAGAATGTAGAATGAAAGATAATATTGTTAATTAAAAACAGTTGTACATAAAAGTGCATCGAACTGCGTGCATTTTTTGTTTCGGCTTTTAGGATTTTATATAAATTTTTCTAAGATCAGTCTAACTTTAAATTAATTAGGTGTGGCTGTAATATTTACATTTGTGAAGATATAAGGGAAATAATGCAAAATAGTAGCCGTCTTGTCATATACCTAAGTCATGCTACGGTACCGCGAATAGAATATCTAGTATAAAATTATAAATAATACTCGGATCTTAGAATTTCCTGATGCATTTATGTGATGTGAGCAAAAGTAGTCGGGTATTTTTCTAAAAGTACTGCTTTTCAGTAAAATATCAGTAAATATTCGAAAATATATATGGCTAGATAGCAAGCACCAATTCATAAAACATAATTTTCCGTTATAAAATTACAAAAATTTTGTCGATCAAACTCAATAACAAGTTTTAAGATCCAAAACCCTTATTTGCCTTATACTCATTTAAATAATTTATTAAAAAGAACTACGCATTTGATCAAAGTTGATAAAAATGTTGTTGATATTTATTCGTATTTATTTGCTAAATTACTCGCTTCTCGGCTAAACACCAAAACAATCTGAACTGGACTTTCTAGACAGTTGTTAAAACAAATTGTTTTTATAAAAAAAAAATATATTCTTAGTACAGAATTAAATTATACTTTGGCAACACGAATTATTTTATACTCGTTTATAAAGATATACAAAAATATATTATACGATCTTACTAATAGATAGATCGGTATTTGAATTCTACCGATATCGTATCAGAGTCACCGAAACATAGTCTGATGTCTTTATAAATATTAGTCATTCAATTTATCTTATCACGAGGCGGTTTATAATATAATAATAGAAAACTCCAGTTCAAGGTATCCCCATACTTAATTACAACAAAATCGTACTAACTCAGTTGTATCGTAAAAATTTAAATAAACGAATTTCATTAATTACAAGTCAGTGACTTCACTTGCTCTTCAACCATTTACAATTCAAAATGACTTGCTCTAAACAAATGAAAATCGTCAGCTCCCACTCCAGCCCTAACCAAGTCCCAAAATGCTAATTGTGATCCGTCAACTATAATAACTTGCTTTTTATCACCTTAACCTTGCTTAACTGTTTTGACTACGACCTTGGTTAATGCTTCACACTGTGATGCTACAATTTTATTATTTAATCCATTGATAGTCTTTATTTTTATTAAACATAAAGTTCAAAATGCTAATACATTGTCTTCATTTAAGCTTGTTCGTGATAACGCGACAAGTTCTGTACAAGCGCTACAATTTCATTTCAATATGACCTTTATGATTGGTTGTAATAAAGATTTAATTGAATCGTGTTGAAACAATGTATTCGTCTCGTGTCTTGGTTTAAAATCTTTTTTACAGTAATTTCAATGAATATTAGATACGCTCTATGGAATTGGATTGTATGTAACGACAATTTAGATGGTTCAGTGTAATTAAACCTAGTATTTTCCTAGTTGTTTATTTACTATGAAGTACCGAAAATTGCAGTTGCAGCGAGCAAACATGTAATTGGAAAGAATATGTTAAATTTGGGTCCAAAACCTAGTCCTTTAAGACAAACAGCAAAATTTGATCCTTTGATGGTACATGATTATTAAAAATATTTGCTATATTAGAGGAATCACTCTTGCTACTGTGTTTTGTATCATGAAGATTTACCAGTAAGTTTTTTGAAAGTAGAAATAGGTAAGACAAAGGTATATACATAGCCAATATTGTACTTATTTGTTTGCCATTGTTGGCCGTCTATGTCATTAGTATAAATCTTGTAAAATACTATAGCATCTGTATTTATTTGTAAACGTTTGTCGTGTAAATATCTGTCTGACCAAGAATGACCGAGGGTTGAATTTTTCCAACTTCATGATGAAGTAATCCATTTAATTTGAATATTATTAACGTATGTGAACAATCTTATTGTTGTCATTAAGAAGTATTATTTTATTTACAATCGCAACAAACTTGTAGCTTGTAGGCACAGAAAACGTTGTGTAAAAAGTGGTCAATGAAGGCCAACCTAAGTTTTTTTCAGATAGCCTTCGGAGTTTATAAAATTATGAAGGTAGTTAAGTAATGGATTATAATATTGCATTGATTACAGTTCTGAAAAAATTTTCTCGGTAAACAATTTGCTCAAACGCCTTGGTCTTATAAGTCAAGTCCCTGAGGGATAGATGTAGCTTCTTCCCACTATCTCCCGTTACTGTAGGATAAAATAACGTATATAGATTAATTATACGTCACTAATGATAAATAATTTTGCAGGCACTGAATTTTTCTATTCATTTAGTGGATGTATATTAATTATTATGATTATTTTAGATTGTTTTTGATTATTTAAATTATGTACTTGCTTTAACAGAAAGTATACATTTTATATATGACTAGCTTTTACCCACGACTACGTCTGCGTGACCAAGATATGTTCACTAATTGGGAGAGAAAGCAGCCTATAATCTCCAAGGTCCCATCTATCTCTATACCAAAATTTATCATAATCTATTCAGTATTTTAGGCGTAACAAACAAACAAACTTACTTTCGTATTTAGAATAATAGTAATGGATTACGAGTAAGCGCTGAAACATATATATGTAATCAGATTTATATGTTATTTTTCTTGTAATTGGCACACGACTGTTATAAAATACTACATTTAACGCGGCTTCGTCCGTTGTCGGATCGTAATGTTGAATGGCCTATAAGAAATGAGCTATTAAATGTAAAAATGAATCTTGAAATCCGGCTGTTCGATGGTTTGATATAGAGATTAGCGCTTTCAAACAACCCTCGAACTGGAGACCGGTAGACAGCAGAGGTCGCCAGTTCGGGGGCCGACCACATACTCTTTTTTTTTTGTTGCAGTATCCGGCCGTAGTGCTCCTCAAATATTGCGTCTAAATTGCGTCCACCATGTACCCTCTTGTATAGGCATTCTGTCACCCGTATCCAATAGCGAGTACGGGATGCCTTAAATATTGCACCGCAAACCATAAAAAAAAAACAAACAATATTTTCCACTTTATTACTTTAGTATACGTTACTTAAGTATTTATGACAATTAATAATCGTATTTGCCGATAAGTGTAGACAATTTCATTTGGGATTATTTCGATTCTTTCCTAAATTCAATTTAACAATATTTTTATTATATCAGCCGTTAATTGTCCATCCATTGCTGAAATAGCCCTCCCTCATATATGGGGTTTTGTCAGTAGTTGCCACGCTTGGTACGCGGGTTGGCAACCGAAGTTAGGCTTTGATCATATTTTAAGAGGGGCGCTGCTTCGCATCCTTCGACAATTAAGTCTCCTTAGTCGCCTCTTACAATATTTAAGGGGGGCGCTGCTTCGCATCCTTTGACAATTAAATCCCCTTAGTCGCCTCTTACGATATTTAAGAGGGACGCTGCTTCGCATCCTTCGATAATTAAGTCCCCTTAGTTGCCTCTTACGACACTCACGGGAAAGGAAGGTGTGTGCCCATTCTATGCTGAGACCACACGGCAATTTTTTATTATATAAGAAGGACTTGTAACAAAAGTATTTCGTATAAAATTAATGATATGCAGAAAAAGTGTCATAAACGACGTTGACAAGAACACAACTTAAAAGTTTTGTAGGCTACTTCTATCCTGGTCATATGAAGTCGCGGATAAAGATTAGTAATAAACAAAATCGAGTGACAAATATTTAAAAAATATTCCCACACATTTATTTGTCATATTTATTTTTAAACTCCCCTGGTTGTTATGGTTAAAAGTTGTAAATTCAACCGGATATTTATTGTCTATGTTTACACTTACTTTTTAATTTCCGATATTTTTGCAATGATATCACTGTATGCACCACGATAACGGATAAATAGATAACAATTTACGGTGTTAGAAAATTATATATATATATATATATATATATATATATATATATATATATATATATATATATATGCTGGTTTATAGCATGTACTGGTGGTCACTCTGTTCTCCCAAATTTGAATATATCATCACCCATCATCATCATATCAGCCTTTAATTGTGTACTGCTGAACATAAGCTTCTCCCTTGGGGGGTTTCGCCAGTAGTTGCTACGCTTGGCAGGCGAATTGGCAACCGCAGTTAGACTTTGGAGATGTTTTAAGAGGGACGCTGCTGCCCATCCCTCGCCCTCCCTTAGTGGCCTCTTACGACACCCACGGGAATGGAAAGGGCCTGTTCTACGCTGGGACCACACGGGCAGTAATAATAATAATAATAAATATGTGGTAATTACGTTAAGAATGACATCAATAATGTAACTGATGTCGCTTCTATCGATTTGAATGATAAATCAGCATCTGAGATTGATGTCGAGGAATCTTTATGAGAATGCGGCGATTGCATTGTATTATGTGTCTAGGTTACTTTGTTGGCTGCCGTGTGAGCATGTGTTAATGTCAACTGTAATATTTTAAAACAAGGAAATACTGTGAATAATGATTAATTTGCACTGAACAAGTGTGTACTGATGGCATTTTATGTTTACATATTCTACAATATTATATAATGTAATAATTACAATTAACCCGCGACTTTGTCCGCATGGTATTTTTATTACTGTACTATTTACTTCTGTTTAGTATGTATCGATGTATTCTAGATAGAAAAAACCTCAAAATAATGATAGGGACAATAACGAGTCATTGTCCATTAAACAAACATTTATACACAATAGGAGCCACAGACTGCCCTCTATGTCGAGGCTGTTTCGACGCCGAAGAAACGGCTGCTCACGTAATCCTGGAATGTGAGGCTGTGGCCTATCAACGTTTAGAAATCCTCGGAACGGTGAGGTCGCTCCGTGAGACCTGTGAAGAACCCAGGAAGCTTCTGCGCTTCTGGGCGGAGCTAGGTTGGCTGTACTAGCCACGACTCATACGCACAACGGCCCAAATGAGAGGCTAAGCGCGGAAAATAGAGTCTTTTTCACATTCACATTCACATGTATCGATGTATGTAGCTACCTATTTATTATGTCTGGGAATACTGGACCAAAATTAACAAATGACGTGTCGTTCTCACTCTTTGCCTTAGCTCAAAATGACTTTAGTCAAGTAGCTTTTGTACTAAGCTGTATAAGTTACTATAGTTTTTTTAACTGTCCCAAATTCTTTGACGATCAGATGAGCCGCTAAGTTTTTTTTAATGGATGATAATGGAATGGTAACCCCGCCTGCGCTAACAGTATCAGGTCAGTTAACCCATCGTGTGAATGCATCTAGAACTCAGCACAGTGGTTTCCATGGGGGACCACGTGGCGGTCGACCTGACTGGGTATATTGCTAGCAAAGGGACTGGTAGTCTGCATTAACAATCCCTTCCCTGCCAAGAAGTCGCTAAGTTAAGACGCTAAAATGTAACAAAAAAAAATTCGCGACATTTATAATAAAACTGCTTTTTATCTGGATTCTGTCCACGTGACCGGGATGTAATATAAATGCATATTTTTGGTAAGCTCTACAGATTTATCAATGCACTCCTCACCAAATACTAAAAAACATTAAAATAATACATTAATGGGAAAAAAGTATGGCAATTGTATTATATACTTAATAAACGTTAAAAATGCAGTTCCGCGTAATTTGTTACCGCGCTGTGAAACTCTGTGGCGATACAGTGAAACAAGTCCTGTCGTGAACTTGCGACCACCTCATTGAGCAGACGTAGCGCCCTCTTGCGTGGCGCCTGAACAGTATCTGTTCTGTTGCATTGTAGTTATGAGTTAACAAATTAAAATTAAAAAAAAACCGAATTGAGAACATATTTCTTTAGGAAGTCGATTGAAAATTGAATATCGGACAAACTGTACGTTTTTTACCGCGGTATGAGTCTTGACACGCCGTGAATTACGAGTCAACGTTCTGTACATAGGTAATTAATAAACCATAGATTTTCCTGTGCGAACAAAAAGGAAAAATGCTCATTATACTACATACTCATACGATACGAGAATGCAATAATAAATACCTGAGAGTGGTCGCTGGGAACTTTAACATTTGATAAACAATTTTTCCGGTACCGTGCAAATACTACTGCACCGAATTGAATGCGGTTTTCACATTTGTCTTCCTTGTATATGTATTCTCTTGTTACGCCATCTAGAAGTGATTTTTTTATTTATTAGTTTTACCACTTTTAAAATCCACGTTTACTAAGTAGCGGAGGAAAAGGTAGTTGTATAAAAAACTCGTGCCACCGTATTCCTTCACGATAATCTCCGAAATCGCTCGACTTATTTTAATAGAATTTCGTAGAGATAGAATAGCTTTTATCCCGATAAGAAGTAACAGAAGATTGAGTTAAAAAAAAAAACGATTTCAACTATGATAAAACCAGTGTTGTTCTAAAAAGTAAACTACTTAATTGATTTTTATAAAAAAATCTGTAAGACCAGTCTGTAAATAATATCCTTACAGATAAAAAAAGAATCTTTAAAATCAGTTTTAAAGCTGACGGAGCTATGAGGTGGCAAACATGAAAAAAAGTATAATCGAACTTAACAGTTCTTTTTTGAAGTCGGTGGAAACAAATTATTTCAGTCTTGATGAATGACAACGCATGACGACGTGGACGACACAGTACTTTGTGATCCATTGCTAGCAATATGCCTTATTAGGTCGACCTCCACGTGGTTCCCCCTAGAAACCATCGTGAACAATTCTTGTTGAATTCGTCACGATGGGCTAACTGACCTACTTCATCTCCTCACCTATCATCCTTCACTGGTGCCCCGTCAATGTATACCGATAGCGCGGGTGGGGTTACCATTCCATTATCATCCATTTAAAAAAAAAGTACTCTATGCTGTCTACGCCTCTGTTTGTCAATGACAATTACCACTTTCCATCAAGTTGGCCGTCGCTCGTCCGCCATTCTAAGTAAAAAAAAAAAAAAAAATAAAAAAACACCTAGGTACCTCTTGACATTTAAAATTTTCAATACAACAACTTTTTGTAACACAAATCGTGAGTTCGGTTTTTTATAATCGTTGAAATAGTAGAATCATTGTACACAAGAGACGGTAGGGTATTAATTTGTACTCTTTATAAGAGCGCGGTGTTTTTTACCCTACGTCTGTCATTTGTTTTGCTCATTTTATAATGGCTGTAAACTTGTATTTGTTTATTTATACTATATATGTACAGTTAACCTAAAAAAACGTCTCTTATCTATGCCAATCTGATGAGTAAATATTGTGAACTAAACGGTACGCCGCAAGTTGTATTTGGTTTATTAGCCGACTTCAAAAAAGGATGATTGATTGTTTGACTGTATAACTGGTTGTTTGATTCGAATTATTTTGTTTAATTCCGCTACCATTAATGTGTGTGTGTGTGTGTGTGTGTGTGCGTGTGACTGCCATCACTCGAAGATTGACCACTATTATTATTTTTAAGGCGCGCGATTTGTTTTTGCACAAACGACATATAAAAAATTACTTATTTAGGTAAATAATAACTAGCTTTCATCCGCGACTTCGTGCGCGTAGTAATAAACGAACTTTTTTTAAAATAAACCGACATCAAAAAAAGATGAAATACAAATAATAAAGTGAAAAATATAGTGACATTAGATTTTTAGTTTAAAGGACAAAATCTGTTTGAAGCCGATTTGGTGATAATGGGACCACCTCGGGAGTATACTTTTTCAAATGAAAGAATAATTTAAAAAATCGGCCCACATTGACGGAGAAATCGGTAGATATACGTAAAAAATATACAATGGAATGAAGAAACTACTTCTTTTTTGAAGTCGATTTAAAAATAGTTTGTCTTTCTCCTTCCTATGTAGTACTTATATACTAAATTTAATAGTATTCTAATAGTATTCTAATGCTAAGAGGTAAGAAACGACTCATATTTACATTTATTTTATTTACTCTTTATTGCACAATAAAACTTTTGTACAAGTGGCGAGCTTAATGCCATATGGCATTCTCTACCAGCTAACCATTAGGTAGAAACAGAAAGCGTATGAAGGGCAGATGTGGTGAAAAATATGTGACATAATTATAGTAACATACTGAAATAATTATACATAATAATACATAAGAAATACACATATAATACATAAACAATTTTTTTATATATATGAATATATTAATTGTTATTTTATTTAATCAAGTCAAAAACAGAAATTGTAAGAAATCATTCTATTTTCAAAGTGTACAACACAGATTAGTGAGACTATGTCTAAAGTCTCAACCGACTATGTATATATTCTATGGTAAACGTCAAAACAAAATAGAAGAAATTTAAACATTGAAATACTAATATACATATATATGTGTATATATATGTATGTGTATATATATGTATGTGTATATATATATGTATGTGTATATATATGTATGTGTATATGTGTATGTATATATGTATGTATATATAATTTACAATAGTAGTAAGGGTATCAACTGATTGTTTGAAGGCATTGTTACATAACATTTAGACAAACTTCACACAAGAGCCTTTGCAATTATGAACGTTCAAATGTATGTTTTGTGTACGCAATTTGTTTACATGGACGACACGAGATTAATTCTGATAAAAACGTTATATATATATATATATATATATATATATATATATACGTATTCGTTTTGAACAATAATGATAATAGGTGGTAGGAGGCTGTATGCGGCCCTTGTACTGTACCAACTAGGGCGCCCCCGCCCTTGCACTGTGCTAGTAAGTATAGATTTTTTCTTTTTCTTCCGCCGTTGCCACGCACCCTCAAGGCCGGTTCGCTTCCGGTTACTCCACGTTTTCGGGATACACGTGGAAGTATTTTACAGAAAGTTGTTTATTCAGAGGAAAACATTTTTTTTTTCTATATATATATTTATCGCTATTGAAATTAATCTGTATGCTTACACAATGTTTTCTCTACACGTGTGTGTGTGTATATAAGTGGATAACACTTAATTGTTTGTTTTTAACGTAAATTCTTTAACTTTTGCTAAACACTTTATGTTAGGTGTATAAAGCAGTGAAGTCCCCTTTATGGAGCACGTATGTGCTTAAATAAATATTTGTCGTGCCAGTACCATGCATATACATATATGGGCACACATCGCTTAATGTTTATTAACACTATACCATAACAATACGACTATATTTCCATAAGAAAGATATTTCAGTTTTTTTTTTATGCACTTTAGTGTTTTTAGTTTATTTTTTAGTATTTTGTTTTAATTAAAAATAAAACAACAATGAAAATATATGAGATTAAAAATAAAATATTTACTGGTACATTTTACTTAATTATAGGGTTCGTAATTTTATTTATTTATAGTTTGAAATACATATATACAAAGTTGCTCAAGTCATATTTCTAGTAATATATAAATAAATAAATAAATATACAATTTTATGGTTATTATTTTTTTATATTTATAATTAATTTTTATTTAATATAAACAAAAATATTAAATATAAAATAACATTGTATTATATGTAACGACGACAGTTGTACTGAAGCGACATTTTATGAAAAAGATAATTGAATTTACAAGAAAAGGAAAAAAATATAAAAAAAAAAAAATCTACTTGGATGTATATTAAACTTTTCACCGAGAGAGAACAGCGCCAAAGTAATCTTGTCTGTGCAAAAAATGAGGAGCAATTGCAATCGACGCAGGCCGCACTAGCTCGGCCCTAGCCGTTGCCATGGTAACGCTCCGGGAAGCCTCCAGTCACGTGTCGCGGGAACTTGTTTCCGCTTTTCGCGTTTTTCTTTTTCTCCCCGTTCCACGCGCATTTTTTCTCCACTCCCCCCTGTTGGGGGCGACTCGTGCAACCCCACTCCCCCTAACAGCTCGTGTACGGGACTTAATTGCGCCTGTGAGTGTGGTCCAGAGAAATTAGAACGCGATCACTTGTAGATACAGAGGGCACATGTTTGTTTTTTTTTTCTATTTTCCAATTTTTTTTTCAACTCTGAATTACAAGTTCTAGTACAAAACGTCTCTCATTCTATGACGTGGATTTTTATTATCTTAATTATTCCTTTTTCCATTTTTTTTTTGTGTATTTATTTTACAAGTATATATTTATTTTAGTTAAGGTATTATATTCTTAGTTAATAAATAATTAAATTTACTCAACCCCATAAGAATACCATCAACAAATAATTTACATATAATTTATCAACAAATATTTTTTAATCGTCACAGAGTTTAACATAACCTCAAAATTTTAGACGTAATCTTATAAAGTATCACGTATGAAAGAAAAAGAAGGAAAACATGAAGAAAAACTCACGGTTTGGATAAACCACTTAACCAGCATGGTTATTATTAGTCAATATTTTCCTTTAATAAAAAAAAACCAAGCCCAGTATTGGGATCATATGTTTTATATTTATTATATTATATTGTGTACAATGTGTAAAAAAAGTTTCACTATATTTATACAGTGTAAACAAGTTATTGGTACACTTTAAATTAATCCAGATAGGATCATATATTTTACATAGTATGCTACGCTCCTCATATATATTATTTTACTTCAATAACGAACTCGATTAAACATTATAACATAGTTATGTTTTATATTTGTTTACATAGGTATATATCCAAGTACGCCGAGCCAATTAGCCGTTGATATTTCATTTATTTTAAACCAACTAATTAAGGACACAATATAATCCAACAATATGTTACTTACCTATGTTATGATATATGTAGGTACGTATTAATAATATGACAATTGTAAAATGTTATATATTTTAATAAAAACAATTTAATTACCGCTCACAGAGGTACCTAATTAGCGCTAATATGTCACTGCTAATTATAGCATGAATTTAGTTTAGTTATTATTTTTGTATATGGAATTGTTTAAATAATTTATTTAAGGATAACTATATATATATATATATATATATATATATATATATATATATATATATATATATATATATATATATATATATATATATATAATTTAAAATAATTTTGATGTCTATTAGATATATCTGAAAGAAATATTAAGTAAATAATAATGCATTTTATAGAGGAAATAATTCTTACATTATCCATAAATATACTAATAATTAAGTACTACTAATAAATAAGTAAAAAATTGCATTGCTAATTTAAAAAAAAAATATATATATATATATATATATATATATATATATATATATATATATATATATATAATATATATATATAAATAATAATAAATTTAAACATTAAATTATCCAAAATCTCAGCTTACTACTGAAATTACGGAAAATACGCAAATTGAATGATAATACAAAAGAAAATTAGAACGTCTGTGTCGAATAACAAAGATCGGATCTCTTTAAAAATCAACAGCTCTTGGGAGATAATGAAAATAAGAAAAAAAAAGAAAAAAAGAAAAAAAAATCTCTAACAAATTCATTACTCTGTGCAGAGGCTTGCACCAAAGTCCCTGTAACATTTCTTTTTCGTGAAAATCTATTTATAACTAGGGCAGCCTCGTGCTAACTGTTACACGTGCCGTTATGTACCTTATTTTCTTGGAATAGGACCGGGAGTCGCGTGGAAACCGCCTCGTGGGTATATACATATATTTTTTTTTCTCATAGTGGCTCTATTATATTGATTAGTAAGCCTCCCCTCCTTATGGGTGCCAGAGTGTCTTTTGCACGGTTTTCTTAGCCTTTGTTTTTCGTTAGTATTTTTGAGTGTTATGCTTACTTAGTTTATGAATGAATTCCTTCACAGTATACTTGTACAGTTGTTCAGAGAAATGTAGGTTATCCTCAGTTCATGGAGGTCAGCCATCTGACATACAGAAATATGGGCTGGTACCTTTTAGGGAATAACTTTTAAGATTAAACAAACATTTATAAAGTTTTATAACGGAAATAAAAAATATTTATATAATTATAACAAACAATTTATTTATTTATTCAAGGATTCTCTATTTATTTTTTTTATTTATATTTAAGTCATATTATGTTTCTCATCTTATTTCTGACAATATTTTTTCCAATTGATAAATTAAAATTATCTTTATTCATTTTGACTTGTTTACAATACAAGTTACAAGCACTTTTAAATCGTTATTTTTTTAATCTACTGCAAGGATCAGTAGGTTGTTATCTGTTGTGAAGAGCCCGCAAGAAACTCAACATTATATATATATATATATATATATATATATATATATATATATATATATATATATATATATATATATATATATATTTCAACATTTATTATATTTATATTAAAAAAGATTATTTTATAATTTATTAATAACTTTATTATAATTATTTAATATAATTAATAATAACTAATTAATTAATTAAGTAAATAATAACACTAATTTCCATAGATTGATATCGATTTTTTTAAATAAACCTTGAATTTTATTATAAGTCCAAAAATGCTTCATTGTCTCTTCCAAACTTATTGTTGTACTACCTGTAAAAATTTTGGTGTTGATGTTTATATTACTGAATTACGTTAAAACGGCTAAACAGATTTGAATGAAATTTAATATACAGATAGACCGTATCCTTCTTCAGTATATCTGGTACTATTTATACTAATTTAGTCGAGCAAAGCCGCGGGATGCGGCTAATATTGAATAGCAAGTTTGCTGTCTACTTATAGGTAACAACTAGTCGGAAAATGGCATATGTCCAACTATCACATTCCTAGTACGTAATCTAGAATTCTTTGAACGTTACATAAGAAGTCGTTGACTTTAAAAAAATATTAACTGGACTAGTTCTATATCGGTTCAAGGGTGTTACAGTATGGTGGTTTAAAATAAAAAAAAATATACAGACTCATAGACAACTCTCTTTTTTGATGTTGGATAAAAATACTAAATCAGGTGACGATACAGGAATCTTGTTTAATTCTTCACATCTTCCATTCAAATATGAATGAGCTGGCTGTTAAAATGTTAAAGAATGATCCATATTTACATTTTTACTGATTTAAATCGGTTTTTTTTTTTGTTTTTTTTCACTCAATTTATCGTTTGGATTTTTATTTGTCAACGACTGGACAGGTTTGAATGCAATTTATTAAACAAATATACTGTATTTTGTCCTAGGTTTATTCATAGAAGAATGTATAGCTGAGCTTATTTTAGCGGGTAAAGCCGCTTGACGTATTTACTAAAAAGATGAGATTAAAAAAAATATTTATTATCCGAATCCCGTGACTTTGTCCGCATATATCGTTAATTTAGAATATGAAGTGCTCATTAATTAAACCCCATTCAAATTTGTTCAGCCGTTTAAGAGTAAACGAATAACAAATATCTAAAGTTACACATTTATAATTTTTATTTCATTTTTATTTAACACAAAAAATCATAGCTGTTTTAAAAAATAACTTACATACTAAGTCTTTTTTTTTATACAACTTACAATGGCAAACAAGCTAACGGCGCACCTGATGGAAAGTGATAACCATCGCCTATAGACATGAGTAGTACCATGGACATAACAGAGTATACTGTTTCGCCCATGATACCCCCCATGCGTTGCCATTCCTGAGGACTCAGTTGTTATTCCTCTTTACCCAGTAAATTCACGCCATATCCCACCCTTCAAACCGAAACACAACCATGCAAACACAACTGCTTCACGGTTGAGACACGAATGGGACAGAGGTACCCAAGCAATCGACTTTTGTACAAAGTCTCCCTCTGGTAAGTCGCTTATAAATACAGCTAATAACGGATTTTAATTATATAAACGAAAGTTATAAGTGTAAAGTAAGTAAGGCAAGTTAGAGTAGGATGTATGTGAAAGAAACTGTAACAATGAGTGTCCATGAAGTCGATTGAATAATATATAAATTAAATACACTCTATGTTGCTGTAGTTGATTGTTGATAACATTTTCTACCCATTTTCTCCAGGGGTGGGGGGAGATTAGTAATGCTGATTACCATTCCCATTACTACCAATATATCCTGTCAGATCGACCTCCACGTGGTCCCTTCTAGAAATCTTTGTACTGAATTCAAGGTGTATTCATCACGATGAGCTAACTGACCTGTCTATACATTCTCACCTATCATCCTTCACTGGTGCTCTGCCAGCGTATACCGTTAGCGCGGACGGGGTTACTATTCCATTATCATCGATTAAAAAAGAACTATTTTTTTTAAGAAAATTTACTATACAAACATAAAAATTAAGTAATACAATTTTATAGTAAATAATTGTAAAAAGGTTATAGGATTTTGTATAAAAACCCAAAAAGTGACTATTAAACTTAGATACATCCCATAATCTAATTTAAATTAGTAACTTAGTAACTAGACGAGAAATACAAATACATAATATACGTATTAAGCTATTAAAAACTGGGGTACGACTTCCAGTTGTGACTAAGAGAGAGCGGGCAATAATTTGCATGGCGGGATTCCCCTGAGCCACATTTGCGCGTGCGCATACCTATTACACCCACTTGATTCATATACACACTCATATTATATGTGTATTATTATTTGCAGTTATGTGAGTTATGCTGTAGAAAAAGTTTCAAAAATGGTATTTTTTGAGGTTTCAGTGAGTCAATGTGAGAAATTTACGTGTTTAATAATACTAGTTATTGCCTGTGGCTTCGTTTACACGAAATCGTCACAGAATGTTCCGAAAATTTCTTAAAGCTTAGTGTAAAAGGAAATTGTTTTTTTTTTTTAATTTAAGATATTTAGACGATTTTTTTAGTCTGTGTGTTATATTTTAGGGGTAGAGAAAGAGAGAATGAGAGAGAAAGGGAGACAAACTTAAAAAAATATTAAATATTATTTTACTTTTTATTTTATTTTTTGATGGGTGAAAATGGTATGGTAACCCCGCCTGCGCTAACGGGATTCGCTGGCGGAGCACCAGTTAAGGGTGATAAATGAGAATGAAAACAGGCCAGTTAGCCCATCATGATGAATTCATTAGGAATTAACCATGATAGTTTCCAGGAGGAACCGCGAGGAGGTCGACCTGGTTGAGTATATTGCTAGCAATGGGATTCTCAGTCTCCATTACTAACAATCCTTTTACCCCCACAACATTACTTTTTATTCTATTTAATAACACGTAAAGAAGGTATAAACATAGAAGTTTATTATATCAAAACTTAAATTCAGATGATATTGCCATATTGGTCAGATGGTGCAGTATAAGGTTTATAGTGAGTACTTGTCGTGAACCAAAATGTAAATCGTGTTTGTTCCTTTAGTTATAAATTTTTGCAATTAACATTCTTATGGGAACTCTATATTTTCAATCTAACTTTTATAACGTGACGCAATGTGTAAGAATAGTAATTAATATTCGTGTAGTGTCTGTCTTGACGCAAACAATTGACTAACGGTTGACATAGTCATTTAAAAAATAAAACCACAGAGTTGCGCGGGAAAATAATGACATAATAAAAACGTAGTGGGTGATCGTACAGCGGCTGTGACACTTGCTCTCGTACGACTTACTAATAGCGACTTAAAATTTAGGCGAAACGTTTAAGTTAAACCAGAGGGAGACTTTATACAAAAGTCGATTGCTTGAGTACCTCTGTCCTATTCGTGTTTCAACCGTGAAGCATTTGTGTTTGCATGGCTGTGTTTCGGTTTGAAGGGTGGGATATAGCGTGAATTTACTGGGTACAGAGGAATAACACCTGAGTCCTCAGGAATGACAACGCACGGGGGGTATCATGGGCGAAACAGTATACTCTGTTATGTCCATGGTACTGCTCGTGTCTATAGGCGACGATTACCACTTTCCATCAGGTGGGCCGTCAGCTTGTTTGCCATTCTAAGTTGTATAAAAAAAAAGTTGATGATATAGTTGTTGTTATGGTAGTAAACTATTAACGGTAGTTAACGGAAAATCTAGAAACGTAACTACAGTATTACACAACCTATTGTTTATTTAAAAAAAAAAACTTTTTAAATAATAACGAGATAGTATAATTTCAACTGATCAATAACTTATGAATAATATTTACTAATATTATAAATAATAAAGTGAATTTATTTGCTTTTTATCTTCTAATATCTTAACGGCTAAACTAATTATCATGCAATTTCCTATATAGAATAGAGTAGAAATTTTTTACTAACCAGTGAACATATAGCGGATCAAATTGCTTTTAAAATAAAAATGATTTTATTCAATAAATAACAATAAAGAAAATCATAACGCTAACATAAATATTAATCCAAATGTCTGTTAATCATTATATATACAAATATACTGAGAAATAACACATGTAAGTGTATGTATGTATTTTACATTAAGTGCATTTATCAAGTAGAACATAAGCGTGTAGTAACACGAGACTGTATGCGATACATCTATGCTGGCGGTTTTTCCGCGAATTCCTAATTTTTCTTATTCGCTACAACTCCAATGTTATTATCGTGCTCACACACACAGAGACGTCGTGCGCTCGCGCCGCTGTTAATGAGCATTAAGCCGTGTGCACAAGGTTGATTTTATTTTAGCGCATGTCTGATTAAACATGGCGGTTTTCTCAGAATTTAGTTGTGCTCTTTGTATTGTAATACATGCTATGTAAGTAAACAGGTGGATATAACAACATAGTGTGGTACATATTAATTATTGTACTTGTAATAATTAATATGTACTATATACTTTTTTTTATATATATAACAAAAATTAATACATTTAGTATTATAGATTGATCGATCAGAGACATTTTACAGAGACACATAAGAGAGATTAAAAAGAGTAACTGCTTAGTTTCTTGCTGTGTCTTTTCAACAGATAACAAATTCTCGAAATCTGCAGTAGATTTAAAAAAAATACGATTTAAAAGTGCTCGTAAACAAGTTTATTTGAATTAAGAACGATTTAAATTTGAATTTCATTAATAGATTAATCAAAACAAATACTAAAGATGCACCTACGAATGATTTTTACTGTATCAAAAAAAAGTATAATATACATAATATCTTTGTTTTGTATTAATAATGAAATAATGATTTGTTTATATTTAATATTGCACATATTTTACAAAAAAAATAATAATAAAGTATACAAATTTTTTGGATTAATAAATGAATGCAATTTGAATTCATAATTTTATATCTGTCTTATATGTATGATGCTTTAAAAAATCAATCGCACAGTTAAATTTTAACCTCAAAGTGACATTCATTGATTTCATAGCAATGTTTGTTTGTTACGACGGTTTCTAGTAATGTGTGAGTTCTTACAAGATATCGTAACTGATAACAGCACCCACTGCACTGATAACAAACTGCAGTGAAACGATTCTTTGTTGTTTATTGCAAATATGCGTCATAGTACGTTATGTATTCTATGGATATATACAGCTCCGATGGATTATCATATAAGGGAATATAAATCATGTTTAAACATCGTCAAAAAATGAAAATAATTAAATAATACAATTTTGTGGCAATCATTATGGCATTTTAATTTTATTTATAGCAAATCATAATATTCATAGTATGATTAGATCACTACGTTACTAAATTTTTTGTTTTGTACAACTTACTGGCAAACAAGCTGACGGCCCACCTGATGGAAAGTGGTAACCGTCGCCTATAGACATGAGCAGTACCATGGACATAACAGAGTATACTGTTTCGCCCATGATACCCCCTATGCGTTGCCATTCCTGAGCACTCAATGAAGAAGGACTAAATGCTAAAACTTAAAAAACTACTATGAATTATATATTAATTATTTACATTCAATAATATTACATATTATATATAATAACGTAGGTAAGTTATGTTTATAACTCACGAACATAATATGTACATTTCATATATGTTATATGTAGTTAAAATAATAATTTAGCCAGTAAATATACTGGAACAGAAAAAAGTCTTGTTTATTTTTGAAAAAGTATATACACGAAAATCTATGTGTTTTCTTTTCTATAGATACTATATTGTTATCCTGACTTTACTCGAGACCAATAGGTTCAGATATTTCTAAGTGCCATGGCAGTTTTATGTTTTATAACAAAGTATTAGCACCTTGTTTTCCAAACGGCTGTAAACGATGCCACTTCACTGCCAGGACCCATTGCAACCGTGTAATATAGTTAACTACAAAGATATATTAATTGGTATGTGTAGATAGTGGTATTATAATATTAAATCTTTTATTTCCTTAAGTTAATTACGGCTGAAATTTGGGCTGAGATGCGGTGGGGTACGTGGGTGGTACAGGCGCGTTACCCATTCCATTCTCTCTTTATTTACTACCGTACACGTGCCGCGCTTTTCTCTGAAATTCAGAAAAACCTTCAGACGCCACGAGTAAGCGTACTTACATAAAATAGTATCTAGTTAGTGTTTTTGTGAGTTATTTTAATTTGTTGTTCAAAATGTTGTTTTTCCCTTTCACTAAATTTACTATATTATATTATATTCCATATAATTGGATAAAGTTTTTGCTTTCACACGAGTAAATATTCTTTTTTTATACAACTTAGAATGGCAAACCAGCTGACGGCCCACCTGATGGAAAGTGGTAACCGTCGCCTATAGACATGAGCAGTACCATGGACATAACAGAGTATACTGTTTCGCCCATGATACCCCCCATACGTTGCCATTCCTGAGGACTCAGGTGTTATTCCTCTGTACCCTGTACGCCATATCCTACTCTTCAAACCGAAACACAGCCATGCAAACACAACTGCTTCACGGTTGAAACACGAATGGGACAGAGGTACCCAAGCAATCGACTTTTGTACAAAGTCTCCCTCTGGTAAATATGAAAATGTAACAAAATATACGTTTAATATATGTTTTTATTAAACAGTTATTAACACGAAGTTCTGAGGTCAATTACAAATGAAAAGGAATAATTCGATTTTATTTTATTTGCAATTCTTTTAACTTTCCTTTGTTTATTAGAATGTAAAAGTGAGTTTGATTTTTTTCACTTTTTAAACCCTCAATGGTTCAACCGATCGTTCGAAAATTTGGTGCACGCGTTTTGTATCGTTGACTATTTGCGTATTCCAGTTTCGCAGACAAAGTCGCGGATAGGGACTAGTTCCTTATAATTTTTTCATAAATATCATCTGCTACAGAAATAAAGAAGGAATGTAGTAACAATGAAAATATTTATTACTTTTACTTTTTATATATTATTTTTTTTCAAAAGTTACAAACTTTTTAAGTATCAAAGTTAAGCGAATCATTACTTGAGTAATGAATGAAATATAATTTTTGAAGACTATTTAGTAAATATTACGAATAAATTATTATAAATTTTAACTGCTTTAAACCTACACGTGTTGTAACCTACACATCGAAATTTATATTAATCTTAGTTCAACCTACAAAGCTTCATTGTATTAATATATTATATTTAATCGAGAAAATTAAAGGTACTATGTGAGCGTTCTGGGTTTTTCGTTTGAAAGTTTTGTACGATAGTTTTCTCAATTAAAAATAAATATATTTGTTTTGGAAGCATCCGAATATTTCTATTTTTTTTGATGGGTGAAAATGGTATGGTAACTCCGCTTGCGCTAACGGGATACGCTGGCGGAGCACCAGTGAAGGGTGACAGATGAGAATGAAAACAGGCCAGTTAGCCCATCATGATGAATTCATCAGGAATTAACCATGATAGTTTCCAGGGGGAACCGCGAGGAGGTCGACCTGGTTGGGTATATTGCTAGCAATAGGATTCTCAGTCTTCATTACTAACAATCCCTTTCCCCCTCGAATATTTCTATTATATGTTAGTGTTATGTACTATGCTATTTACAAGCGAAGATAGATAAGTTTTTGATTCAATATTATCAGTAGATAATTAGAAAAATCAAAATAATACATCCAATTTATTTATTTATTCTTTATTGTACTACAAAAATTATAAAAATATATAATTTAATGCTACATGACATTCATTATCAGTTTAGTCTATAATTTTTTTTTTAAATATATCCTTTTAATAAATTTCCTTAAAAGATATAATGGGATGAATATTTTACATTTCTTTTTTATCAAAATTAAACAAATAAATTAAAGAAAAATTATTTTTGTTCAAATAAACTTAAATATAAATTTAAAATGAATTATAATTATCAAATAGACACTTTTGTTAATACTTTATTAATATTAATTTAATAGCTACTATACTGTCTGTATATGTTATATGTATAACCGGACTTTTATGGACTTACTATATTTGCTGATTCCGACAATTATTTCGACTTCATTCGAAAGTTTTCTTTAGGAAGCGTAAAGCGCTTGCATCACTGCGTCTCGCACAAAATGTAAAATAAAATTATGTTATATTATCTGTTATATACATATATAAACATCGTTAAAAAGTTAATATAAGTATAAAATTAATGTAATTACAAAAGTATATAATACATAATATATATATATATATATATATATATATATATATATATATATATATATATATATATATATATATATATATATATATATATATAATAGTTTTATCTATAGACTACACTTACATATATATATGCTTTACTTTTCGTCCCGGTCATGTTTTAGTGTTTATATTTTTTTTATAGTATAGGCGGCAAACGAGCATACGGCTCACCTGATGGTAAATGATTACCATCCATAGATGTGCTCCCGGTTATTTAAGAAATAATATAAAAATATATTACAGTGTGTCTTATGACATTGCCTTTATAGTCTAGTGGCCAAGTCGAATACCGTTTATCATAGCAATTAATAGCATATATATCTATTTCGCGCAACACCTCGAGTCAGAGCGAGACGGACTGAGGATAACGTGGAATTAAATTGTAAACACACACAACGATTTATCGGAATCGTCACTTCAGCGGCCGATCGAGATCTCGTGTACGGGTGACGTAGCCGATACATATAGAGTCAAATGTGATACATATATTTTGAATTAATTTTATTATTTTACCTGCGATTGCCAAAAATACAGGTACTAGGAACCAGTTTCTCAGTAATATCGAAAAAGAGGTGATTCCCAATTCGATAATATTTGTGTGTGTTACACGATGTTAGCTGGTTTAGAACAGATGTATTTACTTCGAATTAATAGTGTTACTAATGTGGTGGTTTCTAATTGAATTTGATTTATTGCTTTTATTTTTCTAGAAAAAATAAATAAATATAAAAAAAAATTATAACATAAAAAAATTACTATTAGTGCCATCTATTGAAGGGCACCTGCAGAATCAACAATACTAATTTTTAATTGTAAAGTAAAAGTAAAAACGTATTTATTACCAATATGTATTTAATACTATTGGAATATGTTTAAGTAGGTTATTTAAAAAAATATTTAATTAAAAGAATTTTAACGCAAATTTAATAGTAAACAATAATGAATTAAATAATTAAATTAAATTTAAATTATATGAATGAATATATTAATTTTAATTTAATTATTTTAAATGTAATTTAGATGTACGGAATAATATAACCAGTAATAACATCAAGCATAAATTAAAAATAAATCATGCACAATATCTTTTGTCATCTCAAAAGCAAGATATATGGCTAAGATAAAATTTATATAAATACAGATATATTTTTGTATTCTAATACGATTTTTAGAATTTAAAACAACAAAAAAAAAATCATGTATTAAAATCTTGGAAAGCAAGTTTTAAATACAATGACATTATAAAATAATAGCTTACTTCATATTTGGGGTTTTATAGTCGATTAGAGAATTAGGTTAAATACTAAATTATAATTTTAAGGACATTGCATCAAACCTTGACCGGGTTATTTTATTGTGTGTCATTTGTTCAAATTGATAGTGTTATACAGGTAGTACTGTTTATAGTTTTTTAATCATTAAAAGTAACTCACTCAATGTTAAAAATTATGTATTTACTTTTTTAGAATTAATACTCGCTGGTTACGAGTAAGCTTATTCGAGCCCTTGTTCAGCGAAACTAACAATTAAATAAATTAAATTAATAATTAACAATTTATTTAAACAAATTTGGTCCTTCTACCAATCTATATTAATTAGGATGGTCTCTACCAAGTAACAACATCTTCACTGATCGACAAACCATGTTCTAAGTACGTGATGGAACATATAATACTTCTGTAATACAATAGGATTTTTTTCACGGGGATAATAGATAATGCAGCAGCGTCCCTCTTAAAACATAATTAAACTCTTAATGGCGGTTGTCAACCCGCCTGCCAAATGTGGCAACTATTGGCAGAGCTCCCCCAAGGGGGAGGCTTTTATTTTATTGTACAGTTTACGGCTGATACCATCATCATCATCAATAGAATGGTAACTTTACCTGCGCCATGGGTATACGCTGGTGAGGCATCAGTGAGGGATGAAAGGTTGGAAAGAAAGCAGGTCAGTTAGCCCATAGTGACGATTTCCACAATAATTAATCAAGATCTTGGACACCCCAAAGAGAACCGCTTTAAGGTCGATTTGATAGGATATATGGCTGCTGGTAATGGGGCTGTTAGAACTCCATAACTCACAATTTCCCCAATAATATTAGAATGGTTCACTTTTATTTATTTACATTTTACTGCATCAGAAGGAAAAAAAATAAGGATTACAGTAAACACTACTTTATGAGGGTGTTGCCCTCTAATGTCAAAAGTTTTTAGACACCCATTATCTCTAGGTCTCTGACATGGTTCACCGGATGACGGCTTATGCGTACCCTCCGAAACACGAAGCAAAAGACGACTAGTTTCAAATGTCAAATCAGAGGTTTAGAATTAAATCTTAGAATCTCCAGACTGCAGTCAAGCGTTGTCTGATTGAGCAGTCATTGCTTATTACAGTAAATGACTTCGGTGGCGCGATACAAAAGAGGCTTTATTGCTTCAGAGAAATTAAGTTTTCTTGTGACTAAATCAGTTATTACAGTGGTACGAATAAAAAGAATACAAGTTTCAGAAGACGCAGTAAACACAAGACCCGAAATGAAATGACGAAGGTGCGCTAAGGATTTGGGTCGACATTTGGAAATCTCGTTGTACTTTAGTGCGTTTGTTTGTTTGCGTATAACTCAGAATACCTGGAACGCATTATTCGAGCATGCTGTGAATTTTAAAAACAAACCGATGTTTATTTTTGTATATCAATCGCATTTCGACTTTAACACGTTCGGTTAAGACTCTTTGTTCTATGTTGGGGCAAAGGCCTCGAATATTATGTAGGTAGAGGCATGCAGTTCGGTGCCAATTTCAGTGAGAAGTGTTTACAGATATCTATAAAAGAGCGCTAAGACGTTTAGACAATATTTTATAATGTAGGCATGCAAATATTGTAAGAAATCTATTAAAGGCACTAATATATAGATGGCGTGACGCAAAAACAGATTTATTGAATTATATTCATCGTCATCATTCAGCCTTTAACTGTCCACTACTGGACATAAGCTTTCCCCTTGGGGAGATTTCCCAGTAGTTGCCATGCTTGGCAGGCTGATTGGGATTGAGTAAGGTTTTGCACATGTTTTAAGAGGGACGCTGCTGCTCATCCCTCGCTCTCCTTAGTCGCCTCTTAGGACACCCACTGGACAGGAAGGGGTGGCCTATTTTATCCCGGAAAATAATTGTTATTAATTGATAATTAAAAAAGGAGAAGTATAAATAAAAGGTTAAAAGATTCAACAGCCCAACGGAAAGGAAAAATAAAAAAAATATAGAACCGAATCGAAAAATATACAATTTTTTGTAATAAATTCTATCAATTGAGTAAGTAAATTGACTACATATTTTGTTAAATTAAATTTTTCCCTTTAGAAGTCAAATTTTAATGTACACTTAAAAAATGTAAATTACTAAGGTGCAAGATAATTTTAAAATAATAACTACATTAAATTAATATTAAAAAAATATATTAACTCATAAGTTTCACGATAAGGCTACAACAATGACCAATTAAGGGGCCTAATTAACAAAATGCCATATTCCATGAAACACGACTGATAAAATTTAACTAGCAACCCAATCGTTGTTGGCAGCTGTTAAAATATAACTTTTAGTAGAACTCTCAGTTAGATAAAACTGTAACGAGAAAAGAAATAATGTTTGAATGAAATAATCATATTAGATTTTTTTAGTTACGCTAAATGTTACTTTTATATTTTAACCTACAAACTTAAAAGGTCTTTAAGAGACGTAGCAGGGTCAAGCGGTGAGTTAAGTTTACCTAACTCATGGATAGATTTTGTTTATGTATATTTATATCTTATTTCAGGTAGGTATTTGATATCAATATATCAAGCTGTTGTAAGAAAACTATCCGCTGCTGAACATTAGAAGGGATTTTCCAGTAGTTGCCCTACTTTGCAGGCGGTTTAACAACCGCAGTTAGACTTTGATGATGTTGTAAGAAGAACGCTTACTTAAAAGACCTTTTTTTTATACCACTGAGGTGGCAAACAAGCATACGGCCCACTTGATGGTAAGTGGTTACCGTAGCCTATGAATGCCTGCAATACCAGAGGTATTACGCGCGCGTTGCCGACCCTGAAGAATGTTTAATTTTGAATTATTTGCGTAATTCAATTAAAATTACTATTACTATTACTACACCTACAGGTGTCGCCCTCTGCTGTTAAGAGTTACGTTGTCTTGGTTTTTACGTAAAGTTCTCTGACCATGGCTTACCGGACGATGACTTTACGTACTCTCCGAAGTACAATGTGACAATAAGTTTTAAATGATCCAAATGTGAATTTGAAAATTGAGAAGTTTAGATTTACGACTGAAAATATATTGACTGGTGAAAATACCTGTTATATTATAATATAGCAAAACAGTACAATGACTTATTATCTTAAAAACTTACTGAACTGGTCAAACCAAATTATTAATTTATAAATTTTATCAATTTATACAAATTACTGGGTACAGAGGAATAACACCTGAGTCCTCAGGAATGGCAACGCATGGGAGGTATCATGGGCGAAACAATATACTCTGTTATGTCCATGGTACTGCTCATGTCTATAGGCGACGGTTACCACTTTCCATCAGGTGGGTCGTCAGCTTGTTTGCCATTCTAAGTTGTATAAAAAAAAATTATAAAATTTTGCAATAAGGTCGCCCATTGTTTTCTCATTGCGATTATTTCTTGTAATTGTTTATATCTATAATAAGTTTACTACTGTAATTTTTTTGGAGACAACAATAAAGAGTATCTATCTATATAACAACTTGAGAAACCTTATCTCCAACTATCAAGATGTTGGCAAAAATCCCCGTGGGACTGAACCGCACTTAAGTACTTGGTTACAGGTTAAAATGATGCTTATGTGGTTAGCATGCATAGCGTTATTAATAGTAGGGTTGTCACGAGCTATAGTATATATAATTTCATTAATTCTAATTTAAAAATTAATTAAATTTAATTATATTTAATTAATTAGCTTTTATCTATTAATTATTTTCATTAATATTTTATATAATTCTAATGTTATAATTAGAAGTTTAATTAACGAACTCGTATGAAAGCAGTGCTTAAGTTCATTATAATGATTATTTGTTTATATTTTTTTTACAATGTAAAGGTCTGTATCCTTAGACCTTGTATACTTGACCTGTTTTATTAATTAACATAACTTGTCCATATTTATTATCTGAGGAAATAAACGAGTTTTTAAAGTTCACGTGAACAAAGTAGTTAGTACAACAGATGTCTATATCAACAGTAATGGTAACGAACATTATAAATTTTTAAGAGGTTATATATAAATACAACACAAAACAATAAGTACAATGTATTAACAAAAAAAAAAATAATCTAATGAATAAAATTGTCGATAGAATTTACACAATATATTGTCGAAGTGGTAGCGGAATCTCTGCTGGAGATTCTTAGCACCTTATGTCCAACAGTGGACGGATAATGGCTGAAATGATGATGATTGTCGAAGTATATTATCATAATAATTAAATTCTCTCTATGGTGATACCATAAGAATAAAATAATGACGCCATAATAAATAATAAAAACATGGCTTTAGAAATAGAAGACAGTTAGTTTTTCTAGTACCATATACCAAACACAAATACACCAATATGAAATGAGGAATATTTGGGAATAATTCTATATATGAAGCTTGCAAAGTGGCCATAGTAGGTTAACATCCCCATCATATCGATGATGATTATGACGAATGGGCTATTACGTGAGCGTTTTATGGACGACAAAGTATATACTAGGAGAATCATGTTATTCACGTATGTAAGCGACGTTACCACTTTCTATCAGGTGAGCCAGCACCGCTTGTTTGCCATTCCAAGTCGTAAAATAACAATTCTGCCTGTGTTAGTATTTTATAAAATGTAAATTTTATACACAATAAATAATATAGTACTAAATTATCTTAAAAATGTCGTGAAACAAGTTTTTTTTGCTAGCGCTGGACCTATTTATGTGTAAATTAATTTATAAATCATGTTTTCGAAGACACATCAACTGTGCTTTAAAAAAAATAACAATAATATTTATTAACTGATTATGAATGACCTTTTCTGTGTATGCATAATTGTATAATTGAAATAAAAAAATTGTGCCACAAATAAATTAATGAAAAAAAAAATTACAAGTTTGTTAGTTAATTCAATTTATTTTTTATAAATATTGAACTCAGAAAAACAGTTATTATTACAATTGTAGATAATTTGAGCAAAATTGAATTTATTTTTAAAACGTTGGATACGTTTTAAAAATAAATTTAATATCCAGTTAATCTAACGCAGTTACAGAAATAGAAATTTATTACAAAAACACAATGTTACAAACACAAGCTACAATGGACCCCACACTAGGCGAACCTGTATCGCGGGCATCCGACAAAGATTAACAAATCACAATGTGTTATGATAAAAAGTACATAGTGGGCGGGTATTAATATAAGAGAAAGCAATATAAAATTGACATAACAAACAGATAGACGAAGAAATGAGATTTTATTATAAATTAAAATATTAATTTGAGAAACTAATACATGACAACCCTACAGTAATCCGCCAATTTATAAGATTGTGGCGTTGACTTGCATAGATAAATAAAATAATATATTAGTAGTAATAACATGTACGTAGTGTCGCACATAAAGTCTGCACTATTACACGGGAATGCCCGCGGCCCTGTTTCTATGTTATTTTTCCTGTACCAAAAAAAAATGTGAAGACAATTTTATTGTTTCCAATTCTTATTCTGTAACTTACTCGCCAGGCTATTAGATAACCGTAATTTGATTTAGTTACATATTAATTTTATTCATTGAAGTAACTATAATTAATTAAAATTATATTCATAAAAAAATCAAAAATAAAGTTTTCTCTGTGACTACCTTCAATTTTTTTATTAAAAGTATTTTAATGTCTTAAAAAATTAATTTGAGACACATGCAGGAATAAATTTTATAGACTGCAATAAGAATTAATAAATATCGATTCAGAATTATCCATTTAATCACGTAACGCAGCCACAAACAATATAGAGATGAACGATAACTCTCTCCAAGTTTTAAGTTGTTTAAAAGTTTTTCATGCGCAAAATGTATTCTAAAGTATATTAATTAGAAAAATGAATTTACGATAAAATTAACTGTATTAATCTAGTCATTAATATTTTACTATTTACTAACAGCATAGTACGTTTTCCTTATCTATTTCATCTAAGCAAACTTCATTAGAATTTTATGTATATATCTATTTTCATTCAATTAGTCCATTTAACTTTTCGTTTTGTTTCTCTACCCTAATCTTACCTACATCACTAGTAGTTAATATTATTCTACATGAAATCAGAAAACTGGCTTATCAATCATTACTATATCACATAAAATGTTTGTTTCGCTGTAAACCAAGAATGACCTTCAAACAAAATTGAATAACACGTAACGTTGTGTAAATAGGTCAATGATATGGGAAACTACTGATATAAATGTAGCCGATGTAAACGCTACATAATTTCAGACAGTTCTAATGATAATGTTTTCGTGTTGCTGTCAATATAGTTGAAAAATAAGATGTTTGCAACTACAACTTCAAATAATGCTAATATGAAATAAATAACATATCTACTCAAAACTGTTTAAATTACGGTATAGTTTACAACGCAGTAAAGGTTCTAAATGGAGTTAATATAAAACCTAAAAATTCTATAGAAATTAATAAATTTCAACACTGACCTAACAGTGACCAATTCACTGTTGCTAAACCTCGTTGATCGTCTAACGAATGCAACTGAGCTGCAAGTGCTTCATTACTTATGCAGCGACAGCCTCATAATAAAGTAAGCTTGTGTTACCTTATACATATTAAAATCGCTTTATGAGAAGAACGAATCATCGGTGCAGTCCCGCGAAACAGGTATTAAACGCAAAAAAGAGGTCACACAAACGAAACTTGTTTACGAAACAGCATCAGGTTTTTGCGAATTTCGGAGGTGGAGTAACAGGTTTCTACATATGTATGTACAATGAGATGGCATGATATACAATATTAAGTTGGTACACACTACAAGATTTTAGGTAGATAATATCTTTTGTTGCGAATAGGTTGACCTTTCTTAAGGTTTCCATCAAATTCGTCTCGAATATAAAAATCAGAGAATTGATATTGAAAACTGTTTTTTTAGACGTAAGTTTTATCTAGAGATGATAAATGCGATTATAATTGATTAATCGTTATTATACGACACTAGAAGTTACTGTAATATTAATGATCACGCCATAGTTAATTATTATTCTGATGAATTAGAAAGAGTTATTCAATATGCAGATATTAAACTGCTGTCTTTTAATTTATAAAACTACTATTATTTTGTGGTCAGAAGTTTATCGTTTTACATCGTTCTCATTTCATATCCTACCAAAAATATGACTCAGATAAAAATAATAGACAAAGCATCTTGGCATACCGTAGGGAAGGATTTCAAAGTGTTTTCCGGTATAAGTGACGGTGGCTGATTTGAAGATTGGGGGTTGATTTAATTTATTTACTAATCATATCAAATATATTTCGTTTGGAATGATAAAAAGGATGTTTAATATTTTTGCCTCTTACTTTCTTTTCCTCTGCATTTTCCCTATTACAGTAAGAAATATCGTCACAATAAGCTTTTATTCCGTCTGCACAGAAATTGTAATGAAATCTTTAACTTTTTACGAGTCCAGTATAATTTATTTATTTTCTATCATTAGTATAAATTAATTTTCTTGTAACAATATTCATTCATTGAAACTTAAATTACTGTTTGTTGTTTTAAGTACATTTTATAAAGTAGAAGTAAGTCTGATGATGTGAATCAAGGCTAAGTATGCAAAGTACGTCAACCAAGGTTCAAGCAACTTACAAGTTGGAATACAAACAAGTTTTGGGACAGTGTTTTGACAGTACGTATATAAATTATTATGAATACACATATGTGTAGGTATGTCAAAGATAAAGACAAGCTATCAGTGTTTAAGATGTATACATCTTAATTTTATAAAATGTTATTAATGGTTAGTACAAGAAACAGGGATGGTGGATGCAGGTGGCTCAGGACCATACCTTATGGCAGTTTATGGGGAGGCCTATGTCCAGCAGTGGATGGATAATGGCATGGAAATGATGATGATGACATTGAAAATAAATAATAGAATAAGTAGAGTCTGTTTCAATAGAAATTACTACTACTTAGTCCTCAGGAATGGCAGCGTATGAAGGCTATCATGGGCAACACAGTATAGTCTATTATGTATACTGTTAATGTCTATGGGCGACGGTTATCACTTTACATCAGGTGGGCCATCACCATGTTTGTCATTCTAAATTGCACAAAAATAATTACAGAAAATGTAAAGATGATTAATTAGCGTTACTTGGATCGTGTACTATTATTTTAGTACAAATAAAAAATCAATTAATTTATTAAATAATTCTATATATTCCTCATTTAGAAAGTGTTTTTGTAACAATTTCAATAAAATTTAATTACACTTTCATAATAAGTTTATAATAAAACTATAAGCATACAATATGATCACTCAATACTGAGTAATGAACATTTGTCATCAAAAGTCAATGTCTCGCAAAACTTAGTATGTAGTGAAATAAAGCAAAACTGGAATTACACAGAACAAATTCTGTTTATATTAGTTGTTCATTTAACATGACACATCTATCAAACTTTAATATTTTTATTTGCAAGTGACGATAGGTTGTTTTATTATATAGTTACATACATGCTTGAATTATCTATTTACCTTTCAAGAAGGAAAGACTATGTTTTTAAAGGGCATTGCACTCAATTTGACGGAAGTTAAACTTTATATAATCAAATAATCTAAATAACATTACAACATCTGCAGAGACTGTGTTGTATTAAATGAAAGAATTTAATTATAATTTCGTCATCGTAGAATTTTAATGTATTTAATTTATAATTCTATCTATTGATTATCAACGCACACCCAAAACTACTTACTAAGAAACCAAGCCTAACCAAAACTACTTTACTAAGAAAGGATTTTTGAAAAATCAATTTAAAGCTGAAAATGATACATGAATTGCAATGTGCAATAGCTAAATACTAATAGTTGCTATTCAATGAACTTAAAACTCTAAAATTATTTAATTTCAAATAAATATATTGTATTTCAATAAATTATATTATTCTTTATTCAAAATTAATATAAGTACTATTTAATTTAAGAAAAGAATAATAGACAAATATAAGCTAGTACTTATTTTTTATACTACAACAGTATAAAATGTTGAGATTCAATTTCATTGTAAATGGTAAACTTGTTTGCTTTTTGCACCACTAAAGAATACGTGTATTAAAAATGCGAGAGTTCAAGGGCAGACTGTATGAATTCGATTGATTGAAAACAAATTTAATTTGAGTTTACTTATGTTTTTTGCATCTCAAAATTCAATTAATTAAATTGAATTGCGAAATTGCATTATATTATAATTATATCCACACCATTTCCTCGTTGCCTTTGATTTTACAGAATGATTGTTTAGAGGCAATTAAAAGTCTACAAGGTGTTAAACAGAAATTTATTGGTCTTTACCCTCGGCTTTGTCCTCTTTAGGATAAACAAATTTTAGAATATCATTTCTACTAAATTTTATTTATACTGTCAGTTAAGTCATTTTAATCATGCTTAAATGTAATCTTGATATTTAGGACAATTATAATCCTAACTCCATGTTCTCCATTTTTTATATTATATTTTCGTACTTTGGGTCTAATTTTAAATAATTCTGTTAAAGTAGATATTCATTTGGATCTTGAGAACATTAAATTGAATAAGGTTTTAATATATTATGGACAATGTGTGCAGATTTTGCATGCATTCGCGAGAAGTTTTCATTTAAGGAGCTCTGATGATTTTTTTAATAAACTTCCCCATAAGTAAGACGTAAGCTTATTTCCCTATATGTTCGTTTTATAGCACCATACTCACTTTGCACGACAATTAAAAGGTTACTGTTATGACATTTCTCAGACAATAAGTTTGTAGTTTATTATTTAATTTCCTTTGGTCAAGATTAACTTTTTTCTTTCATATAGTTGTAACTGGGTGTTCTTAATACACTTTTCCAGTGACCAAGATAATGGTTGGTATTTAAATCAGCAGCAGCAGTTCTCCGTGGCCTTTGTAAACCTGCCGCTCTTGGTTGCTTCGGCCTCTTGGTCATCATTGCTAATTACTACAGTTGACCGAGACCCGTCTGTAACTGGTCAGATTAACTTATATTGATTTAATTGAATCGACACAGTATAACACTTGTCCGACTTTGTTAGGTCTGCATGTTTTATTTGTCTCTAGTAAATTTAAATGCAAATATATTGAACATATCCGTGAACTCTTGCGTATGATTTGGCGTATTTAATGGTTGGGTTCGAAGACAAGTATTAGGTGTATGACAAATTTAATAACGATTGATTGTATATTTTTTTGATGTCCCGCCTACGCTAACAGGATATGCTGGCGGAGCACCAGTGAAGGGTGATAGATGAGAATGAAAACAGGCCAGTTAGCCCATCATGATGAATTCTTTAGGAATTAACCATGATAGTTTCCAGGAAGAACCGCGAGGAGGTCGACCTGGTTTGGTATATTGCTAGCAATGGGATTTTCAGTCTCCATTACTAACAATCCCTTTCCCCCCATGATAGGATTATTAAAGCGCTTAGAAACAACAAACAAGCAAGCTCATTTTCATAATTATATTACTAGTAAGGAAGTAACGATACTATTAGAATGTAGAAGTAATTATTATAGTTTACAGTGAAGCTAAGTAGATATAAATTATTTTAGTGCATAAATCAATTTTCTCCGCCGGACTTTAAAAATCGCATATCTCCTAAAGAATTTGGAAGAAAGCATTTTTTTTATTTACAAATTTTATAGTAATTACCCTCCACAGTGTTGAATGATTTAAGGTTAAACAGATAATCAAATTCAAACGAAGTAAAGCGACCTCTACCAGCCACGAATTGCATTCCAAATTAGGCATTCGTACATAGAATTAGTCCAGTTGACGTGACTGTGAGAATCAGCAAGTAGACACGCAATGAGCTCATCATATTTGTCACAGAACTGGTAAATACGTAACAATATGTTATTGGGTCGACACGATGACATGTACTGAGAGACAATCATCAAGTCGCTGACGTGAAGACCCATACAAGATTGGAAGGTACGAACTAATACGAAAAGTGTGCTCACAGAAGAAGCATATCTTTAGAGCAATAAATGTTTATATACTTAACAATCTATATAGGTATAAGGTTTATTCGAAAACATTAATTTCAAGAGAGTGTTCTACGAATGATTTTGAATGATTTTCTTTAATCTAAGAATAATCATTCCTTTCTAACAAGATGATATATATATATATATATATATATATATATATATATATATATATATATATATATATATATATATATATATATATATATATATATATATATAGTCCGATGTAATCCGAACGTTAAGTAAGCTGAAATGGCAATGAAGAACTAACAACCGATTGAACAGAAAGGTTGAGTGGTGTGTTTTCAACCGTGAAGCAGTTGTGTTTGCATGGCTGTGTTTCGGTTTGAAGGGTGGGATATGGCGTGAATTTACTGGGTACAGAGGAATAACACCTGAGTCCTCAGGAATGGCAACGCATGGGGGGTATCATGGGCGAAACAGTATACTCTGTTATGTCCATGGTACTGCTCATGTCTATAGGCGACGGTTACCACTTTCCATCAGGTGGGCCGTCAGCTTGTTTGCCATTCTAAGTTTTATAAAAAAAAAAAAAAAAAAAAAAAAAAATGGTGATTCCGCACAGACAAACAACGTCTGGACTTAGGACCATTAAATGGAGTGACGACCTCAGATGTATTACAAGGAGTCAGTGGATGCAGGTGGATCGCAACCAATCCTTATGGTAGTCTATATGGGAAGCCTATGTTCAACAGTGGGAGTTTAACGGCTGAGATGATCATAATGATGGTACTCAGCGCACGTTTTTTTAATTAGCACTAAGTGAAAATGTATTTAAGGTCATAATCAAAGATCGTTTAGTAGTTGACGTCAATGATCATTAAATGATCTTTTGTTCACATTAATTTATTGCTTTTTTTATTAACACTCCATTGGGTAATAGAAATAGAATATATATATATATATATATATATATATATATATATATATATATATATATATATATATATATATATATATATATATATATATATCATGTATATGTATGTATATCAATTAATACTAGTACTACATTCTCACACTTCCCTAAGGTTGATTGGGATAATGGTTTTAGCATCAAGTCCGCCTTGTACACGTATTTTGTACTAAAAAATAAATAAATATAGACAATTTGAATATTATAAACAGTTAACTCTAACTAATAAATGAACTATAACCATTCACGAAATATAATTTCAATATGTAAAGTAAAAATTATAACTTAATGCTTGAATTTGCTTGAAAAACGAAATTTTTTAACTTATTACACTTCTAACATTACTACGATTGAACTACCTACCCATCTTTTGTTAGTTTAATGAAGTTTAACCAATATATACTAGTAATATCAAAATATATAAAAAAAATAACACGAACTTCGTAATTTCAATCACGGATGTTAATAATACCGCAAAGCCGTCCACGTAAAGGGAAGCGAGACATATCCCATCGCAGCAAAACAATAATATTGACTTTTCTCAGCCACACCTGACCTGCCGATTCCTGTCACGTAGGGTCACCATAGATCCTTGGCCCAACTGATGCAGCGATACACCGCAAGGCCACGCACCGGCCTCATACGCGCAAAGCATCCAAATTCGTGAATCATTTTGTAGTTCATTTGCAAGGTTAATATTATTACACTCTGTCAACTGAATGACGTTGACGGTTCAAAGGTTAATCCGCGCTACGGTTGCTTTGGTTTTTTTTTTATTACAAACATTATGTAAAGAGTAAAGGAAGTATAATGACTTAATTTGTAGATAACCTAAAACCTCTTTCGATTTGGGTTCTGATTTTGAAAAAAAAAATTTAAAAGAAAAGAAAACTATTTTTACTTGAAAATTAACAAAAAAATCAATCAAATTAAAGATCTAAATTATATTTTAACAATCTGTGACTAAAATAAAAAAAAATATCTATTTATTTTTAATTACACATTGGAACGTATAAACTGTCAGTTTGTCTCATATTGGGTTTGCTGGAAGAAATCTCTTTTAGAGATAAGTTCGCCCTTATCCACTATTATGTTTAATTATTATTCTGATACAATACCATTTTGTATACAATTAAGAATAAAAAATTAACAAATGTTTCACGAACGTGCCTCACCGTCGTACCAAATCGGAAGCATAACAAATTATTACTATCAATGACACTGAGAACGAGCCATTGAAAACAGTGTGGCAATCCGTCAGGATGTTCAATGACGAGCCATTGGTGGAAAAAACGTAATTATAGATACTGATGAAAAAACAACAGCAGACACGCCAACTATTGCCAATGCCAATGTCAGAGCTAGACTTTTTATGGTGATAAGTAAACGCGAACACGTTATTTGTGTTGAGCATCATAGCGACCTAGCTGCTCAATGTCAATCGCTCGTTGATATCTAAATGTAACCTAAATAAAGTTTATCGACAAATTAATAAAGTATTTCTATGAAAGTAAAAGAAATTAATCAATAGATCATAATTGATTTACATTTCAATTTGGAATCAAAAGATTTTCCTCCTGCGAACGGTATAGTTAAAAAATAAGCACTCTTTTGAAATTTCGTGAAATCTATATAGAGCATAAAGTTCTTCAAAATGTATATATGTAGTAACGTTTATTAATTAACGACAATATGTATTTAACATCTCTGGTGCTGCAAATGTCCCGAGATTAAAATAATCTTTACCCGGCTGGTTAAAGAAGGAGACAGGTGTTTCTAGGTTTTTTTCATAGAACGTATCTGTATTGCTACCGTGTGGTCTTGGCATAGAATAGGCCACCCCTTCCTTTCCCATGGGTGTCATTAGAGACGACTAAGAGAGGGCGCGGAATGGGTAACAGCATACATCTTAAAACATCTCCAAAGCCTAACAGTGGTTGAAAATGCGCCAGCCAAGCGTGGCAACTACTGACAAAACCATCCCAAGGGGGAAACTTATGTTCAGCAGTGGACAACTAAAGGATGCTATGATGATAATCTGTATTGCAATTTATGATTTCAGACAGTTTTCAATTTATAACTGAAATTAAAATTTATTGAGATAGAAAAGAAAATTTATAGAAATTGAATTATTCATATTAATATCGTAGTAAGTAAGTGTTAGCGTTTCATTTCCTAATCATATAATTATATTAATAATTTCAAATCACACATTCATAAATATAATACAGGAGCAGTTATAGAATTATTTTACTTTGCATAATCCTCAACAACTACAATAATTTGCTGTCCAATATATTCTATTACTGCGTCCATAATACCTATCAGCATATTATAGAATCGCATACATTTATGACCGCCGATTGCCATAACAATTTTTCTTGGCCGCTCGTGGGCGTAGAATGCATGAATAGTTTGTTTGTCACAAAGTACATTGCTGTTTATGTCTGTCTGTGTATGCATCTGTGTGTCTCGGACGCTCACGTTTGCTGCGATAATGACACCAACAAGAAATCCTTGACTGCAATCACAATTATCTGGACATTTTGCATCAGAACTTGACACCGTTGCACCGCACACTCGCGCACTGTTTGTTTGTAGTGCTTCCATAAACGAAGAGAATCCATTTAATGAGTAGTAAACTACACTAGTATATATGTTATTATTATTTCCAGTTGAACTTGGCTTAATTATCGTGTATTCATCGATAAGAATTATATAATACGTGGTGTCCTTTACTGTATGTTCTCAAAGTACGGAAGCAATGGTGCCAGTTGTTTTGCATAAATAAAATGTCTGTTATTTATTTAATTTGTCATAATGTGGTCAGTTTACTTTAATGTAGGTAGGTTAGTTGTGTCGTTTGTATCTGATGGACACCATGTTGTTTCTTATTACATAGTTACAAAAGTTTCATCAGTAAAGGTTCATAGTACATATACGGTACGAACGTGCTTGAGACAAACGTACTTATGTGATACAGTAATCGTTTTAAGCGACTTAAAAAAAAGGGAGTTCTCAATTCGGTTGCATTTTTTATGTTTTTTACTTTATAACTTTGTCAGTTATAAATCGATTTTAAAAATTCTTTTCTTTTTATATATAAAAATCAATTTTTTATCAATTCAATTTCAAATCAAAGTGTGTGTGTAATGTATAATGTATTGTTTTCATAATTGCAATTGGATTTATTTTTTGTGGAACCTTATCTGTAATTATTTTACTAGAGTGCAGTATTAAAGTATCGATTTAATTTCTATACATCGACACACGTATCTACGTGATATATATCAGTATATTACATTATATACGCACAAAGTACAAAGAATTATGAAATTGACTCATTTTATTAGCCTGCGGTTTTAGAATGATTACAAACTAGAACAAATAAGTAATCTAGAACTTACTCATATGTAAGTCACAATGAAAGCTAACAATACTACATAGATAGTATTTATATTATAAAAGGACATAACTAAAGTGGAAATTCTAATGAATCAATATTTCCTATTTCAGGTTCGTGAAACCCGACGAAGTGGCAAAGCTGTGGGGGCAGATGAAGCAGAATGATAACATGACATTCGAGAAGTTCAGCAGAGCCATGAGGTATCACTACAGACAGTCGGTCCTGGTGTCAGTACCAACCGCCCGCCTGGTGTATCAATTCGGGCACAAAGGGCCCGATATCAACACGCCAAATCCTAACTTCGTCAAAGTGAAAACAGAAACAGATGTCCCTGAAGTGACGTACTCCTAGTTTAAATTTAAGGTTTAGGTTAGAGATAAATTGTTAAAACCGATGCTCAGTGGATGATTTGTGAACGTTGTCAAATTATGGTTATCGTAGGAGACGGCCCTATATTTCGGGCTAGAGAGCTCTTCAATTCGTAAAAATCCTTCATTGGCCAATGGCGAAAGATGTTACGAAGTCAGAGCCACAAAAATGGTTGTAATAATTAAGCAGATTCAGATGTAAATGTTAGATAAAGAGCTAAATTGAAGAGTTCCTCGTGAAATAACGCCCTTAGATACGCTTGATTCAAAATGTTGAACTTGTTCTTCGTATCTTCCTTTTGCAATTTACAATTAAGAATTATACAGATTTAAAAACGACAAATAATATTGGAAATGGTTGTACAATTAATCAAACGAATTAATTACTTTTGCATAACTTGTAACTAAAACACACATCTGATTTCCAATGATCAGCGTTATCTAAGAGTGTGTTGGGTGAATTGATTTAAATAGTTGTCTAAGCTATATTCGAAACGATTATCGATTAGATAGGTGTTTCCAGAAATGTTATGGATGTGATTAGTTCAGATAGGCTCAATGTTCGACTTGGCACAGTCCCCACGGTTATGTAAGTGTACGTTGGTATAAATTGTTGAGTGGTGGATTTTCCGTCAATTAATGGTTGTAAACCCTTGTTGAAGTGTCCATATTATTTTTTTAAGTAATTTTTATGTATTTTTATGACTGGTTTAGTGTCGACGAGATTCTCGTGGCCGGACACCTGAAGGTCGTTCGGTACTACGAATTTTTGATAAAGTATTTTAATGTTTTGACAGTTGTTACCATTTTTGAGAGTGAGTAGTTGAATAGATATTTTGAACATTCCGTTTTTATTTATAATAGTATTCGTAAGTTTATCTTTAGTTTCCAGTTTCTCTGTAATTTTAGACTAGTTCAAGTTGCCATATGTATTAATATTTGTTAAATGTACTTAAAAGTCGAATTTCTTCATAGTTTCATCATCATTTACCATATAGTTCTCAAGGTTAGTCATAAGATTATTGTCCGACATATTTTATTGAATTTTTACTCCCATCTCAATGTTAGAAATAATTTTAAAAAGTTATATACGATTGGCGCGCTTGTGCAATAATAAAAAGAACGTGACGAAAGAAAGATCTGCAGGCCAAAGATTAGTTGTGACAAAAATGTTGTTTTAATTAAGTTTTATAATAACTACAACAAAGACATAAATAATTTTGACAATTTTAATATAAAATTAGGAATAAGTTTGCGACTCTCAGGCAATTGCTGTGATGTAATATAAAAAAATGAACCGTTTCGTTTCTGTAGATAGAATCTATATTCTGTTAGTTGACATAACTATAATTTTATTAATGATTTTCTATAACTAATATTCATCGTTATTCTAATTACTTCTATTCTAATGACAACAACGGACGTACATTATAACATGTAGACATAGTTATTAAAATTTGCAATATTATAAGCAGTTTTGTAATATGAAACAATTTTGCTCAATACTTGAATGCTTCTCGATAGATAGGTTTCAATATAAATTCGGTAATCAAAAATTTAATTAGCAACACAACATATTGAATGTACTTATATGTATGTTTGATATAACATTAGACTAAAAGCTATTTTTGTTATTGTTTTTTCCAATGACAAGAAACATTTAGTACAAAACTGTGTCTTAATATACAACGATAATAAAAAAAAAACACTATACGTAAGTAATTATAAATACGTAATTCTTGTTTTAACATAAAATTTACAACGACGAATGTCAAAATTGAATTAACTGTATTAAAATGAACAAAGGTGTTAACTCTGTCATTATAATAGTTAGGATAAATTTATATCACTAAATTATTGTTAAATATTTGCCAATTTCAATGACAATATTTAGATGGTTTTGTAAATTGAACGGTGCGAAATTTGTGAGAGATGGGTTGTTCAATGTTTCTTTAGCGATTTAATAAAATACGTAATATATTGTAGTGTACTTAATCAAGTTTCTTGTTTATACATACATACATGGAGCCTAAAAGTCATGAATATTCACCAAATTGTGTATTTCATCATTAAATAACAACGTTTATAATTACAAAAATATATATATTTTTTAATTAACAAACAATATTACGTAGTATCGTAAAATACTGATTTTTCATCTCTTTTCCTCTTTAACAACTATAACTACTTTTTAAGGTCTTTGTCATTTTTTATATCTCCATCCTTCTCTTCTCCTAGATATACATAGTATATTAAGGAAATTTCTGATCTATGAAATGGAAAGGTGATTATTACAAGCTATCGTATATAAAGTCGACAGCTTAATCTGTACAACTTAAAAATGTACTATGTGTATGTTTATTTTAAATCTCTCACAGACATAGGTGACATAAAAAAAATACAAAACTAAACTGTATGAATACCTAGTAAACAAAACATACTATTCAATTGACGATTTCCTTGGAGATAAATGCAATAAAATTCCTTAATATTATGATTAATTTTTTTATTGTAAATGTGACATTATTGATTTTTTTATAATATTTTTCTTACATAATTGCGAATTTGTATAGCTCGATAGATGAGGTTGATCATAGAGGACTTATCTTGTTTTATGATCCATTGTTACCTATGTATAATAAAATAAATAAATAAAATTAAATAAAGGCTTAAATATTGGCGACAAATGACATTATTAAAAGTGTTATCTTGCTTTATATTAAGAAGACAAAAACGAAGGCATAAACTGACGAATGTTATTGTTACAGTAATGGATAACTTAATGTTGATATTATTGTGATTAACATATAATGTATGTTTACGTACCTTTTAACAATTACATTACGTAAATGTAGATTGTCACGAAAAGTAAAGTTTTGTCGAAATCCAGTATTTTCGACACAAATATATGTAAGATGTGTCGAAAAGTTTCGACTAGTTTCGGGACTTTTCGACACAAATATATGTAAGGTGTGTCGAAAAGTTTCGACCAGTTTCGGGACCATCCGAGAGTATTTTCGACTGAATACAAACTAATTATATCGGCTCGTTTTACAATTAAAATACCCATGTGTGTTTACAAATGTCTTAATAAAATTATCTGTCTAGTTTGTTATGAGAAATTTTTGTTTGAAATTATTTCTCTCAATATATTGCCACCTCTCAGTACTGTTTTCTAAGAAGCCGTTAAAACGGTTTGACGTCAGAGGTTAATAAATTAATTGCCATGATCCTATTGATGAATAATTGAGTTTAACAATAGAGATTAACCATGACTTGTTAAATACAATTTCGACCGTTCAATTAACTTATTCCTATTAAGACCCATCCAATGTTTTTTTGCATTACCTTAAACAGTTAATGCGTCGGAGGGTTATCATAGAATTGTCACTTTTGATATATTAACGAAATAGCATATATATATATATATAATATATATATAATATATATATATATATATATATATATATATATATATATATATATATATATATATATATATATATAAACTATATATAGTTTAGTCATTGATTACAAATATTGGTATTAATGTAAGTTCAATGAGAGTTTATAAGTTTCTTTGTAAGCTGTCCCGTTTATTTACTTACAGTTAAGTGTGATCTGTCGTTTATCGCCGTGCAATTTGAGAGTTGATTTATTTCTAAATAATTATGTGAAATAAGAAGAGAATATACGATTTATGAATGTGAACGATACTGTTGTTTTTATTTATTTATTTAAATAACGTTTTATGACCAAAATAAAATAAGGTACAAAAGGCGGACTTAACGCTAGTAGCATACTTTACCAGTCAACCTTTGGGATGTACAGTGAATCACATACGAGGTACTTTTTTATTGGAATAGGTAAAGAAAATAACAACTAATAATGTATATTTATACAAAAAAAAAATTAACAGAAAATAAAGTACCAAAAGTATAATTTAATAAGTTATTATGCCAAAACAATAATTAATATTAATGTAACCGGCACCTAAACATGAACAGTACTATGTACATAACAGAGTATACTGTGTCGCCCATGATACCCTTCAAGCGTTGCTATTCCTGAGCATTAAGGTGTTATTCCACTGTACCCTAGAAATTCACTGTCATATCCCACCTTTCAAACCGAAACACAGCCATGCAAACACAACTGCTTCACGGTAGAAACAGGAATGAGGTAGAGCTATCCAAGAAGATAGATTTTGTGCAAAGTATCCCTCTGAAAACTAATTAAATCATTACTAATAATTGTAATACAAAAGGCAGTTTGTTTGTTATTCATTAGTGACAGTCGATCGTCCTGAAATTTCGTGTAAATTAGTATTTAGAATGGAGAAGGACATAGGATGATTTTTTATTTTGGTAAGTCAAAGAAAACATACCGTTGTCGTGTAGTCCTGGCATAGAACGGGCTATTCTTTTCCCATGGGTGTCGTAAGAGGCGACTAAGAGAGCATATGGTAGAGGGATGGGTAGCAGCGTCTCCAGCTAAGCGTGGCAATTTCTGGCAAAATCCTCATTATGGAGAATCAGTGGACAGTGAAAATTGCTGACGGAGCACCAATAAAGGGTGATCGATGAGAATGAAAACAGGCCAGTTAGCCCATCATGATGAATTCATCAGGAATTAACCATAATAGTTTTCAGGGAGAACCGCGTGGAGGTCAATCTGGTACCCTATGAGGTATATTGCTAGCGATAGGTCTGTTATTACCCATTATTAACAATCCCTTTCCCCAAACATATATATGTTGGCAGAGATTTAATAGAGTAACTTTTAGGTTTCTTGCTGACTTGCGGAGGGCGGTTTTTTTTTTCAAAGAACTTTCTGAACTCTGCAATAGATTTTAATTTTTTTTATACGACTTAGAATGGCAAACAAGCTGACGGCCCACCTGATGGAAAGTGGTAACCGTCGCCTATAGACATGAGCAGTATCATGGACATAACAGAGCATACTGTTTCGCCCATGATACCCCCTATGCGTTGCCATTTCTGAGGACTCAGGTGTTATTCCTCTGTACCCTGTAAATTCACGCCATATCCCACCCTTCAAACCGAAACACAGCTATGCAAACACAACTGCTTTACGGTTGAAACACGAATGGGACAGAGATACCTAAGCAATCGACTTTTGTACAAAGTCTCCCTCTGGTAAAAAATTATGACGATTTAAAAGTGCTTGTAAACCAAGTCTATTTCAATAAAAATGATTTGAATTTGAAAGACTAGCTATAAAAAAACAGTTATTCTGTAAATAATATACACAATAGATATACCATATATCGCTTTATAAGTTTAATTCTAACATTAGCGTGTGTAAAACCCCGTGGTACATTCGAAATAATCCATAACAGAAACCGTAGGTACGTTCTGTATATATTTACGTGCCATAAAAATTCCCAGAGACAACAAAATAGGGAATTTTGTTGTCTTTGGGAAATTTTGTAACCACAAGTTTTGACGTGTGATAAATTAAGACTCGACTATGGTGAGGTAGGTATGACTTTGTATATTAATAACTAGGTTTTATAAAAAATATTACACAAATCGATTGAAACGTTCGATCGATTAATCGATTTTTGATTTGCACTATTATTGGATATCAATAATTTTATGGCCGAGTCAGTTATTCGATTGTTGTTTTTTTTTTTTTAATGGAATATAAAGAAAAACACCCCGCCAGTGTATACTGACGGTACTCCGTCAGTATACACTGGCGGGGTGTTCCAGTTGGTTCGGTGTACCAGTGACGGATTATAGATGATGATGAAGCAGGTTAGTTGGCCAATTCAACGAATTCAACAATAAATCCGTCAGGATGGTTTCTAAGAGGAGTCTAGTTTCTAGGAGGTCTATTGCTAGCAATGGGATTGCTAATCTCCATTACTAATAATCCCTTCCCCCCGCCCCTATTCGATCGTTTACATCAGACTATACTCGAGTCATGTATGTATTGTTAGATTTGGTTTCTTTTTATCATGCTAAGCAGCTAAGATTTTGGATTGTGCAAGATAAGATAGTGATAATGTAAAAAAATTAATTTGTTCAAATATAATGATTTTCTATATCGACAAAGATATGATATGCTTATACAGATCGTTTGTACATAAATGGAAAAACTAGCTTTAACCATGGCTTCCTCTGTGTAAATTAGGACCAAACCATCCTGTACATTTGGGATACAGAACATCCTGTCTATCTATTTAACAATTGTCCAATTTAGTCCAAATATTGGCAGTCCATGCATACTAATTGGAGAGGAGTTATACAAAATATCTAGTTCTAATTAGATAACCAGTTGGAGGGAAGGGATTGTTGGTAATGTGGACTACCAGTCCCATTGCTAGCAATATACCCTGTCGGATCGACCTCCACGTGGTCCTCCTTGGAAACCACCGTGCTGATTTCCAGGTGTATTCATCACGATGGGCTAATTGATCTGCCTTTTCATTCTCATTTATCATCTGTCACTGGTGCCCCGCCAGCGTATACCGTTAGCGCAGGCGGGGTTACCATTTCATTATCATTCATTAAAAAAAACCGTTTAAAAAAAGAACAATTAGCAGATCAGTTCAATAGTGATTGTTTAAGAAATATCTTCGTAAATTTAACATTTAATATTTTATTTCCTTAGTTAGATTATATAGATTAAGCCTCGAGCCTCAAAAACAGGTTAACTTTTTGTCAGCTAATTGTCAAATTAGTTTACTTGTTTTTTTATCAGTGTTCTATATACTTATATACTTTTGCATACAATGTATCTTGACGTATTATTTAATAAATAAAGTGAGTTTTTACGCATTAAAAAGATGCAGAAAATATAAAACATAAAAAAAAAATACAGAAGTTATAAAGGAAACACTCATACCTACATATTTATCACACAAAATTGTATGAAAAAGTTAACCAGCTTTTCTCAAAGCGTTTGTATGGAGACACTCTATCTATATTATTTAAGATAGAACTATATCATTTTGTAATATTTTTGTAAGACAAATCAGCGATTACATTCAAGTTTGAAAAAGTTTCTTTAGACAACTTTTGATAAGATACTATCAATATTACTAGCGCCATCTAGGGGAACGATGCAAAAAAATGAGTTTAAAAAGCATTCAAACTGATTCCAAATGCATGGTCATTCTTTCTGCTAATAGGTAGGTATGCTTCTAAAGACTAGTTTAAAATGTTAGTGTACTCAACAGAGGGCGCTATTTTATTTTGTTATATTAAGGCTACTTACTTATTTTATGAAGAAGGTAAAATTTCGATCAATTTAAATAGCACCAAAATTTTGAATGCAAATTACATTTTAGTCTTCAGGAGTGGTAAGCCAAACATTCAGAGCATGTGTTAAATTAGGATACGGCCTATCTGTGTACCAATTTTCATTAAAATTTACTTAGCTGTTTAAGAGTAGTTAAATACAAATATACATACGTCTTAACAAACTTACGTTTGTTAGTAGAATTTCTTATCGGTAATATTAATGTTATCTAATCGCATATTGTTTACCAAACGTAAGGCGAGATTTCACCAGTGTTACATTAAGACATTTGTCATTGTTATCAAAAGTTGTGCAATAAATAAAAAAAAAAATTAGTTATAACAGTTTGATATAATATTTACATATTAAATCGACCAATTTAAAAGCAAACTGCTCGAAGGTAAGAACGTACTTTGTATTTCATAACATATTTTAATGTAATCACTGCCATTTTAACTTACTAGTAATTAGATCGAAAAAGCTCGCCTAGTTTCGGAATCAATTCGTGACCCTCAGTCAAGAGCGACTGTGAGGCGAGCACAAACCTGATTATATATACGTTATTACATTAAAATATAATGTGCGCTTATGAAACTTTTAACATTAAAATTTAATAACATTATTATATATATATATATATATATATATATATATATATATATATATATATATATATATATATATATAATGTTATTAAAGCTTGAGCTTTGAAAAGTATGTGTGGTATTACTTTAAAAGATAGAGTAAGAAACAGTGTGATTAGAGAGAAGTGTAAACTGAAAGACGATGTAGTGACAAAAATTGAAAAAGGAATGTTGCGTTGGTTTGGTCATTTGGAGAGGATGGATGAAAGAAGAATTACGAAAGAGATTTATCGAGCAAGAATGAATGGAGATGTCGGTAGGGGCCGCCCTAGACGGACGTATGTCGACCAAATAGGCGACGTGCTGAAGAAGGGCCAAATTAAAAGTACCCGTAACCGACGAGCGTGTATGACAAGATTGATGAATGTGGAAGAAGCGAAAGAGGTTTGTTTGAATCGAAGCATTTGGCGTTCCATTGTTTCTGCCTACCCTAATGGGAGACAGGCGTGACAGATATGTATGTATGTATGTATATATATATATATATATAATAATTGTATCTACTTACCTAAAGTCAGTTTTAAAACAATATCAAAAAGAAAGACATTTTCAATTCCCCTGTTTTGTTTTGTGTTAAAATTACGTAAATATCTTCACCAATTCTGAATCTTTTTTTATAATTATTTTTGTACACGATAGTATTTTTTACTACGTTAATTTTATCATTTGCAAAGACTATTTTTTACGAAACAAAATCCTAAATTATTGTTATTTGCTATATATAATCGTCGTGTATCTTTAATGACGAAGCTTAACAATTCCCTTGTATTTTTTAAGTGCGTATGTTATGTGATTACTTCACCTATTATGGGTTCAAAATCGATTGATTTTGATAATTATTTTAGCACACTACTTCAAAACGATGATAATTTAGTTGAAAATTAATTAAATAATACACTTTTGCACTTGCTCATGAGTGTTATAAAAATTAATTGAAGTATACATTTCAGGCGATTTTCGACTATGTTATTTCTAATCTGGACGGGCCTGATCCTTTGTGCCCTCTGGCTGTACTTCCACCAGGTGTACTCCAGGTTTAGTAAACATGGAGTCAAGCACTTTAAGCCGATCCCTATCCTCGGCAATATGGCCAGGCTTATGTTCCGGATCGATTTATTCACTGATGACATCGAAAGAAATTATAATGCATTCCCTAAAGAAAGGTAAAGCCAAGTGTTTTAAAAAAGTTACACAGGGTGGATTCGAAATCATTAGCATATTTATATAATTGTGTTTCATAAAAAAAATTGACTTAAATTGTGATAAAACCAGTTATTTTCATTTAAAAACTAAACTATTATACAGATTTTGGTAAAATTTCTATGGGGTAAATATATCCTTTCAGATAAAAAAGATTTTTCCAAATCGGTTTACAACTGAAGAAGTTATGGGGTAACAAACATAAAAAAAGATACGACTGAATTGAGAATCTATTCAAATATAACCATAAGATTCAAAACAATCACCTTATAGTAATTTTGAAGTAGCAGTCATTATAAAATATTTTACTTTTGTAGGTTTACAGGAAAATACGACTTCATAAATCCAACTGTCGTGATAAGGGACATCGAGTTAGCGAAACAAATTGGTATTAAGGACTTCGATTACTTTTTAGATCACAGAATATTTTTGAACGAGAAGACGGACCCATTTTTTGGAAGAAGTTTGATTTCATTAAAAGGTATATGTCTCATACATATGTATGACCAATATTAGTTATATTAACACACATTAGTTATGACCACAAAATTAATTTGGGCCAATAATTTTATTTAAATTACAACTTTGCTGTGATAGACTGGTCGACAGTAGATAGTAGGTTTGCTAGAAGAAATCTCTTATTAGAGAGAAGCTCGCCTTTGTACATTATGTTTAAAATAAATTGTGTTTAACATTATGTTTTGTGTACAATAAAGAATAAAGAATAGTAGATATTTTCTTTACTCTTACAGTTTATCGATAAATTTTTAAAATTTTTAGATTTTTTTTACAGGCAATGAATGGAAAGACATGCGGTCAACATTGAGTCCAGTATTCACTAGTTCCAAAATACGTTTCATGGTACCTCTGATGGTTGAAGTTGGGAATCAAATGATCGAAGCACTTAAGAAGAAAATAGACGATTCTGGAGGTAAGAATTTGTAACTACCACCGTTTCTCAATAATCTTAACGTATTGACTGGAGGTTGGTGAACCTAAATAGACCTCCTCACAGAATAATTTATTTAAATATTTTTTTTTTTTAATTTATTTTATAGGAGAGGTCTAAAAGTGTTTAAAAAATTTACCAATTCCTTTTACGCTTTGTCTTCATGAACATTTGTTGCTTCCATTAGTTTCGCTAGATTAAGCAACTGTTTTCTAATTGTACAATAATTAATACTGTAACGTTACTTTTTTGTATTACTTTATTTTCTTACAAATTATAGGATAGTACAAGTCTCAGCGAAGAAAGGCTCGTATGTTATATTGCTTCCTTCTTTGTCTTTAATTCATACTGATACACTATATTTTCTTATTATATTTATTTTAGAAGACTTGTATTCGATATGAAATTGACTTATGAGTCTCTCCAGAAAATTTTAATATTATCTTTCACAGTAGGTTATGTGGATATCGAAGGAAAAGACCTCTCGACTCGGTATGCTAACGACGTCATTGCATCGTGCGCTTTTGGTCTAAAAGTGGACTCCCAAACTGATGATAATAACGAATTTTACATGAGAGGCAAAGAAATTTCGAAAATTACATTTATACAATTAATAAAAATGTTTGGGTTTATGGTTATTCCTAAGATAATGGCAGTAAGTATTTATTACAATGTGTGATCTATATCTATCAATGACTATACAAATATCATTTAAGTCAGAAAATCACAATATTTATAATTTTGTAGAAACTGAATATTTCGCTGTTCCCGGAACACAACGCCAACTTCTTCAAAAGCGTGATTAAGTTTGCGATGAACGATCGGGAGGAGAACAAGATAGTAAGGCCGGATTTGATCCACTTACTGATGGAAGTTAAAAAAGGTGAGCAGCCTCTTGGAATACTGCAAGTAACTGTAACATATGTAACTTTAATAAAATGATTCTTAAATACTTAATTTATTAGTACATCTAGGTAATCATGATAATAATGATGATTGTAAATATGAAAGTGAATTTGTTTGTTTTCTCTTATCACCTTAACAACTCAACAAATTTTACTAAAATTCATAGGAGACTGAGAGGAAAATAAGCTACTATTTATTCAGATCGATCTACATGCTCAGGTCGTGCGAAGTCGCGACCACGAGCTTAGCAAGTATAATGATATATTGTTGTTTTTGTACAGTTACAAGAATATAATTCTAATACGTAATGATACCAATGAAATTATCATTACAGGAAGACTGTCGCATGATTCACGTGATAAAGAGATGTCAAAAGTATCTGATGCCGGCTTCGCGGTCGCAGAAGAGTCATCTGTAGGAAAAAGAGAAATAAACAAAGGTGGGTAGAATAATTTTAATAAAAATGTAACAAAAAGTGTAAATTATGATAACGAATGATGAATTATGATGATCAAATATGGTGGATTATATAAAGTAGATATAATATTGAATAGCAAATCTATGTTTTCAGTTTTGTTTAGGAATAAATAAATAGTCTGGTAGTGGTCTGATAGTGTGATGAATAAGAATTATAATTATAGCAAATTAAGATTTCAGAGCATGCATGTACATACATACATGCACCATGAACCACGAAACTGAACTCTGTTTCGAGGTTTCCAAGTATTGCTTTGATGCATGGTGTTTTTTCTTAGGAATTTTGACAACACTTGCAAAAGTAGAGGCGATATAATATTTCATCACCATGCGGATAATAAACTCTTTAATTAATGTAAATTTTTTACAGTATGGTCGGACAATGACTTAATTGCTCAAGCTATTTTATTCTTTGTCGCCGGCTTCGACACTGTGTCTTCAGCTATGGCCTTTGCTCTCCACGAACTGACTCTCAATCCAGACGTACAGGAAAAATTGGTACAGGAGATCAAAGAGAATGATCGCAAATTTGGAGGAAAATTTGATTTCGATTCGATACAGAATATGGTCTATTTGGATATGGTTGTTTCAGGTTGGTGCACTATTGTAGTTCTATTTGGTACTTCATTTAAATTTAGCAGAGTAAAAAATCACAAACTTCTAACATTATGGTAGACATTCGTATAACAACTATTTTTTAAGTAAATAGGATATCCAAATTCCTTCCTTCTTAATCTTCCTTTCCTCTAAAAGAATATTAATTAAGTTATCATTATAAATTTTCGTGCAATTTGTATTCGATTGAGTTGAAATTAACGAAAGAATCACATTTACAATATAACGCTTACGGTTATATGGTAAATATGATTTTTAATTTATTATTATTGTGGCATAATGACAACGTGGTAAAATTACAGAAGTGCTTAGGTTGTGGCCGCCTGCTGTGGGTTTGGATAGACTTTGCATCAAAGACTACAACTTGGGTAGACCCAACAGTGAGGCTACAGAGGATTTCATAGTAAGTTCTTTTCTTTACATTCCTCTAAGAGTACACGCTCTTTCGGCCTACTCCGCTAGACTTATTATAGACAAAATAAATAAATATTAGAGAGATTATAGATAAAAGATAGTAGGATATGTTAAAGAAAGGAGTTGAGAAATTCTCGTAAAAGATAATGGCACTTTTTTCTCTACTGTTTCTATAGTACAAAACTTCTTTAAAATTTAAATAGAAATATTGTTGTATTACTACAATTATAATGTAAGGGACATCCCATCTTTTTCCGTGTCGTAAAGGGCGACTAAAGAAACTTAACGGTCGAGGGATGGGCAGCAGCGTTCCTCTGTAAACATCACCAAAGCTTAACTGCAGTTGCCAACCCGCCTGATAAGCGTGGCCACTAAATCTCCTAATAGGGGAAGGCCTATGTATATCTGTGGATAGATAACGGTTGACATGATGATAATGATAATTGTTTTAATACAAGTTTTTCTGATTGTTTCTTTGTAAATTATATCTTAGTTAAATATGGCCCGATTTCAATAAATTTATTCTTTTTGCAATCGATAACATATATATGTACGTGTATATACGCCTGTATCAGTCATATATTAATTTTCTTATGATGAAAGTTGCCATTTCTTTATTCATTAATAATAATAATTCTAAATAATTTGGAAGTTATTAGAATATTGATAATTGCCATTTCGAGCAGTCGTCAAATGAACTAGACACACAAATATGATTTGCATGTAATGTTTTCCCTATCGTCTAAATATTGACTGATAATACAGGTACTGCCAGTTCCAAGGCAAAAAACTGATTGATTGATAGATACAAGTAATTTAATTTTGCTTAGATCCGGAAGGGAGAAGGGATAGCAATACCAGTGTGGGCTTTCCATCGGGACCCTAATTACTTCCCGGATCCCCTCAAGTTCGACCCAGAGCGTTTTTCTGAAGAAAACAAGCATAATATTAAACCTTATACCTATATGCCTTTTGGAATTGGCCCTAGGAACTGCATTGGTAAGAATTTTATAACTATTGTATTTTTGGAAGTGCATCATCGCAGGATGTTTCGTCTAATGGTGGTTTTCTTAGATTATTGATACAAATCTAAGGGTTTAAATTTTTTATTTTATTATTTTATTAAAAGGTATACACAACAGGTTATAATCAATAACATATATAAACATTTATAAAAAGATAATAGTTTGAACTAGATTGAGACCAGTTTAAAAGTGAGGAGTTACTTTTTATTTCTTATTTTAACATAGTCGATCGAAATTAGATTAACACTTTGTGGTAATTAGCACTGTGTGGTGCTTACTTGTCAGGAGAGATTGTCGCCAAAATGTCTGTCAAATAATTAATAAATTAACGAAGTATCTTATAGCACAAATAATATAACACTATACTATAAAGTAAGTATTAGTTCGTTACCTCGGTTATTCAACTTTCTGATTGTCAGAATTCTAAATTCTCGATTATTGTTGAGATGCATACTTAGAGCCTAAAGGATTTTAAGAATTAAATTTTGAAGAATACGAGAACATAGTTAGCAATAAAAGTTAATCTACTTTTGCTGATGACGGTAGTAAGTCTTTTCAAGCGTCTTCAAAAAGAAGAACGTTCTCAATTCGATTTAATTTTCTTATATTTGTTACCTCATATCTTCGTCAGTTATAAACTGGGATTTGGAATTTTTTTATCAGCAAAGACATACTTACCGATTTAGTCTATAGACGTTTTATCAAAAGAGGTTTAGTACTTTAGTACTTTAGTTTTTAACTCAATATAACTGGTTTTGCCACAAGTGAAGTCTGTGTATTTTTTATTGAACACAATCTTAAAATATAACTAAACTTGTAGGTTCAAGATTCGCTTTGTGTGAAGTTAAAGTAATGTTATACCAGTTGCTACAACGAATAGAACTGAGCCCGTGTGACAAGACATGTATGTCGTCCGAGCTGGATCGAACGACAGTGAACCTCAGGATCAAAGGAGGTCATTGGATGCGGATTAAAATTAGAAAATAGAAGAACTACATATGTATATAAATGATATAATTGTACAAGAACCGAACCGTAAATGACAATAAGTATGTACTAATTTAATTAGCCACTCATCGATTACTACGAAACAGGCCTGCGAGCCTAGTGTAGTAAGCACTGATAACTAAATTTTGTACCCGCATTTTTGTTTAAATAAAGTCATTAAATATTTTTTTTACAAAATTTACATCGCCTCTCTTAAGGAGAGGAGATGGCAAACTAACAGTTCAGGACCCCAGGGAGAAAATCCGGTGTACTATGCGGGTAGTATCTAAGAGCCCTGCTTTTTTTATCGATTTTTATAGTTCAATTAAAACGTTTATCCTTTAACTTTATACTAATTCCTACACAATTATCTAATTACAAACTTTCGTCTCTTTTCACTACACTTTTTGAGTGATCATTAAACCAATGTTATAGCAGAAAGAAAAATTGTTCTCTCAGAAAATAAAAAAGATATTTTATAAATATAATTTTAAATAAAAGCATATACTTAATCAATATATGTATACTTATTTTATTTATAACTTACCTATTTTTTACTAGCGACATCGTTCGCATGGCCAGATAAAAATAGCCTACGTTCATTTTCCATCCCAAATGTTTTTTTTTGATGGGTGAAAATGGTATGGTAACCCCGCCTACGCTAACGGGATACGCTGGCGGAGCACCAGTGAAGGGTGATAGATGAGAATGAAAACAGGCCAGTTAGCCCATCATGATGAATTCATCAGGAATTAACCATGATAGTCTCCAGGGAGAACCGCGAGGAGGTCGACCTGGTTGGGTATATTGCTAGCAATGGGATTCTCAATCTCCATTACTAACAATTGCTTTCCCCTCTCCATCCCAAATGTTACGTGTACCTATTAATTACTTGTATGTAATTTGATGACATTTTGTAGAGATAATAAACCATTTTATACAATTATATAATCAGTATAAATAATCCTATTTATAGCATTTATTATCACTTGTTTTTGTTTTGAGAAATTATTGATATTCGCTTGGTGAAGAACAATGAAAAATAAACATCATCATCACCGGGTCTTCTTGCCCGCCTTTAGTAGTGTAGGCGGGTGAGGTAGGGGTCTCGGGGTAAACCCCTTTACCCCGGCTGCATCTCCGGAGGTAACTACCTCCGGGTCGCTGGGTTCTTGAGCCGGCATACACTGGTGGTCTGTGTATGCCGGCGTGGTGTCAAAAAATAAACATAAACAAAGGTAGCCTAAAACTTTAATATCAGAGGGAGCCACTCTCACATAAGTAAAAGAAGTATTTTGTTTTTCTAAATTAGTTCACCATGATTAAAATTTAAGTAAAAAAGTTCAATACCTTTTTACTTAAATTTTAATACATTATTATATGTTGCCAAATCTGAAGGAGAAAAATAACTCTTGATAATTCTATGCTTTATCTCGTAGTTCTTTCATTAGTTCAGTTTTTACATATTGAGTTGTTTTAAGTGACAAAGGAGATTTTTTATTTTATTTATATTTCTAGCAAATATAAAATCTGTAAATTTAAATCTCCATGTGCGACACCTAGTAGAGAGCGTTAAAAATATTAACTATTTTTAGCAGTACTCAGAGCGTAAGCAGATCTATTACTACTGAGCCAGAAATTACACCATAATGCGTATAGATGGCGCAGTAATGAGTAAGTATACGGGATTGTATTATGACCGGATATTTTAAACATTTAGTGCACGATTAAAAAAGACAAAAAAAAAAACATAACAATAAATATAGATTATGAAAAACAACAAAAAATTGGTTCCAAAGGTAAGGAAGTATATATTTAAATACTGTAAAATAATTTCTCCAATGTTTTAAATTTTTTGTACGTGTAAGTCACTTTCTATATTTTTTTTTTATTTTTTTTAATGGATGATAATGGAATGGCAACAGTATACGTTGGCGGGGCACCAGTGAGGGATGATAGATGAGAATGAAAAGGTAGGTCATTTAGCACATCGTGATGAATACACCTAGAATTCAGCACGATGATTAATAGGGAGGATCACGTAGAGGTTGACCTGACAGAGGATATTGCTAGCAATGGTTCTGGTAATCCGCATTGCTAACAGTTTTTTTTTTTGTGACCTATCAAAGGCATTTGATTGTGTGGATCATAAAACGCTTTTGTACAAGCTCGAACATTATGGTATAAGAGATAATGATCTAAAATTAATGAGAACTTATTTAGAGGATAGGGTTCAAACTGTAGATATTGACGGTGTAAAATCTAAGGGAGCTAATATTAAGATGGGCGTTCCACAAGGGTCAATCTTAGGCCCCTTTCTCTTTTTAATCTACATAAATGACCTTCCCTTTATGGTAGAGAAAATTGCAGATATAGTGCTGTTTGCGGATGATACTTCGTTAGTGTTTAAAATTGGACGTCAAAGTAATCAATTAGACGATGTAAATTGTGCTATGTCTGCAATATTAAATTGGTTTACATGTAATAACCTATTATTAAATTCCAGCAAAACAAAGTGTATAAAATTTACACTTCCTAATGTAAGACTAATAAATACACAGTTATTGCTTAATGACGAAATAGTAAATTTTGTTAATGATACAGTTTTTTTAGGTATAACAGTGGACTCGAAATTACAATGGGGGCCCCATATTTCAAAATTGGCCAGTAGACTCAGTTCTGCTGCATATGCAATTAGAAGAATTAGGCAATTAACAGACGTGGCGACGGCTAAACTTGTATATTTTAGTTATTTCCATAGCATAATGTCTTATGGCATACTGCTGTGGGGTAAAGCAGCCGATATAAATACTATATTTGTTTTACAAAAGAGAGCCATACGTTCTATTTATGGTATGGGTTCAAGAGAGTCATTACGTCAGTGCTTTAAAGACTCAAATATCCTCACAGTTACTTCACAATACATTTATGAAAATATTATGTATACACGGAAGAACTTAGCGAGTTTTAAAAAACTCAAAGACTGTACAAGTAGAAACTTACGCAATATAAATAAGCTTATTTTACCTAAATGCCGTCTGCACAAAATCAGTAATTCATTCTATGGTAATTGCATAAGATTTTATAATAAACTGCCGGAATCTGCATTAAATCTGACAGAGAGGCAATTCAAATCTTATATTAAACAATTTTTATGTAAGAAAGCCTATTACAGGATAGACGAATTCATAGATGACAACATATCAAGTAAATAATTAGTTTATTAGCATACAACGTTATAATTTTATTTTCTCATTGCTTTCTTGATTTAATTGATTAATTTTAGAAATATGAAAGCGTAGCGGTTTTTTGTATTAATTGCCGCATGCATTCTTATGTAAAATGTGAATACTATAACTATCAGATGGCAATTGTGAGTAGCTTTGACGTGGTCTAGTGTTTTGAGTAGTCATGCTCACTAAAATGTCCAGACTTGTGGCGGCGTGGTGGGCCGGGTCATTGGGCTCCCTAAAATATGGTCGAGCGCAGTGATGGCTGGCTCATCCGTCATACTCGTGAACGGGTGCTGCTTGTAGGGACTGGTCTGCTCTAATCACTATGACTGATTTCCTCTTATTAATTGTTTAACCAGTTGGTTATGTATTCAATTTTTTTTTTTCTTTTTGAGTATTTAATTGAATTAGTGCTAATTGGTGGTTTGTATTCACACAATTAAACTTAAAAATGTAAAATAATAATAAAATTATTTAAAAGAGCATCACGCAAGTTTCTTGCTCGTTCTTCTTGTGATGAGACAGCTTTCCGAACGAGCGGTAAATTAAAAAAAATGTAATGACTTTTCAAAAGTGCTTCAATGTAAGTTTATTTGAATAAATGATTTCTATTCTATTCTATTCTATTCCCTTCCCGCCATGTTTTAATGTTGGTAACACTGTAACTAGGGGGGAGGAAGGGATTGTTAGTAAGGTCTAACTGATTTATTGCTAGCAGTACATCTTATCGGACCGACTTCCACGTGGTTTCCCCTAGAAACCACTGTGGTTAATTCTAAGGAATAATCAAACATATATTGAAAAAAAAAATTAACTAAATTAAAACAGAATATTTCCTTCTTCTGTCTAAAAAGACAAAAGTCAATCATGTATTTAGCCATAGCAATATTCGAAAATAACATCAACGGAATACCTAAATAAAATATCGAATTTGCAAAACTAAAAATAGCATGAAGAATTTACAGAACTTACCTACCTACGTCACTATTATATTACAGTTAACCCTACAAAATATGATATTTGTTCGATTTCGAACAGGTTCCGGCAAACAATACCAATTTGTTATACACAGTTCGCTCAACGTGTTTTTCATTTAATTCACCTAGTTTCACGGGCGCTTGATAGTGGGCAGATCGTTAGGTAGGAAATTGATATAGGCTTCTAGTAGGTATTTTTGTTTATAATTTTTTAGTTAATATATATTGTTTAAAACATTAACAGAAAATTACTGTATACTAGTAATAGTATAAAGTATTTTATTATGAAACTAGCGTCCCGCCCCGGCTTCGCATGGGTACACATTACATCACATTAGAAACTTCTAAAATAATCAGTGTTTCTCTACTATATTATGCGTGTATTATACATATAAACTTTCTTCTTGAATCACTTTATCTATTAAAAAAACCCGCATCAAAATCGGAAGCGTAGTTTTTAAAGATCTAAGCACTTTTAAATATACTTTTTTCAAGTCTACTGTAGAGTTCGTAAAGGTGTATCGGTTGAGAAGAACCTGCAAGAAACTCAACAGTTACTCTTATGAATTTTTGTTAACATTATGTGTATTTATTTAAATGTACTTTTTTTTATGGATGATAATGGAATGGTAACCCCACCCGCGCTGTCGGTATACACCGGCGGGGCACCAGTGAACGATTACTAGCAGGCCAGTTAGCCCATCGTGACGAATTCAACAAGAATTGTTCACGATGGCTTCCAGGGGGAACCACGTGGAGGTCGACCTGATAGGGCATGTTGCTAGCAATGGGGTTGTCAAACTCCATTGCTAACAACCCCTTTCCACCCTATTTAAATGTACTATATCTAAAATTATATGGTCATTAAAAAGCCCGTGTATGATCGACTAACACCATCCTTTAAAGTGTAATAGGCTTTGTTCAATAAGTGTTTCTTAATAATAGTTTTAAATTTATTAACAGGTAGATCTAAAATATCCTTCGGTATCTAATAATAACATTTAATGCCCGTTCCATATAAAAGACCTATTAACTTATTCTAAACGATATTTCGGAACAGCAAGTTTGTATTTGTATCTAGTGTTAAGATTATTGACATCGCTGTTTAGAAACAGTAACAAAACAGGCAGAAGATTCCTGCCTATTTACAAAATGTTTGCGTATATCGCATCGCAGAGGATTTTATAAAATGGTTTAATTTTGAAGCGCTATTCCTCTAAACCTAAAATTAATAGTACATTACTGCAGCGGCCAGCAACTGAGGCATTGATGGACGAACGTACAAATGTGGGCCGAGGTGTAGCCGAGGCACACATACGTGAGTCCATCAATGCCTAGTTGAGGCCAAGGCTTGTATAGTACTTTTCTCAAACAATGCGCGGAAATCAAAAACACAATTTTACTTTTTAAGCTCAATGACGAATAACGAACAATAATAATTTTTCACGCGCCACAATGTTCCTTTGTTTTTTTTTTTCAATAAACAGCTTTCTATTTGCAGGCGAGTTCGAAATTTAAATAAATCCTTGTATTAGTTACCTCCTTGGTAGCCATGTTTCGAAGTAAAATAATTTTAAATCAAATCTATTAGAAAACTAGTTCATATTGGTCCTTATAATAAAACTTTAATATCAATTTGTATTTTTTTTTATACAACTTAGAATGGCAAACAAGCTGACGGCTCACCTCATGGAAAGTGGTAACCGTCGCCTATAAACATGAGCAGTACCATGGACATAACAGAGTATACTGTTTCGCCCACGATACCCCCCATGCGTTGCCATTCCTGGGGACTCAGGTGTTATTCCTCTGTACCCTGTAAATTCACGCTATATCCCACCCTTCAAACCGAAACACAGCCATGCAAACACAACTGCTTCACGGTAGAAACACGAATGGGACAGAGGTACCCAAACAATCGACTTTTGTACAAACTTTTTTTTTAGAGAAAGTGTTAGAGATGTATCACCTCAAAGTCGACTCTCGGTACAGTGGAAAAAGATATTTTAAATCCCTATTGCGATATTGCTGTATGCTGTCATGCACTTTAATATAATGTCAGCCTCATACCGTCGCTGGAATGAAGTTGTGTGTAAACAGTACATATACCTAAAAGTCAGCGCCGCTCGCTTCATTAAGTAGTCAAGCGGGGCGTTCATTACGCGTGACGCGCTGCTCGCAGGATTAAAAGATAGAAAAAGGTGAAAAATTACGCGACGCATCGGCGGAGATTACTGGCTGGATTACCCCCGCGTCATTTATCAACTTCACCTAAGGACGCTCCCGAAGCTTTGGGTCGCTGCTCGAGCGGTGCAAACGGTGAGCGCAAGCGTTTTGTTATTCGAGTTTATTAGGAAACTAGCTCACGACAGATGTCGCTCTATCAAAAGCTATTGGGCTCATATGTTTGAATTGGTAGCTAGAAGCAGTTTCTATGGGATAAATAGATTTACCACATTTTCCTGAAAATGTGTTAAATTTTTCTTTTCATAAACATTTTCCACGAAGTTAAAAAAAATTTGAAAATAAAAATTTGTCGAATTAGTCCCACTGTTTTTGAGTTTTACGCTTTGCAATACTTTTAGCGAATCATTTTTATGCAGTAGGTATAATCTGTTGAATTAAGGGGTACAGTGATGACATGACCTGTTATTGTAAAGTTATTACAGTTGCGTGGTAAAGTGCGAAAAAATTTGAGGCTAATTGTAGCGGGGAGAGATTCTGCTGTAATATCGTTTGACCGCTAGAATACGACACGAAGAAAATAAATAAGATAATTCAAAATTGTGCTTCAAAAAAAATGCAATTGTAGAAAAACCAAAAGTTACAAACTAAACTGCTGGATCGATTTTGATAAAAAAACAATTTTATAGAACCATCTTGTAGGTATATCCTTTCAGATAACAAAAAATTGTAAATCGATTCATATGTATACGGGACAACACACATAAATAAATACAAACAAATCGAGAAACTTCTTATTTTTAAGTTGATTGAAAATGACTTACTAATACAAAAAGTGACTTTGGAAAAAAATTGATAGATAGATAGATAGATAAACACTTTATTTGAGCCATTTATGACACACGTAAATTAACAAATAAGTTTATACAATCAGATTATTTACATTTTTTCAAATATAAAACAAAAGATGAAGTATGGAGATATGTTTTCACCAAGTGTGTCGCAGCGACCCAAATAGGCTACAGCTCAGTGATAGTTTTGCTTAAAAGCAAAGCATTGATTTTCAGCTGCAACCTGAAGTAAGGTTACACTCTAAATTGGATCTCTGTTCTACTGCTAAGCAGTTTTATATACATAATTATTTGAAAAGTGGGATATAGTAGTAAAATTACATGGAGTAGAGGTATAACATTTTAGTTCTAGATAGAAATGCAAAAAATGCATAATATACCTACCACGAGCATTATAGTCCATGGTAGGTACTGTTCATGTTTATAGGACAATGGTTACTACTTTGCATCAGGTGGACCGTAAGCTTATTTACTGATTTTAGATGATTGTTATTATCATTATACATATGTATTATTGGTGTAAAACACATATAGTTGTATTATTGTTATTAATTTTATCTTTACATGATTAGAACATTGCTTTGAAACATTCACATTTGACCTCTGACCCCACTATTAATAAAAATATCAAACATCATTCTGACATTTATAAATACAATTAATATAAATGACTAATTTTTTTTTTGTATTAAAATCAAATTTATAACTTTAAGACCATGATGGCGGTTGATCAAACTGCATCACTATTTAATGGTCGTAGGTTTGATTGCTATGCAAAATAAACATTGTATTAATGAATGTGTATTGATTTGAGCGAAATGGAATGAAATTAATTTATTTTGCTAGAATGCAGGTAATTTTAGATATATATATATATATATATATATATATATATTATAAGTAGGTATGTAGAAAAATATATTTAATTATATATAAGTATGTACTACAAGTATTTATTCGGCAAGTGGTTCCGGAACAGAATGTGCCATCTCTACTAGACATCTGTTATCACTTTCCATAATACATGCCGTTAGACTCTCCGTCATTACTAAATCCTTAAAATCAAAGAAAAAGTAAATTTCGGTTCACAGTGCAAAATACCGACTTTAATAGGAACAAAATTAGTTACTGCGGTATTTTGATAAAATTTCTATAGGGCCAATCTGTTTTTTTTTATTTGGTTTATAAATGACGCGAATTCTGTGATAGCAAACATAAAAAAAACATACAAACGAATTGAGAACTTTCTTATTTTTCTAATGTCGATTGAAAAGAGGATATAATGTTTCTTTTGATATTTTAAATCTATTGGGAAAAAAAAAATAACAAACGAACTCTCTTATAACTTGGGACAACTAAGCAAGGGCGCTTCCAGCGATGCGCGACGGGAGGCAAAGTCGATACCTAATATTGAAAGAGATTCCTTCACACAAAAAAAAAACTATTTTAATTTTTGCACGTCGCTTTGTTATTTGTTTTAGTACCGTTCGCAAAAGTGCCATCAATTTTGGAGCAGCAAATGAAGTAAGTAGGTCAGTGTAATTGTCACAAAAACAGGAATCATCTGTGTTTTTTTCTCTCTTCCTTTTTTCTTCTGTTAAATTTATTGTCATACATTAAATGCTGGCAACGCATTGGTGACCCCGTGGTATCGTTAGTGTCTATGGGTTGAGGTGATCACTTACCATTATTTCACGTAAAAAAATGAATTAAGTTACCTATAAAAATGGGTAATATTTTATGCATTGCTATTTCATTTAGATTTTAATTTAGTATTCCGATTCATATTATGTATATGTTTATTTTTGTACTATATCTATAACATCGTTGCAGTGACGGTTTTACAAATTACTTTAACACAATTTTACCAAGGCAGTTATTTACGAAACAAATTATTTCAGTTATTGATTTTTCTTTAAATTTGATTTTTATTTTATTTTAAATAAATTCTTTAATTTTTAATTCAAATTCCTTAATTTATACTCGTTGTAATGCTCGTTTATTCTCGTATTGTTATCCGCGGGTTTCCTCGCGTACAATCAATTTCAAAATTACACTGCCATACGGTAACCTTTGTTTTAGAGTTTTTGTCTCTATGTTTTATTATCTACTTCCAAAGCCCACGAAGTCGCGAGCAAAGACTAGTTTATAATGTTAGTAAGGAATATTAATAAAGGTTATGCAATGGACAAAATCACAGAATACTCGAAACATTTCTCGTGGTATTTTATTTAAAACTCGACTCCTGGTGATATATCGGCCGCTTGGGGGCGTTGATTGTTCCGCTCGAGGTCTCACCTCCTTTTAATCTTAATAAACGTTTGGTTTAACTGCAAGCGAATACAACAGGAGAATATGTTCTAGATTTTAAGTGTACATATTTTTTTTTATACAACTTAGAATGGCAAACAAGCTGACGGCCCACCTGATGGAAAGTGGTAACCGTCGCCTATAGACATGAGTAGTACTATGGACATAACAGAGTATACTGTTTCGCCTATGATACCTCCCATGCGTTGCCATTACTGAGGACTCAGGTGTTGTTCCTCTGTACCCAGTAAATTCACGCCATACGCCACCCTTCAAACCGAAACACAGCCATGCAAACACAACTGCTTTACGGTTGAAACACGAATGGACAGAGGTACTCAAGCAATCGACTTTTGTACAAAGTCTTCTTCTGGTAATTATTATTAATTTAAATACATTAATTTTAATTATTTTTAGGATATTGTTTTATTATTAAAAAACAATCCTTCGGCAATTTTTGGGTCTCAACTCTCAACACTAGCAATTATCTACACAACAAATAATGGGAATCGCTCGATAGTTTTACGTTTTTATAAATGTTATTATATTTTTAGTGTTGGAATCTAAAGTATTTTAGTAATATACATAAGTCGAATATTTTATTTACAGGATATTTATGTTACTGGAATTACGAGAGAGATTTATCAAGCAAGAATGAATGGAGATGTCGGTAGGGGCCGCCGTAGATGCACGTATACCGACCAAATAGTATGTACTGAAGAAGGGCCAAATTAAAACCGGCGAACGTGTATGAAAAGATTGATGAATGTGGAGGAAGCGAAAGAGGTTTGTTTGAATCGATGCATTTGGCGTTTCATTGTTTCTGCCTACCCTAATGGGAGACAGGCGTGACAGCTATGTACGTATGTATGTTATGTTACTGGATTGTGCATTTTTTCATACTACTATTGTGGCAAACAAGCATCTTATAATAACAGGGTCACCGTAGCCTATGAACGCCGTTATAGCAGAGATGTCATATGCTCGTTGCCGTGTCTTTTCCAAACAATAAAAAAAAAAATTAATAATTAAAAAAAAAAAAAAATCCGTGCCAAATAAATAGTACATTACTGAGCGGCCAGCAACTGAGGCATTGATGGACGAACGTGCAAAAGTGGGCCGAGGCGTAGCCGAGGCACGCATACGAAAGTCCATCAATACCTAGTTGTGGCCAAGGCTTGTATAGTACTTTTCTCAAACAATGCGCGGAAATCAAAAACACAATTTTACTTTTCAAGTTCAATGACGAATAACGAACAATAATAATTTTTCACGCGCCATAATGTTCTTTTGTTTTTTTTTTTTTCAATAAACAACTTTCTATTTGCAAGTCAGTTCGAAATTTAAATAAAATCTTTTATTAGTTACCTTCTTGGTAGCCATATTTCGAAGTAAAAGGTCATTCCATTTTTAAATTACAGGACAGATATGAGTTTACATAGTAATTTATCTGGCCGCAAAACATGACAGATATGGAATTTCATACAACTTTTGCCGGCCGCTGTCTGCATGTATCTGGCCAGTACGGCAATTTTGATTTATCTCGAAGAAGATTGTCAAAATAATGCTCACATTTCCAAGCATGTTTGAGAAAAGACAATTTTTATTGACATCTATCTGGATAAAGCAGTTCCTATTTTATTCAATTACCAACATTTAACTCAATGTGTGGTCATTTTCATATATTTTATATTTTATGTAGCAAAAATACTCAGTTTATTATAATTTTTTTTTAAATCATTATTATTCAAATATCTCGTTTTCAACCATTTTTAAATCGTCATTTTTTTTAATCTATTGTAGAGTATGGAAAGTTGATTGTTATCTGTTGTGAAGAGCTCGCAATAAATTCAACAGTTACTTTTTTAAATCTCTGTTAACATTGTGTGTATTCATTTAAATGTACTATGTCTAAAATTACATGGTCATTATTTTACCATGAAACATGTAAACGTATCAAATTACATAGTCTAATTGTAATGTAATTTTTAATATGGATTGAAATTTAATTGTATTGTATTGTAAAATCTTTATTGTACATAATTTATATCCTCATCATTATTTCAGCCATTATCCGGTCACTGCTGGACATAAGCGTCCCCCATAGATCGCCATAAAACGGTCCTGAGCCACCTGCATCCACTGACTCCCTGCAATGCATTTCAGCTCGTTACTCCATCTAGTGGGGGGTCGTTCTACACTGCGTTTGCCCGCACGCGGTCGCCACTCAAGAACCTTTCTTCCCCATCGGTTGTTGGTTCTTCGAGCTATGTGACCAGCCTATTGCCACTTCAGGTTGCATACACACACGCACACGCACACGCACACGCACACGCACACGCACACGCACACACACACACAAAACCGTACAGCTAAACTTAGTAATATTCCGTTAATTTTTAATGTTTCATAGATTAGTTTGTTTGGTTGCAAATTGAACAGTAGTATTACACAAGTCTCGAATCGTCGAAATAGCAATTAGAGGCATTTAATTAAAAACGACTCGAATAACGTCTCGTCCTTTTAAAATCACTTGTCAAGTATTCGGTTTCATTTTGCCCTTTCAATGTTTAGTCGGCCATAAATTGCTTCATTTTCCGGCCTTTACAATAATGCACTGTTAATGAGAATTACAATTGTTGGAATTATGTATTAGGTACTAGGTAGGGTATGTATTAGGAATGGCAACGCATGGGGGGTATCATGGGCGAAACAGTATACTCTGTTTTTTTTATAGGTGATAATGAAATAGTACCCCACCCGCGCTATCGGTATACGCTGATAGGGCCAGTGAAGGATGATAGATGAGGATGAAACAGGTCAGTTAGCCCATCGTGACGAATTCAACGAGAATTGTTCACGATGGTTTCCAGGGACGTGGAGGTTAACTTGATACGGCATATTGCTAGCAATGGGGCTGTCAAACTCCATCGCTAACAATCCCTTCCCCCCAAGCATACTCTGTTACGTCCATGGTACTGCTCATGTCTATAGGCGACGGTTACCACTGTCTATCAGGTGGGCCGTCAGCTTGTTTGCCATTCTAAGTTGTATAAAAAAAAATTATTTAATTCTGTTCTTACATTTAGTTTTACTAGTATTCCGGTCTGGCTTCGCACGGGTAGTTAGATTTTTCGAATAATATATAATATCGTACAAACTTAGGATCCAATTCTCCCCTCAACAGAATGTTATCATCGTATAATAAAGCCGTAAACGTTGACCATGATATCGACATTTTTGGTAATCCTTTAGTGCAGTTTACTAGGCTTATTAATAATATGGATTGATAGTTAGGTCTTCTCTAATTGTATAATTGTTGGTTAGTGTACATTGACGCTTATCTGTGAGAGCTGTATACACCTTTAATTGATATGTTCATATGGCCTTAAGCTTGGTAGTGAGGAGTAAGATTTTTTTTGTTCAAACTTAGATTTAAGCATTTTGTAATAGTAGTTTCTCTCTTTTACTTACTAATAACATTGTATATTGTCTGCTTAATTATTGTAAGCATATTGTTGGCGTGTCTTTTATAAATAAATAAATATATTACTTGCTGATAATGTAGCTTTTTTTTAGGTGAAAGTATTTTTTTAATCGATCAAGTACATTTTGAGTTTATACATTATAAACAAGTAACATATTTAATGTTACTATGGAAGATGAAAGAAGAAGGAATGAAAGAAGGAAAAAAGGAAACACATGATAGAAGGAAATTGTTGTTTTATATATTTTGCTTTTTGTTTTTTTTTGTTCTTCTTTTTTTGTTTTTCATTCTTTTATCTCTTACTGTGCATGTCTGTATTATGTGTATGTTTTTATTGTTGTGTGATGTAAGTAATACAAATAAATAAAACCTTTCCCCTTTATAATATTACCGCTCCGCTCGCCATCAGCAGGGAAACCATCTTTACGCTTTAGAATTACAATGGTCATGCACAGTTCGGTTTTAGAGGGGCTTCATGTTGTCGAATAATCTACCTGTTGAGGCCTTTTCTAGGGTCTAAAGCATAGAGTTCTTTAAAAAGGGCGTATTAAGGGTTTATTTCTTAAGGGTCGGCAAGACGCGCGTGACTTCCCTGGTGTTACAGGGATTCATAGGCTACGGTAACCCCGTTTACCATCAGATAGGCCATATACTTGTTTGCCACCAATGTAGTATAAAAAAAGATATTAGCACGGACCAGTTATTACCGGTTTTGTCCGCGTGACCGAGGTCAAAGTTATCACTATCCCAAATACTGTATGTATGTATATGAAATTTTTTGACGTTTCGTTGATAACAAAATAAACAATTATTCTGACGGTTTGTAAATTAATTGAGTTTATTTTCTTCAATGACTGATAACAACATTCCGAACCCAGAACGAATAACATATATATATATATATATATATATATATATATATATACTTGCAGGTCCACCTGACGGGGTATATTGCTAGCAATAGGACTGGCAGTCCGCATTACTAACAATCCCTCTCCTCTTCCTAGCTGTACGGTTGGTTTTTTTAGCAGGGATATCCAATGTAAGTGGGTAGAGCCACGAGTATATATATATATATATATATATATATATATATATATATATATATATATATATATATATATTTATATATTGAAGTTTAGTTCAGCCGTTAACTGTCCACTGCTGTCACGCTTGGCAGGCGGGTTGGCAACCGCAGGTAGCCCATCCCTCGCCCTCCCTTAGTCGACTCTTACGACACTTACGGGAAAGGACGGACGCGGGCTTATTCTATGCCGCGATCACACGGCGAACATTCTGTTAAGTATGGTGGAATTCTCTAGAGGTAAGGCGATTTGTTTCTCTGCTAGAATACTTCTACAATATAATTAGAGGAATAAAGTTTGTGTTGAATCTCATAAGCATGTCTGTACCAGAACTCAGCAAGCGTGTTACGGGTGCAAACCCCTTCCACACCATACTACAACATACCAATACATATTGCACAATAGCTGTTCCCACACACAAATTCCCAGAAAGAATGAAGACATACTTTACAAAGAAAATTGATAAAAGGGAATACGACAGGGCAGTGAGAGGTCAGTATGTTTTAAGTCGCGAACGTACGGTGTATATTTCAGGAATCAATCATGATTCATAGATATAATTAATAATTACTAATTTTAAATAAAGACTCTGTATTAAATTATATTAAACGGCATTAGCGTGACCGTAATCACGAAATATTTGCCCTACCACGCAACAGGACATTCCATGCTGATCAGGCGTCACTTACGAGGGCGCTACGTCTGTTCAATGAGGTAGTAGCGAGTTCACAGCTGGACTTTTTTCACTGTACTGCCACAGAGTTTTTTAGAGCTGTTTACAAATTACACAGAAATGAATTTTTAATATTTATTTTTTATAGCACAATTAGATTTTTTTTATTATTATTATTATTTTTCCATTAATGTATTATTATAATGTTCGATTTTTAAGTTTTTGATGAGTGCATTGGTAAATCTGTAAAGCTCACCAAAAATATGTATATATGTATATTATAAATAAATAAATAATCTATTTAAATCTTATATAAATATAAAATATAATTCCGGCGTACGAATAAAATTTACCTTCAAATACCTATCGATAATACCTACTCACACCCACTTGCCAAGTACAAAGGGTTTGTAAGTGCCTCTGTGATTCAAAAGCGATTGGACTACAAAAAGGTATCACCTTTGGAGTGGAGTGGATATAATTTAGCACCCAGGATTACCGGGGCGTTCCATAGAGCCTCTATAATGCTTCTAAGGTCGTTAAGGGGGGACTGCAGGGGTACATTACATAAGTTTAATCGAAGGATTTTTTTTATGCACCTTTTTTAAACAACTTAGAATGACAAATAAACTGACGGTTCACCTCTAACCTGGCCTGTCTATTATTGCGATTAAGGTTCTTTTTAGACTTCAAAAAAGGAGGTTTTGAATTCGGTAGTATATTTTTTTTCATCTTTGTTACCTCATAACTCCGTCAGCAGTGACTCGATTTAGAAAATTGCTTTTTTTTCTTAAAGGATTAACTTACATATTGGTTCCGTAAATTATTTTATCAAAATCGATTTAATAATTTAGCTCCTAATTGATTTAAGAACTAAATTACTTGTTTTGCCCCAGTCGAACTTGGTTTGTTTTTTTTTTTTTGAAGCACAATTAGTCATAAATTTACAATCCTTTTCATTCTATCGTTCCAATTTTGTTTAAATGTAAAAAAATGATTAGAAGACTGTCATCATTGTATTCTCTTTTATTTGATATTTATATGTTGTATTTAATATATGTATATGTATATATATGCTTATTTATGTAGGTTTATATTCATATATATGTATTAATATTGTATCTTTCAAATATATATATATATATATATATATATATATATATATATATATATATATATACCAGCCTATACCTCTATATATACCTCTTCTACCAGCACCGTTTTTAATATATATATAATGAATTATAATTTATGTAAATATTAATTTAAATTTCTGTCTTGCACTACTACTGCCCACTCACTACTTCCTATGCCACTGCGTTAGGTTGACTGGAAGAAATCTCTTTTAGAAATAAGTTCGCTTTTGCTAACATTGTTATTAATTTGTTGTTGTCACTGTATGTTTTAGTGCAATAAAGAATATACATATATGTACTGAAATCGTCTAGTTATGATTTTACTACATGTATATTTAATTCTAACAACTTAACTTTAGTAGTTTAAGTAGTTTAAGTAAATTGGTCGTATTATATTACTACATTTATAGCTCTCAATATCTGATCTTATAATTGCTTGGCGCCGAGTAATTTCGGCCGGGAGCTAGACAAAGCACAGTTCGAGTAGTTTCGTAGAGTATTCTTGTTATTAAGTTACTCAAGTGTCTGCAAATAGCACTTCTAAGTTAAATGACATAGTGACCTGCGACCAGTTAAGGAATAAATATAACCTAGTAGAAATTATTGCTATATTTAATTCGTTATCATTCGGTGATATTATTAATTTTATTTATAACGGATATCACCTGTGACAAATCACAGAAAGTGATTTTCGTTTTCATTGGCTTAATGTCACATGTGCTACTATTTGTTATTAAATGTGACATACGAATTGTAAAATAAAAATAAAAATCATAATTTTGGGTCCTATTGCCTTCATAAAGCCTCCCTATAATAGTTTTTTCTTATATATCTTCTATTTACAGACAGCGACCAGTTACGACTTTATTATATATACATATGTATGATATATCTTTACAAATATGATTCCAAACCATTTATCCTGAAAACAGTTCATAATATTTAATCTTTGTAAAAGTATAATAAGATCAAATAAGCTGTTTCAGAATTCCGCCTTCATTGTGTACAGATTTTCTGATACAAACAGCGCATACCGAATAAATTATAGTAACGAGCTTCTCTGACCACAGTCTAAAATATTTACATGAAAACACTTTGTCATTTGCTTATTTTGAAGATGTCCTCTACAGCGATGCTCTTGCATGTGACTGGCAAAAGTATAATTTAGAGTGGGGTATGCAAATATCCCGTGGTGACAGTATATTAATCACTATGTGTCGCAAACAGACTGACGCAAGTCATTGGAGATGATTCGTGGTTGGTACACGGCATAAGATGTAGCGATAGCGTGTTTAAATCTATTAAATGTGCATTTTTTTAATGGATAACAATGGAATGGTAATCTCGCCTGCGCCAACGGTATATGCTGGCGAGGCACCAGTGAGGGATGATAGGTGACGATAAAAGCAGGTCAGTTGGCGTGACGATTTTCACTAGAATTAACTACGATGGTTTCCAGGGGGAACCGCGTGGAGGTCGACCTGATAAAGCCTGCTGGCAATGGGGCCTTTACTGCCCATTACTAACAATCCCTTTCCCCCTATTTTTTTTATTTATTTATTTTTAGATAATTTGGATTCATTTTTGTTTGTTTTTGTTGGCTATTAAATGTGATTAAATCTTATATTAAATGGACACGAGAGTATGGCTGCTTAGTTTCTGAAATAGCAACCAATGGGAGGTATTTTGTGGTGTCTAGAACATTCATGTCAATACGGCTGGTTTGCCATTGCAAGTTGTATATAAAAGAACATAACAAGCATGCAAGATATATATACTGTGCGATCTATGGTAAACTACTACTTTAGAGAGTTATGGTTTTATATCTTTTGTCGTTGTTTTGGTTATTTTACCATGTCAAATCGAAGCACTATACATAGATTATTTTACAGTTTATTTCGGTTTCGGTTTGAAGGGTGGGATATGGCGTGAATTTACTGGGTACAGAGGAATAACACCTGAGTCCTCAGGAATGGCAACGCATGGGGGGTATCATGGGCGAAACAGTATACTCTGTTATGTCCATGGCACTGCTCATGTCTATAGGCGACGGTTACCACTTTCCATCAGGTATGCCGTCAGCTTGTTTGCTATTCTAAGTTGTATAAAAAAAAGCATTAAAATGATAGATGCAAACGCAGCCAGTGTTGGTATATTTACCGCTTTCTGTTCATAACTTGTGCTTATCATAAAAACATTAGAAATTTACGCTTAGAACGGTTTGTAAACGATATTTATTAGCAAACATTGAATAATTTATTAGTCATTAGGTAGAAAGACGACTATTATGTCGCTGGAAGTCGGTAGATGTTGGTGATACCATAATCGTTATAATAAAAAGAAATAATCATGAAAATTGGCCTTCAATTTTTAGTAAATATCATATAACATTCATGCTTACTTAAATAAAACAAGTAATTTAAGATTCTTTAAAATTAATATGGAACATTGACGAGAATAAACCATATAAATAGGAAAAATAATTGGGTAATATAAAAAGAAATGCATATAAAACCGAATTTGATGTGGCTAAATAAAATATATTGGACATCTGGTAGACTTGACACATGCGACATTTTATCTACAATGTTTCTGGCAAACAAATTTCATATCATTTAAAAAATAAAAGACTTGAAATCTCCTCTTTTTATACAGCGGAATCGAGAACCGTTCCGTTTTTGGGATTTTGTCAAAATTAAAGATTGTAATCCGCTGTACTCTTATGGTGTTGACCACAGTCCCACTGTTGAGTGGCAGCCTGTGTTTGTTTTCGTTTCGATTCCGAGATATTTGCCAAGCACCAAATCTGTCGATGTCATTCGTGCGCTATCACAGATTAAAAAAGAATCCGATCCGAGAGGTTGTTCGAGACGCGAAGTGGAGAATAATAGTCTTGTTTCTATTGTAATATGGAGGGTGAGATTGAAATTAGTACTTTATGTTTTTCATTATTGTTACTTTTTTTTTTAATTTTAATGTAAGGCACATGAATTTATTAATATAACGAATGAATGAAAACTCACTATCTTTCCCTATAATCACTTAGTCCTCCTTATTTCCAGTTTTATGTGTGTTAGTGTTGTATATTTGTATGCATTTATGTGTATATGTGTATGTATGTATATATATATATATATATATATATATATATATATATATATATATATATATATATATATATATATATATATATATATATATATATATATGTATGTACATGTATGTGTATATATGTAGGTCCGAGGAGCCAAAAATAAAATTCCTTCTTTACACAAGCGATTAAAACTTTATAAAATTGCAAAACCAAATCTTAGAAATAATTCGTAGGAGCACACACACACTCGTTCTTCATCTTTCTCTCCAACCGTTCCTCCCTTCACTCCACATCAGTCTCTTTCAATCCTCGTATTCCAATCTATGCATACAACATTCATTTTTAACATACGTTCCGTTTCATACCAATCCCACATATATTTAGATATATGTGTTTATTTATGTATGTGCTATTACAGATATTTATTATTTTATATTATTTTTACAGATCTATGTTTTTAACGCGCCACCTACCTATTTATTCTTTAATTCTTTCTACCCAAAGGTTGTCTGGAAGAGATTGCTTAGCAATAAAACCGCCTTTTGTACTACACTACAATTATTGAAAATTGTTCAACAAATCCTGTTATGTTGGTGCAATAAAGTGTTAAAAAAAAATTCTTTATCGTTTCCTTCAAAGAATGATACAGAGGGAGACTTTGTACAAAAGTCGATTGCTTGGGTACCTCTGTCCCATTCGTGTTTCTACCGTGAAGCAGTTGTGTTTGCATGGCTGTGTTTCTGTTTGAAGGGTGGGATATGGCGTGAAATTACAGGGTACAGAGGAATAACATCTGAGTCCTTAGGAATGGCAACGCATAGGGGGTATCATGGGCGTAACAGTATACTCTGTTATGTCCACGGTACTGCTCATGTCTATAGGCGACAGTTACCACTTTCCATCAGGTGGGCCGTAAGCTTGTTTGCCATTCTAAGTTGTATAAAAAAAAAAAAGATTACGAAAATTAACAATATGTACACAAACATAATTAATAATTAAATAATTAAGCTTAATTACATAAAAGCAAGATAAAGAGGCAAAAATGGACGGCCTTATCGCTAAACAGCGATCTCTTCCGAACAATATTTTTGGTAGGAGGTATTAGTATCGTTTTCAAAGAAAAAAGATATCAAACGTCATCATATCAGCTTTTAACTGTCCACTGCCTTCCCCTTGGGGGGTTCTGCCAGTAGGTGTGATGCTTGGCAGGCGGATTGGCAACCGCAGTTAGGTTTTACAGATGTTTTAAGAGGGACGCTGCTGCCCATCCGCTCGCCCTCCCTTACTTGCCTCTTACGACACTGACGGGAAAAAAAGGGGCGATATATTATCTTATATATTTTTTATTGCACTTGTAAATTACATTGTTAATACATTTATAAATATTGTGAGCAAGGGTGGACTTATCTCTGACAGAGATCTCTTCCAGTCAACCCAATGCAGTTAGAAAGCATGTTGTTAGCGGGCAGCTGAAGTGCTACAACTATTAATATATAAATATATCATATATTAATGAATAATATAATCACTAACAATCCTTTTTCCCCTCAAATGGAGAGGGGGAGGGGGAAAGGGTTTGTTAGCAATATACCCTGTTAGAGCGACCTTCACGTGATTCTCCCTGGAAACTGTGCTAAATTCCAGGTGTATTCATCAAAATGGGCCAACTGACTTGCCTTTTTATTCTCACTTGTTTTTTGATGGGTGAAAATGGTATGGTAACCCCGCCTGCGCTAACGGGATACGCTGGCGGAGCACCAGTGAAGAGTGATCGATGAGAATGAAAACAGGCCGGTTAGCCCATCATGATAAATTCATTAGGAATTAACCATGATAGTTTCCAGGGGGAACCGCGAAGAGGTCTACCTAGTTGGGTATATTGCTAGCAATAGGATTCTCAGTCTCCATTACTAACAATCCCTTTCCCCCCTTTTTATTCTCACTTATCATTCCTCACTGGTGCCTCGCAAGCGTATACTATTAACGCAGACAGGGTTACCATTCCATTATCATCCGTTAACCTGCCAACTGGAAATTTAGACATCCCCCTACATAAGTGTATCAAATATTGCAATTAACGAATCTTCGTTGCCATCAATGGCCATTTTCTCAGTACAATGCCATCAAGCGGCCATTGTTAGTGGCATCCACAGTAATATATTCGTATAGTCATAAAAGTGGCTAGATTTGCATTTAGATTTCGCTCGGTCACAAATACCGTGTGGGTAGAACGACCATCTGACAAGGAGAATAGAAAAAAAATTTTTATTAAGATTGTTACTATTTTGAGAAAAAAAAAAACTTTTTTATACATAGTCTACACTAATATTATAAAGAGGAAAGATTTTGTATTTTTGTGTATATACATACATACATATCTGTCACGCCTGTTTCCCATTAGGGTAGGCAGAAACGATGGAACGCCAAATGCTTCAATTCAAACAAACAAAACAAAAAAATTTGTGTATATTTATGTTTGTAATGAATAAACTCAAAAACTACTTTGCCGATTTTAAAAATTCTTTCACCATTAGAAAGCTACATTCACCCCGAGTAACAAAGGCTAGAAAAGATTAGGGGTCTGTATGGTATGGAATATGGTAGGTCACGAATGATGGCAAGAAAACGAAGACTTTAACAATTGGATATTATTTTACGTTTTTAATCGTTAATTACAGGTTATAAATAAACGTGTGATGTCGATCGTATCTAGGTGCAGACTAGTGCGTGGCGTCCGTTGCGCCGATTATAAGTTTAAACGACCGCACGCATAGACAATGACATAGACTAACTATTGAGTTTTGAGGCACAGAACGCGTCGCTAACAGGGTCCTTACTAAAACTTTAGTAACGTAACTCAAGGTGTAAAAAAATGCTATAAAATATCTTTGGTCGCGTGCGCTGCGGAAACTATTGGTGATAGAACAAAAGTATGTTCTATCAATATTGAAGAAAATATCAATAACTACAAAAATACTATATGTCCAACTATTATCATTATGTCACAATAACCATTTTTTAAAATGTTGTAAAAATGTCCCGCGGTGCGAAGTCAGGTCGGGCCGCTAGTTAATAATAATTTAAAAGGCTGGCAACGTGCAAGCAACTTCTCTAGTGTTGCAGGTGTTCATGGGTGACGGTGGCCGCTTTCCAACAAGTGGATTATCTGCTTCTTTGCCTCCCTAATAATAAAAAAATGTTACACTTATATTTTGGACAAACAACAAAGTAGATTTAAATTTTAATTGTTAATTACATATTTATTAACGTACGTACGTATCTCAAGTGGTGATAAACAAATTCGCGGGTCGCTTACTCAAGGTTCATTCATGCATTCTGGACCTTGTTATCATATATTTAAATATAGTATGATACTGTGTGTGTAAAATGTTAAGCGACTTGATTGATAATATAAGATTGTGCTTATAAAAGTATATAATATAATATGTAATTTAATAATATATATGTATGTATATATATGTATATATGAAATATAACACGCACGCATGCACGCATGCACGTATGCACGCTCGCACGTATGCACGCTCGCACGCAGAACGCACGCACGCACGCACGCACGCACGCACACACACAAACACAAGTACGCACTCATACATAAGCATGCACGCAGGCACGCACGCAAGTTCGAACGCATGGGTAGGTTATATCCTTACTTAGCACATAAAATACTTTATGTCCCAACTCATGCGGGCGAAGCCACGGGATACAACTAGTTGATAATACTCTCTTATCTTTGTGAAGTCCCTTAAAAACATTCTTTTTAATACGAAAAATTCTTACAACAAAGGGTCGTACGCCCTTGATCCATTTCGCAAGAGTTGTGTCGCGGTACACTGCCCCGGGATAAGCGAGATAGCACGATTCATAGACGCAGTCCCCATTATTGTAGCAATGTATGTGATTCTTGTCTGAGACGTTTTAAATATACGGACTCCGCTGCGAATTATACGACAATTTCTTCTGGACGTGAGTAATAGAGTTACATACATATTTGCTATTATATGAGTCAACATATCAGCCTTTAACCGTCCACTGCTGAATAAAAGCCTCCCTTTTGGGGGGTTTTGCTAGTAGTTGCCACGCTTGGCAAGCGGATTGGAACCGCAGTCAGGTTTTAAAGACGTTTTAAGAGGGACGCTGCTGTCTATCCCTCGCCATCTCATGTCGTCCTCCGTGCCGCGCAGCGGTCAACACGCCTGCCTGCGACGTGGAGGCCCCGGGTTCGATCCCCGGCCAGGTCATGATGGAAAGCGATCTTTTCCTGATTGGCCTGGGTCTTGGATGTTTATCTATATATGTATATATTATAAATATAGTATCGTTGAGTTAGTATCCCATAACACAAGTCTCGAACTTACTTTGGGGCTAGCTCAATCTGTGTGATTTGTCCGTATATATTTATTTATTTATTTTATTTATCTCTTAGTCGGCTCTTATGACACCCACGGGAAAAGAAGGGGTGGCTTATTCTATGCCGGGACCACACGGCACGGATTATATGAGTATATTATGTTTATTACTAGTTTTGCCAGTAATTTTCTATGCATGGATTTTGAAACTAGGTAACCACTAGATGGCGTATCAAGATAAACCGCTCAACTAGATTTGAAGTTAGATCTTTAAAAACGTGACTGTAAAAGCTGCAATTGAATAGTTTTAAATAACACTGAAGTCCTCGGGAATGGCAACGCATGGGTGGTATCATGGGCGAAACAGTATACTTTGTTATGTCCATGGTACTGCTCATGTCTATAGGCGACGGTTACCACTTTCTATCAGGTGGGCCGTCAGCTTGTTTGCCATTCTAAGTTGTAAAAAGAAAAGATTCTTTTTGATGGGTGAAAATGGAATGGTAACTCCGCTTGCGCTATCAGTATACGCTGTCGAGGTCCTAGTGAGAGATGATGGATGAGAATGAAAGAGGATTAATTGGGAGTATTAAATACGTTGGTCTTCAGGGGGAACCGCGTGAAAGTCGACCCCTCATCCAATTAAGTGTAGTAGTTTCTGCGTGATGCCGGAAGTTTGTTCCGGAGAAAAGAAAAGAGTTTAAAGAGAGACAAACAGACAAAATGTTAAAAAGTTTTAGTTTTATTGCTCCTATACCCCTTATATTGTTTTTTTTTTTACTATTCTTATGTACATCTGATTACAATTTTATTTTAGTAAAAATAAAAAAGGAAAGAAAAATTTGTAAGTTTTTTTTTTATACCACGGAGGTGGCAAACAAGCATACGGCCCACCAGATGGTAAGCGGTTACCGTAGCCTATGAACGCCTGCAATACCAGAGGTATTACGCGTGCGTTGCCGACCCTGAAGAAACCTCTTTAGCCCCCTTTTGAAAAACCCTATGCTGTAGTCTCTTGGAAAAACCTCGGCAGGGAGCTCATTCCATAACCTGAGTGTTCGTGGGAGAAAACATCTCTGAAGCCGCGTTGTACGCGACCATTTAGGCTGTAAGGTATGAGGGTGAACTCCCTTTCGATGGCGAGCCGTACGATGATAGAAAGTGGTAATCCATCACCATGCCCCACAATTGGGCTTTAGTTGTAGGACATGATGAGAATCCTTACTGATATTATAAATGCGAAAGTGTATAAGTTTGTTTGTTTATTGCTTAACTAAATAATAACGAGAATGTGTTACACGGACGATGTCATGGGTAAATATTAGTATATAATAAATACTATAACACTTATAAAATATAAAAGCACTTCAGTTTGTAATATTACCCAGAAACCTAATTCAGGTTCGAAACAGATGACGTCAAGATAAAAAAAAGCACCAAACGTAATTGCTCAGAGATATTTTTTTTTGTTATTATTATATGTTGTTTTACAAGCTGACGGCCTACTTGATGGAAAGTGGTAACCGTCGCCTATAGACATGAGCAGTACTATGGACATAACAGAGTATACTCTTTCGCCCATGATACCTCCCATGCGTTGCCATTCCTGAGGACTCAGGTGTTATTCCTCTGTACCCAGTAAATTCACGCCATATCCCTTCAAACCGAAACATAGCTATGCAAACACAATTGCTTCACGGTTGAAACACGAATGGTACAGAGGTACCCAAGCAATCGACTTTTGTACAAAGTCTCCCTCTGCTAAAAGTGTTCCTTCAGTCAATATGCCTACCTACTCAATATGCACACAAAATTCCTAAAAAATCGGTAAAGCCGTTTCGGAGGAGTTTGGTAATAAACACCGCGACACGAGAATTTTATATATTACATTGTAAAAAATATCGCCTTACAAGTTTAACCAATTACTATGAAATTTGATACACACATACTATATGGTACGACCGCGTAAGGCAAACGTATAGTAGGACGACCCCTCACTAGATGGAGTGACGACCTGAAATGCATTGCAGGGAGTCAGTGGATGCAGGTTGCTCAGGAACGTTCTTTATGGCGGTCTATGGGGGAGGCTTATGTCCAGCAGTGGACAATTGAATACTGATATAATGATGATGATGATGATTATTACTATACTGTAATGATGTGCAGTGTGAAAAAATAAAAGTGTCAGCCATTAGTTCGCTGGTCATTTGTTGGACCGTTTATTACCCACCACTCCATCTAGACGTATCTGATCTATGAACAAAATATAAAGCGCTGCAATTAACCTGTGCATAAATTACTCAATCTAATTTAACCGCGAATTGTGTACAAGCCTTACATCGTTAGAACACGTTTGGCCCGTTAAATTGTAGGATAATCGGTGGAATTCTTTATTTTATTAGCAATTTCTGGCTTAATCGCCTCTTTTGAGTTGCCCCAACTTTTCGGGTAGGGGGCTCTTAAGGGCCAATCATCCTTAGTTAGGCCAGTTATCGCTTCTTGCGACTTGCCTAAATGATATTATTGCTCCCTTTTTACGTGTCCAATTTTTTCCGTTCAGCTCTCACTTGCTAACTTGTACTTTTGTAAGTACTTTTTGAGTTTTTTTTTTATACAACTTAGAATGGCAAACAAGCTGACGGCTCACCTGATGGAAAGTGTTAACCGTCGCCTACAGACATGAGCAGTACCATGGACATAATAGAGTATATACTATTTCCGCCCATGATACCCCCCATGCGTTGCCATTCCTGAGGACTCAGGTGTCATTCCTCTGTACCCTGTAAATTCACGCCATACGGAACCCTTCAAGCCGAAACACAGCCATGCAAACACAACTGTTTCACGGTTGAAACACGATTGGGACAGAGATACTCAAGCAATCGACTTTTGTACAAAGTCTCGATCTGGTAAACTAAACTTCTAAATTAATAAAATAAATAAATAAATATCGTATCACAGTGTTTGTGGTTGAATCTTTATTAAATTTTTTATGTATATTTCGTAGGTATGAGAATAGGTCGTGAAATATATTTCTTACCGCTAGGTGATTAGAGTTCTTCTATACAGAAAAATTAATTTATTAATTTATATATATATGTTTTTATACCACTAAGGTGGCAAACAAGCCTACGGCCCACCTGATGGTAAGTGGTTACCGTAGCCTATGAACACCTGCAATACCAGAGGTATTACGCACGCGTTGCCGACCCTGAAGAAACCTCTTTACCTCTTTTTTGAAGAACTGAGTGTTCGTGGGAGGAAACATCATATCATTTTTATTTATTTATTTATTTAACTCTTTATTGCACCATAAATAAAAATATACAATGACAAGTGAATAATTCAAGTGAAACACAGTAACATAAATACAGACTGAAATATACACATAAAGGTACAAAAGGCTGTCTTATCGCTAGGGCAATCTCATCATCATTATATGGCAGAAAAACGTTTACTTGACCCGATTAATAATTAATAATATTTTATGTTGTTTACTTATTGGCGGAAAGAACTCGCAAGAAACTCAACAGTCATTCTTTTAAATTAACGATGTATAAATTTAGATATTTGATTGGATACAATGACTATCATAAATAGCATGTTAATATATCACATATTTATTGATGTGTCATTTAAAAAATATATATATATATATTAAAAAATATATATATATATATATATATATATATATATATATATATATATATTCTTTATTGCACTTGTAAGTTACATATAAAATAATCTATTTATAAATGTTGTGAGCAAGGGTGGACTTATCTCTGACAGAGATCTCTTCCAGTCAACCCAGTACAGTAAGAAAGCATGTCGTTAGCGGGCAGCTGAAGTGCTACAACTATTAATACATAAACAAATATACAGTTAAATAAAATATTAAAATATATAATAAAATAATACATAAATACATACACTATTTTTTAGTTAGCAAGGGAGGGCTTATCTTTAAAAGAGATCTCTTCCAGCCAATCCAGTGTAGTTAGAGAGAAAATAATTAATTGGCGGGTAATCTGGTGCAGGAAAGGTACAGGTAAAAATAATGTAAATACACCGAACATACACAAATTGTAAATAAATAAATAAGCAAGCAAATAATTAAACATATATATATATACATATACATACATATATATATATATATATATATACATACATAAGTGCATAGTATTATCATTTATTGTTAGTTAAAAGGTGAGATTTCAATCTTTTCTTGAAGGAAGTAATGGGGGGACTCTTCTGTAATAAAATATGAAATTTATAATAAAATTGATGTATATATTTTACCGAACTAGGTGTTATCTTGGGGAAGTCCATATCACTGGTTAGTTAACTATTTGGCAATTTGTAGTTTGGACGCCAAGCAGTTAAAACTAGGCTTCGAGCAGTCATATGATAATTTGTCTGAAGATGCCTCATAGAGGTGAAACACGTGTCGCAAAATGTGCGTGAATAAAATGACAGTCGGAGATTGATGGCTAATTTGGAAGGTTGTGAACAGTAATAGTGGTGGTCAATCTTCCAGTGTTGGCAGTCACACACATACTAATGGTAGCGGAATTAAACAAAATAATTCTTATCAGATAACCAATTTTTTTTTTAATAGTAATATAAAATAATACTTCTACCGTGAAGTAGTTGTGTGCATGGCTGTGTTTCGGTTTGAAGATTGGGATATGGCAGTGAATTTACAGGGTACAGAGGAATAACAGCTGAGTCCTCAGGAATGTCAACACAGGTAGGGTATTATGGGCGAAACAGTATACTCTGTTATGTTCATGGTACTGCTTATGTTTATAAGCGACGGTTACCACTCTCCATCAGGTGGGCCGTCAGTTGGTTTGGCTTTCTAAGTTGCATAAAATAAAGAAAAAGTAAACAAGAATATTTTACATTTTAAGATGCGAACTGACCTCAAACCAACATTTGCCTGATCAGACAATCTAATTAATATTACAAAGAAATATTTATATTTTATTTCTGTAAAATGAAATATAACGAATAAAATGGAGTATAATTTATTTAAAAAAAGTATATTGTATAATAAATATAAGTAGTAATAGGAATTATATATATAATTATTTCGGAGAATCGCTTAATTCAATATATGTACGTATAATGAGGCGATGTCCCAAAATAATGAAATCTCATTCGAGTAATCGATTCACGGACCGGCTGGGTCGTACTAATTGCAAGAGAAAATTTTATTAGTTACTAAAACGAAGCCCAAGTTGTAGAGGCGTTTATTTGCAGAGCCCTCCAACGAGGATTGGGTATGTAAATATTTGTGTATAATTAAAGACGCAACAATGTTGGCAACACTGAACACAAACTCGAATCAAGACCGCTCGGTGTACTTTACTAATCACAATCCTGTATTGTCACCCGGCGCGATCACGTCTTTACGTAGATTTAGATTTAAAACATAACTGAGAATTGTGTTCCATAGTCGAAACCGACTTCAGTTGTGGTAAAACCCAGTTATTTAAATCTTAAAATTAAACTAGTGAATCGATTTTGATAAAATTTCTACGAGACCAATCTGTAAGTATATTTTTTTTTTGGACCGATTTGGAAAATACAGAAAGTATTTTCCAAATCGGTTCACAACTGACGGAGTTATGAGGTGACAAACATAAAAAGAAATACATTCGAATTGAGAACGTTCATCTTTATACCACTGCGGTGACTAACAAGTATACGGCCCACTTGATGGTAAGCGGTTACCGTAGCCCATGAATGTCTGCAATACCAGGGCCATTACGCTATTATTATTCATTATTCCATAATTCGCATATCATAACTACTGTAGATACTTGGCAGTAATCTACTGTAGTAAATGAATTGTACAAACTTATGGTAGTTTTTTAATGGGTGATAATGGAATGGCAACCCTACCCGCGCCATCGGTATACACCGGCGGGGCTCTAGTGAGGGATGATAGGTGAGGATGAAGCAGCTCAGTTAGTCCATCGTGACGAATTCAACAAGAATTGTTCACGATGGTTTCCAGGGGGAACCACGTGCAGGTCGACCTTATAGGGCATATTGCTAGCAATGGGGCTGTCAAACTCCATTGCTAACAATCCGTTTTCCCCAACTCATGGTAGTAGTGCTGGTCGAAAATAAATTATCATAGTTTATCGAAATTATTGCGTTAATTTCCATCTTTTATAAACCATAAAAATAAGGGATAAAGAAGAGAATAATAGCTTTAACCAACCAGGCCTCCCTAAACAAGGAAAGGGAGGGGAGAAGGATTGTTACTAATGACTGAAATTGGATGACGCAATAAAAAGTTTCAAATAAAAATTACCTCTCCCTTACCCAAGAAAAAGTAGCCTATAATCGACATCTATGTCTATACCGAAATTCATCATCAGAATGATAACCACGCTTGTGCTAACGGTTTACACTGGCGGGACACCAGTGAGGGATAATAGGTGAGAATGAAAAAGCAAGTCAGTTAGCTCATCGTAATACACTCGGAATTCAGCACCATAGGTTCCGGGGGGGGGGGAGCATGTGGGGGTTGACCTGATAAGGCATATTGCTAGTAACGGGACAATTTCTTCCCCTTCCACCTATTCTATCAGGTGAATATATTACAAGATTACATCACGAATTCTGAACGAATGTTCACAATTCTCTTTGCAATCGTCTCGGAAGTGAATCTTCCGTGTTGGTCCCCTTTTTAATTTTGTGACAATCGGAGCTGCCGTTTATCTTTAAACAGATGTCGCTCGCAACCGCAAAGTTTTTTATATTGCACGTCAATTTTTCGTCCCAAGCAAATTCAAAAGAGCCGGTTAATTTTCCATTCAGAGTTCTTTTGCGAAATTTACGTCGAAAAAAGTTTAAGGGATTCACGATGACAAAAACAGCATTAAAGGAGGTGTCTGCGTTGATGTGGACAGTGTTCGGAATAAGATTTTAAATTGTATGCAGAAACATGCCCCCAAAACTCTTTATTATGGATGATAATGAAAGGATGACCCCACTTTTATTGTTTTGGCATACAGTAGGTAGGTATTCGTTTTTTAATGAGTGAATATCGGATGGTAACTCCACCTGCGCTGTCGGTATACGCTGGTGGGGCACTGTGAGTGATGGTATGTGAAAATAAAAATAGATCATTTGGTTCAACGCAACAAATTCAAACATTTTTTGTCTGTCTGTATGTTCGTTATAGAAACAAAAACTACTCGACGGAATTCAACGAAACTTGGTACAATTATTCTTCATACTCCTATGCAGGTTATAGTATACTTTTCATCACGCTACGATCAATAGGAGCAGAGCAGTGAAGGGAAATGTTAAAAATGTCCACCCGTGCGACAACGGGACGGGTCGCTAGTATATATATATATATATAAGAAATAAGGTATATATTCCATTCTCATACATAATAGTAGACAATTTTTTTGTCTTTGTTGCAGACATAATTTACATATTAATTTATTTAAAGACGGTAATATTAAAATATATATAGTAAGGATGAAAGTGGACCAATTGAACTAAAGTGGAGATTTTAATAGGAATTAACCATGATGGTTTCCAAGGGAGACCACAACTTGCCAAGTTATATTGCTAACAATGGGTTTGCTGTTACCCGTTACTTCCCTTCTTCCCAGTAGTTAGGACATAAAAAGAGACAAACTCTATATAATATTAGTAACTATTTTAAAGAAGCGTATATGGAACTCAACTAGGGATATATATAACTCGACCTGATTGAGATGAAAAGTGGAAAGTTTGAAGATTTATATGTCTTTGAAAACAATGTGTGTTCTTAGAACTCGAAAGATTCGTTCCTTTGTTTTGTTAACGAGAAAGTGTAGGTTTTGTAGGATACTGAAGTTTCTTAACATTGTGGAATCCTTACTACTTTTAAATGTGATATTTTTAGCACTTCAACGGTTCAACCAATTGTCAAGAATCTGGACATATTTTTTTTTAATGGGTGATAATGGAATGGTAACCCCGCCTGCGCTATCGGGATACGCTAGCGAATTACCAGTGAAGAATGATAGGTGAGGATGAAGCAGGTCAGTTTGCCCATGGTGACGAATTCAACAAGAATTGTTCATGATGGTTTCCAGGGGGAACCACGTGGAGGTCGACCTAATAGGGCATATTGCTAGCAATGGTGCTGTCAAACTCCATTGCTAACAATCCCTTTCCCCCCCAATCTGGACATATTGTGCTATTGACCGTGTGGTCCCGGTATAGAATACGCTACCCCTTTCTTTCCTGTGGGTGTCGTAAGAGGCCACTAAGGGAGGGCAAGAGATGAGCAGTAACGTCCCTCTTAAAATATCTAACCCTAATTAAAAACAGCAGTTAGGCTTTTACCTAACTGCGGTTGCCAACCCGCCTGCCAAGCGTGGCAACTACGTACAAAACTCTGCTTATGGGGAAGGCTTATGTTCAGCAGTGGACAGTTAACAGCTGAAGTGTTAAAAATGATATGTACTTTTTAAGATGGAGAACGATATGGGCTTCTTTTTATTTCAGTAAATCGATGCAGACATACGAACGAAGTCATTACAAAACACGAGTGGGACAGAGGTACCTTAATTGATGACTTTTGGGTGATAATGGAATGGTAGCCCTGTCTGCGTTATCAGTATACGCTGGCGGGGCACCAGTGAGGGATGATAGGTGAGAACGAAAAGGCAGGTCAGTTAGCCCATCGTGATAATTACCTGGAATTCAGTACAATGGTTTCCAGAGGAAACCACGTGGAAGTTGACCTGACAGGGCAAATTGTTAGCAATGGGACTGGTAGTCTCCATTAATAATAATCCCTCCTTCAAATGTAATATATTGCTAGCATTACTGAAAAGAGTTTTTTTTTTAATTTATTGTACATATGTATCAAGTAATATGCCACGCAACAATCTGCTGATAGGGGACATATTGAAAGACCATTATGTATGTACTCGTATATATATTGGCATTCTATTCGGCAGTGAGACAAGTTTAATATGTCCCTGGATACAAGGCAGGGTAGTGCGGAGTGCGACACGATATTAATAATACCAATGTACCGTGGTACCGGCTTTGAGCCGTGCCTGTCTTAAGGCTAGTAGCTTTTGTTGATTGAACATTTTTTATGCAACCTAAAATAACAAAAAAGCTGAGGAAATACTGGATGAATAGTGTTAACTATTGCCTGTAAATATAAATAGTAGAATGGGCATCAAAAGACATGGATCCATGAACTGTTTTTCCTGAGAAGAAAAATATTTTTAATGGACAAAAAGCTGACGGCTCACTTGATGGAAAATGGTGACCATCGCCTATAGACATGAGCAGTACCATGGACATAACAGAGTATACTGTTTCGCCCATGATATCGCCCATGCATTGCCATTCCTGCAGACTCAACTGTTATTCCTCTGTACCCTGTAAATTCACTGCCATAACTCACCTTTCAAACCGAAATACAGTCATGCCAACACAACGCGACGCGCAACGATAAGTCAAGGAATTTACAGGGTACGAAGGAATAACACCTTATTTCTCAAGAATGGCAACGCATGAGGGTATCATGGGCGAATCAGTATACACTGTTATATCCATGATACTGCTCATGTTTATAGGCGACCGTCACCACTTTCCATCAGATGGATCTTAAGCTTGTTTGGCATTCTAAGGTGAATAAAATAATCTTTAGGTTTCACTTTCGGCGCGCTATTCTACCTTTTCTCTCTTATTCATTATTTTATTTCATGCCGTCTGGTTCCGGCATAGAATGGACTTACCCCTTTTTTTCCAGTTTTTTTTGTAAGAGGTGATTAAGGGAGAGCGAGGGACGGGCAGCGGCGTCCCTCTTAAAACATTTTTAAAGCCAAACTACGATTGCCGATCTGCCTGCCAACTACTGGCAAACCTCCAAGAGGGAGACTTATGTTCATCAGGGTGATATGATGATTATGATGATGATATGATGATTATGATGATGATATCATTACTGTGTAATTAAATTTAGGATTGTTTAAATAATATCTATCGGAATTAAATTTGTAAGAGTGTGATGCCTTAACTGTGGATCGTCGTCTAACCTGTCACAGGCGTGATCAATCTTATCGCCGAATATTTCTTGAACCCCGCGAAAAAATATGCCATAGGAATTTTTATTTGCCTATACGGCTGCTCAATTTTCACAAAATCCGTGCACCTTATCGCGTTTGTTGTAAGGTTTATATTCACACAACGTGTTGCTTCACGTTGATACGCTACTTTTGTTGGGGACTTCACCACGCCAGAAAGCGTGACAGACGCTTCGTCTGTAATGCCAATATTTTTTATCAGATATAATATTTTACTTTTGTACAGGTGAGTGGAATACTTATAAGAATACTTGGAAGTTTATAATCAGAGCCCCTGAACATTGATTTGTCATTTTGCTAGCTTTTACGCCTCATGACAGAGATATGCAGTAGCCTATTTTTTTTCCATCCTACCTATATACCAAATTTAAACATGATTGGCTGAGTCGTCAAGATCAGGGTCGGACTGGGCCGGAAGGGCCCGGATGGCTGACCACAAGCTCGGAGCAAGAGCTAGATGATGGTAGTTGCACCAATTGGTAACGGCACCGCAAGCCCCGCAAGCCAAACCGTGGGTAGCCCACGCAGGCTGGGGCTCGGCTGGCAAATGCCACCTTGACTATATGTCCAGTCCGACGCTGGTTAAGATCCCAAGAGGACAAATAAATAAACTCATTTTCACATTTATAATATTAAGGATATAGTATTAAGTCCTACACTACGTCTGCCTGTACGCGGTCGCCACTCGAGAACTTTTATTTACAGAAACAGAACTTTTCTTAGTTCATCATGTGACAGAGTTCTTCGAGCTATGTGACCAGCCCATTGCCACTTCAGCTTGCTTATCCTTCGATTTTTTTTAAATAACAGTCAATAATTATTATTTGCAGGTTATGGGGTCATATGTTATTATTCACAGTAATAAAGTTGTTTTCAATTTATGTTCCGCCTTAATTTAAAAAAACTGTATTATTAGAAAGCGCATTTTAATTTCTGTAATCATGTATTTGGCAATAGAGTTCCCGTTTTCTATAGGACAGGGTCAGCCTAGCGCAGAAATTAGTGGCAAACTTTGTGCTTATACATACATAGATGATAAGGGGAAAGGGATTGTTAGTAATGGAAACTGAGAATCCCATTGCTAGCAATATATCCAACCAGGTCGACCTCCTCGCGGTTCTCCCTGGAAACTATCATGGTTAATTCCTGATGAATTCATCATGATGGGCTAACTGGCCTGTTTTTATTCTCATCTATCACCCTTTACTGGTGCTTTGCCAGCGTATTCCGTTAGCGCAGGCGGGGTTACCATACCATTTTCACCCACCAAAAAAAAAAAACATACATGATAATAAATACATTTTACTTTTTTTTTTAAATTATAAAACTAATAATAAATAAAGTTTGAATTAAAAATTTGTTTGATTACACCTTTGTCCTCAGGAATGGCAACGCGTGACGAGTATCATAGGCGACAAAGTATACTGTGTTATATCCATGGTATTATTCAGGTCTGTAGGTAACAGTTACCATTTTCTGTCAGGTGGGTCGTCAGCATGTTTGCGATTCAAACTTGCATAAAAAAAACTATCGAAGCTAGCAAGGAACTTTTACTGACCGACAATGAGTTTCTATATCTGTTTAAGGAAAAATATTAAGGCTAACATTTGAATTTTACCAGAGGCAGACTTTGTACAAAAGTCGTTTGTTTGGACACCTCTGTCCCATTCGTGTTTCAACCGTGAAGCAGTTGTATTTGCATGGCTGTGTTTCGGTTTCAAGGGTGGGATATGGCAGTGACTTTACAGGGTACAAAGAAATAACACCTGAGTCCTCAGGAATGGCAACGCATGGGGGGTATCATGGGCTAAACGGAATACTCTGTTATGTCCTAGTACTGCTCATGTGTACAGGCAACGGTTACCACTTTCCATCAGGTGGGCCGTCAGCTTGTTTGCCATTCTAAGTTGCATAAAATAAAAGAATCTTAGACTGTACTAAGAGGGAGTTCTCAGATATATTGGTAGACAAATTAAAAAAAAAAAAAAAAAAAAAAATATATATATATATATATATATATATATATATATATATATATATATATATATATATATATATATATATATTATATATCGATTCGACGTTTCTACGAATTTATTTGTGATAAATTTAATCTTCAATTAAACATTATATTATTATAAGCGTTGACTTTTGAATGGAGAAGTTCTGAAGATAAATAAAGGAAAAAAAATAAATAAATATTGTGTAACGATAAGTGTACTTACGAAATAATTTGTTTTGTATTGTTTGTTTGTGAATGAGCACGTGTAACGTTTAGTGCGAATTCTTAGAATACTGTACTGTAGTGTATTTATGTCTCTGGTTCAATAAATAACCTGAGGCCCCGTTAGACGAGAAGTGGTAATCATTCCCTATATGAGTGCACTAGTCGTTCACGGCAGCCGCGTCCCTCTTAAAGTATCTCATCTTGCTTGGCCACCTATGTCCCATTCGTTTTTCTACCGTGAAGCAATTGTGTTTGCATGGCTGTGTTTCGGTTTGTAGGGCATGACAGTGAATTTACAGAGTACAGAGACTTAACACCTGAGTCCTCAGGAATGACAACGCACGAGGGGTATCACGGGCGAAACAGTATAGTCTGTTATGTCCATGGTACTGCTCATGTCTATAGGTGACGGTTACCACTTTCCATCAGGTGGACCGTCAGCTTGTTTGCCATTCTAAGTTGTATAAAAAAAAATGTACAGACGACGTTTAGTTACGATTTTATTATATTAGTAATATTAATAGGTATATAATATAAATGTATTTTGTTTTATCATATTTAGTAATGAAGATGAATGTATTTTTTTATTTTTTGGTAATAATTTTTAGGTAAATAGTTAAATTTGTATGACGTATGACAGATAACAATATTTTCCGTTTTTATTTTTACCGAATAATTCTTGAGAAATTAAAAAAAAAAAAAACACCTAAACAGGAGAAGGACATAAACTATTTTTTATCTCATTTAGTAAACATATCCCGGTCACGTGGATGGAGTTGCGAGTAAAAGCTAGTATTGTGTAAGTAAAGAACAAACACGGTATTTTCCTCCTAAACATATGGGCCGGACTGAAAAAAATAACGGACACAATCCACTTTAAATAAATCAGGGCCGTATTTATTTCTCGACAGAACAACCCTTATACTGTAATCAGGAACTCCGCAAGATCTGTCCCGCGGAATCCGCAACTCCTAACTCTAATTCTTACGAGAAACGTTATCTAATCTCGGTAAAGCGAAAATAATGGGTCGCGGTCCCAATTTGTAGATTGGCTCGGATCTCGTACGGTACCAACCAAGCCTAATGGCTTATTACTAAAATTTCTTTAGTTTATTCTTATATTTTTGCGTTCAGTAAAATGTTGCCTTATTTCTTTTTCATTAGTGTTCCTACTTCTAAGTAAGTTTTTCGAGTTACCAAAAAAGGGCTAGATTAGTCCATTTTTCTAAAATTTATTTATTTAATAAGATTCGCCTACAACTTTTACATTTTACATGGTACTTAATCAATAACACAACAATAGTTTTGCCCAATGTAAATGTTGGCGACAGACCTCTTTTTATATAATTTACCTTTTTAGAATTATATTTTTATATTATGAATATGTCTTTTTGATACTTATTTTGTTTTTCTACTTTATTGACATATTGTTGTTATATTGTGTACGTCTAAGAAAATATACTGGTAAGCCTCTCTCTATATTATTATTTTATTATTGTCGCTGCCCTCCTCTCCTACCAGCGCCGTTTTCAGTAAAAGTCTTTTACAGGCGAACACCACATGCACTATTATAATATTTAATAATTATTAACAATGGCAGTATCTGAACAATAAACAGATTAAGAGCTTATGTCTAAAATTTTCCTTAATAAGTTATATTCTGCTGTTAATGGATCCGAAATTGATGTCAATGTGATCGCTGTGAGCATTCAGAATGCTACATAATCTGGGTACGAATTGACTCCCAAAATTGTTTTTCTTAACATTTTTATTTATTTTTATTTTTATACAACTTAGAATGGCAAACAAGCTTATCGTCCACCTGATGGAAAGTGGTAACCGTCGCCTATAGACATGAGCAGTACCATGGAGATAACAGAGTATACTGTTTCGCCCATGATACCCCCATGCGTTGCCATTCCTGAGGACTCAGGTGTTATTCCTCTGTACCCAGTAAATTCACGCCATATCCCACCCTTCAAACCGAAACACAGCCATGCAAACACAACTGCTTCACGGTAGAAACACGAATGGGACAGAGGTACCCAAGCAATCGACTTTTGTACAAAGTCTCCCTCTGGACATAAAGGTTATTTTCGAGGTATTATAGAGGGAACACGAAAGTTAAACAATTGAAGCATTTGTGGACAATCTATTATTTGCGTTAGTATTTTAAAACCAAATAAAATGTCAATAAAATAAAAAATATTCAGTATATAATGTGCTTTTTTTTTAATGTACGGTAATGGAATGGTAATCTTACCGGTACACGCTGGCGTGGCACCTGTGAGAGACCTTAGAAAACATCTGGAATTAAGCATGATGATTTCCAGTAGGGACCACGTGGAGGTCGACCTGACAGGGTAAACTGTTAATAATGAGACTGGTAGTCTACATTACTAACAATTGCTTTTCCCCAGTATAACGTATTAGGTACTGTCACACTAGCAATTCAGTCACAAAAACGAGATAAGAAGATAGTTAACACTAGTGGGCGTGTCTTGTACACGTGTGCGTGTGACAGATCTGAATTTATATGGAATTGAAGTCGTAACAATGGAAAAAAATCACATATTTGTTATAATTTTAATTTCAATTCGTGGACGTTCAGAGCTTATATGAGTACGATATGAGTTCAGAGTTTATGTATATAAAAAAAAAAAAAAACTTTTATACAAAAAGATCAAAAAATAATGAAAAAAGCAGAAAAAACCTTTAGTTATAGTGATAGTAAAACTACACTATCTTTGAAAGTGTTTCTCAGGTTTTCTGTCTTTTTTTTAAATGAAAACAATTTCCTTTTTTGTTCTTACGGAATTTAATTTAGTGCTAGATTCGGAGATAGAGGCCAAATGAATACAAAAAAGGCTGGATGAGGGGAAAAAGGGCTAGTCCTAGGTCTCGAAAGAGCTACGTTGACGACATTGCTTTTATATGGAAAATGTAATTTAAGAAAGTAGGATAATGTTTATCGGGTAGGTAAGTACATTTGAATCTTTTGCGCGACATGTATGTAGTAATAATAAGCTATCTGTTAGGTTTTTAAAAGTAGCATATTTTCGGATGGGGTGATATTAGACTTAGGCAGTAGGATAAATTAGAAAAAAATATTTTGAAATCCAAAAATTTAAACTAAAACCGTTATTGTAGAAAATAAACCAACCCGCTTGCCAAGCGTGGAGATTTATGAGCATAAACTCTCCAATGAAAAGGAGCAATAATTTGTGGTTCCCGATCCGAAAAGTAGAGGATTGCGCGTGTTGGAAGGTATTGGGAGAGGCCTATACCTAGCAGTGGATAGATACAGGCTGAAATGATGATGATGATGATGAGAGAAAATAAAAAAAAATAGTACAGAAATTGTCATTCTTATTCAGTAATCAGTACATAACATTATATATAGGAAATTAATAGTTCAGTTAATTTTAAGATACAAAATTAGAATGGAGAAACATATGGTACTTCCACAATTGGTTTTCCGCCTTCTATCAACCAAGCAGTTCCGCTGTCCGCCCGTTCGTATATCTCAGCTGCGGCCTTTCCGACAGATTCAGGCTTCTGCCAAAGATTCCCTTTCAAGAATGCCTCCCAATCACGTTGCACCACTTGTTCGTCGCTGGCTTTAACCTCAGTCGTTAACTTCGTTACAGTAAAGCCTGGACAGATTGCCACTACTCGAACACCAGATCTCTCGTAGTTATATTTATGTCCCAAAGATCTTGTGAAACCCATCACAGCAAACTTCGAAGCCTGATACACTGGAAGGAACTGGTCAACTCTAAAACCGTAGATCGAAGCTAAATTAATTATAGTGCCACCTTTTCCTCCTTTATCTTTCCTCATATGCTCCCAAAACTTGTTAGACCATTCAATCAGAGCGAGAACGTTGATGTAAATGGTCTTTTTTACAGCAAAATCATCGAGTATACCGGCGTTGTTTACTAGAACATCAACAGTTTTGTACGTGTCGAAAAGTTTCTTCGAAATAGTTTCCAAATCTGCGATAACATCACATTTGAAGAAAGCCGCTTTGCCATCTCCGTATTTGGAGTTGAGCGAGCGTGCAGCATCAGCGCCTAGTTTCTCGTTTATATCTAAAATGACAACAGTCTTCGCGCCTTTCTCGAGGAATACCTCGGCCATTATTAGACCCAAACCTTCTGCAGCACCAGTGATCACAATAACTTTGTTTTTTAACTCTCTAGCCATATTGTACGTGTTCAATATACTTCAAGCGATCGATTAATAATTGAAGTTTTTCAATCCACTATTTATATATATGTATTACAATTGATTCTTTATCATGAATGACCTATGACTGTTCAAGTAGTTAAATATGGGAGTTGCTTCTAATAAATAACGTTTAAAATAGCTTGACTATCTTGAATTATTGACATTAATGGAATAGTATTTACATCGCTAGTGTTTGCATTGTTATCATGTAACTGATATGAAATTAAAAACAACAAACAGTCATCCTAGCTAACGTTCGTGCTATCACACACGTGTACTTCCCAAAAAAACTTGTTTATTTGCAGAAATACTTATATATACCAACTTTGTTTGTGTATTTTTAACTGATTTATAAAAAAGTCTAGTAGGTTCTTAATTCGGTTTTTTTTTGGTGGATGAAAATGGTATGGTAACCCCGCCTGCGCTAACGGGATACGCTGGCGGAGCACCAGTGAAGGGTGATCGATGAGAATGAAAACAGGCCAGTTAGCCCATCATGATGAATTCATCAGGAATTAACCATGATAGTTTCCAGGGGGAACCACGAGGGGGTCGACCTGGTTGGGAATATTGCTAGAAATGGGATTTTCAGTCTCCATTACTAACAATCCTTTTCGCCCCTCTTAATTCGGTTGAATTTGTTTATGTTTCTTAACTTAGAACTACAGTACTTATAAACTGATTTGGAAAATTATTATATATATCTTTATTTGAAAGATTGTACTTTCACGATGCAGGTATTGGAGGAGACTTAGACAATCTTATTATGATCAGAGAGACGGTATGTATTCTGAAGAAGTCCAGAGTTTCCAGAACTGGTGTGTTTGCACGAAATGAGTTTGGAAAGCCCAGGAAGAAAGATATGTATGTGAGCATAAAGGTGTTTGGTACTTAGTTCTCTCTACCTACCCCGCAGGGAATTTACCATAGAGATAAATAGATGTACTTTCAGATATGGTCTCAAAGAAATTTCATGAAATTCGGCTCAGTAGTTTGGTTTTAAATTAATATAATTGGTTCATGGTTGTGATTACACTAAAAAATAATTAGAGTTTTATTATTTAAGGAACTTCCGAAAACAGTTCTCAATTTATATTTGCTTTTTTTTACGTTTATATTTTAAACGATACCTTTGGTTACTCTGTACCGATTCTGGATAATTCTATTAAAATTAATTTTGACAAGTCATTGTTGTTTTTTTTTTAAGGAGTGAAATCTATATTGTTTTGAAATAAGAATAATTTATTACGTTGCACCGTCAATTATGTTTTCTGTTATTCCTGTCTGCAGTCGACTGGCTGATAACGCCAGATGGTGTTAAGTCCGCCATTTATATTATACTATCTAGGTGTATTAAAGTACAATAAATAAATAAATAGTCAAGTTTATATTAATTCAATTAGTGTGATGTGGAACAATGAGTGGGTAGAAGGAAATACTTCTGCCTTGGAAACGGAGGTATGACAACGCTAAATTAGTCTACTCGTGACCTCGAAACGTCATCATCATCAAATATAAGCCTTCAACTGTCCACTGCTGAACAGAAGCTTCCCCCTTGAGGGGTTTCGCCAGTAGTTGCCATGCTTGGCAGGCGGATCGGCAACCGCAGTTAGGCTTTGGAGATGTTTTAAGAGGGACTCTGCTGCTCATCCCTCGTCTTCCCTTAGTCGCCTCTTACGACACCCACGTGCAAGGGGTGGCATATTCTATGCCGGGGCCACATGGCGACCTTAACGAGTTTACCGGGGGAAGTGATTGTTAGTAATGGGGGGTTAGTCCCCATCGCTATGAATATACCTCATATCAGGTCGACCTCCACGCTGTTCCCCTTGGAAACTATTGTAACTAATTTATCGTTGAATTCGTCATAATGGGCTAACTGACTTGCCTTTTCATTCTTACCAATCATCTCTCACTGGTGCCCCGCTAGTGTATACCGATAGCGCAGGCGGGGTTACCATTTCATTATCATCCATAAAAAAATCGAGTTTATCTAAATCGTGTTAATTCTGATCTCTTTAAAAACAGTAATATTTACTTTTTAGTATGGTTACTTTTCATTCCAATATCAGGGTAAGAACAGGTAAACTGGTTATAAAACATACGTACGTTTACCAGAGGGAGACTTTGTACAAAAGTCGATTTCTTGGGTACCTCTGTCTCATTCGTGTTTCTACCGTGAAGCAGTTGTGTTTGCATGGCTGCGTTTCGGTTTGAAGGGTGGGATATGGCGTGAATTTACAGGGTACAGAGGAATAACACCTGAGTCCTCAGGAATGGCAACGCATGGGGGGTATCATGTGCGATACAGTATATTCTATCATGTCCATGGTATTGCTCATGTCTATAGACGACGGTTGCCACTTTCCATCAGGTGGGCCGTCTGCCATTCTAAGTTGTATAAAAAAAAATATAAAAACATACGTAGTCAGCCACCTGGTGGACATGGTAATGGATAGGCCATTATCCTTCTTTTATTGTAAGGGACCCTTGCTCAATAGTGCATGATAATGTTATTTTTCAAAATGTGCATCCAGTTTATTACATTCCATGTTCTGAGGGCTTACCATGAAATGTTTTCCGAAATTTCGGGACCGAACGAAGCACAAATTTGATGTTAAAATTACATAATACATGCCGTTTGGAAATATTAAAAATGTTAAAATGTTGTTCCTTTGGACTTTTATGATAGGATGTATGACGAACGAAATGTTAAATTCCATTTATTGATCCGATTTTGGTATAAGCAAAAACACGAAATTGAGTCTGAAATTTCGGAATTTCATTTCATGGTAGACCCGCTGTTTTAGATTTTTATAATGTGAATGGCTTTGGAAAACATTATTTATTTTTTCTATGTATTTAGCAGACTTCGAAAAGGCGGTTTTCAATTTAGTTGTGTGCCTTTTATGCTTGTTACCTCATAAACTGAGTTGTGGCCATTTTGTGTTACTATGGCACACGCATGGAAGAAGTAAATTGTTGTATATTTCGCTTTTTGATTGTTCTTTTGTTTTTCTTTCTTTTATTGTGCTTGTATTCTGTATTATGTGTATGTTTGTATTGTTATTTGTGTGCTGTAAGAAATGAATTATCCATCTATCTCATAATTCAGCCAGTTGTAAAGTGATTTAGAGAATTCTTTTTTTTTTATCAAAATCGTAGAAATTCTATCAAAATTGCTCGAGTAGTTTAGTTTTTAAATCAAAATGACTGGTTTTGTCACAATTAAAGTCGGTTTTGTTTAGTGGGGCACAATCTTAATTATAAATGTTTTAAATATTCAAATTTGATAGTACAATACGCAATTTGGGGGGAAGGGATTGTTAGTCATGCGGACTACAAATGTCATTGCTAGCAATATACCCTGTCAGGTCGACCTCCACGTGGTTCCCCCTGAAAACCATCGTGAATAATTCTTGTTCAATTCGTCACGATGGGCTAACTGACCTGCTTCATCCTCACCTATCAACCTTCACTGGTGCCCCGCCACGGTATGGCCATGGTAACCCCCCCCGCGCTATCGGTATACACCGATAGCGCGGGTGGGGTTACCATTTCATTATCAGCCATAAAAAAAAATACGCAATCTTATACATAAAATTTACCACAGACTATTTATTAAATTATTTCTTAAATTTATCTGGACTATTTATAATTGTGTCATATAATTGATATTTGAAGAATGACAACTCTCAGATAAGATAGAAAGTACGTGGGCATTAAGAACAAGGAATTACATAGAAGGAGTGATAAAATTATCAAATTATAGCAGGCTAGCGTATAGAAAATGTTATACGGTCATGTAACCCTACCAAGTTCAGATACAGGTTGTATACTTGCATACTTTCTACATAAACTGTGTCGAATATATAATCTAGTAATGTAAAATATGTCATTGATAAATAATTGACATATCAAACATTTTCTATACACTAGCCTACTATGAATGAGAACAATAGCAACTGATAGTATATGTTTTGTCCTCTTTTTACTAATTATATTTGCATAAGAAGAAAGAAGGCAACCATATGATTTACAGTTTTTATTTTATCATTCCTTCTATGTAATTCCTTGTTCTTAGCATGGGACCGCTCCAACTATGAAAATGTTTGGATGAATAATTTGTCATTTATTAAATTCTGGTAATCATTTAATAATTTATTAAATTCCGTTTATGAAAATTAGCTGAGATATGGATAGTAAGTACTCTTTGTTATACCTTCAGATGTTAGTTGTCTTGGTGATTGTATGTTACTAATTTATTATTAGTTTTATTATAATATTTGAAATTCATAATCGGGACTTAAGGTAAGGTAACAATACTAAATTGGACACGAACTAGATGGCGCTAGTATCGAGCCTTGTGGTTTTTGTTGATTATTTTGTAATTAAAAATAATTTGAAGGAAAATTTTTAAATTGGCGAGTGATTATCTTCATATATTATTTATTTATTATTATAATGCGTACATAATATAAAGTTGAATGTACAATGTTCTTATGATAAGTACATGAAGCCCTCTTTGGGTGCAGCAAAATTATATTGATAGGTAGCTAATATACATACATTAATGTCAATTTAGAATAAACAAAATCAACAACAATTTAAAATATCATAAAAATAATTTGAAGTCAGTCTAGTTATTTAGGTATATAATAGTTTATCAATGTGTGTGTGTGAGTGAGTGTGTTGGACCCTATGATTTAGATTCAATTTATCGTATTTCAGTAGCCCAATCTTTCAATTTGTATACGTTATTTTGTATTATAACATATACGTATAAAAATTAATTATAATAACTTGATAACCCTCTTGGAAGTCAATTACTAATTTGGTGCTGAATAGTTTTACTAAAAAAATTTAAATTTTAAATGTAATTGTGAGACCACAGATAAGAGGGCATGAGAACATCACGCGGCGGTGTCACGTGACAGGCGCATGAGCTCATATGTTATATCATTGGGAGCAGTTTGCGTCTGAATAGTCAACCCCGCATACATCCTGAGATTCATCTATGGATTTTTTTTACAACACAGGGGGCAAACGAGCGTACAGCTCATCTGATGGTAAGTGACTACCGCCGCCCATGGTCACCCACAACACCTACGGCATTGCAGGTGTGCTGCCGGCCTTTTAAAAAGGAATATGCTCTTTTCTTGAAGGTTATGTTGTCGTATCGGTGAATCTATGGATGGTTACGTCATGTTACTTTTTAATTTTCTATATTAGCCGGACACATTGACTTCGTAGCCACCTTAATGGTAAGTGATTATAAGATCTATCTATGTGGGTCGCAGGTTCAACGCAAGATTGCATCTAACTTGCGATCTTCATTGTACCAGCACTTATATTTATTTATTTATTTATTTATTATAAGTTACAATAACAGTTTGCAAACAGAAATGAACCATTAAAAAAAAAAACAATACAAAAATGTATCAATACGCAGTTTGCCAACCTTACATTGTAAACATCATTTAACACTAAGTTACAAGTAAACGTTTTAACATTTTTATAGATGTACATTACATTACGGATTACAATTATGAACTTATTCTATCCAAAAAAAAAAAAATCCAAATTTATTCCATCTCAAAACCATACAACGACCTCTTAAACCCAATAGTACTCTGATGAAAGATATCGATTTTTTCGCTAATTTTGTTATACAATTGACACATCCGATGAATGGGATTATTATGTGAGACATTATTATTGGTGGATGAAATACCGAATAGCCGAGGATGTCTGAAAGAATGCTTACACGCAATCAAGTTCAGAGAAGCTGTTAATGATTCTTTCAATAATCCATTTGCATTCCTAGAAAGCCAGATCACCAATTCTACGCCTCGTTTCCAAAGGTAAGAATCCAAAATACTTCATACGTTCCTCATAATCACGTAAATTTTGTTTTAAATGAAATTTCCTTGTAATGTAATGAAGGAAACCAGCTTATATAAACACTCCCGCCACTTTTGAAGAGTTCAAGCTACTCGTATATTTTTTTAATGAATTCTTGTGGTAAGCAGTTACCGTAGCCTGTATGGACGCCTGCATTACCAAGAGCATTACGCGCGCGTTGCCGACCCTGAAGAAACCTCTTTACCTCTATTTGAAGAACCTCATGCTGTAGTCTCTTGGAAAAACCTTGGCAGGGAGTTTATTCCATAACATTAATTACGTTATTAGATCAATTATCATCACCATCGGAGGTCATTCCATAACCTGAGAGGTTGGGGAAGGAAACATCTCTGAAACCGCGCTGTACGCGACCATCTTGGCTCTAAAGTATGAAGATGAACTCCATGTCTATGGCGAGCCGTTCGATGGTAGAAAGCGGCCGTGGGTATTATATTTAACAAGTCCTTTGAGTACAGTTTGTTGTCCGTTGTCTGGAAACTAAGACTATTATCCATACATTGATTGGTCAAAAAAGGTAGAAGGCTTGGATTATAGTTGGATTGATCTATTACCATAAAATTAAACAAATTCAAATTTTTCGTAAAATATATAATAAATAACCTAAAACATTTAATTACTTTTAAGTTTACAATAATAATAAATATAGGCGAAGGATTGGCATATATCGATAGAACCAGTTCTAGTCACAGCCGACACCCTAAAAAAATCAAGTCTGCTAAAGTCAAAGCTTAGCTTTAGATTATACGCACAAGTTGGCTAAATATTATTACGATTCAGACCTTAGACAAATAGCTCTGAATAAAGATATTGACATAAGCGTTAGGACAATTGAATTTTGTCTGTAACGTTAAGCTAAAAAAAAAACATAAAAACGATGATAAAATTTCATAGTTTGTGTACATTTCATTTAATTAAAACAATGACCTGATCGTTCTATATATATATATATATATATATATATATATATATTGTTATTATCTCTAAAGTTTAGTTTTTTTTTTTTTTTTTTTTTCTTCTAACTGTAAGTGTTGTTGGCCGCAGATGGCCTTTACAACTTCACCGAACGCGTGTGTGCAGGGGCGAGTGCGGATGGCACTCCAAGCCCGCGAGAGGGGAGCGACAGAGGTGTCGACTCTTTCTAATGGACTGCGGCGTGCGCCCGAGGGCGCCTAAGTGGCTCGAACCTCGGCTCGGGCCGCCGCACTTCGACCCCCGTCGAGGGACGGTGGGTCGGTGGAGCGATCGGGGGAACGAGGAGACGCCGTGGACGGCGCACTTTCGGGCGTATATCGAATATTCCGCGAGCGCGAACCGGGTGTTATGAGTCTTCGCCCCCGCCGGCGGGGACGGTGTGTGCGGTGTGTTGGTGTGATGGTTGCGGGCCCAAGGGACGAGAGTTCCGCGGTAGTTGGGGAGGACGCGTTTGCCTTAGTTATGGAATCGTCGGGGTCTAAGAGTGCGTGCCTCGGGCGACGACGTCTAAATGTGACGTTCACTCTCGGGGTGTACGAGCCCGCCTTGACTATCAGCGGGTTCGGGTGGGATTCGGTCGCAGCGAAGTAGCGTCGAGACGCTTCCTTCATGTACTGCTTAATGGAGGGGATCTTGAGATCGCGGTGAAGGTCCGCGTTGCGTACGAACCACGGAGCGCCCGTGATTAGTCGCAGACATTTACTCTGCACCGCCTGGAGGCGCTGCAGGTAGGAGGGAGCTATGTGGGTGAAGACGACGCTAGCGTACGTCATCACCGGTCTTATGCAGGCTTTGTACAGTGTTAGCTTCGCGTTGAGCGAGAGCTTGCTGTACTGATTTAAGAAGGGATGGAGGCGACCCCGTATAAAGTTGGCTGTCGCCCGGATTTTCTTGATGTGTGGTGCAAACGTCAGTTTTGCGTCGAGAGTGACACCGAGGTACTTAGTCCTCGCGACCCAGGGAATGGGTGTGTCGAACATCCTAATCTGATTGGGAGGGGACAGATTGCGGTTCACCGTGAAGAACACGGCGGCGCTTTTGTCTGGATTGACTTCTATGCGCCATTTTCTGAACCATTGGCCCAGCTCGTCGGCCGCCCTCTGAAGGCTGTTGCCCACCAGGGCGGCCAACGGACTGTCCACGTAGAGTGCTGTGTCGTCAGCGAAGAGGGCGAGTCGCACTCGGGGCTGGCGTGGGATATCGTTGGTGTACAACGAGAAGAGGGTGGGCGAGAGGACGGCGCCCTGCGGGACGCCGGCTCTGATCGGTCGTGCGCTGGAGCGCGCGCCGTTGACGCGGAAGCGATAGGTTCTGTTCGACAGGAAGGCTCGTATGATGTGCACGAGCCTGTCCGGCACTCCCAGTTTGTGCAGCTTGTAGACTAAGCCGCTGTGCCAGACTTTGTCGAAGGCCTTCGCCACGTCGAAGAACAGGACACCGGTGGCCCCTTTGGGCTTATAGTGTCGGGCCTCTAGGATGTGTTCCACGAGGCGGTGAACCTGATGAACAGCTGAGTGCTTGGCTCTGAAGCCGAACTGTTCATCGATCAGTATGCCCTCGGACTGTAGCCAGTCTTTCAGGCGCGCGAGGATGAGCCTCTCATACAGTTTCCCCAGCGAGCTGAGGAGGCTGATGGGGCGGAAGCTGGAGGGGTGGGACCTGTTTTTCCCCGGTTTGGGGAAACCTATCACGTCGGCCTCTTTCCAAGCCTCCGGAAAGATGGCATTGGAAAGGGCCGCGTTGAAGATGGCTACTAGGAGTAGCAGAACGCGTTCGGGCAGGCTCTTGAGGAGTCTGTTCGTGATTCCGTCGGCGCCGGGCGCCTTGCGGGTCGTGGACTTCTTTATGAGCGTTTGCACCTCATCGAGGGTAACGGGGGGGAGTGTGGTAGTGGGTGGGATCGACATTATCCGCTCTACCTCCGATTCTACCTCCTGCAAGTGACCGTCCGGCACCGGAAGGGTGCTCGGTGAACATTGGGCTTCGAGGCTGTCGGCTAAGCATTCAGCCTTGTCCTCGTCGAAAAGGGCGGGGGTATCGTTCTCTCGGACCAGTGGCGGTAGGTCCGAGTAGTCTTGGTCTGTTTTGAGAGATTTGGCTGCTCGCCAGTACGCGGTGTTGCTGGGGGTGAGCTCCCTAGTGAAGCTGTCCCACCTGTCTCGCCGAAGTTCCGCCATGCGTTCCTTTACGTCACGTTGTAAAGTTCGCAAGCGGATTCGGTTTTGCTCTGATGGATAGCGATCGTAATATCGCGTGGCCGCGTTCTTCGCGCGCAGCAGAGCCCTTGCGTCATCAGGTAGGTTCCATCTGCGGTCTCCCGTGTCCGGAACCTCCCTGGAGCAGTCCTTGACTGCCGACTGCAAGTGCTCTGTGAGCGCTCCTATGGCAGCGTTAGTGTCGTCTGCCGTCTCGATGATGTCGGGGATGCGGTCCAGTGCCGGAGTGTCGATCGACTCGAGGACTTTCTCGAGCCGGCTCCAGTCTGTGACCGTTTTGAGTTTCGGCGCCCCGTCAGGTGGCGGGCCGAGAGTGACTACGACGGGGCGGTGGTCTGAGGTCAATTCGGCATGGATCTCCAAAGAACTCAGCCTCAGAGCTATGTTCTTTAGCAGGGCCAGGTCGAGAATGCAGGGCTGGTGCCGAGGGTTTACTGGATAGTGGGTCGGATGAAGCGGTGGCAGAATGTCGAACTCCATGGAGTGCGAGAGCCTCTCCAGGGTGTTTCCATTCGTGTTGGGACGAGCACAGCTCCAAAGTGTGTGCTTGCTGTTGAGATCTCCGGCTATTATAACCGATTCTCCCAGGTCCAGAAGGGACTGGAGGTCGGCGCGGAGGATCCGTTTGGTGGGAGGTAAGTAGGCCGATACGAGATAGATCGGCCGGTGGTCGGTCATCGCTAGGAGGCATACCGAGGCTTCGATGTTTTCGAGCGGAGGCGTGTCGATCGGGATGCATTGCAGGGACCTTCGGTAATAAATGAGCGTTCCGCCGTCCTTGGTGACGCGGTCGTCTCGCTTGATAAGATAATTGGCGATCCTGGGATCGCGCATCGAGGGTTTCAGGAAGGTCTCCTGCACGAGGAGAACGTCCACCTGATGGTCGGTGAGAAATTTGTGTACCTCGTCTTTTTGATGTTTCAGTCCGTTGGCGTTGAAAAACGCCAACTTAACTGACCGAGGTTTGCACCTTTTGGCCCTTAAGTCCATAATTTAGGCTTCGAAGTTTAATATGGCGACTACGACGCCGATATGCTCGCAGACGGCTGCGAGTCTGTCTTGTGGGGCTGTAATGGTCCTCAGTTTGGAGGCCAGTGTGGTAATTTCGCCAGCGTCGATGGAGCTGGCGAGCTTCGCTACGAGGGCGAAGTCGGCTGCGAAGCCGGAGCCGCCGCTCGCTTTTGGTTGTGGGGCGGGGCGGGGTGGTGGCGGAGAGGCCACTATCTTGGCCAGGGTGGGCGCTGCAGGATGAGCGGGGGTCGAGGGGGTCGCTTTGACGACCGGAGGTCGAACCCACGCGTTTTTAGGCGGTGGGGGCGGCGCAGCGGCCGGCTGCGGGGCTACGGGTGGTGCAGGGCGCGTGGCGCGGGATGACGGGGTCTTAGCGACCTGAGAGGTGGCCTTGTGCTGGCTTGGACGAGGGGCGCGGGGACATCCGCGATAATTGGCCGTATGGCCTTGGTTGCCGCAGAGCACGCAGCTCGGCGGGGTGGTGGTGCCGCTCTCGCGGGGGCACTGCTTGGTGCCGTGGTCACCCAGGCACTTAACGCAGCGCTCGCGCGCGAAGCAGTTGCGAGCGGAGTGGCCATATAATTGGCAACGATGGCACTGGCCAGGGTAAGACCGCTTGTTTGGCGGTTCGATTGTCAGGCCTGATATTAGACAGACCTGTTTGATATTGAAGATGGTTTTCCCCTCTGGGGAGAGGTCGAGGACTACCAGCACCATGTCGAGAGGTGCCTTGGTCCTAGATCTAATCATCCTGTGCACTTCGTGCACCGGGTAATTTTGGGCCCGAAGGTCCGCCAGGACATCCTGGCAGTCCAATTCGCGGGGGACTCCGCGGATCACCACCCGCAGGCGCTTTTCTTCCTCTAGGGCGTAAGTGTGGTACCCCACACTATTAGCCCTTAGGAAGGACGTGAGCTGGCGGTGGTCCGCTGAAGTGGGGACCACAACCCTGATACCCACCGAGGTGACCCTCGCGTGGGTGAAATTGATGCGCCTCTCCTTGAGGGCGCCGGACACTTTATTCCAGGCTGCTTTGTCCTGGATAATTATTGGGGGCGGTTTTTTGTCTCCCGCGTGATCGCGGGTCGCGGGAGCAGCGGTACGGACGGATGCGCCGTCGTTGGCGCGCTGGGTTTTGGGCGGGGGCAGATCGCGAGCCCGCCGCGTGCGTTTGGTGCGCTTGGCACCGACTACTACGAAGTCGTCCTCCGACGACGAGGAGTTGCCCGAAGGCGAATCGTCCTTGGGGGGGTCGGCCGGAGCGTCAAGCTCCATACCGGCCGGGGAAGAGGGACGGCTGGTCTCGCCTAGCTCTGCACCGGCGCTAGGCGAATCTGGGGGAATTTCCCCAGGCGATGGAGGGGCTGACAGCTCCCCGGTGTCCTCCTGAGTGGCGGACGCCGGCGAGGCGGGAGACTCGTTGTGCACCAGAGGGGTGCACTTATCTTCAAGGAAGGCCTTGATGAGGCCGGGACCGAACTTCGCCTCTATAAAGGCGAAGAACCGCGGGAGGTCTTCCTGCGTCAGCGACATGCTGGCACAGTCGACCCCCAGTAGGAAAAAATAAAAATTATTCTAATAAGATTATCACCCAACTGGAGTCGGGTGTAATTATATAAGAATAGTACTGAATTAAAAAAAAAAAAAAAAATTTAATCGCTATCAATTTTAATTAAAAGCTAAAAATTAAAATTAGTTGAAATAAAAATTTAACTACTAATAGGCCCTTGGAGTGTAGTCGAGATGGCGGGCGAAAGCCGCCGCTCGACGGTTTGTTTACCTCCCCGCCGCGAGGGGCAGGGGGGGTGTGTGCCTAACGGTTTTAACGGACGATGATGCAATGCAATAAGTAATTACTTATTATCCTAGCACGATACCTGTATTGTCTCGATACCGGGTGTCGATGTGTTGTTGCCTGCGATGGCAACCCGCTTATGTGTAGCGGCGCTAGTCGCCTGCACCGGCTGGGAGCCGGCGTGCAGCGCCTTCAGCACAGCAGTGCCTTCAGCACAGCACACCACCACACTGCAGTCCGGTGCACTACTCCACTCACTGCACTAGTCCACAACACAAAAGCACAAACACTTTCTAACACTGATTCGCGGAACGGCCGGCCGTTATGCTAACGCGAATCGCGGGAGCAGTTTCTCGAAAAAACGCGGCGAAGTAACCTAACTTCGATGGCGGTTAAACGATGATGATAATGATAACGAGGATGTTCGAATAACAACAATGGATTTGCGATTGCCTATGATGCCGCGTGCGTCACCGTCGGCCGTCGGAATAGGAATCCTAAAGTTTAGTTTTGGCTTGACAATCATAAATAGTAAATATTTATCTTTCCTTTTATGTTTACATTATCTTTTTCACTATTACTTCGTACGTGTAAATTTCGAAAGTAGGAAAATAAATTAAGTAAAACATACTAGATTTTAAGTTTACACATTTAGGATACAACTATGAAAATAGAGAGGTGTGCGGGGGGGGGGGGGGAGTGGATTGTTAGCAATGAAGTTTCACTGCGCTATCGCTTCTTAACAGTTCCTCCAGGATCTCCACGCAGTCCCCGATGAAGCCACCGTATTTATTATTTCTTGAATTCGTCACGATGTGCCTGAACTGACCTGCTTTGTCATCACCTATCATCATTTCATTTTGGCCCGTTATGAAAAAAGCTATTTAAAGTTGAATGAGTTAAGGGACCGCCTGAAAATTAGCGCTGTTTAGGTACATGTCGCTGGAGTTGTTTTGCTCTTTTGAGGGCAAAGCAATAAACTGAGTTGTGACCATTTTGTGTTACTATAGCACACGCATGAAGGAAAAAAGGCAATTGTTGTTTTATATATTTTGCTTTTTGTTTTTTTTTTTGTTTCTTTTTTTATTTTCATTATTTTGTCTCTTTTACTGTGTATTATGTGTATGCTTGTGTTGTAATTTGTGTGCTGTAAGTAATGTAAATACATTATCTATCTATCTATCTATATAGCAACGGCTGAGGCGGCTCATATTACCAGCAAAATGATTTTTTTTTTCTATTTTGATTTTCGTTATTTAGACTTGTCAGAGCGAGTATATATATACTGCTATTACTATTATACTCAGTCATTACCTGTCCATTGCTAAATAGGCATAGATAAACTTGCCTCCACCCTTGGGGAGTTTATCATAAGTCATTCTTTTTTCACGTTCGGCAGGTGTTTTGGTAACCACAGTGGTTTTGGTGATGTTTTAACAAGCTGCTGCCCGTCTCTCGATAATAGAATAGAAGAAGTGGTTTATCCTATGCCGGGACCACACGGCAAATAGTTTCATAGTGGTGAAAAAGTAACTATTACATTAAGGTATAAAGAAGCCAGAGGGAGACTTTATACAAAAGTCGTTTGCTTGGGTACCTATCTCTGTCCCATTCGTGTCTCAACCGTAAAGCAGTTGTGTTTGCATGGCTGTGTTTCGGTTTGAAGGGTGGGATATAGCGTGAATTTACTGAGTACAGAGGAATAATATCTGAGTCCTCAGGAATGGCAACGCATGGGGGATATCATGGGCGAAACAGTATACTCTGTTATGTCCATGGTACAGCTCATGTCTATAGGCGACGGTTACCACTTTCCATCAGGTGGGCCGTCAGCTTGTTTTCCATTCTAAGTTGTATAAAAAAAAAAAACTACAAACACAACATCATGGTTGATGGACCTCCCCAAACATCAAACATTCAAATGGTAAAGTTCAGCGTTTCCTTGTATATGTAATAGAATCCGTAATAAGAAATAATTCAAATTGTTATTTCTGAATTCAAACTACAAATAATTCAAATGATTTGTATTAATTAATATTTAATATTAAATCAAATTCATGATTAATTACTTCACTTTATTTTGATACGCTATAATAACTAAGTCTTAACTGACGTGTGTTTCCATACGTTTAGTTCCAACTCTTAACCGAAGCGTGTTTCCAGGGATGACTACGTAATATTGCTAGTCATATAAGGAAACTCAATTGCCCAGTGATTTATGGAGATAGCTATGGGAGATTCGCTGCATGATCGATTGGAATTGAGGATAGAAGGACAAAGTAACTGATATAATTCGCTTTCTTAGATAAACTGTAGGGGCAGTGGTGGACTAAATAATTCGAATAATCGATAATCGATGGGTAAAGTATTAAAAAATACGATATACGTACAAGTACAATATTGAACATTCAAAGCTTTTATTAATCGAGCATGTAACGTAATTTAGGATGGTGTTTAAAAAAAAATCTACTTTAATTATATTTTACTGAACTAGGTGTTATCTTGCGGAAGTCCATTATCATTTATCATTTCAGCCAATTATATTAGCCATGTATAATATAATCTCCGACTGCCATTTTGTCCACGCACGTTTTGCGATACAAGTTTCGCCTCTAAACGAAGCATCATCAGGCAAATTATTAAATCGTTGATCAGAACCTAGTGTTAACCGTTCGGGGCGCCCAAACTGCAAAAAAATTACCGATTTTAATGAAGTTTCTTTAAGATCAATCTATTTATAACCGACAGTGTTATGAGGTAATAAACATAAAAAAAAAATACAACCGGATTGAAAACTTCTTTTTTTTTAAATCGATTGAAAATGAAGAATATAATAAAGAAAATAGTAAATAAATAAAGATTATGATTCTCTAATATTCTGTAAATCAGTCTCCGGGCCAGTGTGTCCTGTAAACATAAAGGTATCCATTTTTTCCCATTTGTCTCTGTCTTTTGCTGTCCAGCGATACAATGAACCCGCAACCCTTTTGATGTCATCTGACTACCTTTTGTATTGTTTATCTCTTTTTCTTTTCATATATCATCACGGCGACCCGGTCCGGCTTCGTACAGGTAGACAGAGCTTTCAAAAATAATATATTTACCCTAACATAGGTTACCAGCTGATAATATAGATAGATACTCTTCATTGTTTAGTCCAAAAGATTACAATAGTAAACTTATGGGGGGAAAGGGATTGTTAGTAATGGGGTCAAATAGCCCTATTACTAGCAATATACCCTGTCAGATCGACCTCCACGTGGTTTCCCCCGGAAACCATCGTGACTAATTCTAGTTTAATTCGTCAGAATGGGTGTAACTGACCTATTTTCATCTTCATGTGTCATCCCTCACTGGTGCCCCGCCAGTGTATACCGATAGCGCAGACGGGGTTACCATACCATTATTATCCATTAAAAAAAATAGTAAACTTATAAATATAAACAATTACGAGAAATAATCACAATGAGAAAACAATGGAAGTCCTTATCTATATTATATATTATATAGCTTTCTATATTTCCAAAAATTATTTAAAAACAGTTGAATTCAAGTCAGTTGTTAATTGGAAACTTAATCCATCACTGCACAGTATAAAACAAAGTCGCTTCCCGTCTATCCATCCCTATGTACGCTTAGATCTTTAAAACTACGCAACGGATTTTGATGCGGTTTTTTTTAATAGATAGAGTGATTCAAGAGGAAGGTTTATATGTATAGTACATGCATAATATAGTTGAGAAACACTGATAATTTTAGAGGATTTTTTTTTATATAACTTAGAATGGCAAGCAAGCTTCCCCGGATCCCCTTACCAGCAAAAAATGGTAACCGTCGCCTACAGACATGAGTAGTACCATGGACATAACAGAGTATACTGTTTCACCCATGATACCCCCCATGCGTTGCCATTCCTGAGGACTCAGGAGTTATTCACTCAGGTGTTAGTCAGGTGTGCCACAGTAATACAAAATGGCCACAACTCAGCAAAAAGCTGAGTTGTGGCCATTTTGTATTACTGTGGCACACGCATGAAAAAAAATTTGTTACTCATTTTATGCATTCTGATTTTATTTTTGTTTTCTTTTTAATTTTTTGTACATGTATCTTTTTTTTTATCTTTTCTCACTTTGCATTTGTGTTACAGCACACAAACAGCAAAAGTGCTGTTTGTGTGCTGTAAGTAATGCAAATAAATTATTTATCTATCTATTCCTCTGTATTCTCATGCGATGTGATGTACTTGTAATGTGCACCCGTGCGAAGCCGGAGCGGGTTGCTAGTTACATTATACATTAATCATAGATATGTTTTACACGTACATTAAAATTCATTTAAATTCGTCCTGTTGTTTAAACGTGATTGAGTAAAAAGTATTGAAATATCTTTATAAATTTACACTATTATATTATTAGGAATTAGTTATAAGCGATGTCGTTAGCATTTGGCGTTCCATTGTTTCTGCCTACCCTAATGGGAGACAGGCGTGGCAAATATGTATGTATGTATGTATGTATGGAATTAGTTGTATTAGCACCACTGCTGAACATAAATTGGTAATATTGTCCCAACATTTTCTCGCTTCACATTTTAATAATTTTTATAACTATATTGTCTTTTTACCATAACTTTAAATAGGACCTCTTCATTACTAACTTGATCTTTCTAGCGCTGGATAAGGAAGGAATTACCTTCCATCCTTTTCCAGCGCTGCGTTTAAATGGAAGATATGACTGTCAAATTTTGGGGTTGAACTCCAAAACTATACTTGACTACTTCAAAAAGAAACTTGGAACCTTAACGTATAAGATTTAAAAAAAAAATACTAAAGATATCTAGAATTATTTCAAAATTAAAAAAAGAAAAAAGTTAAATAATCGGAGAAACGGTACGTTGTAAAAATGTAAAATCACTCAACACAAGACTTGCGAGTGAGCGTAATTAAAAATATGTTTTTTTTTTTTTTTCAAAAGTGTTCATAATTATTTCTGATAGCGTAGCACTAACGAGCAAGCCTAACTAGTGACCCGTGCCATAACGAATGCCTCGTTATTTCACCACGATATCATTTTATATGTAAATTTTTTTTTTTTAATTCATAATGTATGTAACTTTTTTTTGTTGTCAATAAATGTTTTCTTTCTTTCTTTATTTTCTATTAGTTTTATTTTTTGAACTGCAACGCAACGTGTAAGAAGTAATATTTTTTTTTACAACACAGGGGGCAAACGAGCATGCGGCTCACCTGATGATAAGTGACTACCGCCGCCCATGATCACCCACAACACCAGCGGCATTGCAAGTGTGCTGCCGGCCTTTTAAAAAGGAATATACTCTTTTCTTGAAGGTTATGTTGTCGTATCGGTTCGGAAATACTTCTGCTGGAAGTTTATACCAAAGAATAGTTGTGCGTGGAAGAAAGTGCCTTGAAAAACGCACGGTGGAAGACCGCCACTCGTCCAGGTGGTTGGGATGAAACTTTAGTTTATGGCGGGTTGTACGGTGGTGAAAATCAGCAGCAGGTATCAATCCTGTATATTCTACCTGCTATTTGTTACATAGTTTTGAGAGCTTTCGACTCAGTTGGTTAGTAAACTAATAATTTAATTATATATTTATTTAGGCACAGCAATACCAAAAAAATTTAGTCGACTCTCATATGTAGCTTACGCTTTATGCCAAGCTTTGTCCTGAAATAACGAAGGAAGAGCCGTTGAATAGTTAAAGTTTTTTTTTTTTATACAACTTAGAATGGCAAACAAGCTGACGGCCCACCTGATGGAAAGTGGTAACCGTCGCTTATAGACATGAGCAGTACCATGAACATAACACAGTATACTGTTTCGCCCATGATACCCCCCATGCGTTGCCATTCCTGAGGACTCAGGTGTTATTCCTCTGTACCCAGTAAATTCACGCCGTATCCCACCCTTCAAACCGAAACACAGCCATGCAAACACAACTGCTTCACGGTTGAAACACGAATAGGACAGAGGTACCCAAGCAATCGACTTTTGTACAAAGTCTCCCTCTGGTATTATTTTATATATTTATAAAGTTTTTTTTTTATATATTTTCCAGTACCAGAAAGTCCTCTATATAGGCCAGTGCTGTAACAATAAGTTATGTCACTTAGTTTAAAAAGAAAAAGACCGTGTGTTTATATAGTGAAGGTATAAAATTGTTAAGTTACGTTATAGTTGTGCCACAAGTATATTAAAAATATAATGCACGAGTTTGGTCTGAAATAGAATAGAAAACATTTTATGTATTAAATTAGACTGGAATACGCTCGACTTCTGTGCTAAATTTTATTAAAATTTGTCTAACCGTTTGAGTAATAAATATCTAAACATCTTCATGATGTGAAGGGATTGTTAGTAATAGCGACTAAGGGTCCTATTGCTAGCAATATACCCAATCGGGGGGAAAGGGATTGTTAGCAATGGAGTTTGACAGCCCCATAGCTAGCAATATGCCCTATTAGGTTGACCTCCGCGTGGTTCCCCCTGGAAACCATCATGAACAATTCTTGTTGAATTCGTCACGATGGGCCAACAGACTTGCTTCATCCTCACCTATCATCCTTCACTGGTGTCCCGCCAGCGTATCTCGATAGCGCATGTGGGGTTACCATTCCATTATCACCCATTAAAAAAATATACCCAGCCAGGTCGACCTCTACGTAGTCCCCGCAGGAAACCATCGTACTGAATTACAAATGTATTCATCACGATGGACTGAGATCCTTCACGGGCACCAGCGTATACCGATAGCGCAGGCGAGGTTACCATTCCATTATTGTTCATAAAAAAAAAGTACGTTATACTATGCAATATACTGGATAAATTTTAGAAAAATGGAATAATCTAGAGCATATTCCTTTTTAAATGACCGGCAGCACACCAGCAATGCCGTTGGTGTTGTGGGTGACCATAGGCGGCGGTAGTCACTTACCATCAGGTGAGCCGCATGCTCGTTTGACCCCTGTGTTAAAAAAAAATCTAGCTCTTTTTCGATAGCTCGAAAACCTAACTAAAAATAGCAATAGAAAACATTTTTCATCATCACCTATCTTCCTTCACTGGTGCCCCGCCGGTGTATACCGATATCGCGGGTGGGGTTACCATTCCATTGTCACCCATTAAAAAACTTTCACATTTTTAATACAAATAAGAAGCGAGATAGTACAATACAATATATCATGTAACTTATAAATAGAACGTTAACAAATTTAAACTGTGTAATTCTGCTGTTTGTCAACTATTTAACCCAACAAGTGCCTCGCCGGGTAATCAATCAGCGAGCACATTATCTGAACTGCACAAGTTCCGAGTTGGAACCTTTGCAGGGCCCACTCGCGGTTTTTGAATAATTCCGTCCTGTATCAAACGGCCAAAAGTTCCCCACTTTGCAACTACGCCAGGGCTCTGGTATCTTTGGGAACTTAACCGCTGTTGTTCAAGTTTAAATTGTAAAGCTTACTCGTAAGTATTAGGTTTTGGAAGACAGAGAATTTAGATGCGTTTCGCTATTTCAACAATTTCTGTACCATAATAATTCCGGATATGAAGGACCTGAAATACGTTGAAGCGTGTCGATGAATGCTATTTGTTTAGGTTTGATTAAAACAATGATAATAAATATGTTATGAAGAAGTTTGAAAGGTGAAGAAAAAACTGACAGTCCACCTGATGGAAAGTGGTAACCGTCGCCTGTAGACATGAACAGCACCATGGACATAACAGAAACACTCTAATACTTATGCTTTGCATCACAGTGTTTCTGAACGACAACACTTCGTGTGTTGTCGTTCCTAAGGACTGCAGACCTCTGTCCATACATACATCTCTTGCTTCATTCATTCTTATAACTCATTTTACCTAAGTTTCCAGAAAAATTTGTCTCTTTCCTCGAATAGTACACGACCAAGTTGACCCTGTAAGAGCAAAACTTTGTGTAGAACCTCTGCTCTTATTTGATGGAGTGATAACCTCAAATGCATTGCAAAAAGTCAGTGGATGTAGGTGGCTCAGGACCGTTTCTTATTGCAGTCTATGGGGAGGCTTATGTCCAGCAGTGGACGGGTAATGGCTGAAATGTTGATGATGATGAAAGATTAGTCCAAATGTACATTGATACTTGCGCTCTTTTACTTTCGCTTCGTAAATATATGTATTTTATCATTTCATGTGACATTCTTTCCACGTGCTCAAACCAACATAGCTATATCATGAAACAGGTACTAATGCGCTCTATTTTTTTATACAACTTAGAATGGCAAACAAGCTGACGGCCCACCTGGTGGAAAGTGGTAACCGTCGCCTATAGACATGAGCAGTACCATGGACATAACAGAGTATACTGTTTCGCCCATGATACCCCAATGCGTTGCCATTCCTGAGGACTCAGGTGTTATTCCTCCGTACCCAGTAAATTCACGCCATATCCCACCGTTCAAACCGAAACACAGTAATGCAAACGCACTTTTTGGATAGGGCCACCCAGCAGGATGAAATATACTTTACGAACTATGCTCATACCTACCTAAATATACATAAAAAAATCATAAAGATCGCTCGAGCCGTTTTAGAGGAGTTTAACCACAAACACTGTTATACGAGAATTTTATTTACAAGGTTTAACTTTAACAGGTAAATTTTTGATATTTTAGGTCAGAATATATTTATTTTCGTAAGAATATTTATTCATTTTTTTTTAATAAAACTAGTGTAATAATAACACTGTATTCTTTAATAATTTAGCCTTTTTTAGATTAATATTTTTTTTTAATATCGGTTAAGTAATTTTAAATTTATTCATTACAAATAAATAAATAAACATATAAAAAAATCTCTCTATACTCTTAATCAATTATGAAGAGGTGAAGAGACTCAAAGAAAATCGTAGTGAATGGCAAGAGCTCCACCGACAAGAGTGCAGCTCTTAAATAGGATAGATAGACAGATAGATACTCTTAATAATAAATACTACATCTGTATTTAACTTACTGTCAGAATATTGATTCGTCGATCGAGAATCGAACTCCGCTCCTTATCTTCTACACCTAATTAGACTAAGACGGTACATAGAAGATAATAAATCTCCTTGTTATACTCGTAGATAACAAGGCTGGTATCAAGTAATTTGATTGTAAACCGCATAGGGCCAGATGCGGGTGTCAGACATGACATCTTACAAGACGGGGCAGCCTAAATAATACAGGGCAAGCCCCAGTTAGACGTAGGTATAGTATATATATACATATACACATAATCGGGACTTAATGCGATATAATAGCTTTTACTTGGAGTCACTTTGCGTGAATCAGAAAATCAGAAACGAGGATATTTGCAAAAGTACAAAAATAATCGACATAGCCCGAAGGATACGCAAGCTGAAACAGTTCTTTATGGCAGTCTATAGGGAAGGCTAATATCGAGCAGTGGACGGATAATGGATATAACGGATAATATATATATATATATATATATATATATATATATATATATATATATATATATATATATATAATGTAATAGGTAAATTATCACAGTTTACTTCAATGATCGCGTTAAATCCCGTCTACTATAAAACAGAAAACTTTATATGTATGTTTATTAATTTTTTTTAAATTGATTAATTTATTTTATTTAATTATAAATATCTGTGTGAGTAGTAATTAATATAAAAAATACTGTAACAATGTGAATAAGAATACATATTTAATTTCCAACAAAATGTGTTCTTGAATGTACTTTTTTCATGCGATGAAAACTCACTTACCTCCATTACACCTGGCTAATGCTTAAGCCAGTGTAACTTTAAAATTACGACAAAAATCCCGAGATATACCCACACATAGTGGTATAATAAAAGTGTACAACAACTTTGTGAAAACAGGCGGTTTACGACGCGGAACTTCGGACGCGTACGGGAATGTATTGCGTCGAACTGGATGCTACTGCTGCGTTTCGATTCATTATGTTTCACCTTTAAATAAATTTAAACTCCCACAATATATTTATTAATACTGTACGCCTTTTTTATACAACTTAGAATGGCAAACAAGCTGACGGCCCACCTGATGGAAAGTGGTAACCGTCGCCTATAGACATGAGCAGTGTCATGGACATAACAGAGTATACTGTTTTGCCCACGATAACCCCCATGCGTTGCCATTCCTGAGGACTCAGGTGTTATTCCTTTGTACCTTATAAATTCACGCCATATCCCACCCTTCAAACCGAAACACAGCCATGCAAACACAACTGCTTCACGGTTGAAATACGAATGGGACAGAGGTAGCCAAGCAATCGAATTTTGTACAGTCTCCCTCTGGTAAACTTCTAAAAGCGTATGATTAAAATGTGTTGTTATTAATATATTAATATAATTAAAGATCTGAAAATCCGACAATCTGGACAAGCTAATGGTTGTAGGCAAGATAGAGGGAAAAATACCACGCGGACGATCTCCTAGTCGATGGTCGGACCAAGTAACCGCCGTTACGGGACTGTCAACTGCAGTTGCCCTGCGGGAGGCTGAAGACCGTGCGAAATGGAATAACATCATAAGAGAGGCAACAGACAACTTTCAAGGACACGACCTCCAGTAATGAAGTGGAAGAAGAGAGAGAGAGATAATAAAAGATAAAGTTTGGAACGATACGTGGATGTACATATATATGTATTTCATTTTTTTAACAAACCAGCAGCTAGAAAATTTCATAATAAAAAAAAACAGTAAAGACAAAAAGCCCATTATAGATTTTCACAAGTAAAAACAAGATTTAACTAAATGCACAAGACATCGTCAATACTTACAATCGACTTAATTAAACTTAGAGTAACAATATTACAGTAGTAGACACGTTACAGGGAGGCAGTTATCTCCTATACTTATAATAAATCTGTAGAGAGGTCAATTCTGTACATGAAATATATTTCCAAAATAACTATCAGGCGGTGATTAGTGATCGATACTGATGCCGAAAATGCAATCAGTAAAATTTTTGTCTCTCTATCTGTATATTCGTTATAGAACCAAAAAATTACTTGACGGATTTTAACGAAACTTGGTACAATTATTCTTCATACTCCTGGGCAGGTTATAGTATACTTTTCATCATGCTACGATCAATAGGAGCAGGGCAGTGAAGGTAAATGTTGGGAAATGTTTGTTCCGCCTTCTTAAACGAATATATTTATATCACCTCTGTAACAAGGATGCCATCTGTATAATGGTATATTCCACTGAACCAATTTATTAAGCCACGAATAGGGTTTCCTTTTGTATTTGTTTCATATTAATTTTGTGATTTATTTATTTATTTATTCATTAGTACATATATGTGTACATGGCGGACTTAATGCTAAAAGCATTCTCTCCCAGTCAACCATAGGGAAGTGTCAGAATACTCGAATGCGATTGTTTTTCTTTGCTGAGCGAAACTGTTATAATGAAGCGAAATCCACTAATAGATGAACGATTCTACGCGCGTCTACTCTCTAATGTAATCCCCACATCGATTCCATTCTAATCTATTGCCAGTCACAATTAGATACCGCAATCTTGAAAACAACAATTAGATATTAGGTTGGAAATGCAATCGTGTAAGCATTACATTGATACACTAATATGTATATTTAAACATACTAGTCGCTATCAACCTGATAAACCGATTATAATATTAATCCCATGTCGTTTTAGTTAATGACTAGACATTTCCCGCGGCGTTGCCTGCTTCTATGTAGTTCCCGTATATCATTCCAATTGGAACTCTTCGTGAATCAGGTCTTATATTGTATTATATACTTAAATGATAATATGTAATACCTACATAAAGTTTCAACCAATTCAACTGATCGGTTATTTTATAGCATTTCATATGTGATTCTTTAGTTTGATATAATTTTTTTATTTGTGAATCGATTGAAATAAAACAAACACTAAATGTTAAGTGGAGCAAACCGCAATGCATTAGTGAAAATCGCATTTAAATCGGTTAAGCTGTTTCTGAGATCAGCGTTCACAAAAGTACAGAAAAACCGACATACAGACAAATAGACAAAAAATCTAAAAATAATTGTTTTGTGTTCAATTGCGTTTATAAAGCCCCTGTATAATAGTTTTTCTTATATATCTTCCATGTACAGACAGCGACCAGTTATAATTTTATTACATGTATTGATATTGATATTTGATAACGCAAACATGAACCTTCTATTCTACTAGTTGTTCGAATATGCTAAATATCTACCTACCAATCAATTCAAAATTTGACGTAATTAAAAAAAAAATTAAAAGAAAATTTTAAATTCGGACCAACATGTTCGAAATATTTCGTCTCCGTGAATCTTCACGGCAAGTCTCCGACGCAGTTGATGGGAACTAATGTTGCAAAGCTTTTAGTCTTTCCCTCGCGCACCACGCCCCCATCCTTGCCACCTGTCGTAGCTACCAACAATCCTCATTATGCATTACACAACTGTTATATTGTTGCCTTTTTGTAAACTTTAAAAAGAGAAGTTTAACGTCGGTGCACAATTTGATATGAATTTAAAATTCGAAGCGCGGGCTTTTTTAAAAATAGAAGCGATTAACAACTTTTTAAATTTGTACATTATTAGCACTTGTTCATAGATAAAGAATTCATTTTAACACGCTAGAACTTAAAGTGCTTGCATTGCAGTGCGGTTTCAAAGCAGTTTTCTCTCGTGAACTCTGGAATGAGGTCTCTGCCGAAGTTTTCCCTAGAGACTACAGTATAAGGTTCTTCAAAAAGGACATATCAAGTTTTTCAGGGTCGTCAACGCGCACGTAATACCCCTAGTGTTGCAGGCATCTACAGGCTACAGTGACAGTTTACCATCAGACGGGCTGTATGCTTGTTTGCTACTTTCGTGATATAACAAAGGCACTGAAAGAGGCTCTAGGTACTGATCTTAATCTATGAATGAGTTATTATAGTTAACATTATTTTTACTTTGTTCCTATTCCGGTTTTTTTTAATGGATGATAATGGAATGGTAACCCCGTCTGCGCTATCGGTGTACACTGGCGGGGCACCAGTGAGGGATGATAAGTGAAGATGATGCAGGTCAGTCAGCCCATCGTCACAAATTCAACAATGAACCAATCACTATGGTTTCCAGGGGGAACCGTGAGGAGGTCGACCTGATAGGGTATATTTTTTGTAATAGGGTTGATAATCCCTATTTCTGACAACCCCTTACCCTTCATTTCGATCGGGTTTACCTTGGTTATCCCTGGTTCTGGTTCCAGATCTGGTTATCCCTTCCCCCCTCCTATTTTCGTTATGATTGAATAAGAAAAATCAATAGCAATTTTTTTTTTATAGTTTATAATATAATTAAGGGCATATTTAACCCTTGTCAGTCCACTGCTGATCATAAGCCTCCCCCTTGGGGGAGTTTGACAGTAGTTGCCGCCGCTTGGTTGTCGGATTGGCAATCGAAATTAGGCTTCAGAGAAAGCCCTTTTTCATCGCCTCTTATGACCGTCACGGAAAAGAAAGGGGTGGCTTATTCTATGTCGGGACATATATATATATATATATATATATATATATATATATATATATATATATATATATATATATATATATATATATATATATATATATATATATATATATATATATATATATATATACTCTCTTTCCATTTAAGACTTTCGAACTCTTGTCGGTATATATACACATATATAATATATAAATACACACATATATACATACACATATTAATCGTTATTTACTGAATAATTAAAGGATCCGTTATAGACTTCACTGCTCGTAACGGCATGGACGGCACAGTATAATTGTTACTTTGATAAGTCTCATTATGTACTCTTAAGTATTTGCCTTCAGCAAGTTTTCTGAATACATTTTAACTACAAGCCGGGCTTTACATAAAATCAATGAATCAATTTTCGCCATAAAACATAAAAAACATAAAATTTCTTTATTAAATGGTGATTTCATCACCGTATGGTCCCGGCATAAGATGGGTTACCACTTTCTTTTCTGTAAGTGTGGTAAAAGGCAACTAAGGGAACTTAATGGTCAAAACATGGGCAGCAGCGTCCCTCTTAAAATGGCACCAAAGCCTAACTGCGGCTGCTATCGCGCCTGCCAAGTATGGCAATTACTGGCGAACCCATGGGGTATCATGGGCGAAACAGTATACTCTGTTATGTCCATGGTACTGCTCATGTCTATAGGCGACGGTTGCCACTTTCCATCAGGTGGGCCGTCAGCTTGTTTGCCATTCTAAGTTGTATAAAAAAAAACCCACCCAAGGTGAAGGCCTATATACAGCAGTGGGCAGTTAACGGATAACTTGATAACGGGACGAATGGAATGGTAACCCACTTCCGCTATCGGTTTATGCTGGCGAAGCACCAGTGACAGAAAAATAGGTGAAAATTCCACAAGAACAATCATACAATCGTTTCCAGAGGGAGACTTTGTACAAAAGTCGATTGCTTTGAGCACCTCTGTCCTATTCGTGTTTCTACCGTGAAGCAGTTGGGTTTGCATAGTTGTGTTTCGGTTTGAAGGGTGGGATATGACGTGAATTTACAGGGTACAAAGGAATAACACCTGAGTCCTCAGGAATGGCAACGCATGGGGGGTATCATGGGCGAAACAGTATACTCCGTCCATGGTATGCTCGTGTCTATAGGCGACAGTTACCACTTTCCATCAGGTGGGCCGTCAGCTTGTTTGCCATTTTAAGTCGTATAAAAAAAAGGAGGAACTGCGTGAAAATCGACACAACAGGATATATTGCCAGCAATGGGGCTACTGGATCCCATTACAAACAATTCCTTTTTCGCAAGGAAGTAGTTGAAGGAATAAAGGTTCTCGCATGTTTGTATTTCAACTTAAAGGGTAGGATGTGGCAGTGAATAGCCTCCGCATTTTATTATAATACCTTACTCCTTTGGTATGGCAACACATGATAAAATGCACCATCTAGAATTTTTTAATATTCATAGTGCTGTTAGTGTATATAGGCGAGGATTAACATTTTTCATCAGATTTTTTTTTCTAAATTGTATAAATACAACTTGTCAAAAACAAAAGTTCCATCCCAACCATCCAGATGAGTGGCGATCCTCTACCGTGCATTTTTCAAGGCACTTTCTTCTACGCACAACTACGCTTTGGAATCAACTTCCAGCAACAGTATTTCAGAACCGATACGACATCGTAACCTGCAGGAAGAGAGCACGTTCCTTTTTAAAAGGCCGGTAGCACGCCTGTGATGCCTCTGGTATTGTGGGTGATCATGGACAATGGTAGGCACTTACCACCAGGCGAGACGCATGCTCGTTTGCTCTCTGTGTTATAAAAAAAGGCGCATAAAAAAGTATTAAGTAAATATTGTAAATAATGCAATTTTAAATATGGATATTTTAATTAAATTGATTATTGGAACTTGGCTATAATATAGATATATTTATGTTTATAATATCGTAATAATGCTAATAGTTATTTTAAATATTTTTTTTTATTTTACATTAAAAATATTATAAAAATATTACAGACATAAAATAGTGCACAAGGGCGAGTTTATCTCTAGAAGAGATTTCTTCCAGCAAAACCAATATTGGACAATCTGAAAGTTTATTCGTAGTAGTTACCCGCTCTGGCTTCGCACGATTTATTTTTTCAAATAAAATACAAAATGTGCTGCTCGCTGACAATGTAGCTTTCTACAAGGTGAAAGAATTAAAAAAAAAATCTCTTTTAGTTTGTTTATTAAAAAATCTTTCATTTTTATACTATTTTATTGTTGAATATTGATTTATTATCGAATATTGATTTATTATTGAAATATATACTTATATAAATTAATTTTATTGACGATGTTTGTTTTTTATGAAAAATTATAATGATCCAATTTTTTACTTTTATTTTTATGAATTGAAATATAATTTAATGTTATTTTTTTTTCTATTCAAATTACTAGCTTCGAAAATTTACAAATTATTGAAAAAGAGTTAGTAAATATTAACAGGTCAATAGTAATTTGCTTTTCTGGCATTCATTATTGCTTTCTAATTATTTTACAACTTTTTTTTTTATTTAATAAACAAAATCCCTTATCATGATATTTGACCCCGGTATTATTTGAAATTACTTAACCGATTTTAATGGAAATTTGTATACATATATAGAGTATTTCAACATAACAGGATTAGTAATTTTTATCTTTGACCAGAGGGAGACTTTGTACAAAAGTCGATTGCTTGGGTACCTCTGTCCCATTCGTGTTTCAACCGTGAAGCAGTTGTGTTTCCATGGCTGTGTTTCGGTTTTAAGAGTGGGATATGGCTTGAATTTACTGGGTACAGAGGAATAACACCTGGGTCCTCAGGAATGGCAACGCATGGGGGGTATCATGGGCGAAACAGTATCCTCTGTTGTGTCCATGGTACTGCTCATATCTATAGGCGACGGTTACCACTTTCCACCGGGTGGGCCGTCAGCTTGTTTGCCATTCTAAGTTGTATAAAAAAAAATTGATAAGAAAAAGTGTTGACAATATGGAATAAAACTATGTCGTGTCTGCTAGTCTATCTAAATTAATATTATAAACAGGAAAGACTTGATTGTTTATTTGTAATGAATAAACTCAAAAACTGCTCAACTGATTTCGAAAACTCTTTCACCTTTAGGAAGCTATATTATCAGCAAGTAATACAGACTATTATTTTCCAAAATTCTATCTACTACTAGCTAATATTTCTATAAAAATGAATGAAATTGTTCAAGGTACTTCTACGATGGGCTTACCGCCCTCTATTTCCCACGCTGTACCACTAGCACCTTTCTCGTATACTTCTGCTGCGGCTTTACCAACTGAATCAGGATTTTGCCAAGGGCAAGTATTTTTCATGTAGTTAATGTAATGTCTAATAATCGCTGGATCGACTGTGATTCTATCTTTACTTGCTAACGACGTTTTCGTGAAACCTGGACATAGTGCTACCACTCTCACACCTGTTAGATCGTAATTGAACGTATGTCCAATAGTTCTTGTGAATCCCATGATAGCGTGTTTCGTAGCTTTATAAACGGGCAAGAACTGATCTCTTCGGTATCCACAAATAGATGACACGTTTATAATAGTTCCCCCATTTCCACCTTTATCCTTTCTCATGTGCCCCCAGAATTTGAATGTCCATTCTAATACGGCTGTGACGTTGAGCGCTACGGTTTTTCTCACCAATTTTTCATCAGTAATACCAGCGTTGTTAACCAAAACATCAACTGTCTTGTATCTGTCGAATATTTCTTTGGATACAGCTTCCAAATCAGTTGTAACATCGCATTTAATGTAAACTGCTTTGTTGCCACCGTATTTAGAGTTTAGAGTTTGCGCAGATTCCGCGCCCAGCTTCTCATTGATGTCTAGAATAATTACTGCTTTGGGGTTTTTCTCAAGAAATGAGTCGGCAATCGCGTAGCCTATACCTTCAGCTGCACCTGTGATCACTATCACTTTGTCTGTTAAAACTTCAGCCATATTTGCACTTCTAATATTATTATGTGTTTAGCCTTGACCTGATTAATTATAAATAGGTTCATGTTTAAAAATTTGATTCATTTTATATATATTTTTATCTGTAATAAATAAACTTATCATTCTTATGAGATTAAGATTTTAGTTCATTGTGTACTAAATATGTACGCAGGGTAAGTAGGTGCTTATTTATAATTATTTATTATTGAAAATAAAATTAATCAGCATCAAAAATTGACACAGGCTGGATTTACAAGATTTCATTTTGATTTATTGTTGAAGATTATTGCTTTGTTTTTAATATTTAATGAAGTAATGAAGGAAATATCTATCAACGATTTTTAGTTTCAGACTCACTTCTCGAATATTTACTTTTTAAAATCTAATATTTTATTATTATGAAACTTAGAATGGCAAATAAGCTGACGGCCCACCTGATAAAAAGTAGTAAGCCTAGATGGTCTCGTACAGCGGGGTATCAGAGATGTTTCCTTTTACAAACGTTTAAGCTATGGAATAAGTTCCTTGTCGAGGTTTTACCAAGACTCATGTAGTCTGCATGCATAGGGTCATCGTAGTTTTACGTTTTTTTTATACAACTTAGAATGGCAAACAAGCTGACGGCCCACCTGATGGAAAGTGGTAACCATCGCCTGTAGACATGAGTAGTAACCATGGACACAATAGAGTATGTACCATCAGATGTTAAACAGTTATGCTTAACATGTGGTGGGTCGTATGCTTGTTTGCCACCTAAATAAATATTAATAATATTTATTAAGTTATAAAAAGTATTCTAAATATTGAAAGCAAAACAACTGTTGCTGTGTTAGTCAGTCTATATAACTAAATAAAAATAAATTGCTGAATGCATGTAAATGCATCAAAACAGAACGCCTGCAAGTGTTTAGTTGTATTTTTATTTCTTATTGTGTTTGGGTTAGTATTATAGAAAAATGTTTGGAAAATCATACGAAAATATAAAATAAAAAAGTCCTTGTATAAAAGTGAGTGAGTGAGATGACATTAGGAAGTCCTTCAACCTGTGCGAAGCCGGAGCGGGCAGCTTGTGTTATATTATATAATACTCTTTAATACTGTAATACAATAGCTTATCATGTTGATTGCACGCATAATTTGACCTTGTACTTATAAAGATAATGATATTTATAATATTTTATCGTTGATCTTTTATTGGTAGTCGCTTAAAAATTTATTTACATATTGACATTATTGTTATATATATATATATATGTCCCGACATAGAATAAGCCACCCCTTTCTTTTCCGTGACGGTCATAAGAGGCGATGAAAAAGGGCTTTCTCTGAAGCCTAATTTCGATTGCCAATCCGACAACCAAGCGGCGGCAACTACTGTCAAACTCCCCCAAGAGGGAGGCTTATGATCAGCAGTGGACTGACATATATATGTATATATATATATATATATATATATATAAAAGGATGCTGAGTGATTGACTGACTAATTCATATGTCAATGTACAGCCGAAATAATTATAGTTTTAGTGTAGAATTTTGGCAGTTTAGAAGTTAGACAAATGAGGTTTTAGATTTAGGTTCTAGGTTCAAAACAAAAAATAATGTTTTTTTGATTATTGAAGAATTTACGCCCAAAGGGGTGAAACAAGAGATGAAATTTTGTATAGGAGTTTTTATATAATTGAAGTTATAAGTACGAAACCCTAGTTTTAGACTTGTATTTAAAAATAAATATAATACTTTACGACGTTTTTGGAAGTTTTACTTTTAAAGGGGTGAAATGCAGGCTGAAATGTATTTGTATAGGAATTCTGTTATTTTTGAAGTTAGAAGTATGAAAATTTGTTTTTAGGCTTATGATTAAAATGAAACGCTTTTTAGAATTTTTTTTTATTTACGATGTAGATGAAATTTTTTTAAGATAGGAAGTTCGCCTTCCTATTTTAAAAAAAATTCGTCTTAGTTTTTGTCTTTTGCTAAAAAATGGTAATGGGATTTCGCAATATAACTGAAGTCCATGCGGACGAAGTCGCGGGCAACAGCTATAATTTATAAGACTGAGTCGTAAAATTGATTTTTGCTAGATATCGAATATCACACGTGAAAGAAGCCGTAGGCAAAAGCTAGTTATTAGTAATTGTTTTGATCATAAAAGAATTATGAACATTTTTTAAGAATTATGATGGATAACACGTATCACCTAGTCCTGATAAAAACAATTCCTTTGAAGATAACATTACTAGTTTAGAATAAACAAACAAAAAAGAGAGAGAAAGAGAGAGAGAGAGAGAAAGAGAGAGAAAGAGAGAGAAAGAGAGAGAAAGAGAGAGAAAGAGAGAGAAAGAGAGAGAAAGAGAGAGAGAAAAGAGAGAGAGTTAAAAAATGCTTTGTTGTCGTAAAAACACTGTAACGTAAATTTTTAAAATATTAAATGAATAATTTTCGTTTTATGTCGTTCACAGAAATGAGTAATGAAATCTTATTTCGTAAACAGCACTTAAAGCTAATCCCCCCAAACTTTGTTTACATGGCGGCTGCTCGTGTATGGAGTTATTTCCCAATAAGTAGGTACGCATGGAAGTAATATATTTCAGAAACAGGAAGCATACCCTAAATGTCGCTCGAACGATTATATACAATGGCGTATGTGACACACTTAAAGCGAGTTTGGAGGGAGACTTTGTACAAAAGTCGATTGCTTGGGTACCTCTGTCCCATTCGTGTTTCTACCGTGAAGCAGTTGTGTTTGTATGGCTGTGTTTCGGTTTGAAGGGTGGGATATGGTGTGAATTTACAGGGTACAGAGGAATAACACCTGAGTCCTCAGGAATGGCAACGCATGGGGAGTATCATGGGCGAAACAGTATACTCTGTTATATCCATGGTACTGCTCGTGTCTATAGGCGACGGTTACCACTTTCCATCAGGTGGGCCGTCAGCTTGTTTGCCATTCTAAGTTGTATAAAAAAAAAGTAATTCTATTTATAAATTTGCGTGCATGTCGATTACTATCGGCGCCGCCGCTTCGCACCTGTACTGCTCAGTTTGCTTCCACTCATCAGGCTATTTCTCTGCTCAATTCTCTGATTGCTCAGCAGCCAGATATTGACATGTAATATTTAATGACAAAATAGATATGTTTTTAAAATGGTGCAAAAAATTTTCAAGTTTGTAAAATAAAACTGTGGCTCACTACACGTTTTGGGAGACTGTAAGTGTGGTGAGTAATTAAAAAATAAATAAATAAACGTATTTTTTTTTATTTATCAGAAAATTTACCTAATTCACTTAAGCAGGGGGGAAAGGGATTGTTAGTAATGGAGACTAAGAATTCCATTGCTAGCTATATACCCAACCAGGTTGACCTGCTCGCGGTTCCCCCTGGAAACTATCATGGTTAATTCTTGACGAATTCATCATGATGGGCTAACTGACCTGTTTTCATTTTTATCAATCACCCTTCACTGGTGCTCCGCCAGAGTATCCAGTTAGCGCAGGCGGGGTTACCATTCCATTTTCACCCATCAAAAATAAAATCACTTAAGCAAGAATGGATTAAGTATCAAGACACTCTAGTTTACGGTAACAATAAAATACGTATACCTAGACATATATTTAATTCAATTCTATTCGAAATTGATTTTATTGGGATAATGAACAAGCATATAAATACACGCTCCGTAAGCAATGGAACTGCTGTCACAAATATCATATCAGCCGTACTGTCCACTGCTGAATCATAGAACAGTAGTCGCCACGTTTGGCAGGCGGGTTGGCAACCTCAGTTAGGCTTTGATGATGTTTTAAGAGGGACGCTACTGCCCCCACCTCGACCTTTAAGTTCCCTTAGTCGCCTCATACGACATCTAAAGGAAAAGGAAGATTGGCCTATTCTATGCTGAGACGACATGGCATGAATAATTAAATCTTACCTTCTTTATTTTAATGTCAAAGTATTTGTTTCTTTGTTCATTTATTACCTCTTACTAAGAGGGGGGAAGGGATTGTTAGCAATGGAGTTTGACAGCCCCATTGCTAGCGATATGCCCTATCAGGACAACCTCCACGTGGTACCCCCTGGAAATCATCGTAAACAATTCTCGTTGAATTCGTCACGATGGGCTAATTGACCTGTTTTATCCTCACCTATCATCCTTCATTGGTGCCCCGCCGGTGTATACTGATAGCGCGGGTGGGGTTACTATTTCATTATCACCTATAAAAAAAACCTCTCACTAAGATGTACGTCTTCATCCATTGTCATGAAATTTGTATTCATTTTAGTTAAACGACGATAAGTTTCTAAGCAACTTGTAATGGTAATTGAGTTAACGGTCTACTTACAGACATAAATAGGATAACGGACTAAACACACATACGGACAAACATACAATGTTTTACTATTCCAAAGTATAACAGTGTTGTCCCTATATCGTCTAATTTCATTACCATAACTTACCTTTAAAACAAATAAAAAACTCTTCCTTCCGGCCCGTAGCTACTTGGCAGATTAAAGTCTTGTAAACCTAAAATATAAGTTTATAAGACTTGAATTTACAAAACTTTTTTATTGTATTGATTACAATTACAATATGTTATCATCATCATATCAGCTTTTAACCATCTATTGCTGAACATAAACCTCTTTGGGGGGTTTTGCTAGTAGCTACCACGCTTGGCAAACGGACTGGCAACCTCATGCAGGTTCTAGAGATGTTTTAAGAGGGAAAGAAAGGGGTGGCCTATTCTATGCTAGGATTACACTGCCAAAATTTTTTTTGTGTAACTTTGAATAGCAAACAAGCTGACGGCTCACCTGATGAAAAGTGGTAACCGTCGCCTATAGACATGAGCAGTACCGTGTACATAACAGAGTATACTGTTTCGCCCATGATACCTCCCATGCGTTGCCATTCCTGAGGACTCAGGTGTTACTCCTCTGTATCCTGAAAATTCACGCCATATCCCATCCTTCAAACCGAAATACAGCCTTGCAAACACAACTGTTTTACGGTTGTAACACGAATGGGACAGAGGTCAAACGACTTTTGTACAAAGTCTCTCTCTGGTAGACTTTGTATAAAAGTACAAAGTTAGTAGTAAATATGCGTAAAAATACAAAAATTTAAAAATAAATAAATTATTTTGTAAATATCAGTTATGAGATTAAGGTTGTTAATCGGCGGAATATCAATAGATTTTAAGCCCGCCTCCGTTTATAAATCACGCCGCACCACCACATATTCGGGCGAGTGCCCTTCTGTCCGTCCGTAAAACAAATAAACAAGACCATCGAAGCGCATGCTCGAGATTGGACATAAATCACAGCGAGATTAGCAAGTACAGATTACAATACAGACTCAATGTACCGTCCGTTACAATGTAATAAGCATAGATATCTGTTTACTCAAATATCTTGATACTTTTGTTGAGCATTTCGAGTCTGTAGTTGTTTGTAAATTTTTTTTTTTTGATGGGTGATAATGGAATGGTAACCTTGCCTGCACTAACGGGATACGCTGGCGGAGCACCAGTGAAGGGTGATAGATGAGAATGAGAACAGGCCAGTTAGCCCATCATGATGAATTCATCAGGAATTAACCATGATAGTTTCCAGGGGGAACCATGAGGAGGTCGACCTGGTTGGGTATATTGCTAGGAATGGGATTCTCAGTCTCCATAACTAACAATCCCTTTCCCCCCGTTGTTTGTAAATTGATCTACTCTCACCTATGTTTCCACATTATCTGATAATTTAAAATGGTATTAATTAATCCATTTTTTTATACCACAAAGTTGCTAAACAAGCATACATTCTGTTTCATAGTAAGCGGTCACTGTAGCCTATGGACGCTTGCAACACTAGGGATTTCACACGCGCGTTGCCTTTTTAGAAATTTTGTCAATCCTTTTATCCGTCTGTCTGTATGTTTGTTTTGGTTTCGTATTCATAACATTTGCATACATATCATATATGACAAAACCTGTCTTGTTTATTTTTATTGTTATAAAAATGTGTAAATTATACTACATTCAGTTTTTAGCTTTTAATAGTTTACGTTTTATACGTCACATGGCAAAAAAAAAATTAAAAATATAAAAATTATAAATATAAAAATAATTTTAAATTATATTATATAGTACCTACCGTCTATATTGCATTTTATAACCGAAGTATTAATAATCGCTTACAATCTTTCCTTCTAAACATCCGTCCAACATTACTCTTTCCAGATTATCTTTTCGTCGGCCCATGTGTCCGAAGATCTTTCAGGATTCTCTGTCTACAAACTGTGGTCAATTGTGTGCGTATTTGAAGTTGTTCGAAAATAGACTTATTTGTCTATTCTGTCCAGAAAAGTTCAGGTCTAGGAAATTGGGAGCATTCTACGGCAACACCATATTTTGATTTTTCACAAGTGTACGAATTTTTTAATGCCACATTTGGAGGCGTACAGGGATATAGAGAAGATAAAGATCCTCGTAAGTTTGACCTCATTCTGGATGCTTCTGTTTTCTCATATCTTTTTTATTATTCTTAGAATAGCAAGCAATCTGGCCCACCTGCTGGAAAGTGATAACCGTCGCATATAGACATGAGCAGTATCATGGACATAACAGAGAATGTGTATATTATATATCTCCAGTCTCTCGAATGCTGATTCTGCTATATCTTTCCTTCTTTTACATTGGAACAATCAATATACATATCATAAATTTCACCTCTGTCCCATTCGTGTTTCAACCGTGAAGTAGTTGTGTTTCGGTTTGAAGGGTGGGATATGGCGTCAATTTACAGGGTACAGAGGAATAACACCTGAGTCCTCAGGAATGGCAACGCATGGGGGGTATCATGGGCGAAACAGTATATTCTGTTATGTCCATGGTACTGCTCATGTATACCTGACCACTTTCCATCAGGTGGGCCGTCAGCTTGTTTGCCATTCTAAGTTGTATAAAAAAAAAACGAAAATCGCTTGAGCAGTTTCTAATAGATTAGCATGAAGGAACACGGGGTTTTTATGCATTAAGATTGATTCTACATAAATCCTACTTTTCCATCAACGGCAACATTCAAAGTTTTTAGATTTTAAAATGGCTACATTTCCAATCCGAGAACAAAGATGTGCAGTACGAAATGAAAGTTAATTTAATACGGAAACGGAAGCAGTCGCAGTCGAAGCCGAGAATTTGAGTCACTTCGGGGAGTTAGCCTCAAGCCAACGTGATGTAACGGATATAGTTACATAGAAGAGTCATAATTATAAACAACAAGCTTTGAAACGCGACAGGGGTGAGGAGTAGCCTATAATCTGGTTTATCATAACAGCCTTTAACTGCCCACTGCTGAACATAAGCCTTCCCCTTGGGGGATTTTGCCAGTAGTTGCTACGCTTGGCAGGCGGAATGGCAACCGCAGTCAGGCTTTAGAGATGTTTTAAGAGGGACGCTGCTGCCCGTCCCTAGCCCTTCGTTAGTCGCCTCTTACGACACCCACTGGAAAGGATAGGGTGGCCCATTCTATCCTGGAACCACACGGCTATATCCGGTTAGTTAGATTTAACATAGTTCAGTAAAATATGTACCCTATATAGTAAATGTTTACCAAACTTCATAGTGATTGGTTAAGTCATTAAGACGCTATAAAGTAACAAACAAACTCACTTTCACATTTATAATATTAGTAAGGATTAGCGGTACACGTGACTTTTTTCGTGTATTTAAAATTATAATGAAATATTTAAAATTAGCGGCTCGTCCCGGCGTCGCACGGGTGGACATTTTTACATTTTAAAAAGAGGCCATTAACGCTGCACACGCGAAAGAAGCTTAAAAATGGAGTAACTTCTCCCGTTTTCCCAACATTTCCCTTCACTGCTCTGCTCCTATTGATCGTAGCGTGATGAAAAGTATACTATAATTTGCCCAGGAGTATGAAGAATAATTGTACCAAATTTTGTTAAAATCCGTCGAGTAGTATTTGTTTCTATAACGAACATACAGACGGACAGACAAAAATTTTACTGATTGCATTATTGGCATCAGTATCGATCGCTAATCACCTCCTGGTAGTTATTTTGGAAATGTATTTCATGTACAGAATTGACCTCTCTACAGATTTATTATAAGTATAGAAAATAGCAAAGAAGCTGACATCAGACATTAATGATTTTGAACAATACATTTGTCGCTAATAGCTACGAGTACATACAGATTGGTAAGATTTCGTAATCCTTTTGGAACTATGTATTTTTAATTTATTAAAGATAAAGTTGATTAAATCTGAATACACCAAGACATTTTGCAGATTCTGTATACCGTATTTGTATATACGGATACATATATAGTAAATACTAGAAAAAAAGAGAGACAGAGATGGTTAGATCCTCTGTATCCCATATTATAAATTCAATTTGAAAGATGGGATAGGGTAGATAAATTCAAGACTTTTTATACTAGAATTTTTTTTTATACAACTTAGAATGGCAAACAAGCTGACGACCCACCTGATGGAAAGTGGTAACCGTCGCCTATAGACATGAGCAGTACTATGGACATAACAATACACACACATACTGTTTCGCCCATGATACCCCCCATGCGTTGCCATTCCTGAGGACCCAGGTGTTATTCCTCTATACCCTGTAAATTTATGCCATATCCCAACTTTTAAACCGAAACACAGCCATGCAAACACAACTGCTTCATGGTTGAAACACGAATGGGTCAGAGGTACCCAAGCAATCGACTTTTGTACAAAGTCTCCCTCTGGTAAAATTTATGCGCAATTTATGAGGCAACACTAAACAGTTTTTATGTTGATTGATAATGTAAAAAAAGTAGTGTGTAGTCCTTCTTCATTCCAAACATACGCCAAGAGCTAACAGACAAACAAATGCACTTGCATATTTACAATATTAGGAAGGACTTGCAGTGAATGGCAATTCTGTTAATTTGGTGATCATGATGGTATCAGACGTCATTGTCTATTTCAAATTATAGCAACTGGCAACACTTCTTCTATGGGGGGAAAGGAACTGTTAGCAATGAAGTTTGACAGCCTTATTGCTAGCAATATGCCCTGTCAGGTCGACCTCCACGTGGTTCCCCCTGGAAACCATCGTGAACAATTCTTGTTGAATTCGTCACAATGGGCTAACTGACCTGCTTCATCCTTACCTATCATCCTTCACTGGTGCCCCGCCGGTGTATACCGATAGTGCGGGTGGGGTTACCATTCCATTATCATCCATTAAAAAAAAAACACTTCTCCTATCAGGGATTTTTGCTATTAGTCGTTACGCATGACAGGTGGGTTGGCAACCGCAGTTGGGCTTTGGTGCTGATTTAATAGGGCCGTGGGTGCCTGTCTCTCGACCATTAAGTTGCCTTAGTCGCCTCTTACGACACCCACTGGAAAGGAAGTATTAGTTAAAATGAATTTGGATAAAGCTGTGTATAAAATTTTATTGATATCCATTTGGCCGTTAGTCCGTGATCGTGTTTCAGAATAACGTTAGCTAAAGCAAACCTCGTAACTCCGTTTTAAATGAAAATCGCCTTTTGATTTATTACAATACAATAAGCCATAAAGTCGATTTTCGTTTAAAACCGAGTTACGAGACTTGCAAATTCAGCTGCCGATAGGCACATTTGTTAATTTTGATTGCATATTAGCAGTTTAATCTTGATCAAGTTTTTGAATACATTTTTTTTATACAACTTAGAAAGGCAAACAAGCTGACGGCCCACCTGATGGAAAGTGGTAACCGTCGCCTACAGACATGAGCAGTACCATGGACATAACAGAGTATACTGTTTTGCCCATGATATCCCCCATGCGTTGCCATTCCTGAGGACTCAGTTGTTATTCCTCTGTACCCAGTAAATTCACGCCATATCCCACCCTTCAAACCGAAACACAGCCATGCAAACACAACTGCTTCACGGTTGAAACACGAATGGGACAGGGTACCTCTGTCGGCAATCGACTTTTGTACAAAGTCTCCCTCTGGTAAAACATTTGGACACAGTCACGTTATAAGTTTCCATATCTACTAAATATAAATAAATCTTTATTTATGTGAAATATATGAAAGTGTAAAGTAATGGTCGAGCAGCAGCATACCTTTTAAAACATCGCAAAAACTTAACTGGGGTTGCCAATCCGCTTGCCATTCGTGGCAACTACCAGCAAAGCCCCTTAACATGGAAACCTATGTTTAGCAGTGGACAGTTAATGGCTAATATCATATAATCACACGAAAGTGTTTGTTTGTCTGTTACTTCTCGACACATTAACAGCTTAGCCAGTCTGATTTTCAGCAATATAACCTATAAGGTCTACCGCGATGCAGTCTTCTCTTGCAATTGCTAGCAAATAATAACAAAAGGACGTTAACCGTGTGTGCCTCGGCATAGAATTGGCCACCACTTCCTTTCCCGTGGATGTTGTAAGAGGCGACTAAGGGAGCGCGAGGGATGGACAGCATCTTAAAACTTTAACAGCCTAATTATAGTTGCTAACCTGCCTGCTAAGCGTGGCAACTACTGGTAAAATCCCCCATATGGGGAAGCAAGGCTTATGTCCAGCAGTGGACAGTTAACGCCTGAAATAAGAATAATACCAGAAGGGCCAAATGACTTGGTTGAATCCTCACCTACGATCAATAGGAGCAGAGCAGTGAAGGGAAATGTTGGGAAAACGGGAGAAGTTACTCCATTTTTAAGCTTCCGTCGCGTGTGCAGCCTTAATGGTCATTTTTTAAAATGTTAAAACGTCCACCCGTGCGAAGCCGGGACGGGCCGCTGGTCACCAATAAAAAAACTGTTGTGTCATAAAGATACATAGTATATAAATAGACAAACATATGAATAGGCAGTACATTAACATGATAGATATATGGCTATTGCTATTAGTAAATGGATATATTTATTTATATTTAGAACTAACAAAATTTTTCATCGTGCCTCCCACCAAATTGTTTATAATTACACCTCTCCATCCAAAGGTTGCCTGGAGGAGATCGCTCTTAGCGATAAGGCCGCCCATTGTTTTCTCATTGTGATTATTTCTTGTAATTGTTTATATTTATAATAAGTTTACTATTGTAATCTTTTGGAGGAAACAATAAAGAGTATCTATCTATCTGTCTAATTGCGACTCATCTTTTTAACATAACTCTATGTTAGTATGTTCGAACACACAATTTCTATTGATTATCATTATTATATAAGAACAAGTAGTGGTCAGATAACAGCTGATATGATCATTATGATGAAGAATATTTCTAAAGTTAAGATTTTGCTGGACTAGGTGTTATTCTGGTGAAGTCCATATTGCTGGCTGATTAGTTACGCAGTTTAAGCGCTGAAGGGTTCACTCTAGGCTCTGAGCAGCGGTCTATTAATTTACCTCAAGATATTTCGTTTAGACGTGAGATACGTGTTGCAAAACGTGCGTGGACGGAATGGCGGTCGGAGATTGATGGCTAGTATTTATGATAGTATATATCATTAGTATATATGATTATAGATGTAGTTGTAAAACGGAACTGAAGCTGGTATATAACAGCAGTCAATCTTTAAATTTTGGAAGTCGTACGCATATTAAATATAATAAAGGGTTTCACCAATAGTTGCTAGGTTTAGCAGGCGAATTGGCAACCGTAGTTGGGGTTTGGTGATGTTTTAGGGACGCTGCTGTCCATCTCTCGACCATAAAGTTCCCTTAGTCGCCTCTTACAACAGCCATGGGAAAGGAAAGAGTGACTCATTCTATGCCCAGACCACACATCGCCATGTCAGTATGGGAGGTTCAAATTATTTCGTCGTTTATCAACTCATTTATTTATTTTTCGGGGAAAATGTTCAAAATCACTAATAAAATAGGTACTCTCTTAAAATATATTAGATGATTAATACTGACTTCTGTTTCGCCCTGTAAGCACATACCAAAGTCTTGGTTTATTTGAAACTTCTGTATTCGAGTATACACGCCAGTAGACTTAAACACAGTAGCTGCATTTGTATCGCCTTAGGGGACGGGGACGCTATGAAATTGTTAGGTATGTAAAAGATGACAGAACATCTGAGCGCGAATGTACACGTCGGGACTACAGACAAAATGGCTCCGAGGCTATTGTTGCATTTATTAAGGTTTAACATATAGCTTTATAATGTAAACGTGTATATGTTGATCGAATAAGACTCGGCTAATACAATGTAAACAATTTCATGTAGGTATATAGAAAAAATTGAAAAAGTCCTTTGTTATTGTTAGGAAGGCAAATGAGTAGACGGTCCATCTGATGGAAAGCGTAAATCCTTTAGAAAAAGTCACATACTTAATCCACCTCCATAATAGATAGATAGATAAATACTCTTTATTGTTTCCACCATAAGATTATAATAACAAAAATATATTACACTAAGAAAACAATAGGTGGCCTTATCGCTAAGAGCGTTCTTTTCCAGGCAACTTTTGGATGGAGAATAACTCCTAAATAGTTTGACTTGAGGCACGAAATTCATAATAATAATAATTATTATGAATTTCGTGAACCATAAAACCTAGATTTCTGTTAGCTCTCTTTCTAATATTGACTGAATATTTTCTTTTACGATTTTTAGAATGACACACAAGCTAATAGTACTTAACGGGAAGTGATAACGGTCGCTTATAGACCTGTACACTATTCTAAACATCACGAAATATTTTGAAACGCCCATGGTATCTAATGTGCCCATAAGCGTTACCATGATGTTATACCTTCGTTCTTTGTAATTTCTTTGTCAAATCTCAATTTTCAAAGAAACAAGATTGGAATAGACGTACTTATGTCATCTGCAAGAATAACTCCTGTAATAATGATACAATTAGAGCTTTAGAAGCCTCTTGATAACTTTAGAGCCATTGAAATGTGGTGCTGGAGAAGAATGAATAAAATTTGCTGGAGAGATCGAATTAGTAATGAGGAGGTCCTACTTAGGGTTAAGGAAAGGAGACAAATTATAAGAACTATTGAGGTCAGAAAGGGAAAAATGTCAGGACACTTGATACGACACGACGAACTTATAAACATTATAATACAAGGTAAGATAGAAGGAAGGAAGGGAAAAGGGAAACCAAGGCATAGTTACATCAGGCAGATCAAGAAAGGAGTTGGTGTTGTGTCGTATCAAGAGGTGAAGGGACTCGCTGAAAATCGTAGTGAGTGACAACAGCTCCACCGACAAGAGCGTAGCTTTCGAATAGGATAGATAGACAAAGACGCGTGAATTGGATAGTTACTATTAAATCTATATCCAATAAATATCCCCAAAAACGAACTATTATTCCCGCGCTGTTACGGCTTTAACAAGATGAGAAGTTGAAAATGCCAAAGTTTAGTGGAGTCATATGCACAAACTGGCAAACATTCGTGAGCGTAACGTTACTGAGAAGTTAGTAGAACAACCGCGATACGCAGAAAGTTTACTAGTTGCAAATGAGGAAATTTCAGGCTTGAGTTGAGTGGAATATTATCTCTAAATAGTCAAAAACTACGACGCAGTTCACGTCTGTTTGTCACTTCGCTTGCTTTTTCTAAACAATGCAAAAAAAATTATACGGGATTTGTTGTCTTTAATATATTTACCGTGTAGGTCCCGGCAAGAATAGGCCACCCCTTCCTTTTCCGTGGGTGTGGTAAGATGCGACCAAGGGAGGTGGAGGGATTGGCAGTACCGTCTCTCTTAAAACATCACTAAAAGCCAAACTGCGGTTGCCAACTCGTCTACCAAGCGTGACAACTACAAGCAAAACCCTCTTTATGGGGAAGGCTATGTTCAGCAGTGGACAGTTATCGGCTGACACAACGCCATATTTAGTAAAACATGTATCTAAAATTAGCTCTATTCTACCTTTTTAGTGATGATAGCTTAATTTTTTCAGTATTATCCAGGGCTCCTAAGATCGAATACCATCTTTACCTTTGAATTCTTCAAATTAATATTTAGATTAATGATTGATAGATTGGTTGATGGTTTATAAAGTCCTATTCCAAATGTAATTTATCTTTGCAGAGTCGTACACTGCCTTTACGAAGTCTACTAATAGTTACACTAGGTTTTACCTACGAATTCGTCCGCATGACCGGATATATTTACTGACCGGGATAAAAAGTAGCCTACATCCTTTTACATACCATATAGTATGTATATACCAAATTTCATAATGATTGATTAATCCGTTAAAGCATCAATAATCATAGGGGATCAAACAAACAAACTCACTTTCACATTTATAATGTAAGTAAGGATGATAAAAATTCAATTATTCGTCATCATCTCGTCTAATCAAAACATTCTTTCGTTCATTACTGTATGTGTTCATAGTTACTATTTGCAAAACAAAATACAATAAAACTTAATACTTAATCTAATCCGAGGCTTTTCCTAGAGACTGCAATATGAAATTCTTCAAAAAGGGTCTATTATTAGGCTTTCTTCAGGGTCGGCAACGCGCACGTGACACTCCAAGTGTAACCTGCAGCTACAGTGACCGTTTACCATCAGGCGGGCTGTATGTTGTTTGATTGTAAAAAAATCTGTTTAATCTAATTGCTCCTTCACCCTTTTGGTATTGGAGGATTAGACGAGGCGAGAGTCTGTACCCTTACGTCGTAGACATGCCATTTATACGCATAAAGTGCTTTGCGTCTTCCTTCATCATGCGTATGACCAAGGAGCGGAACTCTCCCTGCTTATGGTTTTCCATTCAAATAATAATTATCACTAATTTAAGGCAAAAACTAAATAGGCCATTCGCGAGCTCTATTTTAGACCACATCATTGCTTTCCATCAGGCAAGAAAATTATCAATTGCTGGAGACTTTATTTTTTTTATTTTCTTCTGTCGTTTCGACTTATTCCGGACCCTACAAAAGTAAAAAATACCTTGAAAACTACCTCCTCTTACGACTTCTAAGTACATAAATTTAGACTCGACCAAAAGTTCATGTTGCCCCCAAGCTCAATTATAGGGGATCTTTTATTACCCCGCCAGCCGCCGCGATCGAAATACTTACATTAAAGTTACTGCACTATCATAACTTGAGATAATCTAATCAAATTATATTATAATGATGTCTCTTATCATTATGGCTTTGACCTTAATAAAAGAGAGATGTAATAGTTCATTTGGCAGAAATGTGACGCGCACAAACGTAGGAGCAATCTATTTAAGAGCATTGAATTATAGCTGAACTATTTTCGGACAATTTCGTTATTATGTTTTTGCTTTATTTTTAGTTTAATTTAGAGATTTATATAAATTCTGTACATTATTTGCACATGTGGAATATATGAAAATATTAAATACTGGCTGCGTCACGTGGCTTCATCCGTTTGAATCATATCATATGTACTAAGTTAGGATGTAACCTATTCATTTACCAAATTTCATTGGCAAAGAAGCATACGGGCCGTTTGATGGTTAACAGAGTTACCATAGTTTATGGATGCCTGTAACACCAGGGATATCACGTACGAGTCACTAGTCCTTAAGAAAACTTAATAAGCCTTTTTTAAGGACCCCATGCTTTAGTATCTAGGGAAACCCTCAGCAGGAAGATCTTTCCACAACCTGAGTGTCCGCGAGAGGACGCTCCTCAAAAACCTCACTGTACGCGTCCATCCTGGTTCTAAGGTGTGAGGATGGATTCCTAAGCGATGACAATCGGTTCTTTTTTTTGAGCAACTTAGAATGGTGAACAAGCTGACGCCTCACCTGATGAAAGTGGTAACCGTCGCCTATAGATATGAACAGTACCATGGACATAACAAAATATACTGTTTCGCCTATGATACCCTCTATGCGTTGCCATTCCTGGGGACTCAGGTGTTATTCCTCTGTACCCTGTAAATTCTATGGTGAAAATAAGAATAGTAATTGTTTAAGGTAAAACACCGCAGTGGAAGCGTTTTATAAGGGAAAGATTCTCTGTCTGTCGAGGAGGACTAACCTGGCATCGGCTTCGTGAATTTTTCTGCTGTAGGTAATTGGCAGTTCTTCCTCAACTCCTATATGCACGCACACACAAAGTCTTATAAGTTCTTCAGGGCACATACAGTTTAAAACACACAAATTACATTTATTTTTACAGGAACAAGCGTACGCGCATATGTCTCCATTCATGAGTACTTTTTTTTTATTCGTTAAACTAAGGTGGGAGAAAAATAATAATGACGGACTCCAATTGTAAACAATCTGTATTTTATTACAAAGGGATAATTTAAGGCTTCATTTTAAACTGTAATATTATAATATAAATCACTCCACACTGACATTGCATAGTTTGTACATTGCACCCGTGCAAAGTCGGGGCGGGTAACTAGTTATTTATAAAAGCAGCATTATGCTCTTTATAAAAACACACAATAAGATTTTCATCCGGTCATAAAAAGTGCACTAATCTTTTAACAACAAAATGCACTTTCCGCATTCTAGATTCATAAACTGAAAATATTTTTAGTTTCCGAGCTCTAGGAGACACAAGTGTAGCTTGCAACTGAATGGGCTATGCGCAAATGTGCCCGTGGGAATATTTTCAAAAATGCAGCTCTTGCAATATCATCTTATTTCTATGCAACCAGACACAGGAATAATATTTTATTGTTTCCTTGATGTATATAAGTATTGCGTTCTGAACGTAATCAGCTTAAAGAGTAAATTGGTATGTATAAACTTATATCATTTTGTATGAAATTTAAATGGGTTTCTTTTATTGAATAATGGCTATTGTGAGTCAAACTGTATTGTTATTTCATTTATTTAAACCTCAATGCACAGTTAAATTCTATGCACATTTCGCGGACTTAACATCGGAGGGTGTTCTCTACCAGTCAAACATAGGGCAAATTGAGAAATACGTAGGCGGTGCATTATCGAATAGAGGACAAATAAAGCAATATAATCTTATAATATTACCAAATGATTAGACTAATATAAAAATATACATAATATATGAAATAAATAAATAAATACATAAAATATTACTATGTCAAACAATTAACTATATATGTCGGCTTTATTCACGTTTTCAATTCGGAGATGTCCAACTAGTTCCGATGTCAGTAGGAGCATTATTTATGAGCGCGGTTCACGGCTGTAGTTTTGAGCAGCACTGCGCGACCAGCGTGCTGTTTGTCACTGCGCGTGTACGGTCTTCTTTTAACCCTTTTAGTGCCATTGATTTTTACTCATATGTACTTAAAAATGCCAAAGAAATCCTTGTCGTGTTGATGTCATTTACCCTTGTCTCTAAAAAAACTGTATCTCCTCCTAATTATCCAATTTTATAATTATTTTTTTTACAACAAGCTAAACAGCGACTGATTTTACGAGCGCTATGACGCTCGTGGCACTTTTAGTTGCAATGCGCACGAGCGCGATGGCGCTCGTCGGTACTCAAAGGTTATTATTAAAGAAAAAAAAAGGTGGCGTGCGAGTTTGGAAAGGACAGATGAAAGAAGAATTTAGAAAGAGTTTTATCGTTCACGAATAAGTATTGTCGGTAGGGGTCGCCTCAGATGAACGTATGTTAGCCAAATAGATATATAAAAGGGGTGAATAAAAATACTCGTAACTGACGAAATGTATAAATATATTTATGTATGTGGAGGAAGCGAAATAAGTCTGATAGAATCAGAGTACTTAATATTTCATTATGTCTGCCTACTCCAATGAGAGACAGGCGTGAGTAAAGAGTAATTGTCGAGCTTGTTGCGGGTTCTTCTCGGCAGATAATAACTTTCTGGGTCTTGAAGAAGATTGATAAAAAAAATGAAGATTTAAAGTGCTTGTAAACAAGTTTATTTTAATAAAATGATTTAAATTAGTTTATATATATATATATATATATATATATATATATATATATATATATATATATATATATATATATATATATATATATATATATGGGTTTTTGCCACTATAATTTACTATTCTTTGTGTGCGCTGATATATCGATCCTGTTGCAAGCGTTAGGGTCACGACATAACTGATGAAATAAGGGTATGACATGAGGTCAAACATATTTGTTTACCTTCTTTCTTCATCGTTTATTTTCGTCATCGACAACAAACACTATCGGAACTCACATGAAAATCACTTCGATAGTAAATACTCATGGTGTTACTAGCTTTGCTCAATCGATAACCGTAAAGCAGTTGTGTCTGTATGGCTGTGTTACGGTTGGAAGGGTGGGCTATGGCGTGAATTTACAGGGTATAAAGGAATAACACCTGAGTCCTCAGGAATGGCAACGCATGGGGGGTGTCATGGGCGAAACAGTAAACCCTGTTATGTCCATGGTAACTCATGTCTATAGGCTACCATCGGGTGGGCCGTCAGCTTGTTTGCTATTCTAAGTAGTATAAAAAAAATCGATTTAAAAAAAGAAATTACTCAATTCGGTTGCATTTTTCTACTCTTTATTTCCTCAGAACTCCATCATCTGTAAACAGATTTGGAAAATTATTTTTTATCTGAAAGAATATATTTTCAGATTGATTTCGTAAAAAATTTTATCAAAATAAACAAAAAATGAAGCTTTTTGATTCGAAAGTATTTCTATGCTTGTTACTTCATAACTCTGTCATTTCTAAAATGATTTCGAAAATTCTTTTTTATATGAAAGGATATATTACAGGTGCGTCTCATAGGAAATTATACAAAATCGATTCATTAGTTTAGTTTTAAAATGAAAATAACTGGTTTTGCTATAACTAAAGTTGGTTTTTCTTTTGTAGAACAAAATCTACTTACCACATTATTGGTGAATATAACGTTTTCTTCTATCACTGAGTTTTAAGTCTTCGACAGATTGCACCCGTTTCCACTGTGGTCACAATAGCTGTCTACGGGAACCGCAGAATACGAGTATAGCGACGTTTTGTCCTTTATTATCTGTGGTTTGCAATACGAATATTATATTATTAAAAAAAAAAAAAAAAAAAAAACAATATTTCAAATACAATATCGGGACTTAATGTGAAGCCTAAGAAGTTAATGTGTTATACTAGAGGGAGATTTTGTACAAAAGTCGTTTGCTTGGGCTCCTCTGTCGCATTCGTGTTTCTACCGTGAAATACTTATGTTTGCATAGCTGTGTTTCGGTTTGAAGAGTGGGATATGGCAGTGAATTTACAGGATATAGAGGAATAACACCCGAGTCCTCAGGAATGGTAATGCATGGGGGATATCATGGGCGAAACAGTATACTCTGTTATGTCCATGGTACTGCTCATGTCTATAGGCGACGGTTACCACTTTCCATTAGGTTGGCCGTCAGCTTTTTTGCCATTCTAAGTTGCATAAAAAAAGTCTTCTCGCCCGCACAGTTTCTTCGGCCACTTTTACATTATCACTGTTATTAGAATTACATGTTTTTTTTTTAATGGATGATAATGGAATGGTAACCCCGCCTGTGCTATCGGTATACACTGGCGGGGCACCAGTGAGTTACATAGTGAGTTAGATAATGATGAAGCAGAGCAGTTGGCCCATGGTGACGAATTCACGATGGTTTCCAGGGGGAACTATGTGGAGATCGATCTAATAGGGTATATTAGCAAGCTAGCAAGCAAAGTTGTAAGCATCCCCCTACTATTATTATTAGAAGAAGACGCCGCTCCCTTCAGTTCTGCCATGGTCATGACAACAATAAAAACGTCGGTAATAAAAATTAATTATGTACGTACTAGTTACCCGCAACTGTGTCACGTTATACTCCGATATTGTATTTAAAATATGTGTTAACAACACGAAAGTCTTGAACTAACTTTTATAATCATTTAGAACTATGTATTTATGAGAAACTAGCGATCCATTGCAATCCATCGCAAAGGGAGACTTTGTACAAGAGTCAATCGCTTGGATACCTCTGTCCCATTCGTGTTTCAATCGTGACGCAGTTGTTTGCATTGCTGTGTTTCGGTTTGAAGGGTGGGATATGGCGTGAATTTACTGGGCACAGAGGAATAACATCTGAGTCCTCAGGAATGGCAACGTATGGGGGGTATTATGGGTGAAACAGTATACTCTGTTATGTCCATGGTACTACTCATGTCTATAGGCGACGGTTACCGCTTTCCATCAGGTGGACCGTCAGCTTGTTTGCCATTCTAAGTTGTATAAAAAAAAATAAGCAAGCCGTACTAGAAACTGCAGTCATTTAAACTCAAATTAAAACATCTTCTCTTTTATATTTTTCATTCAATATGATTGCTTCTATTACCTACGTTATTTAGTCAAAAATTTGTAGTCGCTATCTGGCACTGATAACAATGAATCTGCTCTGTGATATATTTGACCTTGTATCAACTTATCGGATTAATACCTGCTGCTGATTTTCACCATCGTACAGTCCGCCATAAACTAAAATTTCATCCCAACCATCTGGACGAGTGGCGGTCCTCCACCGTGCGTTTTTCAAGGCACTTTCTTCCACGCACAACCACTCCTTGAAATCAACTTCCAGCAGCAGTATTTCCGAACCGATACGACAACATAACCTTCAAGAAAAGAGTATATTCCTTTTTAAAAGGCCGGCAGCATACCTGCAATACCGTTGGTGGTGATCATGGGCGGCGGTAGTCACTTACCATCAGGTGAGCCGCAAGCTCGTTTGCCCCCTGTGTTGTAAAAAAAAAAAAACTTGTACGTAGCAACACATTCAATGATTCATTTTTATATTATAGATTAACTGAATCTCCTAGATTACTTATATTAAATGAATCCTACTTTGACCGGACTATATTTGTTTTCTGTTCTCCCTTTCTTGGAACTCGCTGTCCCCCGTTCCTCCCAGAAAGGGAGATTCCAAGTTCCGTGTCTAAGAAATTAATAACTTTTTCGAATAGCTATCCTTAATTATATTTGTACTCGTAAATAGTATAAGCAAAGACGACGGAATCTGTTTAATATAATTTCAATCCATCTCTCATCCTAATCCTCACGAATCAGCCACCGTTTCATAATTGGTCTGCTCATTTACATATAAATACATTGTGCCATTATGGAAATTAGCTTTTTGTTCCTATTTCACGCCAGACCGGAGAGTGCACTTTTATTTCGGAATTTTATTCTATGTAATCCCAAAATGGAGTACACTTTTTAATAACTTAAGGTTAAAGAAATCGTAACTGGGTCAAGAATATATACAGTTATATACACTATAGATATACACTAAGTATGACATACTCATAAGAAGATTATTATATGTTGATATAAAGATATAATAACTTTAAAAGATATAGTAAGAAACAGTGTGATTAGAGAGAAGTGTGCACTGAAAGACGATGTAGTGACAAAAATCGAAAAAGGAATGTTGCGTTGGCTTGGTCATTTGGAGAGGATGGATGAAAGAAGAATTACGAAAGAGATTTATCGAGCAAGAATGAATGGAGATGTCGGCAGGGGCCGCCCTAGACGGACGTATGTCGACCAAATAGGCGACGTGCTGAAGAAGGGCCAAATTAAAAGTGCCCGTAACCGGCGAGCGTGTATGACAAGATTGATGAATGTGGAAGAAGCGAAAGTGGTTTGTTTGAATCGAAGCATTTGGCGTTCCATTGTTTCTGCCTACCCTAATGGGAGACAGGCGTGACAGATATGTACGTATGTATATGTTGAGATTTTTTTTTTATACAATTTAGAATGGCAAACAAGCTGACGGCCCACCTGATGGAAAGTGGTAACCGTCGTCATATATCGCGTACATATATCTATAAAGAAACGTAAGCTGCTTCTAAAATTGCGATCGTTTTTTTTTTAATGAATGATAATGGAATAGTGACCCCGTTTGCGCTATCGGTATACATTGGCGGGGCACCAGTGAACGATGATAGGTGAGGATGAAGCAGATCAGTTAGCCCATTGTGACAAATTCACTAATGAATCAATCACGATCGTTTCCAGGGGCAACCGTGAGGAGGTCGACCTGATAGGATATAATGTTAGTAATAGGGTTACTAGTCCCCATTTTTAACAATCCCTTTCCCCCCATTTCGATCGGGTTTTTTTTATGGGTGAAAATGGTATGGCAACCCCGCCTGCACTAACGGGATACGCTGGCGGAGCACCAGTGAAAGGTGATAGATGAGAATGAAAACAGGCCAGTTAGCCCATCATGATGAATTCATCAGGAATTAACTATAATAGTTTCCAGGGAGAACCGCGAGGAGGTCGACATGGTTGGGTATATTGCTAGCAATGGGATTCTCAGTCTCCATTACTAACAATCCCTTTCCCCACATTCCGATCGGGTTTACCTTGGTATTTCTAATTAATTGTGCAATTTCGACACCAATGATTGTTTTTAATCACTTTTTTATAACGCTCTAGAAAATTATGTAATTGAATTTGAATTTACATTGTAAACCTATAATAAAAGCTGCCATTTTTTTAAAAATAATCTCCCAATTTCCTAAAAACGGACGCGTTATCCCTTTTAGAGATATTATGAAATATTGCTTATTGAATTTATTGATACGGCAAGGACACGACAGAGTGATATATCGTATGACATTTAGTGAAGAGCATTACTTATTGGTACTATATTATTATAAAAGTACGTACGTATATTGTATTGACATTATTCTCTACGCTTCTGCTATTCGTTTGAGGTTAACGACCTCTCGTAGAAAGTATTTTTTTTTATACAACTTAGAATGGCAAACAAGCTGACGGCCCACCTGATGGAAAGTGGTAACCGTCGCCTATAGACATGAGCAGTACTATGGACATAACACTGTATACTGTTATGTCCATGGTACTGTACATACTATTTACCTACAATCAAAGTCCCGACAGTGTATTTAAAATATATGTCAACAATGCAACAGTTTAAATAAATTTTATGTGTAAATAACGTTTGGCGCTAGAGGTCGCATGGATTGCATGACAAACGTGCATGGTGTTAGTCAATCATGCACGGACTTGTAACGACCATGTTATTTTAGACATAGTACAATAAAATAAAAACACATAGTGTTAGCAGAGATTTAAAAGAGTAACTGCTCAGTTTCTTGCGGGCTCTTCTTAACAGATAACAACTCTCCGAACTCTGTAGTAGATTAAAAAAAAAAATGACTGACAAGTCTATTTGAATAAAGATGGTTTGAAATTGATTTAGTTTAGTACCATTTAGTTTTATACCAGAGAGAGAGTTTGTACAAAAGTCCTCTGTCCCGTTCGTGTTTCAACCGTGAAGCAGTTGTGTTTGCATGGCTGCGTCTCGATTTGAAGGGTGGGATATGGCGTGAATTTACGGGGTACAGAGGAATAACACCTGAGTCCTCAGGAATGGCAATGCATGGGGGGTATCATGGGCGAAACAGTATACTCTGTTATGTCTGTTATTTTCAACCAAGTTCAAAAAAGAGGTTCTCAATTCGGTTATATATTTTTTTACATTTATTATCTCACGATTTTATCAATTGCAAACCAATTTAGATAAATCTTCTTTCACCTAAAAGGATATACTTACAGATCGGTCGAATGTGAATTTTATTCATGTACTAGCTGACCCCGTAAACGTTGTTTTACCACTTATTGCGAAATATAAAAATCACGATTAAAATACAGGGGTTGATCGTAAAACGATGAAAATTTAAAGTTGTGTGTATTTTTAATGCTAAATCATAATAAAATAAAAATGGAAAAATTTGTTATAAAAAATAAAAAAAAAATTGGGGATGGTTACTCTTATCATTGTAGGGTATAAAAAATAGATGTTGGCCGATTCTCAGACCTGCCCGATATGCACACAAAATTTCATAAAAATCGGTAAAGCCGTTTCGGAGGAGTTTGGTAACAAACACCGCAACACGAGAATTTTATATACTAGATGTACAGATTAGTTTCGTTTTTAAATCAAAATAACTGTTTTTTTGCCACAATTGAAATAGTTTTTTTTTTTTGTGGAACCAAAACTTAATTATTATTTAATTTAGAATTGCTAATTCATCATAAAAATTTATTTAAAAAAATAAACGAATACTTTCTTTGAATATAGATAGATAGATAGATACTCTTTATTATTTTCTCTATAAGATTACAATAGTAAACCTATTATATATATATATATATATATATATATATATATATATATATATATATATATATATAAAATTACAAGAAAATATTACACTGAGAAAACAATGGGCGAATTTATCGTTAACAACGATCTCTTCCAAGCAACCTTCTGTGAATATAATTTGCTATTATCAATTTAATAGGTATACTTTACCTCCAAATTCCTTTTCATTTTAGTTGAACGTTTACCATCCGTTATTCTGCGCACTTGCCACGCTTTTGTGAAACATATGTTCTTACTAAACACTAAGAAACTCGTATTCGAAACTAAGTACAACTTAGTCTGAACTAATTCAGACTTGCACGTTACGTACCCACTTAATGATACGTTCCCTGCACCCTGAACTCTAAGCAAACACTTAACAACAAAATGAGACAACAAGATTCAACTACAATATCGTCTACAGTGATTGTGTGTGCTTAAACAAAATAAACATCGTCATTATTTCAGCCATTACTTGTCCACTGCTGAACATAAGCCTTCCCATGGACTTACCAGACTTACTTTGTACAAAGTTCCTTTGCTTGGACACCTCTGTCCCATTCGTGTTTCAACCGTGAAGCAGTTGTGTTTGCATGGCTGTGTTTCGGTTTGAAGGGTGGGATATGGCGTGAATTTACTGAGTACAGATAAATGACACCTGAGTCCTCAGGAATGGTAAATCATGGGGAGTATTATGGACGAAACAGTATACTCTATTATATCCATGCTACTGCTCATGTCTATAGGCGACGGTTACCACTTTCCATCAGATGGACCGGCTTGTTTGCCATTCTAAGTTACATAAAAAATACTACCATAAAGAACGGTCCTAAACCACCTGCAACCAATGACTCCTTGCAATGAAAAAAAAATACAAAAGACTCATGATTATATCCGTGTAATGTCAATTTCCGTGTGGTCCCGACATAGAATGGGCCACCCCTTTCTTTCCCGTGGGTGTTGTAAGAGACGACTAAGGGAACTTAATGGTTGAGGGACGTCCAGCAGCGTCCCTCTTAAAACATCACTAAATGCTAACTACGGTTGCCAATCCGCCTGCTCAGCGTGGCAACTACTAGCAAAACCCTCCAAGGGGGAGGCTTATGGTCTGGCTTATGGGGAGCAGGGGACAGTTAAAAGCTGATGTGATGAATGATTATGACAAAGTACCATGTCTGTTTCTTCTATAATTATCATTTACTACCGGAGGTTGGCAATTCCAACAAAGATTATGGCACATTTTATTATTTGGAAAAAGAACGTAACGTTTGGAAAATTTAAATACTCTTCGAATACTCTGAAAATAACTAAATATATGTATATATACATATATTTCTTAATTCCATCATATCATCGAAATGGTTAGATATATTTTAATAATAGAGTAAACAGGTAGATCGATATCATCGTTACGACCCAACGTTATTATAGGATAGATAATATAAAATGAAAGTAAATATGGCGGCATTAAAATACCATTAGGTTGAAATGAAACAACAATAAACTACAATATAATAGGCACATACTAAAAATACATATATATATCATACGGATAATAACCGACCAAGTGTTATTTAAATATAATTTAAAATTATAACCTCTATTTTTATTAATCAATCAATTTCGCAATTTAGCAAAAGCATTCATAAATAGAAATTACTTTTATTCATGTAAATTTAAATTTATTCATTTTTAAATATCTTTTTTAAGAGTCTCATCTCTATCAAAATATTTATCTAATCCGAGTTAAAATACGTACATCATCACGTTTTATAGCTTAAAAATAACACAAACCTATCCCTTTTACATAATAACAAGAAATCTTTATTTTTCACTCAGTGGAACAAATAAGTATAAAAGGGATTTCATATTTATTTGTTCCACTAAGTGAAAAATCTTCTGAGTTCGTATTTTTAATGATACTTAGAAAGATCAAAAGCGCTGACGGCCTACCTGATGGAAAGTGTTAATCGTCGCCTACGGTCATGAAGTGCCATTCCTGTCTGAAGATGACGGTATTATGCCTCCACATCCTGTAATTCCACTGCTATATACCTTCAAACTGAAACACAATCTTGCAATAACAACTACTTCAGAAATACGCAGAAATACGAATAAAATACCTACTTTGTATAAGTCAGATTCATTATCATTTCTTTCCGATTTCTAAAAAGACTAGAATTCTTTTAGAAATCAGAAACGACTGTCACTCACTTTATAATACGGAGGGCGCATAAACCTATTTGCCTAAAGCCAGGTAGCTCGCGTATTTCTTATGGAAAACTAACGAAAGGGACCTAAACTTAGATTATACAGATAGAGTGCTCCATACAAAGGCTCAGCTAAAAACAGGTCAACTTTTTATCTGTACTGCGTTAATATGGTTACCATAATGTATATTTATTACTAAGTATATGGGAGAAAATATATTATAAGATTAAATAGAAAATTAAGACGGATAAGACAAAATATATTTATTTGAAAGAATCAGATTAACAGCTCATAATGATTTGATATGGCGTAAATTTACTGGGTATAGAGGAATAACATCTGAGTCCTCAGGAATGGCAACGCATGGGGGGTATCATGGGCGAAACAGTATATTCTGTTATGTCCATGGTACTGCTCATGTTTATAGGCGACGGTTACCACTTTCCATCAGGTGGGCCGTCAGCTTGTTTGCCATTCTAAGTTGTAAAAAAAAAAAACTTTGTATAATATTGTACTTTGTTTTCATAATACTGACTCAAGGGTAAAAAAGTTAGACAAAGTGTGTGTGTGTCTGATTGAATTTCCTTACCCTTTCCAGATATTACCGTCGTATTAAGGGACTCCTAATGCATTGTTCATAGAAGGGAGTTTATGTATTTACGAACGTATCTAATGTATTATGGAAGATCATTTTTCTAAGGAATGGATAACTATTAGTTACTGTCACAGAATTTTATTTTTCTTTTTTTTTTGTACAACTTAGAATGGTAGGCAAGCTGACAGCCCACCTGATGGAAAGTGGTAACCGTCGCCTATAGACATGAGCAGTGCCATGGACATAACAGAGTATACTGTTTCGCCCATGATACCTCCCATGCGTTGCCATTCCTGAGGACTCAGGTGTTATTCCTCTGTACCCAGTAAATTCACGCCATATCCCACCCTTCAAACCGAAACACAGCCATGCAAACAACTGCTTCACGGTTGAAACACGAATGGAACAGAGATATCCAAGCAATCGACTTTTGTAAAAAGTCTCCCTCTGGTAAATTAGAGGTAGGTTTTTTATTTTTACGTGTCTGTTGTTATGTGTGTTTTATAATTTTATGTTATTCTATAAGCTGTATGGTTCCGGCATAGAATGGGCCACCCCTTTTTTCATGGGTGTCGTAAGAAGTGACTAAGAGAACTTAATGATCCATGAGTGGGCAGCAGCTTCGATCTTAAAACATCACTAAAAGCTAACTGTGGTTACCAACCCGTTTGCCAAGCATGGCAACTACTGGCAAAACCCCCCAGTATGGGCAGGCCCATGTTCAGCAGTGGATAGTTAACGCTTGGTATGATGTTGATAATGATGATATTGTTGTTGGTGATGATGAAGATGATTAAATATATCAATATCTTTAAAAAATAATAGATTTTGTTTGACAAAAAAAAACAACTACAAACATGTTTTTTTTTAATGGGTGATAATGGAATGGTAACCCCGCCTACGCCATTACGATACGCTGGCGGGGCACCAGTGAAGGATGATAGGTGAGGATGAAGCAGGCCAGTTGGCCATCGTGACGAATTCAACAAGAATTGTACACGATAATTTCCAGGGGGAACCACGTGGAGGTTGATCTGATAGGGCATATTGCTAGCAATGGGGCTGTCAAACTCCATTGCTAACAATCCCTTTCCCCCCGGTACAAACATGATAAAACCGGTTAGTTATTTTGTTTTAAAACCAATCGCTACTGAACCGATATTAGTGTTTTTTTTATGTGATCAGTCTAGAAGTACGTCTACTCTTTCAGATACAAAATAGAAGAATTTTTTAAATCAGTTTACACTTAAATACAATAAAGTAGCAAAAATAAAAAAAATATACAACCTATTTTTGTTGAGGGGAAAGGGATTGTTAGTAATGGAGACTGAGAATCCTATTGCTACCAATATACCCAACCAGGTCGACCTCCACGCGGTTCTCCTTGGAAACTATCATGGTTAATACCTGATGAATTCACCATGATGGGCTAACTGGCCTGACTTCATTCTCATTTATCACCCTTCACTGGTGCTCCGCCAGCGTATCCTGTTAGCGCAGGCGGGGTTACCATACCATTTTCACCCATAAAAAAAAAACCTATTTTTGTTGTAAAACTCAACTTTTATTTGAAATAAAGCAAAGGTTGACTTTTCATCCATTTATCCATCGTTATAACGCTTTCGAATTTATATAGATATAGTTAACAAGGGGCAGTTATTCGTTCGGTTATAATAATATTATCCCATATCTTTAGAGTTACGGTAGCCATTGTTTAAAACGAGAACTAATACTCGGAAAGTGTATGTTTCATTAAATTTTCAATTAACCTATCAAATCCACACACTTTCATCCCGCCTGCCCGAACTCAATGCACATTGAGAAGAGCTATGATTTCATAAGTAAAACTCATTCCAACTGCTGGCTGAAAGGCTGTTTATTCTATGGTATAATTAAATAACTGTTCTTGAAAGAAAGTTTGTTTTTATAAGAACAGAACCGAGTCAGATTACGGGTACTTAAATTAATTCAGCGAGATCCCGAAAGCGCTTTGAGATGCAAAGAAAGACAAAAGAATTTTTAATATTAGATATGATAATATGAGTACATTTATTGTTAGCAGTGAGATAACATTCACGGGATGAAGTTGAAATAACAGAAAAATGTTTTTATGGGAAATAATTGCGCTGCTGGGACGCATGCGCGCGACGTTCAGAGCTTATAAATTACTCAAAAACGTTGCCAGTGAAGCGAAATATCCTCAAATGTCTGGACAGATTGGTACTTAAAAATAATTCAAAATTTGCCCTATTTACACAGGGAAAGCTTGTGTGTAATATTTTCTATAGGGCCCCCTTATCACCATCAATTAATGGACTTCGTGCATTTACTAAGATAAAGAATTATTTTGAGACACCTGTGGTCCTCAGTCGCTGGCCAATTTTAAAAAAATTTTGGAAATCAAAATCTCCCTATTACGTACGTGATCTGTAGACAAACTCTATATGATTATTCCAATTTTTAAACAATTTTATTTACGTCTACAGTTATTAATTAATAAAGAAAAATGGCTGGGATAATTAGTGTTAAAAAATGTTAACTCATAGTGGCCAGTAATATACGAATCATATAACGTAATCAAACTTCTTTGAGAGAGAAACAGTCGACTATTTCAACGTTAGCAGCCAGACTTTCAAACGAATTTTTAAAAAAATGTTTCTGTTAAATCATTCCAAATTGTAGGTTTATTTTAGCCAAATTTATGGCCAGTAAAAATTAATAGTTTAAGGGTGTACACTCTACCTGGCAACACTTTCCCTTGTATCATATTAAGTTGACGTTTGCTTTCAGTGTATGCCAGGCATCAGTGGGGACCACCCGCGTTCCCTTGACAATTTCACCCCGCGCACGTGTTTCGCTTTCAGTCATAAAGTGTTTTATGTGTGTTTCTCGTACATTTAAAGTTGTTATTGATATTTGGTGATGTGATATAAAGTGTTTGGTGAAACATGGCTGTATTGTTGCTGCTCAGCTTTGTTATTGGTAAGTGGATTTGTGAATTTGGAGTAATTAGCTAATTTACTTTTAGAGTGTGGACGAAATATTGGTAACGGGTTTGTATTAAAAAAAATATTTACATAAGAAAAAAAATGACTATTCAAAAATATTTATTTTTAAGTTTACTTGAATAAAGAATATTTATTATTAATGAATAATAATTACTAGTGATTTCCCTTGGTTTTGCACGGGTAGACAGGATGTACAGTTGTAACTATAGTAGCATTTCAATTTTTTTAAGTGAAAATTTTTTAGGCGCTTTGGGCATTTTTTTTTATGGGAAAAAACCATTGAATTCACATCACTGTTACCCTTACAACTGACACTGACACTAACACTGTGTATATAAGTATATATATATATATATATATATATATATATATATATATATATATATATATATATATATATATATATTGTGTATGTACGTACATAGATACACATGCATGTTGGCATTGTTGGCATTTTTTTAAATGGGAAAATCCATTAAACTCTCGGCACTTACCGTTACCGTAACCGATACCTCTGACGATTCAAAAAATACAGACGCAATTGTTTTAATTTTTCACTTCTGTCGGCACTCCCGGAGTGCCACTGTTTTTTTTTTGTAAATAAAAATAAATAATTTACCCGCTGATAATATAGTTTTCGGTGAAATAATTTAATTTTTTTTTAAGTTTCTCTATTACTAGCGATCCGTCCCGGCTTCGAACGTATAAATATGTAGATAGAAAGATAGATGAGTATTTTGTGTTACAAGTGGTTTAAATAAGCTAATTTCTGATACTTTGGATTACATTATTGTAATTTTCTTAAGTATATCTATTTTTTTTTAAATAATATATAGCTTATTACTTGTTGATGATGATGATACATTTTGATAAGTGAAACAATTTTTTAAATTGGTTGAGTTGTTTTTAAGTTTACACATTACAAACAAATATATATTACGTACGTAATTGATAAATTTTTACTTAACATGTGCTAAGACAAAATTTGCATGCCTTTATATAAGGCGAAATGTGTAGCTCAGTTACCATTTAAGACCTTTGTACCACATTTCAAGTAAATAAATTATTCTTATTCTTTAAACAATAAAATATTTCCTCCTTAGTATTATATATTAAATGTAGAAAAACTAAAAGTTAAATCTTTTCATACATTTTGTTTGTGGAATATTATTAATTGACTTTAAATGATTTTAAATTCTACGTAGTGTAATTAAGCTGACTTTTCTGTGAATGCTTTCCTTTTACACAGAGGTTTATGTTTCTAGAAATAAAGTTTTATTCTTTTAATATTGCTTTTAATATTTTTTTTTAATATTTCTTTTAATATATATCGACATTTGAATTACCTTTGAAGTGTAAATTAACACTAATATTTTGATGTCTGCCTTTATATTGTTTTGGATATTTAAAAATAATCCTGACTAATAATTGTAAAAAATATCGTTTTAACAGTTTAACTAATTACTATGAAATTTGATATATACATACTATATGTAGGACGACCCTCCTCCCATTAGATGGAGTGACGACCTGAAATGCGTTGCAGAAAGTCAGTGGATGCATGTGGCTCGAGACCGTTCTTTATGGCAGAGTATGGGGAGGCTTATGTCCAGCAGTGGACGGATAATGGTTGAAATAATGATGGTACTATATGGAATGGTGAAGAAGACAACGCGACTGCGTGCTTGTCGATTACTATCGGCGCCGCCGCTTCGCACCTGTACTGCTCAGTTTGCTCCCACTCATCAGGCTATTTCTTTGCTCAATTCTCTGATTGCTCAGCAGCCAGATATTGATATATTTAATGACAAATTAAATAGATTTTCTAAATGGTGTTTAAGTTTCTAAAATGAACGTATGACTTACTTTACGTTTTGGGAAATTTTGCGTGTAGTAAGCAATTTATAAATATTTTTTTTTATACAACTTAGAATGGCAAACAAGCTGACGGCCCACCTGATGGAAAGTGGTAACCGTAGCCTATAGACATGAGCAGCACCATGACTATGCTGACTTTTAGCCACACCTTTGACCGTATGACCGCGTTATGACCGGAATAAAAAGTAGCCTATTTGTATTTATTTACCAGAGGGAGACTTTGTACAAAAGTCGATTGCTTGGGTACCTCTGTCCCGTTCGTGTTTCTACCGTGAAGTAGTTGTGTTTGCATGGCTGTGTTTCAATTTGAAGGGTAGGATATGTCAGTGAATCTACAGGGTACAGAGGAATAACACCTGAGTCCTTAGAAATTGCAACGCATAGGGGGTATTATGGGCGACACAGTATACTCTGTTATGTCCATTGTACTGTTTACATCTGTAGGCGACGGTTACCACTTTCCATTAGGTGGACCGTTAGCTAGCGTACCATTTAAAATTGCATCAAACAATATATAAAAAAATATTTTTAAAAAAGGTTCTTCCAAAATGCCGTAAAGAGGTTTATTTAATTCATTATAATTGGTACTTCATTTTCTCGCACTGTATATATATATGTAATAGGCATGTGCATTAATATTGTATTGTATTTAATGTTTGTTATATGTGTTATAATGCAATATGCTGTTGGTGTTCCTTTAAATAAATAAATAAATGATAAAAACTTTAATAAGCAAAAGGAAAAATTAACTATAATTAATAAATAGTTGTCGGTGCAGTGAAAGCAATGATTTTCGATTCACTAAAATGAGGAATAACGTGATTGCTACACCATGGTAGTGTGGGCAGACAAAGATTGATAGCTTGATATTTGTAATTGTATATAATATATTACATACATACATATCTGTCACGCCTGTCTCCCATTAGGGTAGGCAGAAATGTATTAATGAATTGTATTAAACATGTGATATTTATATAATTAAGAAATGAAATAGTTTGACGAATTTCTCGAGAATTGCCAGAGGGAGACTTTATACAAAAGTCGTTTGGCACCTCTGTCCCATTCATGTTTCTACCGTGAAGCAGTTATGTTTGCATGGCTGTGTTTCAGTTTGAAGGGTGGGATATGGCAGTGAATCTACAGGGTACAGAGGAATCACACCTGAGTCCTTAGGAATTGCAACGCATAGGGGGTATCATGGGTGAAACAGTTGTATTCTATTTGCTATTCTGAGTTGTATAAAAAAAAAATAAGCACGATGGTTTCCAGGGGGTACCGTTTGGAGGTCGACCTGACAGGGTATGTATACAGAAATAGGGTTTCTAGTTATCTTTACTAATAATTCCTTGTCCATCTGCCATAGGGCATGAGAAAAGAATACCAGATGAAAGATTGGATAAATGAACTATACAAAAGTGGTTGAATGTAGGTACCAGGGTAGACTTGAACTAGCCTATTATGATCAGATAGACCGTATTATATATGGAATAAGAGTTAAAATTATTCAATACCGACATGCTTAGATGAAATGAGTTAAGAAATTATAGGAAGAAAGAGATAGGAAGGATATAGACCTTTGGCATTCAGTTACCTCTACTTACCCCGTAAGGGACTTGAAATAGCGTAAAAATAGACAGAATTTATTATATCCACTTGTGTAAATTAGCTCTAGAATGAATGTGCCAAGTTATTTTTGCCTCATATCCATTTGCTTTCATTGAATTAATTATTCACGTCGACTCTGTGACCTTTTCTTTTGTATTTTTTTTTACTAAGTTTTATATTATTTTGAAAGAAACAAAATACTATCTATCTATTGGCAGTACACGTTTTTTTTATGGGTGAAAATGGAATGGTAAGCCCGCCTGCGCTAACGGGATACGCTGGCGGAGCACCAGTGAAGGGTGATCGATGAGAATGAAAACAGGCCAGTTAGCCCATCATGATGAATTCATCTGGAATTAATCATGATAGTTTCCAGGGGTAACCGCAAGGAGTTCGACCTGGTTGGGTATATTGCTAGCGATAGGATTCTCAGTCTCCATTATTAACAATTCCTTTGCCCCCCGGCAGTAGACGTTTAAAATATATAAATGGAAACCTTATTCTACTACCGTACTAGATAATACCTGCATCTTCGTCCGCTTGGGATATACTCACTGATTGGGATTAATAGAAGCCTGCCCCCTGCCATAATTTCATATCAAAAATACTGTGATTGATGGGGGGGGGGGGAAAGGGATTGTTAGTAATGGAGACTGAGAATCCTATTGCTAGCAATATTCCCAACCACGTCGACCTCCTCGCGGTTCCCCCTGGAAACTATCATGGTTAATTCCCGATGAATTGATCATGATGGGCTAACTGGCCTGTTTTAATTCTCATCTATCACACTTTACTGGTGCTCCGCCAGCGTATCCCGTTAGCGCAGGCGGGCTCACCATTCCATTTTCACCCATAAAAAAAAAATACTGTGATTGCTTGTAGTTTCGTATCATTGTCATTTTATTTTCAAATAAGAAGTTTGTAATAGTCGTTTTATCCGGTCATATTTTATTTCTTGTAAACTTAAATTTCATTTGAGAAAGGCAATAGCTGTGTTTCTTGCCCGTTCTTCTCAGCTGAAATTACATTCCGTACTGGCCGGTGTATTTATAAGATAAATGACGATTCAAAAATGGTTATTATTAAGTTTTTTTGAATAAAAATTTATTTATTATTATTATCATCACATATATAAAAAATATATCAAATTGTCGTAAATATCAAATTTCATAATTTGAATTTAGATTGATTGGTTAAGGCGCTAAGAAGTAACAAAACAAACACACTTTTACTCTTATATATATATTTTTTTATACAACTTAGAATGGCAAACAAGCTGACGGACCCACCTGATGGAAAGTGGTAACCGTCGCCTATAGACATGAGCAGTACCGTGGACATAACAGAGTATATACTGTTTCGCCCATGATACCCCCCATGCGTTGCCATTCCTGAGTACTCAGGTGTTATTCCTCTGTACCCAGTAAATTCACGCCATATCCCACCCTTCAAACCGAAACACAGCCGTGCAAACACAACTGCTTCACGGTAGAAACACGAATGGGACAGAGGTACCCAAGCAATCGACTTTTGTACAAAGTCTCCCTCTGGTATAATAATATATTAGTAATTTAATAATATTAGTAATTTATTCACGTGAATAGAGAAAAAAATATTATACTTTAACAAAAGCTATGTGAGTTTTTGAAAAAAAAAATATATAGAGTAATTGTCTACCACGTTAATTCTCAAAGTGGGCGATAACGTGTGTTTGTGGGCGTTATAGGTCTGCAGGTGGGTAGTAAATGATCGGGAGAAAATTGAATGTTATGTCGTGTTTTATTGTTCGCATTAGTATTTATAACCGACTATAAAAAGTAGAAAAATCTCAATTCGATTGTATTGTTTTGTTTGTTTTTGATACTTCATGACTTTTGTAGTTATAAACCTATTTGGAAAATTCTTTTTTTATCTTAAATGATATATTTACAGATTAGCCCTTTAGATTTTTTTATCAAAATCGGTAGAATAGATTTTAAATTTTTAATTCAACCGGTTTTTCAAATACACAATCGGGACTTAATGCCATGAAAAATATTATCCACGTTACGACGTGGCGCAATGCACGTCGGAACGTCGGCAATAAAGAAGCAGGTATGTAGGTACTATTTACTTGTAAACATTTTTCATCGTCTCACGTCCCGATAGTGTATCATCACTACATGGTATAAAACAAAGTCGCTGTCGCTGTCTGTCCGTCCCTATGTGTGCTTAAATCTTTGAAACTACGCAACGGATTTTGAAGCGTTTTTTTTTAATAGATAGGCCCGCTAGTTAAACATATGTGTAAACATCACGAAAGTTAAAAATTATCTAGTTTTGCCACAAGTGAAATATTTTTTTTATGTAAATTTTAAAACGATACTCATTTAATTAATATAAAATTATTAAGGAAATGATTGCGATTATGATTTTTAATCTGTAGTCAAGTTAAACATTTTAGGTGTCATTAAAATATTATAGATTTTTAAAGTGGGCGACAGGCGAAATAGGTTTTACAACCTCCGATCCACTCGAACTAACATCAAAAGTACGAAATATTTACATTAATATTCGAAATATTAATATACGAAATATTTAAATAAATATAAAAAGAATATAAAAAAATATTCAAAGAAACTATCTCGTTATAAATCAGAGAAGAGAAATAAAACCTATAAAGAGTCCGTTCAATGATTTATTTGTGTTTGAGTTAACAAAAAGTTTTTGTTTGTGTTCCTTGCACAAACTATTGTGAGGTAACGGTTCTGAGAAAAATATATACGCCCATATAATGCCCAACTAATGTTCGTACATGTGGTGAGATTTTATATGGATATATTTTTTTTTATACAACTTAGAATGGCAAACAAGCTGACGGCCCACCTGATGGAAAGTGGTAACCGTCGCCTATAGACATGAGCAGTACCGTGGATATAACAGAGAATACTGTTTCGCCCATGATACCCCCCATGCGTTGTCATTCCTGAGGGTTGAGGTGTTATTCCTCTGTACCCTGTAAATTTATTGCCATATCCCACCCTTCAAACCGAAACACAGCCAAGCAAACACAACTGCTTCACGGTAGAAACACGAATGGGACAGAGGTACCCAAGCAAACGACTTTAGTACAAAGTCTCTCTCTGGTATAATAATATTTATTGCATCGTAAAGGAGTGTGGATAACGTTATATGAACCAGTTGAATCGTTACTACTGTATTTATTATGCGATCAACTTATCTTACTATTGTTACAAAATTGTAGCTAGACGATGCCTATACATTATTCTTTATAATACTGAGCTGATAAACAAGCATACGGCCCACCTGATGGTAAGTGGAAATCTTTCCCAATGAACATCTTCAATACTAGGAGCATTACGCGCGCATTGTTGACTCTGAAAAAACCTTTTTACTTCTTTCTTGAAGAATACTGTAGTCTCTTGGAAAAACGTTGGCAGGGAGCTCATTCCATAACCTGAGTGTTCGTGGGAGAAAACGTCTTTGAAACCGCGCTATACGCGACCATCTAGGCTGTAAGGTATGGGAGTGAACTACATGGGAAAAAATATGAGGGGTTTTGATAAGACCAATAGATAGATAGGTAAATATCTTCAAAAATCTTATTAATACAGTTTTATTAACTGTTGAACGTTTTACAAGCTCGATAGGTACAAATCAGAAAAATCCAAAAAGTACTTTATCAAATAAACTTATGTTTGAACTATTTTAAATCACCATGATTTACGAGTGTAGCAGCGTACACGGAAGGTTTTATGTCGATTTACGTCAATAAAATTATCGATGGAACGCTCGTTAGCTCCTATTTTTCACCATGTTATAAAGGGCACCGATGTAACTTTTAAGCGTGTATTATTTGTATATATACCAGAGAACCAGAGGGAGACTGTACAAAAGTCGATTGCTTGGGTACTTCTGTCCCATTCGTGTTTCAACCGTGAAGCAGTTGTGTTTGCATGGCTGTGTTTCGGTTTGAAGGGTGAGATATGGCGTGAATTTACTGGGTACAGAGGAATAACACCTGAGTCCTCAGGAATGGTAACGCATGGGGGGTATCATGGGCGAAACAGTATACTCTGTTATGTCCCTGGTACTGCTCATGTCTATAGGCGACGGTTGCCACTTTCCATCAGGTGGGCCGTCAGCTTGTTTGCCATTCTAAGTTGTATAAAAAAAAAACTTAAGGCGAGTACTCCCGTCACTCAGTACGAGAAATCGTATGTTAGACCTACCCATGTGTAATTCTCGTGAATTCTCAAAAAATTAAAATCATTTGCTACATGCATAAGCTTTGTATCCTGATTGGTAAACATATCCCGGTCACACGGATGAAATTTTAAGTGAAAGCTATTGGAATATAATTACATACATACATACATATCCGTCACGCCTGTCCCCCATTAGGGTAGGCAGAAACAATGGAACGCTAAATGTTTCGATTCAAACAAACCTCTTTCGCTTCTTCCACATTCATCAATCTTTTTATACACGCTCGCCGGTTACGGGTACTTTTAATTTGACCCTTCTTCAGCACGTCGCCTATTTAGTCAACATACGTCCGTCTAGGGCGGCCCCTACCGACATTTCCATTCATTCTTGCTCGATAAATCTCTTTCGTAATTCTTCTTTCAACCATCCTCTCCAAATGACCAAACCAACGCAACATTCTTTTTAATATAATTAATATATATAAATAAAAAAATAAGAAAAAAAAATTATTAACTTTTTTAAGCGTGTAGTTCCTGGCATAGAGTAGGCTACCCCTTCATTTCCCGTAGGCGTGGTAAGAGGTGACTAAGACAGCTTATAGTGGAGGGATGGGCAGCAGCGTTTCCCTTAAAATATCACCAAAAGCCAAACTGCAGTTGCCAACTCGCTTGCCAAGCGTGGCAACTACTAGCAAAACCTCCCTTATGGGGGAAGCTATGTTCAGCAGTGGAGAGTTAACGGCTGATAAAAAAACAACAAACTTTTTTTAAGCATTATTGAATAGTAAAAAGTTCGGGATTCGATTTCGTTTGGCAATAATAGGCAAGAAATTCTGCTGTTCCATATATTGCCTATTCTTTTATTACTTGATTCGATATTGCATAAAAAATAAAAGTATGAAAAAATTTTACCAAATTAAAAAAAAAGATAGTATGTAAATTGAAATGATAGAATTAAAATATAAAAACATTTAAAAATTCTTGCAAATTTCTTTGATAGAATGAGATAAACAATACATAATGATTTGTAATAATGCTCAACTATACCTACTTATTACTTTTAGATAGATAGATAGATAGATACTCTTTATTGTTTCCTCCAAAAGATTACAATAGTAAACTTATTATAAATACAAACAATTACAAGAAATAATCACAATGAGAAAACAATGGGCGACCTTATCGCTAAGAGCGATCTCTTCCAGGCAACCTTTGGATGGAGAGGAGTAAATTATAAACAGTTTGGTGGGAGGCACGATGAAAAATTTTGTTAGTTCTAAATATGGGAGATGTGATACATATAATAATATAAATATTATCTTTTATATACATATGTTTTTTTTTTTCTTTTTTATACAACTTAGAATGGCAAACAAGCTGACGGTCCACCTGATTAAAAGTGGTAACCGTCGCCTATAGACATGAGCAGTACCATGGACAGAACAGAGTATACTCTTTGGCCCATGATACCCGCCATGCGTTGCCATTCCTGAGGACTCAGGTGTTATTATTATTATGTATATCTATTATAGACATAAAATATGTTTTCTTTTTTAAATCTTTGAAAATGGCCGCCATTTTATTTCATATACGTGTATTAAGTTAAATTATATTATATGTAAGCAATACGTACATAATATGTACTATCTACATGTGCATATTATTACATGTATATGCATATTTATATTATATCAGAAAAATTAGTTCCCGATTCAAAATAAAAAAAATCTAATTACTGGCTAAGTTAAAAAAAACGTGTTATAATTTTTTATTAAAAAAAAAATGTGTCGGCTATTAACTGACTAAATTTTGACCTATTTTTTTTTTTTTATTAGCGTGTAACACGTTCTTTTTTTAATTTTAAACAAAACCACGCCAAGTTGGTGCGGGTTGCTTTTAAATAATTAATATATTACCACGTAAATCCTTAAATTAATTGTGCAACACGTGTTTTGAAAAGAAAACACAAAAAAATAGTATAATGTAAAAATTAAAATATAAATTTTCAGGTTTAAAGGTAAGAGTGCTCTCAAACTGAAAACCGGTCTGGTCTGTTCAAAACAAAGTGCACCTTAATTGCATGAAGTTAAAATATAAATTTAAAAACAGCACCCGGGACAACATTTCCCAGAACTCAGGTAATTTATTAAATTAAACACGCTGCGTTTTAAACGTTGCAACTAATGGATAATCTACATCAAGCGGTGGGAGACGGCGGGCGGGGCAGATTTTAGAATGTGGCAAAGGAAATAAAACTGTCTTCGTTTAAATTTATAGTTCATATTTGCATGAAACTTATACGACCTATTCAATTGTTAATGTAACAAAGCGGTCGACTGGGATCTTTCCAACCGATTTCAGAAAGAAGAGTAATCTCAATTCGGTTGTATTTTTTTATGTTTTCTATATATTACATATATAATAACATAATATCACTCCGTCAATTTTAAACCAATTTGAAACCAACCAATTTAATTGGTCCCATAGAAGTTTTATCAAAATCGATTTAGTAGATCAAAAAGAAAATCGATTTACAAATCATAAATATGTACACCCTATTTTCGTAATATATCTCTTATCAAAGTTTACAACTCTTAAATTTGTACATCTTATTTTCACAAGATGTCGCTTATCAAAGTTCTTGTATAATATTACCAAATTGTGAAGGTGATCAGAATATTTAAATAATAAACCCGGTATGTCCCAAGTTCGTGCAATCGCTTTTTGATGGGGCACTGCTTATAGAAACTTCGCAATTGCTATTACCCGTCTATTAGATAAGCTTGTTTGTTCAGATTTGGCGGTCACGATATTCGTATTGTACGGGAAAATGTGCTCAGTTTAGTTTGTTCTAGTTTCGTTGCTAGATAGCATCTCGTATAACTATTTTAAATTGCACTTTGCAAGTTTTGTATTTCGCAATATTGATGTATATTTCTTAGGGGATTTTGTACGTAATACAAGTTTTTGAAATTTATTCTATTTATTTATTTATTTCAAATAAACAGTTACATAGACAGTATATATACTCAGTGCTGCGAAACTGCATTGCAGTTTGTCTGCTGCTTTGAGCTCTTGTACATACAGCTTTTTAAACAATTATATACTTATATTCTAATCCTGTATACTATACTTATATCTTTATACATACATATAAACAGATATGCATATATACACATACATATACATACAGTCATACATGCATATACTAAAAGGATGTTACTTGTTAAATCTGAGTAAAGTGTAAATGAAAAAGGACAATTTTAAGGAAGTCGAGGTAAAACTTAGAGTTTTTGGAACATCGTGAGTGCTTGAAACTAGTTATGAAAATGGACGAAGCACGAGATATTCAAATACATATATCACGTCTAGCTGCCATTAGACTAGCTAGGTAGACAGAAATAATGTCATCTTCCACATTCATTAAAGTTGTCATAAGTGAACCCTAGTGGGTAGCGAGTAATTTAATTGGGACATTTTAGTATGGACAACATTTACTTAGTAGTCGATGTAGGTCCATTTAGCGCGTCTCTTAGCGATGCCTCTATTTATTCAAACTCAATATAAATTAATATATATACATACATACATACATACATATCTGTCACGCCTGTCTCCCATTAGGGTAGGCAGAAACAATGGAACGCCAAATGCTTCGATTCAAACAAACCTCTTTCGCTTCTTCCACATTCATCAATCTTGTCATACACGCTCGTCGGTTACGGGTACTTTTAATTTGGCCCTTCTTCAGCACGTCGCCTATTTGGTCGACATACGTCCGTCTAGGGCGGCCCCTACCGACATCTCCATTCATTCTTGATCGATAAATCTCTTTCGTATATATATATATATATATATATATATATATATATATATATATATATATATATATATATATATATATATATATATATATATATATATATATATATATATATATATATATATATATATATATAGATATAAATATCTCTGTATAGTAATTTTTTTATCCATCGTTTTCAGATGAACAATAGCAGCAATTTTTTTTTTATACCACTTAGAATGGCAAACAAGCTGACGGCCCGCCTGATGGAAAGTGGTAACCGTCGCCTATAGACATGAGCAGTACCATGGACATAACAGAGTATACTGTTTCGCCCATGATACCTCCATGCGTTGCCATTCCTGAGGACTCAGGTGTTATTCCTCTGTACCCAGTAAATTCACGCCATATCCCACCTTTCAAACCGAAACACAGCCATGCAAACACAACTGCTTCACGGTTGAAACACGAATGAGACAGGGGTACCCAAGCAATCGACTTATGTACAAAGTCTCCCTCTGGTAACATAATAAACTGTTTTCAATATTTATCATTAAGTCATTTGGGTTATTTTAGTACACGCTGGAAGTGATAATATACTTTTAAAGCGGCTCCATAAAGAAGAAGATTGCGACTAAGTTATGCGACTACGTTGTCAACCGAGATACGTCACTCTTTTTGCAATCGACAGGGTTTATTGCCATGTTAGTTCCGTTTTAATTTTGTGACGATGGAAGCTGTCTCTTTTCATTGTAGATTAAATATATTAATGTGCAACATAAACCATGTATCCTACATTGTTTACATCTACGAAATATCTCGTTGAACTATCTACGAAAAGTCTAATTCATTATTAGCGCATTTACGATTAGAGTATTCTTTTTTTGTGGAGTAATCTTAGAATGAAATAGATTTTCTGACGGATTAATTAAACTATAATTAAGTTACAAAATAATACAAACATGCATGTACTTTACAGCATGCTAGACGCCTTAGATAGACATGCTAATTTCACAATACAAACTCTCCAACACGCAAGCCTGTAAAGCGAGACAGTAAAAGTGAAGTTCTTACGGTTTCTGATACGTTTATGTAATTTCTAATTTCCAATTTTAAATTACATATGATGTTTATTTTTAAAATTCATAAGAAATCTATTTTGAAATTTCATAGGAATGCTCTTGTGATTTCATCGCCGGTATGTACACGTAACAAAATTATTAACCCTTTTAAAAGTATTAAAATTTTGTAGAAATAAATTAATATTAAATTTTATAGATCAGTGTTGACCAGAGGGAAGTTTTGTACAAAGATCGAAAGGTTTAGAAACCGTTGGTCCACTCGCACTTTTGCTGCTAATCAGCTGTGCTTGCTGGCTGTATTTAGAATTGAAGGGTGAGTTATAGCAGGTAAAAGATCGGGTATGGTAGCATAAGATCTTAGTCCTTAAAAATAGCAATGTTTGAAACTTTGATTAGTACCATGGCCATCATACTGGTGACCATGATGTTGTCCTGACAGTAAATGGTTATCACGTTCCATCAGATGGAGTAATAGCTTGTTTGCCATATCAAGTTGAATAAAAGCAACTTTATGTTTCAATAAAATATATAAAAATAGGAATAAAGTAAATAAACGTACTTGACAAAAGAATTTAACCCCAGGTGGATGAAATATTTAATTTACGAGACTCAATTTTTTTTTTATTTGCTCCCCCTTGTGGTGCATCCGTGGGCCCAGTAATCAATTTCCAAGTTATGTCCATGGCACTGTTCATGTATATAGGCGAAGGCGACTCATTCCTATCTGTCGTCCGATGTGTTGCTGTCAATACGTCCCAATTGTCATGTAATCCTTCGGGACATGCCCAAGACGCTGGACTATTAGTTTTTTCCTTATATTGTGGTAATATGTTTCCTTACTTTTTTTTTACAACACAAGGGGCAACGAGCATGCGGCTCACCTGATGGTAAGTGACTACCGCTGCCCGTGATCACCCACAACACTTTTAAAAAGGGATATGCTCTTTTCTTGAAGGTTACGATGTCAAATCGGTTCGGAAATACTGCTGCTGGAAGTTGATTCTAAAGAGTGGTTGTGCGTGGAAGAAAGAGCCTTGAAAACGCACTTCTTATGAAACACTTGCATAAAAACCACTGCGATATCTCACCTTTTAAAATGCAAATAACCATGCAGACGTTTTGACGGCAGAAATATAGAAATAGGTCTAGTAAAAGTTGGTATCGTAGGAGAGAATAGAACATGTTTGAAATAAGAAAACTAAATTTATACATCTCGACGTTTCGAGGTTTTCGCCGAATTCAGTGCCTACCATTCGCCGGATATAATTTCGTAAACTGTTCACAGTGGTTGCAAATCATTTTCGTATTGCCTGACACGCGTCCAATTTCCTGATTCGTCTATGAACGCGAACATTGTAAAATAGCAACTTCTACGAATATCTAAATAAAATTTTACCAGTAGAATCAATTTGTAGAATTCGCCTTAAGGTATATCAATTATTTACGCTAACTACTCTTCATTACTAATATCAAGGCCTCTTCTACGTATTATCAGAATGCTTGGTTTTAGGCTTCAAGAGGACGTAAATAATGTAGCAGACTGCAGGTTTAGTCAATTATAATTTTCCGATATAAATACAAAAGAAAAAGTAACAGAATGAATGAATGCCAAGGTTATTAGATGCACGTTGCCGACTTCGAAGAAACTTATTTTCATTTTAGATTCTTTTAGAAACTAAATTTTCATCCCAATCATCTGGACGAGTGGCGGTCTTCCACCGTGCGTTTTTCAAGGCACTTTCTTCCACGCACAACCATTCTTTGGAATCAACTTCCAGCAGCAGTATTTCCGAACCAATACGACAACATAACCTTCAAGAAAAGAGTATATTCCTTTTTAAAAGGCCGGCAGCACACCTGCAATGCCGCTGGTGTTGTGGGTGATCATGGGCGGCGGTAGTCACTTACCATCAGGTGAGCCGCATGCTCGTTTGCCCCCTGTGTTGTAAAAAAAAAAAAAAAAAGAAACTTAATGTCTGACCTTAGCTCTTTTTTAGATTACTGAGCAATTAGGAACTTCTTCATACGATCTCAAATTCAAATATATGAACTGACTAAATGTATTTATAAATCTGATTTGGGAAATTACAGGGCACGAAGAATCTTGGCCTTTAGGATTGGCAACGCATAAGAGGTAACATGAACGTCATAGTTTATTCCGTGATATACATTGATCTGCTGTTATCTATTACCACTCCTTATCAAATAGGGCCATAGCTTGTTTGCCAATTTATGGTACATAATTAAACATTATGTTGTTATTATGTCAGCCCTTAATTGTCCACTGCTCAACATACGTCTTCCCCCATAAGAGAAATTTTGCCAGTAGTTGCAACGCTTGGTAGGCAGGTTGGAAACCGCATTTAAGATTTGGCGATGTTTTAAGAGGGACGTTGCTGGCCGTAACTTAGCCATTAAGTTTCTTTAGTCACCTTTTACGATATCCATGGGTAAGGTAGGGGTGAACAATTCTATACCGGGACCGAACAGCATATGAATGTGAATGTGAAAAAGACTCTATTTTCCGCGCTTAGCCTCTCATTTGGGCCATTGTGCGTATGAGTCGTGGCTAGTACAGCCAACCTAGCTCCGCTCAGAAGCGCAGAAGCTTCCTGGGTTCTTCACAGGCCTCACGGAGCGACCTCACCGTTCCGAGGATTTCTAAACGTTGATGGGCCACAGCCTCACATTCCAGGATTACGTGAGCAGCCGTTTCTTCGGCGTCGAAACAGCCTCGACATAGAGAGCTGTCTGTGGCTCCTATTGTGTATAAATGTTTGTTTAATGGACAATGGCCCGTTATTGTCCCTATCATTATTTTGAGGTTTTTCCCATCTAGATGAAATAAACGTTTTGATGGTCGTGACCGAACAGCATAGTAAATAATAAAACATAATAAATTCATATATATCTACAAATCAAAATATCAAAATATACTTATAATTCAATCTCAAGATATTCCGTTAACAATGAACCTTTAGTATGCTTAACACAAGGTTTTTAGATAGGGGTAAAAGGCCATAAGCAGTTACGACCCTAAAATAGGGATCCGTGTAAAACGTCCTTTTATTCTTATAAAAAAGAGGCTTTTATCTCGTCCATTAGAATAAAATGCGCCAGGGCCATGCAAATATTTCCTGTTTACTGTTATGTGCCGAGGTGGAGGCCTATATTGTTATGAAAAGGGGATGCCATAAGTTTTAAGTGGCTCGAACGTATGGCAGGCAGCTCCTCCCGTCTCGAATGGGTGGCTAAGAGGGAAGTTTAAAAGAATATTGTAAACAACAAAACTAAATAATGCTTTTTTTTTATAAATATTTCTCTAGTGTCGTCGTCTCAAAGTTTTTCTACAATTTTTAAAATTGTTTTTATATAAAAGTATATGTTTGAGTAATTAATAGGAACCAATAAAGTATCTTCAAAACTTTAAAGAAACTTGTGTTCACTTTTTGGCGTTATAATAGATTTTTAAAATTATTCCAAGATATTTTTTTTCCATTGTTCTTTTCTGTTTTAAAATTATTTTATTTATTTATACTTTTGCAAACATTAGAACATGTCTACAGGGCGGACTTAACACCTGATGGCATTCTCTACCAGTCAACCGTTACGATAAACAGAGAGAGTGAATGGCGGTGCATAGATAAAAAAAATGTACATTAAATATTTTGAGAGATAAAAACAATTTATTATGCATAAACATACACATACATGTAGAATAATATACTTACAAAAAACATAGTTACATAAATCACATACATGTATAAAAATAACTATACGTAGTACATATTAAATTAATAAATATATGAATCATAACTAATTATGTAACAGTCCAGATTGAGGTAATTCATTATTGTGATAATATGGAGGAATGTTCACGAAGGGACTTCTTGAAGGAAAATTTGGTTAGGGATTTTTTGATATCAATAGGCAGTGTATTCCAAAGGTCGATGGCTGAGGTGGTAAAAGATCGAGAGAAGTTTGATCGGTGGGTTGGGCGTATACAATAACAGATTAGAATTTATGTACAGATTTTCGCGGGGAAGTCGCAGGATACAGCTAGTCAATAATATAATATCTCACTGTTAGACATGGATATCAAACGTAGAAGTGAGGAACGTCAATAAGAATTTTGAGCAGGCACCAAAATTGTTAAGAGAGGAAACTGTATCGCAAAAAGAATTATTAAAATCGACTCAGCTATGGCGAAGGTATCACGTAACATACATACAAAAGAAAATACACGTGAATTGTGAATGTTCTCCTTTCAGATATTGCTTTGAAATATTTTTTTTTTATGAAAAATTAGACTGACAAATAAGCTGATGACCCATCTGATGGAAAGTGGTAATCGTCGCCTATAAACATGAAAAGTACCATGGACATAACAGATTTTACTGTTTCGCCCATAATACTCTCCGTACGTTGCCATTCCTGAGGAGTAAGGTGTTTTTATTGGATGAAAATGGAGTGGTAACCCCGCCTGTGCTAATGGGATACGCTGGCGGGGCACCAGTGAAGGGTGATCGATGAGGATGAAAACAGGCCAGTTAGCCCATTATGACGAATTCATCAGGAATTAACCATGATAGTTTCCAGGGGGAACCGCGAGGAGGTGGACCTGGTTGGGTATATTGCTAGCAATGGGATTCTCAGTCTCCATTACTAACAATCCCTTTTCCCCCCAGGAGTAAGGTGTTATGCCTCTGTACCATGTAACTCAATTGCCATATCCCACCCCTTCAAACCGAAACACAGCCATGCAAACACAACTGTTTCACGGTTGAAACACGAATGGAACAGAGGTTGTAAGTGAATTGAAAAATATGTTCACAACTCTAATTCCAAGCTACAGAATCTAATGGTAATAATACGTATCAGATATTAATACTGACATACGGGTATCAAAGAGATATATTTACGCTTGGAACCAACGAACCGTATGCCACGACAGCTTTATAGTCTCATATGAAATATGAAATATATCATAAAAATAATGGGTAGAAAACTGAAGACACCCTCTTCAAGCTAATAGATTATGTTTGTATTGCGATCTTTGTCTCAGCGTGTGAAGATTAAGGTTAATTTGAACTCGGAATATCTTTCACATGATATATTCATGGTAGGCATTTTAAATATTTTTTTTTATACAACTTAGAATGGCAAACAAGCTGACGGTCCACTTGATGGAAAGTGGTAACGGTCGCTTATAGACATGAGCAGTACCATGGACATAACAGAGTATACTGTTTCGCCCATGATACCCCCATGCGTTGCCATTCCTAAGAACTCAGATGTTATTCCTCTGTACCCAGTAAATTCACGCCATATGCCACCCTTCAAACTGAAATACAGCCATGCAAACACAACTGCTTCCTGGTTGAAACACGAATGGAACAGAGGTACCCAAGCAATCCACTTTTGTACAAAGTCTCCCTCTGTCTACTAAAGTCTACTAGATTGATCATATTGACTCCAACTGAAATTCTTTCACTAATGTAGTACACATCATCATCATCATATCAGTCTTTAACTGTCCACTGCTGAACACAAGCCTCCCCCTTGGGAAGTTTTGCCAGAGGGAGACTTTGTACAAAAGTCGTTTGCTTGGATACCTCTGTCCTATTCTTGTTTCTATCGTGAAGCAGTTGCGTTTGCATGGTTGTGTTTCGGTTTGAAGGGTGGGATATGGCGTGAATTTATAGAGTACAGAGGAATAACACCTGAGTCCTCAGGAAGTGTCATGGGTGAAACAGTATACTCTGTTATGTCCGTGGTACTGCTCATGTCTATAGCGACGGTTATACTTTCCATCAGATGGGCCGTCAGCTTGTTTTCCGTTCTAAGTTGTATAAAAAAAATTATCATAACTTAAGACGCTAAAAGGTAAAAAATAAACAAAAACACTTTCACATTTGTAATATTATTAATTTTATTTATTCATTAGTACAAATATGTGTACATGGCGGACTTATTGCTAAAAGCATTCTCTCCCAGTCAACCATAGGCAAGTGTCAGAATACTCGAATGCGGTACTAGTAATTATTGTACATATGTACATATATACTAAAATTACATATATAAACGAATAAATATATTAATAAATAACATATATAATAAATATTAGTAAAGACAATACAACAATAAACATATTTTACACTAAAATTTCAATAGCCCAGTTAAATCTTGCTGGAGCGCTCCTCGCACGACACAAACAGTAAAAATTTCAATACATTTGACAGTAACTGTGATACAAAAGAGCGGGCGCACGACATAACATTCCAGAATATTACATTTTGCAGTGAACTATAATATATTCTTTATTGTAACATATAAAAGCGATGTAGGAAAATTGGCTATTATACGAGACGCTGAAATATATATAGAATATCAAAAATGAATGGGAAACGTTGTTACATACGTTTGAAATTGTTATTAATAGTAAACATGGCTGTTAGAGGTAGTTATGATTTATATAAGCTTTTATTTAACTTATTTATTTGTTAACTACCGACTCGTTCCGGCTTTGCACGGTTTTTTATTGTTATTTGCTGATATTATAGCTTTGTTCAGGAAAGAATTTTTGAAATGGGTTAAGCGTTTTTTGAGTTTAACAAATCAAATCGGTCTATTTTATAATAGTGAGAAAGAAGGAAGGAGAAAAGAATAATAGGAAGAAAAAAATAAAATAAAACAGTACTCTCTGTCCGTGTTGAATGAATGAATGAGTATACTTTATTTGCATTATACAATATAGGGGAAAAACAACACAATTAATAAATATAACGATACAGTTGTATAAGTACAGTAAGGCGGTCTTATTGCTGAGAGCAATCTTTTCAAGACAACCTTAGGGTAATGGACTAATTGTTGTACAAGCCGATATTGTATAATTAAGAAAATTAACAGAATAAAACATTAAGGAAAATAATTAGAAGTATTAAGTATATATAAGTATAATAGTCAAATTAAAAAAACAAATATTAATAATAGCAATAAAAAAAAAATTGTTCATGTCTATAGGCGACGGTTATCACTTTCCATCAGGTGGGCCGTCAGCTTGTTTCCATAATAAAAAAAAATATTTAGTCCCAATATATATTAACATTATAGCAATTTAACAGGAAGATAGATAGATAGATAATTTATTTGCATTACTTAGTTACAGCACACAAATTACAACATACATATACAAAAAAAGCGAGATAACATAAATGATAAAAAAAAATACATACAGCTAAATATAATTTTCGTTTGTGAGTGTGCCATAGCAATACAAAATGGCCACAACTCAGTTTATTGCTTCGCCCTCAAAAGAGCAAAGCACTGATATTCTGTTGAGGCCAAAGGGAATAGGGTAACAATAAAACAATACTACCAGACTATCCGTACAATAAAAAGATAGATATACAGTAAATAGAATAAAAATTCTAGTTTTTTTTTTTTAATCTACGTATAATTTGGGATTTATATTTTTTAATTTGTCAATCCCATATCTAAACAAGTTATCTACTACTATAGTTACAATCATAAATTAGCAATTCTACTTTCTAATTCACTTAAGCACAGTGCAATTTTGGCAGTAGGAGCATGCTCATTATGGAGCATGCATTATGCTCTGAACAATACCCGCATCAATTTTGTTAAATGTTAAATTTTTTTAAAAATGTTTCCCTTTCCTTTCGGTTCCTATCACATTTCATCTTCAACAGATCTTCAACTTTTCCACAGATGATAAAAAAATCCAGTTAATTAACTATATAACTATTAATAAAATTTAAACTACCTATATTTTCACCAGAGGGAGATTGTACAAAAGTCGTTTGCTTGGGTACCTCTGCCCCATTCGTGTTTCTACCGTGAAGCAGTTGTGTTTGCATGGCTGTGTTTCGGTTTGAAGGGTGGGATATGGCGTGAATTTACAGGGTACAGAGGAATAACACCTGAGTCCTCAGGAGTGGCATCGCATGGGGGTATCATGGGCGAAACAGTATGTGGATACATACTGTTATGTCCATGGTACTGCTCATGTCTATAGGCCACGGTCACCACTTCCCATCAGGTGGGCCGTCAGCTTGTTTGCCATTCTAAGTCGTATAAAAAAATAACTAATAGTTGGTAATAGTTTCATTACATCATTATCAGTTCAGCCCTTAACTGTACACTGCAGAATATAAGCTTCCCTATAAGGAAGGGCTTTGCCAGTAGTTGCCACGCTTGGCAGGCGAATTGGCAACCACAGTTAGACTTTGGTAATGTTTGAAGAGGGACGCTGCTGCTCCTCCCTCGACCGTTATGTTCCCTTAATCTCCTCTTACGACACCCATGGGAAAGAAAACAATGGACTAAAAACTTTAATTAGACTATTATGAACTTAAAAAAGTTATTATAACGTAACCTTCGTTCCAATAATACTCTCCAATTATCTTTCCCCTCTCACCGTACTGGTTACGCTTCAAACTCTTTTTCCCTACATTCTTCACGACTTTGGAACGCGCTTCCTGATGCCATTAAAAGACTACCGACTAAACCGTCTTTCAAAAAAAACGTTCACGCTCACTTTTTATCTTTATCCGAGCAATAATTGCTTTATATTATTCTAAATTTCGTGTATAATATAGTATACTAGCTGACTCGGCAAACGTTGCTTTACCATATACATTATTTTGAGAACTATACATGAAAATTTACCCTACTACAATTATTATATTCGATCGCCATCTTGCAACCATATTGCGGCATATAAAAATCGCGATTAAAAAACCTTTGATTCGTAAAAGTGTGAAAATTTAAAGTTGTATGTATTTTTCAATGCTAAATCATATTTAAATAAAAATAAAAAAAATTGTCAAAAAAATAAACAAAATTTTTTTAGGTCACCCTTATCATTGAGGGGTATAAAAAATAGATGTTGGCCGATTCTCAGATCTAACCAATATGCACACAAAATTTCATGAAAATCGGTAAAGCCGTTTCGGAGGAGTTTGGTAACAAACACCGTGAGAATTTTATATATTAGATATCATATATGTGTAAGTATATTTGTTATTCATATATATTTATTCGTTTATATATGCAATTTTAGTATGTATGTATATCAATAATTAGTAGTACCGCATTCGAGTATTCTGACACTTCCCTATGGTTGACTGGGAGAGAATACTTTCAGCATTAAGTCCGCCATGTACACATATTTGTACTAATGAATAAATATATAAATAAATATAAACCCAATAAAATAGGTCGAGTTCTTCAGTTTTTAGAACAAAATAACTGTATTTTTTTATAGTGGGTCACAATCTTACATATTTATTATTAAAATTTGATTGTTAAAAGTTTTAATAAGCTACGAGGTCGCTGCTACTGACTTCTAAATACAGATCACGTTAACTGCCAGACTACGTAGATAGGGAAGTGAGAATTACGTATAAATTTGAAAAAAGTGCTACGAACTTTTTCGCTGAGATAACAGGCACGGTAGACACCCCGACCGTCCACCACTAGCCTTCCGGCCGTCTGTTCACTTACATCTCCTTTCTGAATAATATAATAACATTGTAACTAGAGTATGTCTGTATATAGGAGATACTATACTATAATAAGCTGTTAACTGTCCACTGCTGAACATAGGCCTCTCCCATCAGAGGGCTTTTGCTAGTAGTTGCCACGCTTGGCAGACGGTTTGGTAACCGCGTTAGGCTTTGGTGATATTTTAAAAAGAACGCTGATATCCATAAGATGACAATTAATTGATACAGTAATATGGAAGATGTTTAAGAGAAAATAATATGAGAGGTATATAACTATATTTGACGTTCATAAGCGGCTAAAATGTCCTACATGAATAAATGATTTTTGAATTTGAATTTGAATTTGAATATAATTTTTTAAATTTTCGTCTATCGGTTTATCTATCTGTCGCTATGGCTGCCTGTTTCTCTGTCTGTCTATATGTTTATTCTGGCACCAAACAAACACTACTGTACCAAATTGGATATGGTTAACGGTTGTATTCTTGAAAGACTAACTTAAAATCTGCCGTATACTTTACCTTGATACGCCATCTAGAAATAATCTATTTCATTGGTTTTCCTGTTTCTATTTCTTCGTGTACGAAGTAGGGTGCGAAAAGTTAGTCTATAATACGTATATTTATATGAAAAATACGATGCAATAACTACATCGTTTATTCGACCTTAAATCCTTTACGTTATTGGAATTTTAGGTTAAACAAGGTCAAAGTCGTTAATACTTTTCCAAAGAAATAACAGGGATTGAATAACAACAAAAAAATGAGCGCATTCCTTACTAACTTAACACCTGGACGTACTATGTTAATAAAGGAAGGCCCAAATTTTTTATTATTTTACGGCCCATATGTATTAGAGAGTAAGGTTCAGTTTCACACGTGAAACATTTCTTTAAAATGAATTTCAATTTTATTTTGTATACATCTATGGTTAAAGTGACTGAATCATAGATTAAGGATACCTGGCATTCTCCTTCTAAGGCCTCGATATACACAATACACTTTTTTCCCAAACATTCTAGGAACATAGACAATAAAGTAAAATAAATGTTCCATTTTTAAAATTAACAAGAAATGCCAATATCAAATAATTAAAGATTCGAATTCCACAAAAAGAACCGACTTCAATTATGGCAAAACGAAGTATTTTGATCTAAAAATTAAACTTTTAAACCGATTTTCATAGCATATTTATGGGACCAATCTGTAAGTACATCCTACGTCAGTTGACATGAGAATTCTCCAAATTGGTTTACAACTAATGGAGTTACGAAGTAACAAACAAAAAAAAAACAATCAAAGTTAAACCTTCTTCTTTTAAAATCGGCTGTCAAACGAGAAAATAATACACGTTTTAGGACAAATGCTGTGTCTTTATAATATTTATAATGTAATTTCTTAATTATAACTCCAACAAACAATCGAATGTAATCACTAACTTTAATTGATTGTGAAACACATCATTATTGTAATGGGGAAATTGAATTCCTACGAGAGTCCCTTTTAATCTTTCCGAAACACGTGATAAAATGACGAGAGGCCTACACGTGTCGCCCCTCATTCCAACCACCAACACGGCCTCCAGGGACCAAGATATTCCTTAGTTTTATCACTTGTATACAGATTTTGTGTTTTTGTATTTATCAGCTACGCCTATTTTTTGAAGGCGACGGGCTTCATTTTCTATTTCTGTAGCATTCTTAAACCCCACAATACTATTAAGAATTTATAATATTTACAAGAAACAAAAATTACAGTTACTTGGTTCTAAATTAGTTATAAAAATAATTGATGGTTAGACTTTGTACAAAACTCATTTGCTTGGGCATCTCTGTCTCATTCATGTTTCTACCGTGAAGCAGTTGTGTTTGCATGGCTGTGTTCTGGTTTGAAGGGTGGGATATGGCGTGAATTTACAGGGTACAGAGGGAGAACACCTGAGTCCTCAGGAATGGAGGGTTTCATGGGCGAAACAGTATACTTACTCTGTTATGTTCATGGTACTGCTCATGTCTATAGACGACGGTTACCATTTACCATCAGGTGGGCCGTCAGCTTGTTTGGTATTCTAAATTGTATAAAAAATACCACTTTTATAATTCTATATCGTTTATCGACATAATTTTCTATTATCACGTTGATATATTCAGTGACAAAATACGGAGTGATTATTGCTTCCTATAACCTAATGTTACAATCTCTACTAAGTATTTGCAAATGAATGTGAAGAATGAATTATGACTTTTATAATTAGCATGCTAAAGTCTCTATTTATTTGCTCTTTACGGGTCAGGCAGTTCTGTTCACGAATTGATTCTAATTAACAATTTCATTACAGCTATTGTATGCTATATGTAGCAATCATTGTGAAGAAAAGTAGCAACTGTGATTTTTAGTAACATGTGATATGCAGCTTGTGAAAAATTCCAATCCTTGTCAAAAGCTACCTCAAGGAACGTTGTTCGAATTCGCTTTGTTGCCGTTCATTCGACACAAATGCATCGTACGTGCAACGATGTTTGAACTGCACTCCTATTCGTACAATACCGGTTTGTTTACTCAATTTAGTAGATTCGACTGTCTGAATAGGTTACAAAGACGCTGAGGTATGCACGTTTGTACCTGATAGAGTGCAAATTAGATTCGTACATTGAAAACAAACTTTAAATGTCAAGATTTTTTTTTTCTGATCATCAAAGTCATCGTAAACTTTGCCAATTTGAATTTCTGACTGGAACTAAACATCTGATGGGTGTTTAATAAAATTTTATGTGATTCCGCGTATTCGGATATCGCTTAAATTTTTTTTGTTGTTGATTGCAAACATGATATGAAAACTTGAATGAAATATGCTTTTTAATCATTTAGACCGCGTTATATTTAATTAATTTTGACGTCATTTAGACGGTAAGACCTTCATAATTAAAATTAATATTTAATATACATAACGACGTAGTAAAATTTATTAGCTGTTTAGATTATACGTTACGCTAAGAAATCATAATATACGACACACTAAATTAAACATATACGATATTCCGCCATCAGGGAAATTCTTCCTCAGACCTTAGAACCAGAGAGGGCACACGCAGTGCAGTTTTTAATAGATGATAATGAAATGGTAACCCCGCCTGCACTAACGTTATACATTAACGGGGCACCAGTGAAGAATAATAGATGAGATCGAAAGCAGATCGGTTAACCCACCATGATGCATACATCTGAAATTCAGCACGATGGTTTTTAAAGGGGACCATGTAGAGGTCGACCTGTTTGGATATGTTGCTAGTAATGGGGCTGTTAGACTGTTACTAATAATCCCTTTTTCCACTCGTACACTGCGGTTTCAGAGGAGATTCCTACCGTGAATACGCAGGTTGTAGAATAGTCTTCTTGCCGAGGCTTTCCTTAGAGACTACAGTATGGGGTTCCTCAAAAAGGGTGTATTAAAGTTTCTTAAGGGTCGACAAAGCGCGCGTGTCGCCCTTGGTGTTATAGGTGTTCATAGGCTACGATAATTCCGTTTACCATCAGACGGGCCGTATGTTTGTTTGCCATCACAGTAATATAAAAAAGGCTTCAGATAAAAAACTGCATCTGCAATCAAAATGACAAGATCTCTGTAAAGGATAAGTCTGCTATTTGTATATTAAATATTTTTTATGTATCCATATAAATTATATACAAATAAAGATAATATAATACAAAATTATTATCCCTACATATAGCACTGGTAATTCTATTGATTGAAAAACCAATTGATTTCCATGTTCAAAATCAGTTCGTAATATATTGTGTTGCATGCGCTTAAATATGATCACAAGCGAATGTTAAATAAAGGTAGTAAACCTTCTGTTTTTTTTTATGCAACTTAGAATAACAATCAAGCTGAAGACCCTCCTGATGGAAAGTAGTTTGAAGTAGTCATTTCCATCTTTAAATATTATCCTCTTTTTTAGAAGTCGAATAACAAATTTCTGATGATCAATATAAAAATAACAAGAAACTATTTTATAGGAGCTAGAATATAAACATTTCTAGATATTTCACTAAAACCTAAGATTTAATCAAAACTTTGCTATTACAATTTTAGTATCTTTTGTTGTTAAACCAACAACTACCTTTAACATTAGAAAAATAAGCTCGCTTTTGTTATTATAGCATCTTGTTCACGAAAATAGAAAGCCCTTAAATGTTTACATATATTTTAATATAAAAGGGTAAACCACAAATACAAGACATACCTACTTCGGGTTATAAGAAAATAGGCACGTACCACACGTCTAAGAATAAATATTAAAGTATCCATAAATTATACTTGAAGATCGACGGGAATGTTCCTTTGCCTCGTCGGTGGCTAAAGAAAAAAATATTATATCGGGCCCTTTTGGGAGATTGTGTAGCCTTTTAGGCCGGCGCCGCTTTGGACAAAAAAAAACATTTATATGAAATTTATGCAGTCAGTTTTAATTTAATATAAGATAATAGGTAGAGTTTGACTCAAAAACCCGTTATTTTTATTTAAAAACCAAACTTAAGAAGTCATTTTAATGAAATGTTTACAGAACCTGAAAATATATTATTTCAAATTTATAAAGACTTTTTAATTAAAAACGTGAGAGGAAACAAACATATTTTTTATATTATATTTGATATAAAAAAATGCAATGGAATTGAAAACCTCCTCCTTTTTTGAAGTCGATAGAAAATACACTATAAAGTAGCTACGTATTTTATATCATATACCATATTATCAACTGGTATGGATAACTGTTTTAAAAAGAAACATATTTTAAATAGTTATACAACCCAATAAATATTAATTTATTTTACACCATTTCGAAGTATGTTACATCGAAATGGTTACATAGAATCATTTTCCTATTTCGTCAATACATGGACAGTGCCGACTCCTAATAAATAACGTACAGATTACTTTGGCCTTTCCGTACATTTTCTAGGTTAGAGTAATATAACGCGTATTATTGTTTACGCGGGACGAATAATGTACAGATTAATTTATAACGAAGTTGACGTTTTTGATAGATTGTGAAGTCTAGATAACGAACCGTGAATTCACCGAGTCATTGACGCTGAATGGAGTCTCATGTACTGGTGAAAGTATAGAATTAAACGAAAAAAAAAAAATGGAAAAAATCTAAATTATAATATCATTAGCGATAATGTAGCTTGCTGTAGATGAAAGAAGTTTTAAAATTGAATAAGTAGTTTTATATTTGATCCATTATAAAAAAAAAAACAGTCATATTTTTTTTTAATATTAATAGGTATAGATAAAAATGAAAAGGAAATATTTCAATTTTGTTGAATACATAATAGATTTCAAACATTCTTTCGTGTATAAAAACTACATTAACAGCTAGTATTCGTAATATGGGCTGGACATTTTTATTATATAAAAAAAAAAATAGATATTTTACTTTTTCTACGCTAGTACTAAATAAAACTGGTCTTTAGCCGACTTTAATAAAGAGAATATTATCAGTTCGACTGTTTTTTTTTTTAAATTCTGCACCGATTTCGATCTTTTTTTAAACCGACAAAATTGGGGAGGATAGGGATTGTTAATAATGCGATCCAACAGACCTCTTACTAGCAGTATACCCTAACAGGTCGACCTCCACGCGGTTCCCCCTGGAAACCATCGCGATAAATTTTTGGTGAAAACATCACGATGAGCCAACTAACTTGCTTCATTTTAACCTATCATCCTTCATTCGTGCCTCGCCAGCGTATTTCGTTAGCGCAGGCGGGGTTACTATTCCATTTTCATTCATTAAAAAAAGCGACAAAATTTAGTTTCGCTCATTCTATTTTCGGAAATATTACATACTGTAAAGGGCTATGTTGATCTATATTAAATGGACAATGTATTTAAGGTACTTAATTGGATAAAAATTTATGTTGTATAGATTAAAATCACTTCGTAAATAAACCATTTTTTCCCGTAAAATGTAAAGGATAAAAAATGGTTACTGTGGGTTATCCTTAAGAGATAGACATATACTATCGCGGACTTTTTTGTTGCCGTTCGTCGCGCAAGCCCCAAGTAATGAGTAAGTACGTATTAAATATTCGCTGAAAACTTGCTAGCTAAGTGGCAAGTCAAAACAATCTCTGTAACATGTCTCATTTGAATTCCTTACTTCTCGCGCGACGTGCCAATGAAATATGTAATAAGCCCGCTTCGCAGTCTCTCACAAATGTAGCGATAAAGGTTTAGACATTTCTGAATACGTTTTATTAAATTTGTGCCTATTTGTAGGATTTTAAGCGATTTTCAAAATGAATTATTTAATTCGTCTTTGTATTTTTTTCTGCTCTCTGTCTTTTTTTTTTTATTCAACTTAGAATGGCAAACAAGCTGACAGCCCACCTAATGGAAAGTGGTAACTGTCACCTATGGACTCAGGTGTTATTCCTCTTTACCCTGTAAATTCACTGCCATATCTCGTTCTTTAAATTGCCCTTTTGAACATACTTCTTCCCCTTGGGGGTTTTTCGTCAATAGTCGCCACGCTTAGCAGGCAGGTTAGCAACAGCAGTTAGGCTATGGTGATGTTTTAAGACGGTCGCTGCTACTTATACTTTGACCATTAAAATCCCTTAGTCGTCAATATTTTGGATTTCTTGAGTAGTATAAAAAAAACTAAACTTTATTTTTACAATAAATATATATAAATAACAAATATATTTACTTAATTTTAGTTTTTATATGGGGATTAACTCTGCGTTCTGAATTAAAATTAATTAAAATGAATTAATTTAAATGAATTAATTTTAATTAATTTAAATGAATTAAAATTTATAGACCAAATTATTTATGAATCGTGTTATTTCTTAAATAATGACTATCGTGAGTCATACTGTATTCTTATTATTTTCGTTGAATTTATTCACGTTTTAATTTCGTAGATCCACGATTAGTTTCAAAATCAATAGGAGCCCTTATTCATGAGCGCGGTTCACGGCTATGTATCGCGTGTAACACACTAAACTAGTCGGGCAACCCCGAATAATTACTATTCCTTCGTTTGTTAGTGTGTTTATGATTAAAGTTTTTTTTATGCAAATGCACTTGTTACGTTTTTCGTACATAACCCTAAAAGAGGCGATAGAAAATAACCCTATTCTCGATAGTAGATAATATATCGTTATAACCCATACTGAAGTTTTATGGCCCACCATAACAATATAAAAGGGCCGAAGTTCTTAGCAGTAATCTATTAACATTCCCCCAAATACGGGAGAATAAAGATGTGCTACAAATGTTTAGGATGCCACACAATCAGGAGGTTAGCACGAGGAAAGTAGGGTTTCCGATCCCTATTCGATACGTCGAAAGATCGATGTTTCGAATCACAATATTCGACTTTTCGATTCGATCTTTGATGATTGAACGATTTAATATCGAATGAAAAGATTAAGATCGATCTGTCGCATTTTTTGAGTATCTCGGTTAAGTTTTATTTTATATAATTTTATATATCTATTTATATATTCTTTAGTATGGAAAATGTGTATAAAGAGGATTTATTGCTAAAAGCCTATAGCTATATCGGAGGAAGACTTTGTACAAAAGCCGTTTGCTTTGTCCCATTCGTGTTTCAACCGTGAAGCAGAGGTGTTTGCATAACTGTGTTTCGGATTGAAGGGTGGGATATGGCAGTGAATTTACAGGGTACAGAGGAATAACACCTGAGTTCTCAGAAATGGCAACGCATGGGGGTATCATGGACGAAACAGTATACTCTGTTATGTCCATGGTACTGCTCATGTCTATAGGCGACGGTTACCACTTTCCATCAGGTGGGCCGTCAGCTTGTTCGCCATTCTAAGTTGTATTAAAAAAAGCATCCTCTCCCGATCAACTATAGGGAAGTGATGGAGAACTCGAATACAATACTAGTATTAATTGAACACATACCATTATGTTCTCTTAGTCGTCTCTTACGACATCCACAGGAAAGGAAGGGGTAGCTCGTTCTATGCTGGGACCAAACAGCACGGCATAGTTCTATATTACATAGTCAGGTGATTTTCAGCAAATGAGTTTTTTTTATACTACTTAGAATGGCAAACAAGCTGACAGCCGATCTGATGGAAAGTGGTAACCGTCGCCTATAAACATGAGCAGTACCATGAACATAACAGGGTTTACTGTTTCGCTCATGATACCCCCCAAGCGTTGCTATTCCTGAGGACTCAGGTGTTATTCCTCTGTACCCTGTAAATTCACGCCATATCCCACCCTTCAAACCGAAACATAGCCATGCAGACACAACTGCTTTACGGTTGAAACATGAATGGGACAGAGGTACTCAAGCAATTGACTTTTGTACAAAGTCTCCCTCTGGTTTCTATTTAATTTTAACGAACTTTTGTCTTCAGAAAATTTTGTTTCCAGAAAGTATTTTGTAAAAGATGTCTTCTATATTACGAGGAGATCGGCTTTCATGGGGACTTACTGAATTTACTGGGTACAGAGGAATAACACCTGAGTCCTCAGGAATGGCAACGCATGGGGAGTATCATTGGCGAAACAGTATACTCTGTTATGTCCATGGTACTCCTCATGTCTATAGGCGACGGTTACCACTTTCCATCAGGTGCGCCGTCAGCTTGTTTGCCATTCTAAGTTGTATAAAAAAAAAAAAGACTAAAAGTTGAACACACAGTTGAAAGGTCCACTGTAGTTGGACAGGAGTCGCACTTTCAGAAAATGACCCAGTTAATGTGTTCCCAACAGGGATGAATGATCGGCCTTCAAATATATCACTAATCATTAATTATGTATATTAAGTATCGACTATTTATTTATTTATTCTTTATTGTACAGTATAAATTTGTAAGGTAAACTACTTGAAACCTGTATTTTACCAGTTCTTACATATGGTTGCCAAACATGGGCTCTTACCAAATCCCACTTTAAGAAACTACAAAATTGCCAGAATGCCATGGAAAGAAGTATGATGGGGATATGATTATCAGACAGAATTAAAACTAGCACAATTAAAAAACACATAAAAACTAAAGATGTTACAGTCACAGTTAAAAAAACTTAAATGGAAATGGGCGGGGCATACGATTAGAGGGAGAGATAAATGGAGTAAAAAGATAATGTTTTGGTACACGAGAGACAAAAAAAGGAGAAGAGGAAGACCACATAGAAGATGGGTAGATGACAATAGGCCTGAAGCAGGTGGGATTTGGTCAAGAATTGCTAGCAATAGAGACCATTGGAGGCAGTTGGAGGAGGCTTTCGCTAACAAGCAAACAGACAACAGCAATTAAATAAATAATAAGTTGTTATAAAAAAAAAATTGTCTGAATAAAGGCTTATATTATGTATTATTATTATAAATTTGTACAAGTGGCGAGCTTAATGCCATGGCATGGCATTCTCTACCAGCTAACCATTAGGTAGAAACAGAAAGCGTATGAAGGTTATAGAATGAGCTCCCTGCCGAGGTTTTCCCAAGAGACTACAGCATGGGGTTCTTCAAAAGGGGGGTAAAGAGGTTTCTTCAGGGTCGGCAACGCGCACGTAATATCTCTGGTATTGCAGGCGTTCATAGGCTACGGTAACCGCTTACCATCAGGTGGGCCGTATGCTTGTTTGCCACATCAGTGGTATAAAAAAAAAGGGCAGATGTGGTGAAAAATATGTGACATAATTATACATAATAATACATAAAAATACATGAATAATACTTTTTTATACATATATGAATATACTAACTTCTCAGAGATCAATTCAAGATTCCCGACTCGAATCGACTCGTAGCATCGGGACATTTGGCCAAAATGGGAAACCTTATCCGAAAGCTATAGCCAGTTTACTGGTAGTAAAATGAAAATTATCACTCCGCCGGGGATTTATCCGGGGGAATAAAAAAAAACTTTGTATTCAAGCGTGCATTCGAACGCATTTGTTTACTGGACTGGGTGGGATTAATTGGGATACGGGAATTTATTTGCAGTATGTTTGTAATGTTTTGCCAATCTGTATCCTGTTGATTGAATGCCCGGCTCTCTGTACCAATGGGCGGGATGTTTATTTAGTCTATTGAAATTAGGTATTGATATTATTAATATATATATATGTATAATAAAATCGTAACTGGTCGCTGTCTGTACATGGAAGATATATAAGAAAAACTACATATTATACGGGGCGACTTTATGAACATAATGGAACCCACCACTCAGCCGAGGGAGACTTTGTACAAAAGTCGATTGCTTGGGTACCTCTGTCCCATTCGTGTTTCAACCGTGAAGCAGTTGTGTTTGCATGGCTGTGTTTCGGTTTGAAGGGTGGGATATGGCGTGAATTTACTGGGTACAGAGGATTAACATCTGAGTATTTAGAAATGGCAACGCATAACATAACAATAACATAATAACATCTGAGTCCTCAGGAATGGCAACGCATGGGGGGTATCATGGGCGAAACAGTATACTCTGTTATGTCCATGGTACTGCTCATGTCTATAGGCGACGGTTACCACTTTCCATCAGGTGGGCCGTCAGCTTGTTTGCCATACTAAGTTGTATAAAAAAAAACCCAAAACAATAGTTTTTAGAACTTTTGTCTATTTGTCTATACGTTCGTGCGCTCTAATCTCAGAAACGGCTTAACCGATTTGAATGAGGTTTTCACTAATGCGTTGCGGTTTATTCCACTTAATATTTAGTGTTTGTTTTATTTCAATCGGTTGATAAATAAAAAAGTTATATCAATCTAAAGTATCACATGTAAATTGCTATAAAGTAACCGATCAGTTGAATTGGTTGAAACATTTTTTTATTTTACGTGCTCGTATTGATTTTCGAAAATTCTGTCCACTCGTGCGAAGACGGGTCGGATCGCTAGTAATACATATATTTACATAAATAAAGCCACATGAAGGGAATACGTTGTGAATGTCAATATTGACTTGATTAAAATTCATTCAATAGAAGCTAATTAGAGATATTCTTTTTTTATTGCCATGGCGGCGAACAAGTATACGGCCCGTCTGATGGTGGACAGTTACCGTAGCCTTTAGACACCTATAATAGATACCTCAGATTTGTCTATATCAAAGTATTTGATATATTAATTTAGTTGTTATTTATGAAATCTGATATTGAAATAAAGATTTTAATAACTTTATAAGATGATATATTTAGTCATAGAGGGCTAATAACACAATTGCTGGCGGAAAGGGATTGTTAGCTATGTAGTTTGACAACCCCATTGCTAGCAATATGCCTTATTAAGTCGACCTCAAAGTAGTTCCCCCTGGAAACCATCATGAACGATTCTTGTTGAATTCGTCACGATGAGCTAACTGACCTGCTTCATTCTCTTCAATCATCCTTCACTGGTGCCCCGCCGGTGTATACCGATAGCGCGGTTGGGGTTACCATTCCATTATCATCCATTAAAAAAACAACACAATTGCTAGCAATGTACCCTATCAGGTCGACATTCACGCGGTTCTCCCTGAAAAACATTGTGCTAACCTCATGTCGAAATCGTCACGTTGAGCTAACTGACCTATTTTCATCGTCATCTCTCATCATCCCTCACTGGTGCCCTGTCAGTGTATACTGGTAGCGCAGACGGGGTAACCATTCCATCCTCGCTCATTAAAAAAAAAAATTCATAAACAAATATAATACTAACACCTTTTTGAATAAAAAAAATATTATGTACTTTAAAGTTAGTTCGAAAATGAGCAGTATTTGTTTTAATATAGGATAGTTTGCAGCACAAATGTATACATATATATACAACATACATTACTTAAAGAGAAAAAAAAAACATTAGAGATAAGTCTCTATACTAAACTTCTTAGTATTAATAAGGCAAGCAGTAACCTGGTTATATGGGCATAAACATATTGCTTTGTTGGTATATACATTTTTTTTATGGGTGAAAATGGTATTGTAACCCCGCCTGCGCTAACGGGATACGCTGACGGAGCACCAGTGAAGGTTGATAGATGAGAATGAAAACAGGCCAGTTAGCCCATCATGATGAATTCATCAGGAATTAACCATGATAGTTTCCAGGGAGAAACGCGAGGAGGTAGACCTGGTTGGGTATATTGCTAGCAATGGGATTCTCAGTCTCCATTACTAACAATCCCTTTCCCACCTTTATTTTATCATTCCTTCTATGTAATTTCTTGTTCTTAGGTTTTGTAAATCTATCATACATACATATATTATTCTGCCAACGTCTCTGTAAAGTAATAACATATGTGATTTATAGTACAATAAAAAAAAAAAAATAAGGAAAGCAGAATCCCACAACGATCTACGAGGTCTGTCTGATAACAATCAAAACGAACGGTTATCACTCCCCCGAGATTGAAATACGTGTTATTTCATCTCTTTTTAAATCTTCTTCACGAGTAGTTACGCTCGGGGAACTTAGTGTAATCGTTAAGAAAAAAAATCGGAAAATGGGTCAGCTAGTAAAATGTGAACCCAGTCACAAGGAAATAGTGTTGATTTTACAATATCGACAAAGTAAGACGAAAAATTTAAAACATAATAATTGATCCGGCAAATATTGTTTTGACTCTTACCGCTTACTTTTTTGTAAACATATTTTTTTTTAATGGATGATAATGGAACGGTAACCTCCCCGCGCTATCGATATACACCGGTGGGGCACCAGTGAAGGATGATAGGTGAGGATGAAGTAGGTCAGTTAGCCCATCGTGACGAATTCAACAAGAATTGTTCACGATGGTTTCCAGGGGGAACCACTTGGAAGTCGACCTAATAAGGCATATTGCTAGCAATGGGGCTGTCAAACTCCATTATTAACAATGCCTTTCCCCCCTGTAAACATAGTTTGTAAAGACAAGCGCAGTTAGATTATTTAAGTGAATTCACGTTGTTAAATCGTTGATTTTTTTTTATTTTATTTTATTTTTTTTTTTGCTTATCGAAATCTGGTTTGCACCGGTTTATTAATATATCGCTGATCAATCATCACCACCGCCATTATTATGCCGGTGGAAGCGCCTCGTCTGTCTACCGAGGAAAGTTTTGTTCCGTCGGCCAATAACGTTCTATCGGATATTTTCTAAATGAAAAAAGTTTAGGTGTATGCTTAATTTGCGCCGCGGAAGGCAACTTCGACGTAATGTACTAAGTTGGGCCAAATTTGGGGACAATAAAAGAGTTCTTTGGGCCTTCTGTTTAGCTGCGCCGCTTTTGTTCGACGGTACAAGTTGTTTTGATTGTGTTTCGTGAATGTTTAGTGACGTCGTCTGTCTTATTGAATTTAATCTCTATGCGTCTAGACGTAGGAATTAATTTAATCGAATTAAGAGTACGTCTAAGTAATACAACAGCGTTTACAGTCAATTTATTATCTATAGTTTTCCAAAAAATTGTAAAATTTGATTCCTCATATTTTAAGTTTGATTTTTAACTGTAAAACTGTTTTCAAATTGGTGCAATAGTTATTTGCGTGATGCTAGAACTATCTAAAATAGATAGATAGACAAGAAAAAAATTCTAAAAAATATTGTTATCCAACTTCAGAAAAGGAGGAGATACTTAATTCGGTTGTATTTTTTATAAAAGCCATCAGTTATAAATCGATTTGGATTTTTTTTTAATCTGAATCTGAATGTACTTACAGATTGGCGTTATAGAAATTTTATCATAATCGATTAAGTAGCTTTACTATGTGCGTTCATATATATATATATATATATATATATATATATATATATATATATATATGAACATTTTTGACATTTAGTATATAAAACAAAAACATTTTATATGCCTAACCATGTCTAATAGTAAGAAACTGAATTTGCATGCTACCTATATGACTTTAGCAAGACATGTGCACTCTTAAATATAATTAAAACATCACTTTTACCACATTTACCAGAGGGAGACTTTGTACAAAAGTCGATTGCTTGGGTACCTCTGTCCCATTCGTGTTTCAACCGCGAAGCAGTTGTTTTTGCATGGCTGTGTTTCGGTTTGAAGGGTGGAATATGGCGTGAATTTACTGGGTACAGAGGAATAATACCTGAGTCCTCAGGAATGGCAACGCATGGGGGGTATCATGGGCGGAACAGTATACTCTGTTATGTTCATGGTACTGCTCATGTCTATAGGCGACGGTTACCACTTTCCATTATGTGGGCCGTCAGCTTGTTTGCCATTCTATGTTGTATAAAAAAAAACACTGTATACCATGTTTTACGCCAATAAATATTTATTCTTATTATCAAAATAACCATTTTTTTTTGTATTTACAATTACTTTAGCTATTATTACTCCATTATTATTTCTAACATCAATTTTAATTAAATATCTTCTTTATATTGACGTCATCGAGTGACGTCTTTATTACATAGGTACACAGATATACTCATACTACATTCGTATAAACTGATCTTGCAAGCCCCATTTTTTCAGATAATCCCCTGGGACTCGGTTCCAACTCACAATGATAAGGAAGTGCCATTAAGGTTGTGGGAAATAAATTCACCCCCACAAGAAGCTTTGCCGAGAGGAATTGTCTGAAGACATTACGGTCATGACCTTTCGAAATATTTATCGAATTCGTATGACAAATAAATTAAAACCATTATTGGTTTTTTTTTTCGTGAATTTACTAAACTTTATTTTTATCAATCATAGCGTTATGGGAAATTCTTGTTTATGTTTTTTTTTTATGAATTCTAATTCGTGTGAATTTTTGGCGTGGAAACCACTGGCACAACCCCCCAAAGGGGAGGCTTATGTTCACCAGTGGATAGTTAAAAACTGATATGATGATATGATGATGACGAACTGAGTCAATATATAGTAGATGTAGTTTATATTTGCTATATTTTATATGTGTTATTAAAAATAGTACAAATTTTTCTTGTAATTTTTTGTACATTTATTTCGAAGGAATATTTAAAAGTTTAAATTCACTACTACTACCCGCCATAAACTGAAATTTCATCCCAATCATCTGGACGAGTGGCGGTTCTCCACCGTGCGTTTTTCATGGCACTTTCTTCCACGCACAACCACTCTTTGGAATCAACTTCCAGCAGCAGTATTTCCGAACCGATACGACAACATAACCTTCAAGAAAAGAGCATATTCCTTTTTAAAAGGCCGGCAGCACACCTGCAATGCCTATAGTGTTGTGGGTGATCATGGGCGGCGGTAGTCACTTACCACTAGGTGAGCCGCATGCTCGTTTGCCCCGTGTTGTAAAAAAAAATAGTTTTACATAGTCATAAACAGGGCTCCCTCATACAGAGTATACTGTGATTCCCATTATACCCACACGATACAATTTTTTTTTAATAACATTACTACTTTATTTTCGGTATACTTTGAACAGTTTCTATAGCTGTAAGATTTCTTTAATAGAAATAAATAAATGAAATATATATCACAGTTACATTTTAACGTCTCCCCCTGGGAACTGTCGTGGTTAATTTTTGATGGATTCATCACGATGGGCCGACTGACCTGTTTCTGTTTTATTTTCAACTGTCATCATTCTATCAGGTGCGCTGTTAGCGTCTTTGAATTTCAAGTTACATAAGAAAAAAATATATATATATATATATATATATATATATATATATATATATATATATATATATATATATATATATATATATATATAGAGAGAGAGAGAGAGAGAGAGAGAGAGATAGATAGATAGATAGATAAATAATTTTGCATCACTTACAATACACAAACAGCAAAAGACACAATTGCAAATTGAAAAAAGATAAAAAAAGATACATGTACAAAAAATAAAAAATAAAACAAAATCACAATGCAATATATATATATATATATATATATATATATATATATATATATATATATATATATATATATATGTGTGTGTGTGTGTGTAAATGTATGTATGTATTTATTGTGATGTATGTATCAATTGTGACCAAACTAGTTATTTTGATCTAAAAACTAAATCACTAAACCGATGTTAGTAATGATTTTAGTAAAATTTCTACGGAACCAATCTGTAAGTATATCCCTTCAGATAGAGAAAGAAAGTTCCAAATCGGTTTACAACTGACGGAGTTATGAGGTAACAAACATTCCCCATTGCTATCAATACACCCTATCAGGTTGACCTACACGCGGTACCCCCTGGAAACTATAGCGGTTAATTCTTGTGAAATTCGTCACGATTGTTCAATTGACTTGCTTCATCCTCATCTACCATCACTTACTGGTACCCCGCCAGCGTATACCGATAGCGCAGGCGGGGTCACCATTTTATTATCACCCATTAAAAAAACACAGCCGAATTGAGAACCTTGATCTTTTTGAAGTCGGTTAAAATAGTATTTTGTTTATACCACGGAGATGGCAAACAAGCATACGGCCCACCTGATGGTAAGCGGTTACCGTAACCTATGAACGCCTGCAATACCAGAGGCATTACGCGCGCGTTGCCGACCCTGAAGAAACCTCTTTACCCCCCTTTTGAAGAATCCCATGCTGTAGTCTCTTGGGAAAACCTCGGCAGGGAGCTCATTCCATCACCAATATATAATTTGTAAGCTTTAAAAAACGTTTTTTACGATCACAATACGTCGAGAAACATTAATTACAAGGGCAGATATTGATTCAGTGTCCAAATACACAAATCTTTAAATGGAATGTACACAGACATAAAGAAGTGGAAGCGGTGGAAGTGCTTCGAACACGTACTTTCTACGCTATGTCGAGGCTAGTGCTTTTATCAGTTGAGCTGAATTATTATTACGTAGCCTATTGAAATATCCCAGTGTCAGCCAAATATCACTCATAATCACGCCTAATATTTATTTATTCTTTTTAAAGGCTTGCTGCCTTATTAATTAGTAGTATTTAATTTTCAATTGTCTTAAAAAATACAATTGAAAACCGCAGTGGGTTTTCAATTCGATTGTATTTTTTTAATAATTGTTACCTCATAAAGCCAACATTTATAAACCGATTTAGAAAGTTCCTATTTTAATCTGTAAAGATGTACTTTTAGATTAGTTCTGTAGAAGTTTTATTAAAATCGATTCAGTAATTCAGGTTGTTTATTAAATCCAAAAAATCTTTTTTTGGTATTATTGAAGTATTTTCTTATCGAACCAATTCTAATATGATAATGGGAGAGGTATTCGTTCACCATTACAATTTTTATGCCGTGGTTTTTCTGGTATGAATTGAGATAAAACTATCCCTTATGAAAATTTAGATCGTGCTTTATACATGTACCAATTTTCATTTAAATCCGTTAAACCGTAATTTAACAAAAATCCAAAAATGAAAACAATTAATTACCTTTACAAATTAAAGTAATAGTAGATTTTGCCCTAATAAGTTAGTATGTAACTTACATATTATATGTAATTAATATGGAACTTACACGAGATTAGAAATGTCAAATTCATACAGATTCTTTTAGCTTGATATGGGATTTCATTTTAATATTTTCTGACACTAATGTATTGCTATTTTTCTGTTGTGCCCTTAACACTGTCCTGATTAGAGAAAAGAATAATAAAAAAAAATTAGTTAAAAACATTATCTGATATTTGCGTTTCTACCGAGATTTGATTCTTTATATCTTTGTAAACAGTAATGGTCCTGAGAGGAATTCGTTTCGAGAGCGGGCGCTTCCTTCCCCGTACTGCTAAATTGCCTAATATTTAAATTCTATTTTATACCATCTCACCAAGAAAATAAGGACGATTATCCAATAATTTAGTGAATGGAACTCTTAAGCTGAACTGCACTTTGATTTTAGTGAAGCGAAATAAAGCCCAGTACGTGGTTTCTTTAGAAAAGAAAAAAAAAAACTTTTATGAGATTTATTTTGTAAACGAATTGTATATATTTATATAATTATTCGATGATTGATATCAAAGTACTTCCCTCGAAGTAATAATATACTGTGTCTCCATTACTTCTCTCCTTTCAGAAACACGACAAGAAAAAACAATATATGCTCGTAAGTCTGCTAAAAATTATACTTTATCCATGAGAAAAGGTTTAAAAGGCAAAGATTACTTTAACTTAAAGTATCCACTCGGTGTGGAAAGTATTTTAGTCGTAACTATGTACACAGCCATGTATATGGCCGTGTGGTCCGGCATAGAATAGGCCATCCCTTCTTTTTCCGTGTGTGCCTTTTTGATGGATAATAATGGAATGGTAACCCCGCCCGCGCTATCGGTATACGAATACCACCAGTGAAGGGCACCAGTGAAGGACTTTTTTTATAGAACTTAGAATGGCGAACAAGCTGACGGGCCACCTGATAGAAAGTTGTAACCGCTGCCTATAGACATGAGCAGTACCATGGACATAACAGAGTATACTTTTTTGACCATGCGTTGCCATTCCTGAAGACTCAGATGTTATTCCTCTGTACCCAGTAAATTCACGCCATATCCCACCCTTCAAACCGAAACACAGCCATGCAAACACGACTGCTTCACGGTTGAAACACGAATAGGACAGAGGTACCCAAGCAATCGACTTTTGTACAAAGTCTCCCTCCGGTAAGGATGATAGGTGAGGATGAAGCAGGTCAGTAAGCCCATCGCGACGAATTCAACAAGAATTGTTCACGATGCTTTCCAGGGGGAACCACGTGGAGTCTGACCTAATAGAGCATATTGCTAGCAATGGGGCTGTCAAACTCCATTGCTAACAATCCCTTTCCCCCAGTAAACAGTTACTGTAGGCTATGGACGCCTGAAATACTAGGAGTGTTACGTGCCCGTTGCTGACTCTGAAGAAACCTTAGTATGCCCTTTTTGAAAAACCCCATACTGTAGAGTTTAGGGAAAACCTCATTAGGGAGCCTATTTTACAGCCTGAGCGTTTGTTTATTTTTATGCTAAAAGTTTTATAATATACTAGCGGCCCGTCCCGGCGTCGAACGGGTGGACATTTTTAACATTTCCCTTCACTGCTCTGCTCCTATTGATCGTAGCGTGATGAAAAGTATACTATAACCTGCCCAGGAGTATGAAGAATAATTGTACCAAGTCGAGTAGTTTTTGTTTTTATAACGAACATACAGACAGACAGATAGATAAAAATTTTACTGATTGCATTTTTGGCATCAGTATCGATCACTAATCACCGCCTGATAGTTATTTTGTAAATACATTTCATGTACAGAATTGACCTCTCTACAGATTTATTATAAGTATATATTTACGATTTATTATAATTTAGGTAAATTAACATAATTTACTAAAATTGTAGCGTTAATTCGCATTTTTTATAAACCACGATGCTGTTATTTTAACATTTTTACGTGAATTCCAAAAGAAAGTATTCTCTGTCCGTTTGTATTTTTTCCGACAATGTTACGCTATTACGTCGCTTCTTCTGATCCGATTTTCATTATTCTTTATTTCTTTTTGCAATTGATCGGTTTTGCTGTCATAAAAAATGAAATGATATTTACGGGTATTTGCTATTGAAAAGATATTTTGTATATTAGTTTTATCTCAATTTTCTGACGGTTAAAATTGCCGGTTTATTTTTATTTTTATTATTGCCGGTTTCTTTATGTAGCAAAATGCTGCTTGGCTGCGTTTCTTTTAAATTCTTACAGATGTACGATTCGGCGTTTCTAATTCAAATATTTTTAATCAAATATGTTTATGAAAGGATAAGTAAGCTGATGTGGTAATGGGCTGGTTACATAGCTCGAAGAATCGGCAACTGATGGAGAAGAAAGGTTCTAGAGTGGCGACCTCTTACGCCCTCTAGAACCTTTCTACTAGTCTAGGACTAGTCCCCACTAGATGGAGTGACTATCTTAAATGCATTACAGGGAGTCAGTCAATGCAGGTGGCTCAGGGTCATTGTTTATGGCGGTCTATGGGGGTATATCTATGAGATGATGATGATTATGTCTATAAAACATCTTATGATTCATCGGTGTATTTTTTTTTATCCTGGAGCAGCGCCATCTAGTCCCGATTTAAAACTTGAGTTATAGGTACTACATAAAATAAAAACACAAAAACCGAAATACTTATATATATAACTTTATAATTTATATTACTTATATTATATATTACTTTATAAACTTATATTTTTATTTATACAGAAGTACAGAGGAATAACACTTGAGTCCTCAGGAATGGCAACGCATGGGGGGTATCATGGACGAAACAGTATACTCTGTTATGTCCACGGTACTGCTCATGTCTATAGGCGACGGTTACCACTTTTCATCAGGTGCGCCGTCAGCTTATTTGCCATTCTAAGTTGTATTTAAAAAAAATATTAAAAATTAAAAAGTTATATAAATATATAGACTATATCCAGATCAATATAGACAGATAACCAATATTGCTGTATCTATATTGATCTCCGATATAGATCACCTATCTCATGAAAATATTTTTTTTTATTGTGCGAGGATCGAACCGGCGACATTGGAAAGTGAAAGCTATTTAACAGCTAGCCTCTTAAGCTTCACCAACGTATACCGATAGCGCAGAGTCAATATTCCATTATCGGGGGGAAAGGGATTGTTAGTAACGGAGACTGAGAATCCCATTGCTAGCAATATACCCAACCAGGTCGACCTCCTCGCGGTTCCCCCTCGAAACTATCATGGTTAATTCCTGATGAATTCATCATGATGGGCTAACTGGCCTGTTTTCATTCTCATCTATCACCCTTCACTGGTGCTCCGCCAGCGTATCCCGTTAGCGCAGGCGGGGTTACCATACCATTTTCACCCATCAAAAAAAAATTCCTTTATCATCCATGAAAACTATCACATGTACTTTGCTCGTCTGACAAGGTATGTAAAGTACATAGTCTGAGAGCTAAATGGATATTTATACTGATTTAGATTTTATGCACGTTACTACTCTTGTGTTTTCATTATATTAAAATACAAGTTATGGCCTCACGGGAGGCTCCGTGTCTACATCTCTTGTATTATGTATTTTGTACTTATATATAGGCTACAGTTCGAATGACGGCGGCAAGCGTTATATTTTAATGGATTCATAACACTTACTAATATTAGAAACGTGGACCCGTGAGCTATATCTTAGTTCAATCATCTCTTTCCATCGGGTGGGATCGTGTTCAATCGCAAGACACTTCAATTATAAAAAAAAAACGTAAAAGCTAATTTGTTTGTTTACTTTTTTTAGTTTGTTTTACAAGAATAGAGATTGTATAAAAACCACACGACGTACCTCGAGGCGCTTATGTTGGATCCCGGGTTCCCGTTTGTACGACTACCGAGTATCCAAAGCGACGGCGTGCCCTGTAAGTGGTGTAGGACAGCAGAGTGTGCAGGCCTCCTCTCTTAGTTAGTGTGGGAAATGTCCCTCCCACCCTACCATCACAGGAGGGCACGTATACGTGCGCACACCTCCTAGGGTCATATCTAGGGTGTGCCTAATTAGACAACCCTAGGTTGCAGCTGATTGACAGCAAGCAATCTAGATGTATTGTACAAATATTTTATTATCGCTCATCTTTTATTTAAAGCGAGTTTCATTAAAAAAAATATAGCTGCAAAAGTTAGCTAGGTCTTTATGGCTTTTTCTATCTTTTTTTATCGATATATGGTCATTTACGGTAGATGTCGCTTCTGCGAAGTTAAGTGTACTTTATTTTATTTGCAGGCTCATCGCTCGCATTAAGACAACAGCTTTACCTGTACTTGTCCTCGTCTAGTATGGGTAATAAATTGTCGAGAATACATAAGAAGGGCCCGTGTAAGGTTAATGTGAATAATACAAAGAGATAATTTTATGAAATACCCGAAGTGGAATGTAGTTTTTATATGACCTTTAATTTGTTTCACATTTTATTTTATTACAATTTATAGAACAAGATAATGGACTCTAATAGTCTTATAAAAAGGACCACTATCGTAGTGAGTACAGCTGAGCTAGAAAAGGGTATTTCTAATTCTAATTTATTCCCAGTAGGGGGAAGAGGATTCTCTCCCTATTAAGGGGGTTTGCTAATAGTAATGTTTGGTATTTTAATAGAAACGTTGTTGTCCATTCCTCGACAATTAAGTTTCCTTGGTTGCTTCCTATCGATATCCACGAGAAAGGAAGCGGTGGCCCATTCTATGCCGGGACCACACGGCACGGTAAAGAACTTACTTCATTATACAGTGCTAATATTATAAATGTGTGTGTTTGTTACTTCCTGGCGCCTTAAGAATTCAAACAATTGTCATGAAATTTGGACATACTTGTAATGTAAAATGCATGGACATGAAGTACTCATAGAACTGATCACTAGCCCTTTCAGACCTGAACGATACGGGCGTGAGTTGTAACTTTAAAAAATTCTAAAATCGCGCGCAATTCATTTTTACGCACGAAACTGAAATACAATGATGGTGAGATTCTAAACCAGCCAATAAGAAATCATTTTAGCGGTTAGGTGGTACAGTAGTCTCGTGCGTGCCGGCAAGATGGCTTGCCTCCAAAACACGAAAATATGTTTAATCTGAAAGAAAACAAATCTTGGGTCTGAAAGGACTAGACGAAATCTCGGGTAAATACTAGCATAGAATAATTCCACATTTAACTTATGCAATCTAAACTTTTGTAAATCAGTGTAGATAAATAAACCGACTAAACCATCTTTCAAAAAAAGCGTTCACGCTCACTTTTTATCTTTATCCGAGCAGTAAGTGCTTTATATTATTCCCAAATTCGTGTATAATATAGTACATATCATATATGTGTAAGTATATTTGTTATTCATATATATTTATTCGTTTATATATGTAATTTTAGTATGTATGTATATCAATAATTAGTAGTACCGCATTCGAGTATTCTGACACTTCCCTATGGTTGACTGGGAGAGAATGCTTTTAGCATTAAGTCCGCCATGTACACATATTTGTACTAATGAATAAATAAATAAATAAATAGAAGTAATTTCACTACATACCATTACCACCGTGTTTCCTGTATGGCTGAGATTAACAGCTGGCGGTATACCACAATTAATAACCCCGTAGTCAGAGAATATGCACTGCTGTTTTGAAGCCGAATTTAATCAGAAGTAATTATAAATAATTGGTAATGTAAAGTACCTTCTCTTCATGGCAATTTGCATGAAAACTATGTTGTGTAATTAATATCTACAGGGGCAGGTTTTATTATTGGATAAAAATGGAATCGTAGTACCATCTGTGCTGTTGGTGTAAGCTGACGAGATACCAGCAAGTTATGATGGTTTTTGTTTACAACCCTGTGTTGTACTATTTACGAGTACAAATATAATTAAGGATAGCTATTCGAAAAAGTTATTAATTTCTTAGACACGGAACTTGGAATCTCCCTTTCTGGGAGGAACGGGGGACAGCGAGTTCCGAGAAAGGGAGAACAGAAAACAAATATAGTCCGGTCAAAGTAGGATTCATTTAATATAAGTAATCTAGGAGATTCAGTTAATCTATAATATAAAAATGAATCGCTGAATGTGTTGCTACGTACAAGTTTTTTTTTTACAACACAGGGGGCAAACGAGCATGCGGCTCACCTGGTGGTAAGTGACTACCGCCGCCCATGGTCACCCACAACACCAACGGCATTGCAGGTGTGCTGCCGGCCTTTTAAAAAGGAATATGCTCTTTTCTTGAAGGTTACGATATCATATAGGTTTGGAAATACTGCTGCTGGAAGTTGATTGCAAAGAGTGGTTGTGCGTGGAAGAAAGTGCCTTGAAAAACGCACGGTGGAGGACCGCCACTCGTCCAGATGGTTGGGATGAAACTTTAGTTTATGTTTAGTGACTTCATCTTATGTTATAAGATGAAGTCAGGTGAGTTTGCTCATTAGAGCAATCTATGTATATATAAAATATTTGAAGTAAACAACGCGAAAATTAAAAAAAGAAGAAGTAAAATTTATGTCGAAATTTTCAGGCTCGATATTGACATCTTGACATTTGATAAGTAATCACTTTGGTTCATCAATAAGAAATGAATATATCTGAGAAATTGTATAAGGGGATCCTTGGAATTATTAAATAATTAGCTGTGAATTTTATCTTTAAAAGAGATGTCCAGAGGGATACTTTGTACAAAAGTCGATTGCTTGGGTGCCTCTGTTCCATTCGTGTTTCAACCGTAAAGCAGTTGTGTTTGCATAGCCGTGTTTCGGTTTGACGGGTGGTAAATGGCGTGAATTTACTGGGTACAGAGGAATAACACCTGAGTCCTCAGGAATGGCAACGCATGGGGGGTATCATGTGCGAAACGGTATACTCTGTTATGCCCATGATACTGCTCATGTCTGTAAGCGACGGTTACCACTTTCTATCAGGTGGGCCGTAGGCTTGGTTGCCATTCTAAGTTGTATAAAAAAAATATCGATTTTAAAAACACAATAGCATTTTTAAATCTAAATATTAATTAATAATAAACTATTGAACCGATTTTCAATAAAACTTTTACTAGACCAATCTGAAAGTATATAACTTTCAGATAAAAGAAGACTTCAAATCGGTTTACAACTGACGGAGTTATAAGGTAACGAACATAAAAAAATAAAACAGGATCGATGCTACTTTTTGACGTCGGTCAAAAGTAATATTATTAATCCGAATTTCAATCTATTCGTTCAATCTATTACTTTACTTTGACCTTTTAAACTCGCTCTCTTGTGTTACAGTAACCCGCTAATTACATCCCTTATCGCTGTGTTTGGTTGGCTGGAAGTGATCTATCTCTTTTGAAGTCAAGTTCGCCCTTGCTCACGATATTTGTAACTATCTTATCTTTGTTATTTACAACTATGTATATTAAAAATATTATTTCCATTTCTAAAATGATATTATAAAAATGTTTTTTTTTTTTGTAATGAATAAATTAAAAACATACTTAATAATAATAATAATTTATTTACTCGAAATGTGGTACAAAGGTCTTAAATGGTAACTGAGCTACACATTTCGCTTTATCTAAAGGCATGCAAGTTTTGTCTTAGCACATGTTAGTTAGTTTTTAGTGGCTAACATTTTAAAGTAAAAATTTATCAATTACGTATGTCCAAATAATTATTCTAAATACATATTAATTGTTACATTGAATTAGTTATTACATTATATGTTTTTACAAATTCTTTCACCTGTATGAAGCAACATTATCAGCGAGTTTATATTATTAAAAAAAAAAAAGGTTACTACGAAAATTATAATACAACCCAAAGTTAGACACTTCGGGAAAAGGCATTGTTAGTAATGGAGACTGAGAATCCCATTGCTAGCAATATACCCAACTAGGTCGATCTCCTCGCGGTTACCCCTGGAAACTATCATGGTTAATTCCTGATGAATTTATCACGATGGGCTAACTGGCCTGGTTTCATTCTCATGTATCACCCTTCACTGGTGCTCCGCCAGCGTATCCCGTTAGCGCAGGCGGGGTTACCATACCATTTTCACTCTTAAAAAAAAGTCTGACGCTTAACCCAAGATACAGATCCGACCTAGTTTAGGGAGTCATAGTATTGCAGACTTTTTATAATGTAACTTGATATAAGTTCTGATATAAGTGATAATATTAATCTATTGTCTATGTTATTTCTTTATGGTAATAAATACATTTTTATTTATTTATTTATTTAAAGTATTAAACCAGAGGGAGACTTTGTATAAAAGTCGATTGCTTGGGTACCTCTGTCCCATTCGTGTTTCAACCGTGAATCAGTTGTGTTTGCATGGCTGTGTTTCCGTTTGAAGGGTGGGATATGGCGTGAATTTACTGGGTACAGAGGAATAACACCCGAGTCCTCAGGAATGGCAAAGCATGAGGGGTATCATGGGCGAAACAGTATACTCTATTATGTCCACGGTACTGCTCATGTCTATAGGCGACAGTTACCACTTTCCATCAGGTGGGCCGTCAGCTTGTTTGCCATTCTAAGTTTTATAAAAAAAAATTAAAAATCATTTAACATTTACATTTCAAACAACTAAACGATAAAATCAGATCTTTGCTTTTAGTAACATTAGTATTTATTAGTTTTATACCGTGACTTCGGCTGAAATATCTTGATTGTGCAGGATAAAAAGTGGCACCTCCATAGCGTAACGAGTGAATGGGGGAAAAATTATTGTCAGATTCAACAGGTGTTCAGAGCATAATATCCCAATTTTCTCCACACATTCTAAAGGCACAAGTCAAGGAAGTCCGTTTTAACAATATGTTACGTAATTTTACGTAATTTATTTGTTAGTAACCATGAATTTTAGAATAAAAATGTTTCATTCGTCAAAGCTTCTTTTCTACCATCCAATTTAAAAAGTAGTGAAACTGCACGAGGTAATAAATATAAAAAAAAATATAACCAAATTGAGAACATCCTGCTTTTTTTAAGTCGGTTAAAAAGAGCTAAATAGCTTACCAGAGGGAGGCTTTGTACAAAAGTCGATTGCTTGGGTACCTCTGTCCCATTCGTGTTTATACCGTGAAGCAGTTGTGTTTGCATGGCTGTGTTTCGGTTTGAAGGGTGGGATATGGCGTGAATTTACAGGGTACAGAGGAATAACACCTGAGTCCTCAGGAATGGCAATACATAGGGCGTAAAGCTATTATTGACGTTGATTCTCGGTTTCTTATACCTATCCTGTAAGGGATTTGGCGTGATAATAAAGTTAAGCTAGAAGATATAAGCAAACTTTAGTTTATATCAAGTGACTATGTATTTAGGACAAGTTTTGCTAATCCTGAAGCTGTCTCTCAAAGAGTTACCATAATAATACTTAATAAATAACAAAGCAAACAAATGCGAGGGTATCCCAACAAATTGGGTCTTGCCTTGCCTAATATTATGCAAAGAGTAATCTTAAAAACATCCCATGGGTTTGTGAATTCGAAATGCACAGTGTTAAGACCGCATTCGCCAAGGCGGCCTCTCATTTATTAATCAACACAACAAATGTTATAAAGGGTTTGTAATAAATGTTGCTACCGTCAAAAATGACATAAGCATGAGAATATTAAATTACACATTTCTATGGCTGTATTCTAATCTTTCTTTTTTTTTCTGTGGGTGTCCTTAATGCCGACCTTTTTCTTTTCATTTATGAGTTTCCATGTATTTCATGCATTCTCTTCCAGCCAGCTCTATTCCAGACTATATATTGACGTCCCTATACGACATGATACCTAGTGTATCCTTTATATATTTTTTCACCTAGTGTATTGTCATGTATATGTTTTTTTTGATATTGATCACCTGCTCTCGTTACTGTGGCTGTGTTTACTATATATATGTTTTAGGTATTGTATGTTTCCCTATTAAAGTAAAATAAAAATAAAATCTTTTCCAATGTAGTTATTTCTCGGTCTTCCTCTTCCTCTTTTGCCCTCTATTTTTCCTTCTACTATGCTCTTTAAAAAATTTACATGTCGTACAAGATAGGCCATCTTGTACGACATTTTGCCTCTTCTATTCTTTTAAGAGTTCAAAATTCTTTTAAGGATGATAAATGGAAAGATAACCCCATCTGTACGATAGTTCAAATAGCCATTGCTTGTTGGCGGAACACCAATAGGAGATGATAGGTGTAAATGAAGTTAAGCCAGTTTCACTTCCACATCCCACGAATTAAAACAGCTCTGCAATATAGCCATACCAACAACTTTTTGTACAAAGTCTCCCTCTGGTAAAATACTGTCACAATGCCCCAATTTTGAATAAATAGATGACTAAATTTTTTATTTGTTGGAATTGCGATATACTCGACAAAGTTGTACATTTAATTTATTCGGAATTATTGCAAATGTTTTTTATATTGATACTAAAGCAAATGATGTAACTTTTGCGTATTTATTTGGATTTGCCTTCATCGGGCAACCAGTAAAATATAATTTGTTGAATACATTAAGAGGAACGACAATACTTTTTTACTCGCCACAGTAATGGGATCCAACAAATTAAACCGGGTTTGCCAAGTAAGTCTATTCTCAAATAATCTGGGTTCTGTATATCTTAATTTTATCCTTTATAACTTAATTTTGCCCGTGCCTCCGAGCACGTGGTTTGTAGAAATATGTAACTATTGTACTTTCATATGACTTATCAATATAAAACGTATACTAAATTTAAAATTTGATTTTCAGTAACATAACTGTACAAATTGTATCCAATTTGATGCAATACTTTTTTACGTGATGCCAAAATATACATACATACAAATAGGCAGATAGTCGGACGTACAGATGTGATGTGATGATGACAAACAGACAGAAATTATTTTAACATACAACGTACTTATTAAGATCTTATATATATATATATATATATATATATATATATATATATATATATATATATATATATATATATATAATTATATTTCTTAAATAAGTATCTGTTATTTATAGATATAGTTCAGTTATTTTATTATGTGCACACAGATTTGAAGAAAACTTTGTTGGCGACTAAAATACATTGCATTGAAAATATTGCTAAACCCATAGCTCTGCATTTGACAATGCTAAATTTAACCAGAAAAATTGTAACCTATAATAGAATCTTCGATGGAACTGTCGCAAGGTATATTTTACAATTCAATATTTAAAGAATATTCCATTTATTAATAGAAACTAAAACCTTCTACTAGTTTATTTTAACTGTAACACTTTTTTTTTCACTTTATTTCAATTTAGCAATTTACCACAAAATAAACACTTCAAAAAATAAGTTTATGTTGACATTTTTGTTTGTTGAGCCGCATGCTCGTTTGCCTAGCAGCAAAGAGCAATGTTATAAAAAAAAAGTACTATAAATTTAAATATAGAAAGATAGAAGAAAGAAAGAAGAAAAAAAGAAAACATTTACTGTCAACAACATAAAGAGCTACATTAATTATCAATAGAAAACAAACTTTATTATTGGTTAACTAACATTTGTTATTGGCAACATGGCTGCCACTCAGCATGTGCTGCAGCGTTGATATTCTGTGGTGGCCATGCGTGAGGTCACAAACGACGACAGTAAAAAATATATATATAAATAATAAAAATTAATGACAAGAATGAATAAGTATTCAACGTCGACGCTATTAACATTTTTATAAAGCTAATAGTACTTTTAAAAGGTTTACTCTCAAAGGAATCCTGAAAGTACACAAGTGGAATGATCCAATTTCCCAGCTTATGGCTAATCTCTATAAAAACCATTCTTAGGGTACCGCGATGCAGAACATAAAACTGTGCATTTATTAAGATTATTTTTTATACCACTAAGGTGGCAAACAAGCATACAGCCCACCTGATGGTAAGTGGTTACCGTAGCCTATGAACACCTGCAATACCAGAGATATTATGCGTGCGTTGCCGACCCTGAAGAAACCTCTTTACGCCCCTTTTGAAGAACCCCATGCTGTAGTCTCTTGGGAAAACCTCGGCAGGGAGTTCATTCCACAACCTGAGTGTTCGTGGGAGGAAACATCTCTGAAACCGCGCAGTACGCGACCATTGAGGCTATAGGACATGAGGATGAACTTATATATATATATATATATATATATATATATATATATATATATATATATATATATATATATATATATATATATATATATATATATATATATATATATATATATATATATATATATATATATATATATATATATATATATACTTTATATGGATTTTGTCGACTTTTATAGGCCACCCCTTCCTTTATCGTGGGTGTCGTAAGAGACGACTAAGGGAGGGCGAGGGATGGATAGCAAAGTCTCTCTTAACACTTCTCAAAAACCTGACTGCGGTTACCAACTCACCAGCCAAGTATGGCAACTACTGGCAAAACTTCCCAAGGGAGGCTTATGTTCATCAATAGATGGTTAAAGGGTGATATAATGATGATGATGACTCTTTTATTAAACATTATACAAATTGAAATTCGTATAATGTTTTTTCAATAAGATCGAATTCGAATTATGACTCGATTACTAATCGAATCGAAATGACTTCGAATGGATCTCAGATGTATTATTATATAAATGGGCTTGATGCTAATGTCCATTTGACGTTTATTCGATGTAATTTCAATTCGATTACATCAAAAGTTATCATGCAGTTAATAACTAGTGACTTCAATATATGACCACAGTCTATTAAACTCTTTTTTTCCAGTCGTTCTACGGACATATTATAATAAAACAATGCTTCCAAATTGTCATGTAACTGCTTGGAACATACCAAAACCACTAACTGTTTTTTGTGTGGAGAAGGATGGAGAAAATTAGCTGGAGAGATCGAATTAGTAATGAGGAGGTCCTGGTTAGGGGTAAGGAAAAGAGACAAATTATAAGAATTATTGAGGACAGAAGGGGAAAAAATATTGAGACACTTGATACGACATGACGAACTTATGAACATTATAATAGAAGGTAAGATAAAAGAAATAAATTTAGAACCTCCACCTTTTCGAAATCGATTGCAAAAGACTGAATTGCTTTGCACTAGTGAATTAGATATAAAGGGATCCTACGTATTAATCCAGGAATTAATTCAACTATTTTATTCAAAGCCGTGTAGGCACGATTGAGCAACAAACATACGTTTGCATTCACAGACTTACATTTATATCAATTAGGATTTTCCATGAAATTGTGAAAAGATTACACAGGGTTTACGAGAAGAAAATGGAATGGGTACGCCTACGCTATTAGTATACGCTAGCATTGCACCAGTGAAAAGTGATAGATGAAGATAAAGTCCGATCAATTGGTCTGTCATGACTAATTTACCACAAATTAAAAAGCTTAGTTTCATGGGGGCGATGGTATTAGTGGCTTAATATTATATCGTTTATTTACTAGAGGGAGACTTTGTACAAAAGTCGATTGCTTGGGTACCTCTGTCCCATTCGTGTTTCAACCGTGAAGCAGCTGTGTTTGCATGGCTGTGTTTCAGTTTGAAGGGTGGGATATGGCGTGAATTTACTGGGTACAGAGGAATATCACCTGAGTCCTCAGGAATGGCAACGCATGGGGCGTATCATGGGCGAAACAGTATATTCTGTTATGTCCATGGTATTGCTCATGTCTATAGGCGACGGCTACCACTTTCCATCAGGTGGGCCGTCTGCTTGTTTGCCATTCTAAGTTGTATAAAAAAAAATCGTCTTTACAGCACTTGTGCTCTAGTTGCCAGCTAAATTCCTTTATCATTGTGACTGGTTCGCTGGAAGGGATCTCTTTCAGAGATAAGTCCAACTTGCTTACATTGTTTATAACTGCCTTATCTTTGTAATTTACAAGTGCAACATGTTGTGTAGAAAGGCATAGTAAGGCTCTCCTTGTCACTAGCTCGATTATGCACACACACTCCGCATCCTTATTAATATTGTAAATTTGGTTTTAGGTTTGTTTGTTTAACCAACGATCACGAAATATGGCATAGACATTCTAATTTTCTTAAAAAGAAAAAACGAAATATTTTAGTTTAAGTAAACTTAGATTTAAGCATTTTGGACTAGTCTTTTCTTATTTATTACCGTCCATTCTCAACGAAATTTCAGCCAAGAAAAAAGGGTAAGAAATTAAGCTGTTGCTTTTCTCAAAAAGTTCAACTATATGAATAATGAATTTGTGTGAATACAAAATACCAAGCAGTATCAGATCATAAAATTTAAAATCTTGTAGGTATCACACGTGTGGATCGTAAAATTTCAAATACATTGCGCGGCCTCAAAACTAAGAATCGTTAATCATATGGCTGTGATGTACATCCGATGTGAAAATATTCTGCCATCTGATACAGATCATGCATCTGAATCAGCTGTTTTCGTTTCGACCAACTTGCCCCTTTCTCCCTGTATATTATACGGAACATAGACAATTCTACTCCGTTCTTGTCTATTTCCAATACATCAATTTTGTGTCAAACTTTATTGCATGATGTGAAAACGACAATAGAAAATATTATTATGTTAATGTTCCCTTTGTTTGTTCCACAATACATTTTATATTTCGTTGATAATCATTTGGACGTTAGATAGATTTTGACGTGTCATCGTAGGAAATTGAAAATGTGTTTTGTGTGTGCGGCGCGTGGTTGTGTATTGTTGCTTTGGTTTCAGGGAAGCTTTATTTTTAATAACCCATTTGTGTGATTGTACTTTCTTATTTATCCTATTTATATTTTCAACCGACTTTAAAAAGAGGGAGGTACTTAAATCGGTTGTACTTTTTTATTGTTTGTTACCTCACAACTCCGTCAGTTGAAAATCGATTTGGAAAATTATCTTTTTTTATCACAAAGAATATGTACTTACATATCGGTTAATAGAAATTTTATCGAAATTAGTTTGCTAGCTCAGTTTTTACATTAAAATAATTAGTTTTGCCACAATTGAAGTCGGTTTTTCTGGAACTCCAATCTTTTATGGATTTAACTCGCAGTGGCAAATAAACTAACAGCCCATTTAATTTAAAGTGGTAACTAACTGACAGAGTTATGAAGTTATAAACATAAAAAATACAATCGAATTAAGATGAGAACTTCCTTTTTTAAAATAAAAATTAAAAAAAAAACTAACTTTTATATTTAAGGTAATAAAATTCTAGAAAATGCCTATCAATTTGAGATAAAAACCCTTATTTATAGTACATGTTCTCTCCAAGTTCCTAACAATATAGCAACAGTTAGACCAGCGGGCGGTGCGCTCCACGGAGGTTACGCGGGTGATAAAAACAAGCATCAGAACAAATTGATGGCTATTGGCGGAGATTTATTGTCCATTTTATCGGCCACAGATGGGGATGGTGACGTCACGAGTGAGGTGTCCGTGTACAGCCATAAAATGACGTCAATAACGTATACAATCACGTTGCGCAATATTATTAATTGTTCAATGTATCGTCATCGTCATTTCAACCTTTAATTGGTCACTGGTGAACATAAGTTTCCCTCTTGAGAGGTTTTGCCAGTAGTTGCCACGCATGACAGGCGGGTTGACAACCGCAGTTAGGCTTTGGAGATGTTTTAAGAGGGACGCTGCTGGCCATTTCACTTAGTTGATTTTTACGACACCCACGGGATAGGAAGGGGTGGCCTATTCTATGCCGGGACCACACAGTTTGATATATACTTTTATGCTTATCAGAATTGCAAACAAGCTGTCGGCCCACATGACGAAAAGTGGTAACCGTCCCCTATAGGGGGGAAAGGGATTGTTAGTAATGGAGACTGAGAATCCTATTGCTAGCAATATTCCCAACCAGGTCGACCTTCTCGCAGGTCGAGGTTCTCCCTGGAAACTATCATAGTTAATTCCTGATGAATTCATCATGACGGGCTAACTGGCCTGTTTTCATTCTCATCTATCACCCTCCTTATTAAAGAGTTGCAATTCTGTAGCGAACAGTAATAACTCTTTAACGAAACGTTAATACATTCCGGTGTTATTGTGTTGAATATATTTGCAAGTTAATATTAAGGAAAACAACGTTTGCAATATTAACTAGAACTATTCATGAATTTACAAACATTTATGTGTACAGTGTAGTCTATTATTCAAAGGAATCGCAATAAATAATGCACCCCGCCCGAAATATATTTATGCAGGTGATTTTCATATTTTAGTCTGTGCTCGTGTTAGTCTGTGTTGTAATAAAAATAAGGAGTTGCAAAAAATGGATTTTGCTCCATAAAAAAAAAAACAAATTTTCAATCGTAACAAAAAAGTTATTTTGCTTTAAAAACTAAGCTATTTGATAATTTTTTTATAAAGATTGAACGATCTGAAATTATATCCTTTTAAATGAAAAACAAAACAATTTCCTAAATCGGTTTATAATAATTACATTAATAAGGTGCTAAGGTAATAAATATAACAACAACTAATTTAAAAATCGTTAAAAATATATAATAAATAGATTCCCCTATTCAAAAATGCACCGCCTACTTATTTCTCGGTTCGCCCAATGGTCGACTGGTAGAGAACACCGTCCGGTGTTAAGTCCGCCAAATGTACATAGAATTTTACTGTGCATTAAAGTTTAAATAAATAAATAGAATATACAAAACTACCAGTTTAGTAGTCGTTTAAAAAAATATGCTAGTTCTTGTTATATATTTTTATTTTTTAATTATATCAATTGCAAGTGAAATGTAAGATATATTTTATTTTCTATTTCAATTGTTTATCAATTTTCTTTTTTATAAAAAAAACTAAAATTGTCAATGTATATAAAAAGGTTAGTTTTGAACAGTAGTTACTCCTTTAGAGGACTGTATATCGAAGTAACATACTAGGCCTGGGCGCTTATACATATACACGTTGAAACCGAAATAAATATCATGTGTTTTAAGGGAGTATTCTACCAGGGGAACTGAACTTTTTTTGTTAAAGAAACATAGCTAAAAAAATACGGAAAAAATGTAAAGCTTCGCATTCGGTCTTAGTAGTTAAACTAATGCATTGTATTATTAAGGGAGGTCAAAACTTTTTGTTGTTTTTCGACCCTTTTCGTTGTTCTTGCGAGACAAACATTACTTATAGGACACGCCCTTAGAAAAATGCTCTTTATTTCGATTTCATTGTGCAGATGTTAATAAAAGTATTTTAAATATATTATATTATTATACCAGAGGCATTGCAGACGTACTGCTAGTCTTTTAAAAAGGAATATTTATTTATTTATTTATTTATTCTTTATTGCACAATAAAATTTTGTAGAAATGGCGAGCTTAATGCCATATGGTAATATATATGCTCGTTTTTACTTGATATTCATTTAAAAATCTGATAAAGTTTCCCTTAAGAGTGTTTCAGTTTTCAAGAATCCCTCTAAATCATACCTCTAGTGGCGCAACTTACGTATTATGTGAAGATTATGATAATCCGAGTTAAAGTTACGCCCGTTTTCTTTGTAATACACATACACTTGTACAGTTGACAGCAGTCCCATATATGTATATATACACTCACACATACGACATAGATAAAGTAAAAAGTTGTACAATGTTGCGGCCATAAAAGTCGTCATAGGGTTTATTACCCATTATCACCCCATTAGCATGAGCAATTAAACCTTATTAACAAAGTTGTATATTCTACTTTGAGGTCTATTCAAACACGCTGGCATATATATGTGTATTGTATATATATATATATATATATATATATATATATATATATATATATATATATATGTTGCATTCAAAACTCTTAATCAGTCAAAAGTATTATTGACTAGTAAAATATATATATGATTTTTTTTTAACCCCTGTTTTGTCGCATATTTTTGTAAAATAAAGTTTCTTTCTTTCTTTCTTTCTTTCTTTCTAAAATCAGTCGAATGTACTTTTCACCGTATGCTTTAGTCGATAATACTTCTGACTAAAAAAAAAGTATTTTTGTCCAATGGAGATGGTTAAAAGTGCTTTGCTTTTGACTAAGTGATTCTGTTATAAGTGGTTTTGACTGCTTGTATCAGTCAAAACTGTTAAAAAGTTCTAACCTAATCTAATCTAATTTACTTAAATTAGGTTTTTTTTTTATGGTTGATAATGGAATGGTAACCCCACCCGCGCTATCGGTATACACCGGCGGGGTACCAGTGAAGGATGATAGGTGAGGATGAAGCAGGTCAGTTAGCCTATCGTGACGAATTCAACAAGAATTGTTCACGATGGTATCCAGGAGGAACCACGTAGAGGTCGACCTAATAGGGCATATTGCTGGCAATGGGGCTGTCAAACTCCATTGCCAACAATCTTTTTCCCCCCACTTAAATTAGGTTAGGTTACTATGTTTTCATTGTATTGATTGTCATGCCAAATTTTTCGTAATAAACGATTTCACATTTAATAAATATCTTTTTTTTTCACCTAACGAGTTAATTGTGCTTTTGCCTGATGCTTTATTGCAGTTAAAACTACTTTTAACGATGAGCGTGAGTCAAAAGTTACTTTTAACCGCAAATTTGCAGTCAAAAATACTAATAACCAATAATCTTTAGTCAAAACCACTTTTGACCAACCTGTTCAGCCAAAAGTACTGTTGACTGATTTTGCTAGTCAATAGTACTTTTGACTGGTTAAGAGTTTTAACTGCAACATACAAGTATATATTATGTTATCTATGCCGGCATATTAGTTTGACCGACTTCAAAAAAAAGGTCTCCAAGTTGACTCTACTTTTTTGGTTCTTTTTTAATGGATGATACGCTGGCGGGGCACCAGCGAGAAATGATAAGTCATCAAATTCACACCTAATCCATACAAACGGGGCACATTCGTCAAGCGAACGTAGATCGCAGTGTATTTGTCTCCACTGTGTTGTAGATTCCGTTTTATGGCCAAGTTTAATTAACGTGAATTAACACAATAAAAAGACGAATGTCTCTCAGTCTTATCTTTGTGGAGTAACGGAGTTTTCGCTCTTTTTTAATTTTAATGAGGAAAGAGTCTTTTACAGAAGCTTACCCAAGTGTGGCAGCGTTGTGATTATCTGTCGATTTTTAAAAATAGATAGACTCTTTATTGTTTTTAGTATGTATGTATATCAATAATTAGTAGTACCGCATTCGAGTATTCTGACACTTCCCTATGGTTGACTGGGAGAGAATGCTTTTAGCAATAAGTCCGCCATGTACACATATTTGTACTAATGAATAAATAAATAAATATATATGCATACGTATAATAAATATATAAACGTATATTTTATGTTCCTGATAGATACTTAAAGAAATCCATATATATGTATATATGGATTTCTTATATATATATACATTTTTATAATATAAGTACGTTTCTCGGGTTAGCTAATCCTTTTTTTTTTATTTAGAATGGCAAACAAGCTGACGTCCCACCTGATGGAAAGTGGTAACCGTCGCCTATAGACATGAGCAGTACCAGGGACATAATAGAGTATATTGTTTCACCCATTATACCCTCCATGTGTAGCTATTCCTGAGGAGTAAGATTTTATGCTCCCGTACCCCGTAAATACACTGTCATATCCTACCCTTCAAACTGAAACACAGCCATGAAGGCACATATACTTCACGGTAGAAACACGAATGGAACAGAGGTACACAAGCAAACGACTTTTGTGCAAAGTCTTCCTCTGGTATATGTTTTTTTTTTTTTATTATACTTAAATTTAAATATTATAATAGTGCGCCTGTAAAAGTCTTTTACATTAGGCAAAATTATTTTTTGTATTATTGATTAAGTAGCATGTAAAATGTAAAAGTGAGCTTAACTTATTAAATAAAATAAAATGGCAAACTAGCTGACGGTCCACCAGATGGAAAGTTTATTCATATAATTTGCTTTTCATAACATATTAATGAGTTTATCAAAATATTTATATGAACACAACATATTTACGGATCTCTGTTTATTTTAAACAATAACATAATAAATTATTCGGCGGTGAACTTTCACCGTCGCCATATTGTTTTTTGGTCGTTTTTAAGCCAACTTTGAAATAGCATGTGAATGTTTAATTCGTGGAAAATTACATGCAGGGAATCGGCACGTTTTAAAATGTGGCTTTTATTTATTTTATCCAACGGTGAAATGCATTTCCCCATGTTATTAATACTGATATATACCGTCAATATAGACGGTATACATATTTACTAGATATTCTATCAGAGGGAGACTTTGTACAAAAGTCGTTTGCTTGGGTACCTCAGTCCAATTCGTGTTTCAACCGTAAAGCAGTTGTGTTTGCATGGCTGTGTTTCAGTTTGAAGGGCGTGAATTTACAGGGCACAGAGGAATAACAACCGAGTCCTCAGCAATGGCAACGCATGGCAAAACAGTATACTCTGTTATATCCATGGTACTGCTCATGTCAATAGGCGACGGTTACCACTTTCCATCAGGTGGGCCGTCAGCTTGTTTGCCATTCTAAGTTGTATAAAAAAAATATTTGATATTCAATGCTAGACGTATCCGTGACTTCGACTTCGCGTCTGACACTAAAAACTCTCTATAACCTTCTCGATCTCGAATATTTTGAGTATGCAAAATTATATAATGTTTCTTTGAATAGTTAAAATGCCAAGAGGTAGGTAGGTAGCACACAAATAAACAAACAATCTTTTATATCTTTATAATAATCAATAAAGATAATATTGTATTTAAATAACAATTGAAGTCCATCATTTTAGTACTTCAAAGGTTGCCTGGAAGAGATCGCTTTTAGCGATAACGTCGCCTATTGTTTTCTCATTGTGATTATTTCTTATAATTGTTTATATCTAGAATAAGTTTTTGGAGGAAACAATAAAGAGTATCTATCTATTTGTGTACTTTCATTCGCTCAGTTTATTCATTTAATTAATTCACTTAAACAGCAACTGATGTCTGTCTATTTTATATAACATCATGGTAAAATGGCTGAATCTTAGAATATACGAGTATACATAGATAGAGCATAGAGTCTGAAAAACAGATCAACTTTTTGTCAGCTAATTGTCAAATTAGCTGACTCGTTTTTTCTAGGATTCTAGTAGCCCCATTGCTAGCAATATACGCTGCCAGGTCGACCTCTACGCAGTTCCTCTTGGAAACCATCGTGGATAATCTTGATAGATTCATTACGATGGGTCAACTGACTTACTTAAGTCCTCGCCTATTATCAGTCACTGGTGCCTTGGCAGTGTATACCGTGAGCAAAGGCGGGGTACCATTCCATTATCGTCCAATAAAAAATCTGTTAGTTGGTTTGCGATTCCTCTGTGTCATTAGACTACCGTCTAAACCGTCTTTCAAAAAAAGCGTTCACGCTCACTTTCTATTTTTATCCGAGCAGTAAGTGCTTTATTTTATTCTCAATTTCGTGTATGATATAGTATATATCATATATGTGTAAGTATATTTGTTATTCATATATATTTATTCGTTTATATATGTAATTTTAGTATGTATGTATATCAGTAATTACTAGTACCGCATTCGAGTATTCTGACACTTCCCTACGGTTGACTGGGAGAGAATGCTTTTAGCATTAAGTCCGCCATGTACACATATTTGTACTAATGAATAAATAAATAAAAATAAATAAAAAAATATAATCATCATGTCAGCCTTTAACTGTCCACTGCTGAACTTAAGCCTCCTTCTTGGGGGGTTTTGCTAGGAGTTGCCATACTCGGCAGGCGGATTGGTAACCGCAGTTAGGCTTTGGAGATGTTTTAAAAGGGACGCTGTCGCATATCCCTTGCCTTCCCTTAATCTTCCTTTTATTAGACTCACAGGAAAGGAAGGGATGGCCTTATGTGTGCCGGGACCACACAGATCATTCCTAGCTGTATAACTAATAAATTTCTTAACACTAGATTCTTAAAATCATATTAGGTTATAATTTAGAACATTTAAATAATTACACTAATTCATTGAAGGGTACATAATTTTAATTTGCTATATTAAAATTCATGGTGACAGGTCCCTCAAAAGTTTTAATTACAAATGGCGTTTATAATCGCCCGGGGATACGAGTGGCCGGGTATGGGATGACGGCTGGGGGATAAGCCAGCTTATATGTCCGGTTACAAACCAAGTTTTGTTTTTCAATTTTCCTAACACATAACCTTAGATTATATAGTTGGGAATGTCTCCATACAAATGCTTCGAGAAAAGCGGGTCAACTTTTTCATACAATTTTGCATGATAAATAGTTATGAGTAGGGGGGAAAGGAATCGTTAGTAATGGGGTCTATCTGCCCCATTGCTAGCAATATACCCTATCAGGTCGACCTCTACGTGGTTCCCCCTGGAAACCATCGTGGTTAATTATAGTGCAGTTTGTCATTTGAGCTAACTGACCAGCTTTCATTCTCACCTATTATCCCTCACTGGTGCTCCGCCAGCGTATACCGTTAGCACAGGCGGGCTTACCATATCATTATCACCCATTAAAAAAAATTGTTATGCATATTTTCCTTATAACTTCTTATAGAATATATATATAAGTATATAGAACATTGATATAAAAAAAAAAACGAGTCAGCTAATTTGACAATTAGTTGACGAAAAGTTGACCCATTTTTAAGGGTCGATGCTTTATGTATATAATCTAGATAGATAGATAGATAGATACTCTTTATTGTTTCCTCCAAAAGGTTACAATAGTAAACCTATTATAAATATAAATAATTACAAGAAATAATCACAGTGTGAAAACAATGGGCGGCCTTATCGCTAAGAGCGATCTCTTCCAGGCAACCTTTGGATGGAGAGGAGTAATTATAAACAATTTGGTGGGAGGCACGATGAAAAATTTTGTTAGTTCTAAATATGGGAGATGTGATACATATAATAATATAAATATTATCTCTACTTATTATTATATTTATATACATACACCTACACACACATCTTATCACACAACATTTTATAGCTTTGTGTATTGTCGTAAACGTACAGAAGTTCGGCTGTTGGTTACATGAGATTGTTTATCGACGTGTTAAAATAAAAGTTAATAAATACATACATACTCGTGCAGTTCTGTTTTATACTAGCCATTGCCTGCAACTTCGTACGCGTGGGTTTTGAACTAATAAATAAACTAATTCTAGATAACATATCAAGATGAAATATACACTAGATTTTAAGTTTAACCTTTAAAAACAGAACTGTGGAAACTGCATCTAATTCGATGCAATAGTTTTTGCATGATATCAAAACAATTGCTGTCACTTATGGGCGGGAGCACCTAGATACCAGCTTGAACCCTTCGACTCAGTGCAACGACGCGCTATGAGAATTGTCGATGATCCCAGGCTTGCAAGCGGTATCGAACCCTTAAGTCTTAGTAGAGATTTTGCCTCACTCTGCGTGTTCTACCGCTTGTACAACGGATTGTGCTCAAAGGAATTAATCAATATGATGCCTGTGGCCACTTTTTATCATCGTACGGCTCGCCATCGACAGGGAGTTCACCCTCATACCTTACAGCCTAAATGGTCGCGTACAACGCGGTTTCAGAGATGTTTTCTCCCACGAACACTCAGGTTATGGAATGAGCTCACTGCTGAGGTTTTCCCAAGAGACTACAACATGGGGTTCTTTAAAAGGAGGTAAAGAGATTTCTTCAGGGTCGGCAACGCGCGCGTTGTACCTCTGGTATTGCAGGCGTTCATAGGCTACGGTAACCGCTTACCATCAGCTGGGCCGTATGCTTGTTTGCCACCTCAGTGGTATAAAAAAAACAAACAAACAAATAGACACAAATAGAAAAAAAAGTATTTTTTTTAATTTTTATTGTTTTTTAAGGTTTTTCATGTATATTTTTTAAAATATCTTCTATGTACAGTAAAGTTACAATTTTATATGATCTATAATAATATAGATATATGTAATAATACTTGCCTCGAGTAGCGACCCCGTACCGACAAACGCGGTGTAAGACGAGCCCCCACTAGTAGGAGTGACGACCTCGAATATATTGCAGAGAGTCAGTAGATGCAGATGGCTTAAGACTGTTCTTTACGGCAATCTATCGGGGAGGCTTATGCCCAGCAGTGGACAGGTAACGGTTGATATCATAGTGATAAATAACACTTAAAAATAATTGTAACACGTAACAGAAAGGTCACATAAGTAATTAACTTCGACGACGTGTCTGCAGATCATTAATAATGCTGTATCCATGGTAAATGGCTGCGACATGAGTGACGTACTTGCGGGTAAAGAAAAGGTTTATAAAGTATTATGTATTTCACGAGTATATTTTGCTTTGATGGACAAATTTTTAATATCTTGGCTTACATTATTGCGATTTTCGTAGGTATTTCTAATTTTTTTTTTAATAATTATATAGCTCATGTTAGTCGCTGATAATTTAGCTATCTATAAGTGAAAGAATTTTGAAAATTTGTTACGTAGTTTATGTGTTTCATTACAGACAGATAAGGAAACACTCAAAGTCTTTCCTATTTAAATTAATATAGTTAATTTGAAGTTACCAAGGGAGACTTTGTACAAAAGTCGATTGCTTGGGTACCTCTGTACCATTCGTGTTTCAACCGTGAAGCAGTTGTGTTTGCATGGCTGAGTTTCAGTTTGAAGGGTGAGATGTGGCGTGAATTTACTGGGTACAGAAGAATAACACCTGAGTCCTCAGGGACGCACTTGGAGGGTTTCATGGGCGAAACAATGTACTCTGTTGTATCCACGGTACTCTTGGGAAAACCTCGGCAGGGAGGTCATTTCACAACCTGAGTGTTCGTGGGAGGAAACATCTTTAAATCCGCGCAGTATGCAACCATTGAGGCTGTATGACATGAGGATGAACTCCCTGTCGATAGTGAGCCGTACGATGGTAGAACTACTACTACTAAAAAAAAAAAAACTTTACGCATGTTTTGTTTTTTTTTTAATAATAGTGTTGGTCAGTTTTCAAGTGTTGGCAGTCACACACATACTAATGGTAGCGGAATTAAACAAAATAATTCAAATCAAACAAACAAAAAAATATAGACGTATTTAAAATGTTGTCCTTTGACTACCAAGTCATTTATAAATGTATGTCTCTATCAATAAAACAATAAACAAAGTTTAATATTGAATTGTTGTATATGTAAACCGACTATATATATTAAATAGATGAATGTGTAATATATCCGTGGTATATATTAGAGATGTACAACAATCGTGTGTTAAGCCACGCGTTATTACTTAGTGCCTATCCACCACAGATTCGATATTAATGACATAAATCAAACAACGTTATGTTGTAGATAGTCGACCCCATCCAGCCTCCAGCCACAGTATATATATAGCACATCGCCTTTGTACATGTTCAATCAACTTTGGGAGATTAAAGCTAACACCTCGGAAACGTTAGATAAGTTTATTGAGCAACAAGCTTGGTGATACCAATGAAAATTAATACAGTAATAATTGTATGTATGCTTTATTGACCTTGAAAAGAAAAGACTATACAGCGATTAGTTTAACAACTTGTTAGCAAGGGTGGATTTATCTTTAAAAGAGATCTCTTCCAGCCAACCTAGTGCAGTTTGAGAGAAAATAATAACGATAAACGTTATCGTTTTTTGGGAGAATTATTTACAGAATGACATAAATTGTACTCTATTATTAATTAGCACTTATATGTATGTATTAAATGTGATGTATCTTGTACCCAATAATAATTTTGCATGCTTTAGAATATAAGGCGAACATTTGTCAATATCTGTAAAAAACAATGTTCTCGCAAATAAAGAAATCTAATCTAATAATTAGCGGGGAATCTAGTGTAGGAAAGGTACAGGTAAACAAAGGTATACAAGGTAAATAGAATACAAATAAAATAAATGTACACAAATTGTATATTTATAACATTTTTATTATTTATAACATACAAAATATAAAAAAAAAACAGTTATTTTGATTCAAAAACTAAACTACTAAACCGATTTTGATAAAATTTGTATGAGACTAATCTGTAAGTATATAAATTATTCTTATAAATAAAAGAGTAATTTTCTAAATCGGTTTACAGCAAACACGAGGTAGGTAAGAAACATAAAAAGAAATCCAACCGAATTGAAAAATACCTTCTTTTTGAAATCGTTTGAAAATGTAAATTATCGTAGATTACCTAAATGATCGTGTTAATAAAAATATTTTATATTTTATGAGAGATCGAAAAAGGTGGTGGTGTCTTCTTCAATTCTTGGTTGTTACTTCTACTTCTACTACGAAAAGTCAAGAAATACCGAGGCCATGACGCAAGTGACAATAATTTCGAATGATCCTTACAAAATTATGAAAAGTTTAGAGAATGTCGTTTACCAATAATATAAATTTAACACCAGCAAGACGCTGGCTAAAGGCACCCAGAAGAGCTCGATAAAATAGTACAGAGTTTTCATCTGTAAGGGGGAAAGAATTTAATAAATCGCAGTCCGCATCAGCAAAACGAATCAGGAGAATTTTCCAATTCGAATAAGGCAAAAGTCACTAGAAGTTATATTATGTAAATCCTTGCATATATATATATATATATATATATATATATATATATATATATATATATATATATATATATATATATATATATATATATATATATATATATATATACATTCTAACACCTAGGTGCTGGGGGGAAAGGGACAATCCCTTAAACCTACCAGTGTTCCAAAGGGGGAAAGGGATTGTTAGTAATGGAAATTGAGAATCCCATTGCTAGCAATATACCCAACCAGGTCGACCTCCACGCGGTTCCCCCTGGAAACTATCATGGTTAATTTCTGATGGATTCATCATGATGGGCTAACTGGCCTTTTTTCATTCTCATCGATCACTCTTCACTGGTGCCCCGTCAGCGTATTCCGCTAGCGCAGGCGGGGTTACCATAACATTTTCACACATAAAAAAACACCTAGGTGCTGGTTACCCAGTTAGCAATTATTTGTCATACTTAAGACGATTTTCAGTCATTGACCCTAAAAATTTTTTATGCAAATTAGAACGGCAAACAAGCTGAGGGCCCAACTGATGGAAAGTGTTAACCGTCGCCTATAGACATGAGTACCACAGATATAACAGAGTATACTGTTTCGCCCATGATACTCCCCATGCGTTGCCACTCCTGAGGACTCAGGTGTTATTTCTCTGTACCCTGTAAATTCACTGTCATATCCCACCCTTCAAACCGAAACACAGCCATGTAAACACAACTGCATCACGGTTGAAACACGAATAGGATAGAGGTGTCGAAGCAAACAACTTTAGCACAAAGTCTTCCTCTGGTATGATTTAAAACTGACTTCTTATTTGAGTCGCTGACGTCACCTTCCTATTTGGTTACTGAGGAATGTTAATAGCATGTAAATATTACGCTGCATTTTACAAAAGGGACAGCTTCTCAATACGTAAATTTTTTTTGTATACACATTACGCGCCAATTCTGAACCGATTTTCACAATTCTTTTTGTAATCCCATTTTAATTTAGTGAATAATTGAAGCTGCCCTTTCAATTGAATTAAAAAAAGAAGCATGTTTTCAATTCAGCTGTATGTTATTTTACGTTCCTTACCTTGTAACTCCGCCATTTACAAATCGATTTGGAAAAATCTTTTCTATCTGTAAGGATATACTTTCGGAACTACCATTATGTTCTCTTAGTCGCCTCTTACGACACCTCCGGGAAAGGAAGGGGTGACCCATTCTATGCCGGGGTTACACAACAATAAAACATCTTGTTAGCATCAATACGTTTTTAATGATTGTAGTTTATGTTTTTTTTTTTGTACCTAGCGAAATATACACCTTTTGTTGTACAATATATTCGATTTTGTATGTATGAATGAATAAATTCCTTATTGTGCATACTGTGGTAATTACACGTTGATAGGTAGGTAATGTGATGTACAATACACTCTACTCGCTAAGGTCGTACAATATTAAGCCATTTTATAGCCTTTATTAGTCCTTCACTGTCCACCGCTGAACATAAGCCTCCCTCTTGGGGTTTCGCCACGCTTGGCAGGCGGATTGGCAACCGCAGTCAGGCTTTAGAGATGTTTTAAGAAGGACGCTGCTGCCCATCCCTCGCCGTTCCCTAGTCGTCTTTTACGACACCTACGTGAAAAAAAGGGGTGGCCTATTCTATGTTTATATTATAGCCTTATGTCTATTAAAATATAATACATATACAATTTCAAGAGTTATCCTACTGTTTGTTTGTTTGTTTGTGTATTGATTATTATTTATATTATTTCTTTTTTATACAGACCTTAATTGAACTGAATTTAATTCAATTGCTTTCTAATTGTATACAATTTTGTTTGTTTGTTTTGTTTTGGTTTCTTTTGTTCTTGTTTTGTGCGCTACTATGTGGACCGCATGCTTCTTCGATTAAATTATTTCTTTCTTTCTTGAATTTTAATTTGCTTTTTCTTTAATGCACTATTGAAATATTTTTCCAAATTATAAAAAAAAAAATACATTACTCAGTAAGCCAGTCTCCTTTGACGTTTTGTCAAATTGTTTATTTTCCATGTTTTTAATATGTTTAAAAAGGTATACCCGTAATGTACGTAGTTTCTTATCTATATACAGTGTTATTATTGCCTGTGATATAATGCTATACTGTCGATTATATATTCCATCCCGTGATGGCTTAAATTTCATGACATATTCATGTGACCTTATCGATTGAGCCGATCAAATATTGGTCTTATCCGAACCATATTAGCTGAGTATAAATCACATATTATTCATTACAATTCTGAATTAATCACATCCATTCATGTGTATGTATGTATGTATGATTTTCAATCGACTTCAAAAAGGTGATTTTTCTTATACCACTGAGGTGATAATCAAGCATACGGCCCACCTGATTGTAAGTGGTTACTATAGTCTATGAACGCTTGCAATGCCAGGGGTATTACGCGCGCGTTGGCGACCCTGAAGAGACCTCTTTACCCCCCTTTTGAAGAATCTCATGCTGTAGTTCTCTTGGGAAAACCTGGGCAGGGAACTCATTCCATAACCTGAATGTTCGTGGGAGAAAACATCTCTGAAAACGCGTTGTACGCGATATTCAAGTTCTCAATTTCGTTGCATTTTTTTTATGTTTGTTTCCGCCAGTTGGGAATCAATTTGGAATTTTTTTATATGAAAAGGTATGTTTACAAGTTGGTTCTATAAATATTTTATCAGAATCAATTTAGATAGTTTAGTTTTTATTTCTTAGTTATGTATTATAGGAAAGTAGTAAAATGTGCTTTCGGGGAACACTTTAGAGTGCAATCGGTCAGCTTGTTTGCCATTTTAAGGTACAAAAAAATCAATTGGAAATTAGTAATCAAATGTTTCCTCTTTATATTTATTGAGGTAATATTTTTTTTAAAACTACATTGATAAAATAAGCGTAACAAGATAACAAAAGATTTTTTTTTTTTTTTATACAACTTAGAATGGCAAACAAGCTAACGGTCCACCTGATGTAAAGTGATAACCGTCACCTATGGACATAAGCAGTACCGTGGACATAACAGAGTATACTGTTTCGCCCATGATACCTCCCAAGCGTTGCTATTCCTGAGGACTCAGGTGTTATTCCTCTGTACCCAATAAATTCACGCGAATTAAATTCCAATTTAAAATAAAAGGTATCTAGAAAAATACATCAATTCTGATGTTTCTTACATTCAAGCCTATCCGGTTACTGGTATATTCAGTGAAAAAGTTGGTAACCGAAAATGTAACAAGGTACAGAGTTTTATTTACTGAAAGTACTAAAGATAATATTCTGTACTGTTACCTAAATATTTTTACTAAAATACTTAAAGTACAGTCAACATCAAAAAGCGTTGAACAAAGATTTCCAAGCAGTGTTGCTAACATAAGCAGCTTATTAGAATTAGCGTCACATTTGGACGAACAACGTGGAAGGTCAAAATTTATTGAATATGAACAGTCCACCCTGTAGACATATTTTAAACTGGCTTCGAGAAAAGAGGAGGGCTCGATTCGGTCGTATTTTTTCAATTACTTTACCTATAATTGTCAGTTTAGTATACATTAACACTTATCTGTGACAACTGTATACGCCTCTAATTGATATGTTCATATGTATTTTTTTTATGCAACTTAGAACGGCAAACAAGCTGATGGTGCACCTGATGGAAAGTGGTAACCGTCGCCTATAGACATGAGCAGTAGCATGGACAGAACAGAGTATACTGTTTCGCCTATGATACTCCCATGCGTTGCCATTCCTTAGGACTCAGATGTTATTCCTTTGTACCCTGTAAATTCACACCATATCCCACCGTTCAAATCGAAACACAGCCATGTAAACACAACTACTTCACGGTTGAAACACGAATGGGACAGAGGTACCCAAGCAAACGACTTTTGTACAAAGTCTCCTTCTGGTTAATATAACCTTAAGCTTAGAAAGAAGGAAAGAAATGTTTTTGTTCAAGTAAACTTAGATTTAAACATTTTTAAATAGTCATTTTTTATTACTTACTTACTAATAACATCGTACAGTCTGTTTAATTATTGTGAACATATTTTTGATGTATCTTTTATAAATAAATTTATAAATCAACTAGCGACGCGCCCCGACTTCGCACGGGTGCACATCACTTCACAATAAAAGCCTCTGAAATGATCAATGTTCCTTTACTATATTACGCATGTATTATACATATAAACCTTCCTCGTGAATCACTCTATCTATTAAAAAAGACCGCATCAAAATCACATGCGTACTTTTGAAGATATAATCAAACATAAGAACAGATAGACGGGAAGCGACTTTGTTTTATATTTTGTAGTGATTTGGAGTTTTTTTCATATCTGGAAAGATATGCTTATGCTCTTAGATTGGTTCCAATTTCATTAAAATCGGTCTAGTTTATTAGTTTTTAAATTAAAGAGGCTGATTTTTTCTATAATTAAAGTCGATATTCTATTGTGAAATGAAAATTTAAATTAAAAGAAAAAAGAAGTAAAAGAGTACCAAGTAAAAGAAAAAAAAAATATCATAAAGAAGTAGTAGTTCATTATTAACTGTGTATCATTTTTGCTGACCGTACATTCACATTGACGTTAGAAAAGCTCTCCAGTAAATTCATTAAATGGTTCTTAGTATATTTTGCTTTTTCAGCGTCGATATACATATATGTACTATAGTTTTCGACCGAGCTCTTTATATATATTCATTAATTTTGACGATGCTGCAGCGAATAGGCGAATGAAAGAGACATTATATTTTTTAAAACCAGAATTGAAAAAAGAATTGGAGGTCTCTCTGATGGGAATTAGGACATTTGGTTGAGTGACATAATAATAAAAAATTTTGCTCCAAAAAAAGAAGCTACATGAATAAAAAGTATATTAATAAAAATGGGATAATTTACATTTTCATTATCATCATATCATGTCTTTAACCGACCACTGCTGAATATAAGCCTTCCCCTTGGGGGGGTTTTGCCAGTAGTTGCCACGCTTTGCAGACGGATCGGCAACCGCAGTTAGGCTTTAGAGATGTTTTAAGAGGGACGTTGATGCCCATTCTTCGCCCTTCCTTAGTCGCCCCTTACGACACACACAGGGAAGGAAGGGGTGGCCTATTCTATACTGAGATAAAACGTATATATGTATATAAAAATATATATACAGGTATTGAAAACGACAAACATAGTAATTCTATAAAATTCTTATTGCACACACACACATACACGCACGCACGCACGCACGCACGCACGCACGTACGCACTCACGCACGCACGCACACATATAAAATTAGTTTAAAATTATAATTTTTTATATAGACATATAAAAATAGACGAAAATAAATAAATAATAATAATATTGAAATTTACAATAAATTGTTAATATACAAACACTATTTTTAAGATACGAAATATATTCCGCGTACAGATCCTATTAAAGTGTCAACTACCAATATTTATGCTCCGCCGCGACCCAGGTGATACACTGTCGTGACCCAGGATACAAAAATCCATTCCCATGTAAATCTATACGGTTAGCCCACTTGTAATGTTTTTATAGGGTTTCTTTTATGGCCCATATCGTATTGCCCATACGTAATTTATCACGATTCTAAAAGGGGTTGACAGTAGTGAATGTTTTATTAACACCTTTCGAATTATGCTAAATGAGGCCAGCAGATAGGGTAGCCATTTTTAAATTGGTGAATAAACCAATGGTATACTTGACCACTTATTTTACAGCATTTTATATGTGATTCTTTAGACTGAATTAACTTTTTCATTTATGAACCGATTGAAATAAAACAAACATTAAATGTTAAGTGAAGCAAACCACAATATTGAAAACCGCGTTCAAATCGATTGAGCAGTTTCTGAGATTAGCGTTCACAAACGTACAGGCAAAGAGACAAATGGATAAAAATTAAAAAAATCATTGTTTTTGATTCTATTGCGTTCATAAAGCCCACCTACAAAATTTATAACAGGATGTAAACGTCACTTTTAAAATGAAAAATGCTGTTTAATTGTCTCTTTGAGTGTTGTTAATGAAAGGAACTGGGGAGTAATCAGCTCGCCGATTAAGAGTAATTACCTTTAAAGTACCTACGCGCAACTGCGGAACTGTTGAAATCGTTTAAATCATGCCCTCGGAGGCAATGCGAAGTTAAGAATTTGGATTATACGTAAAACTTCGTCTGTCAAGTGTGCATTTCTTTGAGTGACAAAAAAGTTTTGGTGGCAAAGTGACAGACGTGTTTTGCAAAAATATATTTAGCACACGGCTTTTTATGCTTGCAAGAGTTGCAAAGTTACGTTCGGTTCGTTCAAGTTCCTTTTAACCTCGGAGGTTAGAAAGAAGTGTTATAAGTTTAACATCTCTGTCTATCTATTTGTGTGTCTGTGAAATCATAGCTACTAAATAGATGGAGTAGAAAGAAAGGGATTATTAGTAATGCGGTCTAATAACCCCATTGCTAGCAATAAACCCTCTCAGGTCGACCTCCACGCGGTTCCCCCTGGAAACCATCGTGAACAATTCTTGTTGAATTCGTCACGATGAGCTAACTGACCTGCTTCATCCTCACCTATCATCTTTTACTGGTGCCCCGCCGGTGTATACCGATAGCGCGGGTGAGGTTACCATTCCATTATCACCCATTAAAAAAAATAGATAGAGTGACTTAGAATGAATGAAAACTCTCGATTCTTCCCTTCAAAGAACGATACAGACTTCAAAAATTAACAATATGTACATATATTTGAAGCAAAATTAATACTTAGTTACATAAACTTAACCACGTAACTTATGCCCAACTGGTTTTAAACTCAATTGGAGCCTTTACTAACTAACTAACAATACCTTAACCCCTATATATTTTTAATGAGTGAAAATGAAATAGTGATATACACTGGCGGGGTACTAGAGGAAGGATGATAAATGACGTAATCAGCTCAGTTGACCAATCGTGACGAAATGTACAAGTATTAACCACGATGGTTTCCAGGGGTACCGCGAGGAGGTCGATCTGAGAGGGTACATTGCTTGCAATGGGGGTGGTAGACCGCATTACTAACAATCCCTTGCCCTCCGATCTCTAGTATATTTTTTTTATGGGTGACAATGGAATGGTAGCTCCGCTTGCGCTATTGGTTTACACTGGCGGGGCACCAGTGAGGGATGATAGGTGAGGATTAAACAGATCAGTTGGCCTATAGTGATAAATTTATAAAGATTAATCAAGATGGTTTCCAGATGTACCCTGTGGAGGTCGACCTGACAGCAATAGGACTGGTGAACGCGGACTGCGTTACAATCTCTTTACCCCGGTCCGTCCTATATATTTGCATATATTCTTATAACTCCGAAACTTATGTGCTTCCAAATAAAGGGCAGTCGCTACATACCCTAATTCATGTACTCGGGGTAAAACATTTCTTTATTCCAAACTAAAACTGTGTCTTAATGTTCTTAAATGTATGTCGGAGAACTCTCCAACACATTCCTTGCCCGGGGCGTAGGGCAAACAGTGTTTCGAGGATTAAAACAAGAAAGGGCCTTAGTAACGATTCCATTATGTAACTTTTGTATATACTCGTATATTAAAAAAAATCCGGCGAGAATAATTGATAGATAGATAGATAGATAATTTATTTGTATTACTTACAGCACATAAGTAACAATATAAACATTTCTTCCCATCAACCACCCGCCCCCTTTGGTTCCACAGAAAATCAGTGTTTTTTTTATACAACTTATAATGGCAAACAAGCTGACGGCCCACCTGATGGAAAGTGGTAACCGTCGCCTATAGACATGAGCAGTACCATGGACATAACAGAGTATACTGTTTCGTCCATGATACCCCCATGCGTTGCTATCCCTGAGGACTCAGGTGTTATTCCTCTGTACTCAGTAAATTCACGCCATATCCCACCCTTCAAACCGAAACACACCCATGCAAACACAACTGCTTCACGGTTCAAACACGAATGGGACAGAGATACCAAAGCAATCGACTTTTGTACAAAGTCTCCCTCTGGTGTTTGATATGCCTTATGAATGCCTTAACACTTAGCTGAGTGGTGATCATTTTTGTCGCATAATTATTCCTATTATAATTAGCTATTCTTTCTTTAAGTTTATAGTTTTTTAAATTATTTTTTGTAATTATTATTCATGTGCGCCAAATAAATATTTTTCTTTCTTTCCTTCCTTTCTCACTTCTTTATTTTCTTTCTTACAATTTTTCTTAAATATCTCCCTTGCACAGATATCGTCTAATTGCAACTTTCTTACTGAGCTCCTTCCTTTCTCCTTTCTTTCTTTTTTTCTATTTTTCTCAAATATCTCCCATGTACAGATATCGTTTAATTGCAACTTTCTTACTAAGCTCCTTCCTTTCTCCTTCCTTTATTTTTTCTATTTTTCTCAAATATCTCCCATGTACAGATATCGTTTAATTGCAACTTTCTTACTAAGCTCCTTCCTTTCTCCTTCCTTTCTTTTTTCTATTTTTCTCAAATATCTCCCATGTACAGATATCGTCTAATTGCAACTTTCTTACTAAGCATCTTCCTTTCTCCTTCCTTTCTTTTTTCTATTTTTCTCAAATATCTCCCATGTACAGATATCGTCTAATTGCAACTTTCTTACTAAGCTTCTTCCTTTCTTTTTTCTATTTTTCTTAAATATCTCCCATGCATAGATATGGTCTAATTGCAACGTTCTTACTAAGCTTTAACATCTTTGAAGCTACAGGATTCCTTGGTGTCTTGTTTATCACTGTACATTATGAATCACTAACGCAACTAGAAGGTTGATCATAACACCATTCAACCGTGTTATTGGTATCGGAATACTTTAACAAGTTTCCAAATTGATGAAGTTTCCTTACTTACCTACAAAGAAACATCGAAAGCCCATTATTATGATGCGAGACCGACAAACTTATGGTGTAGGTGTTATCAAAGTAAAAGTAAATGGTACATTTTTTTTTTCAGCAAAAAAGCGACTTTGTTCGTGAATGCACATATATTAATGAACGGCGAGATGTTTCGTGGATACGAGTATATTGTATATTTTTGAATTTATAATGCGGATATAATCAGTCTAGCTTCTCTACTCGGCTTCGCACGGGTTTTTATCTATTTATACTCTTAAAGTGACCTTTGACTACCTATCTTTTAATAGTATCTGTTATTTATATTTATTTAACTAGAAATTAAATGGAGGCAAATGTAATGGACAAACACAATGTATTTTATTCATATATATATATATATATATATATATATATATATATTATTTTTATTAAAGAATTTCGCGACTGGCTCTTGGCCATAACAGAATATCAGTATTTTGCTCTTTTGAGGGCAAAACAATAAACTGAGTTGTGACCATTTTGTGTTACTATAGCACACGCATGAAATAAAAAAATTTTTACTTGTTTTATATATGTTGCTTTTTTTTGTATATGCAATTTTTTATCTCTTTTTACTGTATATGTCTGTCTATATGTATGTGCTGTAAGTAATGGAAGTAAATTATATATCTATCTATCTTTTTTTTTTTATAAAACTTAGAATGGCAAACAAGCTGACGGCCCACCTAATGCAAAGTGATAACCGTCGCCTATAGACATGAGCAGTACCATGGACATAACAGAGTATACTGTTTCGCCCAGGATACCCCCCATGCGTTGCCATTCCTGAGGACTCAGGTGTTATTCCTCTGTACCCAGTAAATTCACACCATATCCCACCCTTCAAACCGAAGCACAGCCATGCAAACACAACTGCTTCACGGTTGAAACACGAATGAGACAGAGGTGCACAAGCAATCGACTTTTGTACAAAGTCTCCCTCTGGTAAAAAATACATAACATCTTCTACTAATCTCATTTTTCATTTAACTATGATTTAACTTGCTTTTACCCGCGACTTCGTCCGTGTGACTAGGACATGTTCACTGGTCCGGATAAAAAGTAGCTTATATCCTACTTCGTTCATACAGTACGCGTATACTATTTTTTTTTAATTGGTTAAATTGTAAAGACGTCATAAGGTAACTTTCACATTTACAGTATTAATATGTATGAATGAATCAATTTGATTTATTTAATTTAATATATATTTAATTCAATATTCAAATTAGACATTAATATCAAATTAAGTAGACATCCGCTCGTCTCTCGTGGAGTATTATTTGTACACATTTTAAGGTCAAAAATTTCAACTGTTAATCAAGAATGATGTTCTTAAAGGCGAATTTCTGTGAACCGTCGAGATTCAATTAGTTGGAAAGGTCAAATAATTGTTCGCCGCGGGAATCTAAGATTTTCGATCAAAAGCAGACCTCGGACTTGAAAGTTTGCGAGATTTATTTAGGCACGGTGCGAATGTTCATGTTGATAGGCGAATTATCTAAATTCCTAAAATCTTAACTTGCGCTAGCTGTTGCCCGCGGCGTTCTCCCCTTTTAAGTTGAAATTTTCAAAAGTCCTTTCTGAGCGAACGCTTTTTACAAATGAAACTTATAGTTCCAAATTCCAGCTTTCTAGCCTAAGTAGTTTTGATTTTAAGTGGATAGTTAGAAACTTTTATTTTTGATTTAAAAATTCTAGATTTAACCGATTTCATAGAAGGGGTAATCAAGTGGAACATACGATACGACAACATAACTTTCAAGAAAAGAGTATATTCCTTTTTAAAAGGCCGGCAGCACACCTGCAATGCCATAGGTGTTGTGGGTGACCATGGGCGGCGGTAGTCACTTACCATCAGGTGAGCCGCATGCTAAAAAAAAAGTGGAACGTAATATTTGTAGCATAGGGTATTATTTTATAAATTTATATTATAATAAGAATTTGTTAAAACTCTGTCTTGTTAATATATTGTCCTCTCCCCACTGTAGTTATATTAACTTCTGGCGAATTAACCATGATGGTTTCTAGGGCCCAACTGACCTAATATCATGTTCACCTATCACTCACTGGTACTCTACTAGCATTATCAATAATTATAACGTATGCTGGATTAATTATTAAATAATAATTAAGTTAAAAGAAATACTGTACCTAGTTTATTATAATTCTAAATTGTGATTCACAAAAAATCCTATTTTAATTGTGGAAACACCATTTTTTATTTTAAAAACTAATCTATCGGTCCAATTTTGATTAATTGTAATTATATACTTTCAGATGAAAATGGAATTTTCTATATCGATTTGTAACTTTAGTTATAAGGTAACAAATATAAAAAAAATACAGAAGAATTAAGAACTCCCTTCTTTTTGACGTCGGTTGAAAATATTGCGTTTTTTGTTACAGCTCGCAGCGTGTCTCACAGCATTACCTTCTTGGAAGTGCCACAATGGGTGGACCCGAGGCGCGAGGCGGAACTCCGCTGTCAGTACATCAGACAGGCCCAAGATCCGCCCCTCCACTCCGTCAAGTGGTACAGAGACACCAACGAGATATTCAGATACACACCACAGGAGGTCAGTCTGTCTGTAATACTTTTTTTTTTATGTTTTCTATTAACAAATTTTGCTCTAATTTAATAATTAGTAATCTATAAAACTTTACACTGACTTAAACATAATTATGTATATACAAGCATTCATGGAAGGGTAACGCCCTCTAGTGTTACAAGGTTTAAGCTACTTTCGCTATATGAAGGCTTTCTACGTGTACAGGTAAGATTTAATCTCGTATTTATCCTATATAATTTTGTTATGGTTAAAGTAACTTAATTATTAGAAAAATAAAAGAAAAATAGGAAAAAAAAAACCTTTGAAAAAACATCTTTAAAATGTATTAAAAACTGTCTTATGTCTGTCACTTCGTAGCGTGGATTTTAGAAATGAGAAAATGAGTAAAATTTATTGTTTACCAAATTTTATGTTAGACCTATAGGGATTAAATTATGAAAATTATATTCTATTTGGTCCAGTAATTTTTGTATGCGGCAGTAGTCAATTACCATCAGGTGAACCGTATGCTCGTTTTTTTTTTTTTATACAACTTAGAATGGCAAACAAGCTGACGGCCCACCTGATGGAAAGTGGTAACCGTCGCCTATAGACACAAGCAGTATTATGGACATAACAGAGTATACTTTTTCGCCTATGATATCCCCCATGCGTTGCCATTCCTGAGGACTCAGGTGTTAATTCTCTATACCCTGTAAATTCGTAGGCCCCTGGTGTTGTAAATAAAAAAAAAATTACATCTATATTGTTTTGTCATATATAACATGTATAATTTATATTATTTTTCTTAAAAAGAGTTTATATCTAATGAATAAATTTATTTAAATGAAAATTTTGTTCAGTGTATGTGTAAATAAATAAATAAATAAATATTTTGCAGAATAACAATTTTATACGAGTTCAATAGTAATAAGGAAAACCTTGTTAATTAATTAATCAAATCACGTAACATAAGGAGGGTAAAACGTGTAGGTAGCCATATTGCTTCCTATCAGATAACGTTACAGAGCTCCTACAATGTTTTATTATAGTCATTCAATGGAGTTTAATGAAAATATAACCAAATTTTGTTGAAATTAACACGGAAATATCGTGTAACAGGCTACTGCCTGTGTCCTAGACATTTTGGTCTCTCAAAAGAAATAGATAGATAGATACTCTTTATTGTTTCCTCCAAAAGATTACAATAGTAAACTTATTATAAATATAAATAATTACAAGAAATAATCACAATGAGAAAACAATGGGCGACCTTATCGAAATACTGTCTTTAGTATGTTTAGGAGTAGAATTTAAAATTTTCAATTGTAGAAAAAGTATTTTATCCCATCCTGTAAACATATCCGAGTCACGCAAACCAAGTAGCGGGTAAAAGCTAGTTATATAGTAGTTATTATTTGATATATTGTTAAGCAATTATGTGACCAATACTTTTAACCCTTCTTTGCATGATTTTTTTTTATTGGTGAAACAAATCAAGATATATATAATATCATTCATGTTCAAAATTAAAGGAAAAATGGTTAAAGAAATAAAATTGACAGCTATGTTTTTTTTTCTGCAATGGACATTAAAAAGGTATCCAGACACGGTCAACTTAAAGTGAACTTGTCCTTTTATATAATTTTTTAACATTCAATGTTATGATGGAAATTTCCAACATTATGCAAAGAAGGGTTAAAAAGAGTTGCCACGACAGATTTTTAACCGACTTCAAAAAGAAAGAGGTTCTCAATTCGATTGTATTTTTTTTGTTACGTGCGTGCGTGTGTGTGTGTGTGTTTACGATTGCGAGTCAAATCGTTTAGGTCAACGTAATCTAATAATTTGCTTTTTTTATTGCTGAACAAAACTGACATTATTACAAGCCGGTTACGTATTTACTAAAGATACATCTAAGCTTGTATTTACTACAGATATATTTAAGATATAAAAAAAAAAAATTAACAGTATATGAGGGTCATTTTTATACGGTTGTCGTATACGCCACAGCACTCCCACGAATAAGATGAATCTAACGACGCCCCATTTATAAGAATCCATCATGCTGTTTCGTTTGCACGTCGCGTAGCGAGAATGATCCTATCATACATTACATATGAAAAACATTACTCTACTTTCACTCATTAACTAGTTTTTCTCCCAACTTCTTTCATATAACCGGGATAAAAAATGCCTATGTCCTTTTCCATTCCTTACAATACGTGTATTCGAAATTTCATAATGTTCTTTTTTTTTTTAATGGATGATAATGGAATGGTAACTCCGCCTGCACTAACGGTATACGCTGGCGGAGCACCAGTGAGAGATGATAGGTGAGGATGAAAAGGCAGGTCAATTACCCCATTGTGATTGAACACACTTGGAATTCAGCACGATGGTTTTCAGGGGGGACCACGGAGAGGTCGACCAGGTTGGGTATATTGCTAGCAACAGGGCTCTTAGCCTCCATTACTAATCCCTTCCCCCCTCATAATGATTGGTTAAGCCGTTAAGGGTTTGAGAGGTAATAAACTAGTTTATACATTTTAAAAAATATTATAAATAAGAATGTGAGCTTGTTTTACAAACATATACATATTAATAGTGCCAAATACCATAGAATATACTGTGACGCCTATGGTACCTTTCATTACACCTCCATACTTTATAATTTCATAGTTTAATTTTAAAAGAACAAACAGAACTCTGCTTAGCAATGTAAAACGATAAACTGTATTAATTAGAAAAAAAAATTGATATAGAATCCACACGGAAGTAAGCTTTTTCTCTATTAACAACCACTCCCTCATTCCTGAGGATCACAACTTCGTTCCACGACATTTAATAATTTAATTCCATTTTAATGTTTATCAAACACAAAGCATGTTGTAGTTGCCTATAAATGTAAGAACAGTTATATCTAATCTGCTAGTGTATTGTATTGAAATGTTTCGCTGTATCTTATGTGGGTGATCCTATAAATAAATAAATAAACAAATAAACACGTGGTATACTCCATTGGTTTTTCTACTTCTGGAATTCAAGCATACGAAGTAGCGAGCAGAAAGCCAGCTCAATCATCGTCACCTTCCTACCCTTATCCCAATTATTATTTGTGGTCGGCGTAATATGGTTTTATCCATATTACTAAAGGATTTGGCTTATAGTTTTACGACCGGCCGCCTGCCTGACGTCAACCCTCTGTGAATGCACTTGTTGGTGGTTTTCGCCACCTGCGGTATGGAGGAAAGGATTGAGGAAAAAAGGACGGGAACGTTGGAAATGTGTAAAGGAAATTGGTAAATGAGAAGAAGAAGGGGCTTATGTGGCAAAGGAAAGGAGGGGACACTGCAGTTGCGGAAAGGACTGGGACACTGCAGCGGCTCGGGAGGCCGGAGTCGCATACCCGTATGCCCTTATTCTAGAATCGGATAGATTTCTAGAGAAGAACACCCCAGATGGAAAGCTAGCTCAATATAGAATCTAAATTATTCTCACCAAGTTCCTGTACAAAGGAAGTAATGAACTGTGCCTCGCCGGCCGAGTTGGTGAACTGTCCGAAATGTGGCAAAGAAAAACAGTAGGCGACTTTGCCGAGCCGAGATTAATTTTCTTTTCTAATTAAATAAAGTTACTGACGCCCGTCAAATTATATATTGATAGGTTTTGTCTTCGAATGGGGAAGCGTTTGTTCAGAGTAAATAAGTTAATACTTAAGTAGCTTAACGTCGTTACTAAGAGCTAGTTGTAGACGTTAAAATAAGTCGATCGTTCTTCTATAGTACATGATTTTCTATACAAATATTTATAAAGAGCAAAGATTAGTTTTTTATATATTTGTTTGTTTATAATGGATAATAACTCAAAACTACTCAACCGATTGTAAAAATTCCTTAACTTGTACAAAGTTACATTATATGTATATCTTTATACCTAGTTTATATATTATAAACGAGGTATATATATGGTTATATAATCACCATCATTATCATCAGCATGCCCTAGGGAAGTTTTACCGGTAGTTGCCACGTTTGGCAGCAGAATTGGCAACCGTAGTTAGGCTTTGGAGATATTTTAAGAGGGACACTGCTGCCTATCCTTTGCCCTTCCTTAGTCGTCTTTTACAACACCTATTATATGTGAGGCCTATTCTATGTGAGGCCTATTCTATGTGAGGACAGGAGGATACATATTTTCAAAAAAAATAGACAAATAAAAATTTCAATAGTGTAACCCAAGGTAGCAAGAATTTGTCTACCGAGTTAATATAAAGTACTAACTTATCTTGCTATCTATTTACCCGTCTGAAACCAGAGCAAATCGCTAATAATAGGTATTTAAAAAAAGACCTTAGAATTATTTTACCTAAAGAAAGCTAATCTATCCGCGTAATTTGTATCCTATCAGCGTAATCAAGTATGTAATATGTAATAACTCAATCTGAACACTGAGTTATTAGTTATTATCTAGATCTACGATCTATCGATGATTACCTAAGTCAGACATTAGCCACAAAATCTAACAATTACACCCAGAAAGAGAAGCAATTTCTCAGCAGCGAGATAATATATCGCTGCAATTAATATAGTATCGGCTCATTTATCTCTAATTCATTTATCTTTACGTCAATTCCATTCATTGATAATTATTACGCGACTCCAAAAGTACGGGGCTCGTAATTCGTATGTATTTGTTTTTGTTTTGTTGTGCGTTACGCGATCATGATACCATTTCGGGAAAAAATAATTCCAATGCAGTTAATAAAGTTTACCCCCGTAATGGTTCCATATTGACGCTCTTCGTAGCGCCGTGGTGGGTATGTTGCTTCGCGTAAATGACGCCCTGGGTTATAATTCCAATCGGGGCAATTTGGGAATCGAACTTTCTTCATATAACTCGGGTCTCAGTGTACTGAAATGTGCCCCCAGGTGTATTTTTTTAATGGATGATAATAGTATGGGAACGGTATACACTGGCTCGCGCTAACGGTATACACTAGCGGTGTACCATTGAGGGATGACATGTGAAAATGAAAAAGCAGGTCAGTTAGCCTATCGTGACGAATTCAACGATAAATTAGTCACGATGGTTTACAGGGGGAACTGCGTGGAGCTCGACCTGATAAGGTATATTGCTAGCAACAGGGCTGTCAATCTCCAAACAATCCCTTTCCCCCCAGTAAACAGCTCATCGTGATGAATACACCCGAGAGTCAACATTGTGATTTCCAGAGGAGACTATGTGGAGATGGACTTGACAAGGCGTATTGCTAGCAATAGGATTGACAGTCCGCATTACTACCAATATCGCCCTCAATATCCTACATTCATGCTTTGGCATGTTTGAGGCTAAGTTGTTATATATCTAGGGTATACCCTATAATTTCATTGCCATATCCCACCCTTCAAACCAAAACACATCCATGCAAACACAATTGCTTCACGGCAGAGAAACAAATGGGGCATCAGTACCCAAGTGGATGAATTTTGTACAAAGTCTCTCTCTGCTAAGTACTGATGGTACTTTCTAATAAAGTTATTGTATCTCATTTCGATCTTTCCAACAAGTTTCCATTTCCCAGGAGTTCGCGTATTACGTTATTTGTGGTTATATTAAATTAATCAGAATTTCTTCTCGGTACCTATTACTGATAAGTAATTAAATTCCGCCGAACCACGGAAATAATTAGTTAATCATAATTACATTTGAATCCGTGTGTTGTTACCGCTCGATGAGATAGTGTAATTTGCTTAGTAGTTACTGTAAATATTGAGGTTTTAGGTCGAAATTTCCTATATGAAATTAGTCGGTAGCAATCCGTGTACCGCGGTTTTACTCGCGTAAATCAGTATATAAAGTAAGTTACGAATGAATGAAAAATGAGTAAACTTTATTTGCATTGTACAATATAGGAAATAAATAAGACAATTAATAAATGTAACGATACAATTGTATAAGTACATTAATAAATAAGTAACTTATGTGTTAAGTTAGGACATAACCTATCCGTGTACCAAATTATATTGAAATCGATTTAGTATTTTTTGCGTAAAAGAGTGACAATCATTGATTTATCCATTTATCCATCCGTCGGTCCTTACAAGGTTTCGTATTTATAATATTATACAATAGGAAATTGTTTTGAACTAAAAAAAGAATTCTAAAATCGCCTATAAATACATGAAAAGGTTTGCTGGAAGAAATCTCTTATTAGAGTTAAGCTCGCCTTTGTATATTATGTTTATAATGAATTGTGGTTAATATTTATTATGTGTACAATAAAGAATAAACAAAATGAAAGGGGTAACTCGAATCTAAAAGCGAATTCTAAAATCGATAATAAACAAAATTAAAGGGAAAACTCGAATCAAAAAGTCAATTCTAAAATTGACAATAAATAGGTTGAATGAGATAATTCGAATCAAAATGTAAATTTTAAAATCGATAATAAACAAAATGAAAGGGATAACTCGAATCAAAAAGTGAATTCTAAAATTGACAATAAACAATATAAAAGAGATAACTCGAATCAAAAAGTAATTTTTAAAATCGATAATAAAGAAAATGAAGGAGGTGACTCGAATCAAAAAGTGAATTCTAAAATCGTTGGTAAACAAAAAATAAAAATAATAATAATTTTATACTGAATCAATCAATTTTGTCAATTTTGAAGTGATTTTGATATATGTTTATATACTACCGTGTCATATATACTACCATAACCCAATATTTTAATTTGATAGTTTTGCAAAATTACTGTTATAAGAACCATCATAACCTAATTTATAATAATTTTGAAATAAATTTATTACAAATTTAGTTTATAAAAATTCGTTGTGATATCAAATTTAAATCTTTAATTTCAGGAATATGTTTTGAAAAAAGGCACCTAGATCCATTCTAGGATCTTACTGTTTTTATTTGCGGAGCAGAATCGACATATGGACTAGCAATCGTATGGTATTTTTTTTTTCATTTAAGAGTTTCCTTTTGTCGTATGATTACGCATTCGAAATCCAAATATTTTAAATCCAACATCTTTATTACATTAGAAAAATTTAAAATTGTAATAATATTGTCAAATTACTCGTCATGTAGATTTCTAGTTAGTGTGGGTACTTCAGTTTTTTCCTAAATTCACTATACATTTTGCGATCTCGTTTTGGCCCTGTTAAAATTCGCTGACCTGAGCATTATCCGCTGTCTGATCCTTTGAAGGATCATCTATTCTCTGGAAGCGAGCTTATCAGTGGGGTCAATAACAAGCGACAGCGTTTACATACACACAATTCTGGTTAAAGTGTTCCATCTATGATTTGATAGTATCTTGTAAGTTCAGCTGCGAACTTTTATTTTTACATCTTACAAGAACATAAGTACTTTCTTTTTTTTTTATACAACTTAGAACGGCAAACAAGCTGACGGCCCAACTGATGGAATGGAGTGGTAACCGTCGCCTATAGACATGAGCAGTACCATGGACATAACCGAGAATACTGTTTCGCCCATGATACCCCCCATGCGTTGCTATTCCTGAGGACTCAGGTGTTATTCCACTGTACCCAGTAAATTCACGCCATATCCCACCCTTCAAACCGAAACACAGCCATGCAAACATAACTGCTTCTGTGTAACTTGCACCATTATATTAATTAATGATTAAATTACTGAAATCTTTGTAAATTCATGATATCAGTCTTTGTCTACTGCTGATTATAAGACCCCCTTTAGGGGGTTTTGCCAGTAGTAGCTATGCTTGGCATCATACCAGCCATTTAATGTTCACTGCTAAACAAGGGCCCCATAAGAGGTTTATAAGACATGTTAGGCTTTGAAGATGTTTTAAGAAAGACGCTGTTGCCCATTCCTCGATCCTTAAGTTCCCTTAGTCGCCTCTTCGACACCCACGGAAAAGGAAGAGGCGGCCTATTCTTTGTCTAAACCCCACGGTAACTGGTAAATTACAATCAATCAATTATTTATTTATTTATTTACACTTTATTGCACCAAGTAAAAAGAGAAATAACAAATACAGTAAATATTAATGAGAAGTGATACAAAAGGCGGCCTTATCGCTAAGCAATCTCTTCCAGACAACCTTTGGGTAGAGGACATTGAGAAAAAGACAAAGAGTAGGTAGCGCACTATTATATAAATACTTATAATGTACAAGTACATAAAATTAAGTTAAACGTTTAATTTATGAAAAATAAGTAGAGAATTGGACAGCCACGGTAATATAGCGGTTAATACTGATTCGCCTTCGAATAATTGTAAAAAAAGTGTTAAATCTTTGTATCAGTTGTCTAGTACCTATAGTAGATTACATATGTTTAAATCAATATGTATAAGGAATATTATTAAAAGACTACCGACTAAACCGTCTTTCAAAAAAAACGTTCACGCTCACTTTTTTACTTTATCCGAGCAGTAAGTGCTTTATATTATTCTCAATATCGTGAATAATATAGTATATGTTATATATGTGTAAGGATATTTATTATTTATATATATTTATTCGCTTATATGTGTTATTTTAGTATGTATGTATATCAATAATTACTAGTGCCGCATTCGAGTATTCTGATACTACCCTATGGTTGACTGGGAGAGAATGCTTTTAGCATTAAGTCCGCCATGTACAAATATTTGTACTAATGAATAAATAAATAAAAAAATAAATATTATATTATTGTTATTATACAATTCATCAGAAGAATTCTTATACGTATCTTCACTGTACCGCCCCCAGGATAATGTTGAAACTTCAAAAGATTTTTTTTGGTCTATCAAATGACTGTTATTTAGCAATTCGGAGCCCCTTGTTTGAACAAGATTTCCTCGTCAGATGTGGAAAGGAAAACAAGTATAAGGAAAATGAGGAACTCTTTATTTCAGTGTTACTACAGCGTGTATAGTGGTTTTCTATCAAATATTAGATTTTTTCAACCGACTTCGGAAACAAAGAGGTTATCAATTTAACACAGGTTACCTTATAACTCCGTCAGTTAAAAATTGCTTTGGAAAATTCTTTTATTATTTAAAATGATATATTTACAGATCCATAGAATTGCCTATAGAAACTCGACCTATCTGTCGAAAGTCTGTCCCATTCGTGTTTCAACCGTGAAGCAGCTGTGTTTGCATGGCTGTGTTTCGGTTTGAAAGGTGGGATATGGCGTGAATTTACTGGGTACAGAGGAATAACACCCGAGTCCTCAGGAATGGCAACGCATGGGGGGTATCATGGGCGAAACAGTATACTCTGTTATGTATGTCTATGGTCCATGATGACCATGGCTATAGGTGACCACTTTCCATCAGGTGGGCCGTCAGCTTGTTTGCCATTCTAAGTTGTATAAAAAAGCTGCAATTTACATAAACATTTTGGGGGGGAAAGGGATTGTTAGTAATGGGGTCTAATAACGCCATTACTAGCAATATACCCTGTCAGGTCGACCTCCACGCGGTTCCCCCTGGAAACCATCATGTTTAATTCTTGTCGAATTCATCATGGTGGGCCAATTAACTTGTATTCATTCTCACCTATCATCTTCCACTGGTGCCTCGTCGGTGTATACCGATAGCGCGGGCGGGGTTACCATTCCATTTTCAACCATAAAAAAAATCACATATGAAAGTCAAATATAATTGTAAACTTCTTTTTATATCCGCTGTAAGCTTCTCATTTGTATAAGCGAAGCTCTCATAAAGAGAAAGTTAAAATAAAACGCGGTATTCGTTATTTCAGCGAGCGTGTGAATACTGAAAAAACCTCACAGTCTGTAACGTTCATACTCGTAACGCCTTCGTGAAAAATTATATCGCATTGCTTTGTGTCAATGGTAAATAAATATAATTTCTAGGATTATATTTTAATTTAATTTACGCACTGTACGTTATAGACAAATTGTTTAATTTTAGAAATATTACGAACTGTTACTACCGGCTGGTAAAGTAACGTGTTTTCTTATTGTTTGCATTACGCATACGATTTGCAGGAACCAATGGGGACGCCAAAACTTCAGAGCTGTTTTCAATTCTTAACCGTCACTGTGACTTCTGCAATCGACGAGCAACTACGTATAAAATAGATAAATAGATAATTTATTTGCATTACTTACTTACAGCACACAAATCACAACATACATATACAAAAAAAGCGAGATAACATAAATGACAAAAAAAAAATACATAAAGCTAAATACAATTTTCGTTTGTGAGTGTGCCATAGCAATACAAAATGGCCACAACTCAGTTTATTGCTTCGCCCTCAAAAGAGCAAAGCACTGATATTCTGTTGAGGCCAAAGGGAATAGGGTAACAATAAAACAATACTACCAGACTATCCGTACAATAAAAAGATAGATATACAGTTAACAGACAGATATGACAGTCTATCTAGCAGACAAATGGAACATAGAGGTAACTTGCTGGAATGTCTAACTCTTGCCTCTCAATTAAGAATTTTTGTAAATTAATTTTGAAACTGGACTTAGTGGCGATGAGTCTTAAATATTAATAACATTGTTGTACTGCAAATGTGGTTACCGCTCTCATAATTTGAAGTGCTGTGATTGTAGACAATATTTTGTATGTACATTGGAGATAAAGTGACGGAAGTAATCAAGGCGCTCGCACAAGACATCATACGTGTATAAATAGCCCACGACAAGACGGTGAGTCCTTATATCCTCCTATTATCCCTTACAGACCTAGATTTATTCTTATGAAACCCACCATGTATGTTTATAATTAGTTCTTTGAGTGCAAACGGAATGGGAACCTTGCTATTATATAGTACACAGTGAGGGATGATGTGTGACGTATGATACATATATAGCAATGTGTGTATATATATTTAATATTATATACAGTGTTAAGGTTTGCCGTGGAGTCCCGGCATAGAATAGGTCACCCCCTCCTTTCGCGTGGGTGTCGTAAGAGGCGTCTAAGGGAACTTAATAGTCAAGGTATAGTTATTTGGAGGAAATAAGTATTATAACTAACTTTGTCTATTCACATATATTTATATACAAAAGGTATTAGACAAAGGAATATGTAGACAATCACTACACAGTATAAAACAAAGTCGCTGTCGCTGTCTGTCCGTCCATATGTATGCTTAGATTTTTAAAACCATGGAACGGATTTTGAAGCGGTTTTTTTTTTAATAGATAGAGTGATTCAAGAAGAAGGTTTATATGTATAATACATGCATAATATTGTAGAGAAACACTGACAAATTTAGAGGTTTCTAATGTGATGTCGTAAATAAACACATTTTTTTGCGCTTACATTGCAAACGCTGGCTGAACCGCACGAGATAAATCTAAATAATGTACTACAGTACTGTACACCTTAAAAAGGTCAACAAAAAAGTCAGCGATTGTATATGTCTATCTCTTAAGGATAACCCACAATAACCATTTTTTATCCTTTACATTTTACGGGAAAAATGGCTTATTTACGAAGTGATTTTAAGCAATACAACATTATTTTTTATCCAATTAAGTACCTTAAATACATTGTCCATTTTATAAAGCTATATGGTCCTTTACAGCGTGTAATTTAAATTATTATTTCCTAAGATATTACAGATTTAAAATGCAGGGACATAACGGTGCGGCATTGCACCCGTGCGAAGCCGGGGCGGGTCGTTAGTAATATATAAAAACGGAATGTAGAGGTGCAAGAGGCGAGCGATCGAGATGGAGAGAATGACACCAGAAATGAATGTAAGAAGTAAACGTCGCTGTCATGTCTGTACGATCAGTCCGAAAGAAAGAGGTGAAATATCAATTTAATTTAATTAACCTATTTGATAGAAAAGAAAATAATGATGTTGACAAGTGGCTATAATAATAAATAATAATAAATAGATTTATTTTGTCTTCACAATTCATCACAGTGAGATACAATGAGACATGCTTATGTTGAAGTAATCAAGTTATAAATATAATTGTGAAAGACTGGTGCCTGAGATAGGTATAAGAATACCTGTATTACAGGTCACCAGGCTATGAGTTGTGTACAATATTTATTTACAGATGGGCATCAGTGTCCTTCTTGATATATTACCAAAGCCTAACTGCGGTTGCCAATCTGTCTGCAAAGTTTTAAAAGTAATAATGCTTAAGTATTTTTTTTTTTAGTTTATTCATTACAAGCAAAAAATCGGATCGTTCCACTTTACAATTACTAGTTTAAATATATTTAGAAATACCATTATTCTCAGCATGTTTATAGATATAAAACAGCGGTAACATAATAAAAGTATCTTTTATATGTCGAATAAACCTGTCGTTGGCTTGAAAAATAGCCGAAGTTGCCGGTTACTGCTGTAATTCAATTTCATAGCGGAGCTACACCGCTCCGTGCCACGTCGTGCCTCAAAACCTTGGTCGTGTCTTAAACTTAATAAAGTCCATACGACCTACACTTATTGACTTTGGTCGGCTCCTAAAAGTAATTATAGATTTTCTTAATCTAACCTCCTTATTCATAAAAAACTAAATGCTCTTTTAACTGTTGAACTGTTTTATCACGTTATTTCTAATTGGGAATGTAACATAAAAAAAAGTAACGAAATAGTTCAATAGCTAAATCTAAATTTTCTTAAGACGTGGTAAATGTCAAAAATAGCATGTCTATTTTACTCTTGTACCCTTGTACTCTTGTACCTAACCTAACCTAACTGCGGTCGCCAACCCGCTTGCCCAACGTGGTAACTACTAGCAAAATCCCCCTACAGGGGGAGGGGGGAGGGTATATATATATATATATATATATATATATATATATCCATAGAATGTGTATACCAAATATCAATAATAGTGATTGATTGAGCCTTTAAGGCTCTATAAGCTAATAAATATATAAAAAAAAACAAACAAAACTTTTTTCGCATTTATAATGTAAATAAAATTTATGTTAAAAGTAACTTCGAATGGTCACTTATAATTTTAGAGTGTAATCCAATATATTGTTTTCCACGAAATCGTAAAGTTACCGATTTGGTTATTTATCAATGAATCCCTACAAACAATGAAATGAAATGAAATGAATTTATTTTGCTAGAATGTAGGTAGTTTTCGATGAAAGAGGTTTACATTTCCCATATACATTCTGCCTCTATGTCGGCGTGCAAATTATTAACAATATGAAAAAATTACAGAATTCTACATTATATTTCCCCTTATTAGTCATACTACTTAACACACACATAATTTATTACAGTAAATAGAAAAGAAAACAAGAGCCAAAGCGTTAATCACATCTCCAGTATAGACTGTCAAGTACATTTGTTTTTTTTATTTAAATATTCATTGACGGTATAAAAATTATTATCTTTAAACAAATAAATCTTTAAACAAAACAAAATTTAAACAAATAAATCTTTAAACAAAACAAAATTTAAACACGCGACACATACCATAATAAATACACATATTGGAAAATTGTTCGCAAGTTGGAGCCACCACGCGTCTATGGCCTTCTACTTCGCCAATTTGCTCGTCATTTAATTTCGTCCTTCAGGGAGTCCCAACTCGACCCTTATTTAAATTTACATACAACAGTATCTACGCTAAGTCCGCTGGGAGGAGCTACCGTTATTCTTATTCCAGCGTTAATATTTACTTTGCATTTCCGTTAACGTTATGTACGCCAATGAAATATGAGACTATCCTTACAAGACTCTATTTAGGAGGAAAAAACTTTGTTTACATTCAATTATCTATCAAATTGGTACTAGATAAAAGCGGTTTTGTTTCCAAGAAAACGCTTTCTCTGGATCATGGTGGATATATTGAAAAAAAAAAAAACAAAATTGTTAATATAAAAACATATTGTTAATATCATGATATGAGAATGAAAAACAAATAAAATCGCTCCGCGTAGTGAGTTTTGACGTAATTGAATCGAAATGAAATCGATGTTCGATATATATCGAATAGACGTCAAATGGACGTCACGTTTAGAGGAATATCTGACGCGGTCGAAATGCGATCAAAATGTTAAGGTAAAGTGACGTCAATCTGACGTCTATTATTCGATGTGATCCTAATTAGACCGTATCAAAAATCATCCAGTAGCACATACGTCTCATACACCGCCATCTAGTTTTAAACTAAGTATATTTCAAGTTCAAGTGAGAAGCCCTTTTTTATCGTTCAATTGGGAAATATGTCCAGTCTCAGTAGCAAAATATAAACTTCAAGTTATTGGAGTTTTAATTTTTTTTATACAACATAGAATGGCAAACAAGCTGACGGCCCACCTGATGGAAAGTGGTAACCGTCGCCTGCAGACATGAGCACTACCATGGACATAACAGAATATACTGTTTCGCCCATGATACCCCCCATGCGTTACCATTTCTGAGGACTCAGTTGTTAATCCTCTGTATCCTGTAAATTTACGCCATATCCCACCCTTTAAATCGAAACACAGCCATGCAAACACAATTGCTTTACGGTAGAAACACGAATGGGACAGAGGTACCCAAGTAATCGACTTTTATACAAAGCCTCCCTCTGGTAATATTGTAAAGAGCAAAGATTTGATTTGTTTCTTTGTAATATAAAGTAAACTCAAAACTTTGGAAATACTAGAAAAATAGATTGTCAACGATTATTATAAATATACATATTGTTTTCGAAAATTATATTCACCCGTGCAAAACCGGGTCAGATCACGAGTCGCAAATAATCGGGGACAAGTGACCCCATTACTAGCAATATACCCTGCTATGTCGATTCCCATACGGCCACCTCTGAAATCTGGGGAAAAGGGATTGTTTTAAATGGGGTTTAGTAACCCTATTACTAGTAATATACCCTAACAGGTCGATCTACTCGCGGTTCCCCCTGGAAACCATCGCGATTGATTCATTAGTGAATCTCAGCATAATGCCTTATTAGGTCGACCTCCTCGCGGTTCCCTCTAGAAACTATCATGATTAATTCCTGATGAATTCATCATGATGGGCTAACTGGCCTGTTTTCATTCTCATCGATCACCCTTCACTGGTGCCCCGCCAGTGTATACCAATAGCGCAGGCGGAGTAACTATTCCATTATCATCCATTAAAAAAAAACAGTGAAATCCATTCTAGATCTGTTGAAATTTATCCAAGACTAATTTCTCTTGAGTTTTATGAATTAATCTGTCTTTATCCTCACCTATCATTATTTACTAGTTTTCCACTGTTATGTACTGATAGTGCAGGCAAGCGGACTATACCATTTTCAGGGGGAAAGAAAAATTTTTAAAGAGCCTAGTAGAAGGAAAAATAGAGGGAAAAAGAGGAAGAGGAAGACTGAAGAATAACTACATGGGACAGATAAAAGAAACACTAGGTGTCATGTCGTATAGGGAGATCAAGGATATGGCCTGGGATAGAGATAGCTGGAAGAAGATGCATGAATTAGTTGCACCGACAAGAGAAAACTCTTAAATGGAAAGAAAGAATAATTTTTATTCCATTAAAAAGTCTTTAATTGCCTGTAATTTATTAGTAATTTAAACTTTATAAATAATATTTACGTAAATTTAGACACAGGAAAGTTATTACGGTCCAAAATGTTTGGCCTTGAAAAAGGGTGAAATACTCGCTGTAGGTACACTTAAGACTATTTAAGTACTCGACGACTAGACACATTAAAACGTCCGCGGAACCTTAATGGATGGAGCATTAAGGCACCGTCCATAGTGTGTATTAATAGACACTTGTTTTTAAGCAACTCTCAAAAGAAAGGGGTCCTGAATTCGTTTGAATTTTTTAAGCGAATATATTGCGCAACTAACTTTCACTGTTGAGTTCGGGACAAGTTTTTTGTGTTTTTTTTTATACAACTTAGAATGGCAAACAAGCTGACGGCCCACCTGATGGAAAGTGGTAACCGTCGCTTATAGACATGAGCAGTAATAATAATAATAATAATAAACTCTGTATTGCGCACAGTAGAGATGTATACAAGGAGTATTTATACAGAATGTGCATATACAAAAGGCGGCCTTATCGCTAAAAGCAATCTTTTACAGACAACCTGGCATAAAGAATGGATAAGTACAGAGAGAAAGGTAGATGGCGCAAGTCAGACACAGTAAATGCAAAAAAATCTAAATATAAAAATAAGATTACAATACATAAACATACATAAATAATATAAATAATAATACATAAGCAGTACCATGGACATAACAGAGTATACTGTTATGTCCATATATACAAGTCTCGGTAAATACGAGTAATATATATAGTAATATATATATACGAGAATATACTTTTGTCCTACTCACTTAGAGTGGGACAAAAGTATGAGTTGATATACTATATATCCTTTTTCATCAATATGGGATACATATATCTGGTACGTGAGTATCAATTTTTTTAATTTATTTTTTCATATTTTTGCATACATTAAGTTATGTTTACAGAGCAGACTTAATTCTTGATGACATTTCCTACCAGTCATTCATAGCAGTCATAAAATTTCGTAATTATTAGTTAAGTAACGATTACGACTCCAGTTCTATACTGATTTTAAAAGTTCATCTTGCTATTGATGGCGTTAATTCTCGTGTTGGACTCATACAATTTAAAAAAAAAACTACATGTAAACATCATTTGTTTATAAGTTACGTATTCTACATTCAAAATTTAAATACCGTTTTAAAAAATACTTACTTTGCGTGTGTATGTGTGCATGGGCGCGCGTGTGTGTGCATGCGTGTGTATGCTTGCGTGCGTGGGCGCGTGCGTGCATGGACGCGTGAGTGCATGCTGGCGGGCGTGCCTGCGTGCGTGTTCATGGTGCTATCCATGTCTTTCAACAACAGTTACTCACCTTTCCTTCAGATGGGCCATCAGTTCATCTGCTATTAGGTACTAAGTATCATAAAAAATCTCACTGAATTCTGTTACACTGAATTTTCAATTCCATAGTCAAGCTTAATAATTACACAGACTTAGCAACAATATCTAATAACAAAGGATGTATGATGTACTTACATTATATGGGTGTGTAACGTAAGTACTTTGTTAACAGGACACAATGTATGCAACAGTAAACATTATGTTATACGCTTTTAATAGTTTTTTTTTTAAGACATTGCAACGTCTCTCTTTTCTCTGTCTACAATTATATTGAATTTTAAATACGAATATTTTCATTAAGAATTTGAAAGAAGTTATATAGTATTAAATACTTTATTTATTAGTTTGTATTATTCATCTTGCGAGCGACTCTATACATGCATAAATATGCAATGAATCGCCCTACATATAATGACATGTTATCGAAACGAATTTACAAACTACCTGTTACAGACGTAAAAACAACTTTTGCACAGCGTTTCAAAAAGTATCTCTTTACACGAATTTACAATCACATCACAAGGCTTACTGACATAAAATATAGCCGATTATCAATTGCAGAGAGAGTCATTCATGGATTATTGATGTCTTGGTCCTACGATGATACAGAAAAAAATTTAAAAAGCGCACTTTAAATGTATGGGACGGAACTGTATATTCACTACCTTCATCTACATACATATGCACATGCTTATACACACACAACACACACGCACGCACGCACGCACGCACGCACGCACGCACGCACGCACGCACGCACGCACGCACACACACACACACACTCGCGTACTCGCACGCGCACACACACACACGCCCACACAAGCTTTGACTTCCACGAGACAGGCTTTGCCTAGTGGTATGACCCCACACTAGGCAAAGCCTGTCTATATTGTAAAGCTATATTGTACCATAGGCTAATTTTGTTAAAGGAAATTGAAGAAGTTTAACAGAAAGTAAACCCCATCGATTGAATAAATAACATCATGATATCAGCCTTTAACTGTCCACTGCTGAACATAAGCCTCCTCCTTGGGGGTTTTTTGATGTGTGAAAATGGAATGGTAACCTCGTCTGCGCTAGCAGGATACGCTGGCGGGGCACCAGTGAAGGGTGATCGATAAGAATGAAAACAGGCCAGTTAGCCCATCATGATGAATTCATCAGGAATTAATCATGATAGTATCCAGGGGGAACCGTGTGGAGGTCGACCTGGTTGGGTATATTGCTAGTAATAGGATTCTTAATCTGCATTACTAATAATCCCTTCCCCCCTAGCGGGTTTTGTCAATAGTTGCCATGCTTAACAGGTGGATTGGCAACCGCAGTCAGGCTTTAGAGATGTTTTAAGAGGGACGCTGCTGACCATTCCTCGCCGTCCCTTTGTCGCCTTTTACGACACTCACGGGAAAGGAAGGGGTAGCCCATTCTATACCGCGACCACATGACTAAAACGGAAAAAAGTAACATAATCGGGAATAATTTAAGAATTATTGTTTTACAAAGTAAAAATCGATTTCAATGTAAGAAAACCAGTGATTTTGTTTTAAAAACTAAATTGCTGAATCATTTTCGATAAAATTTCATTGAGACCACTCTGATAGTACCTATATCTTTTGAGATAAATAAAAACTTTCCTAATCGATTTATAAGTGACGGAGTTATAAGACAACAAACAAAAAAATAATAATAATAATCGATATAGCCCGAAGAATAAGCAAGCTGAAGTGGTAATGGGCTGGTCACATAACTCGAATAACCGACAACCGATGCGGAAGAAAGATTCTTGAGTGGCGACCACGTACAGGTAATCGCAGTGTAGGACGAACCCCCCAAACTAGATGTAGTGACGATCTGAAATGCGTTGCAGGGAGTCAGTGGATGCAGGTGGCTCAGGACTGTTCTTTATGGCAGTCTATAGGGGAGGATTATGTCCAGCAGTGGACAATAATGTTTGAAATGATGGTGATGAAACAAAAAAATATAGTTAAATTGAGAAAGGGTTCATGTTGATTTTTTACTTTAAATAACTTAAGACCAATATTGTTACAACATGTAATAGCAATAAATGATTGAATTGAATTGAACCTCTTCTTTGAAGTCGGTAAAAACATTCGTATTTAGAACGTTCTCTTTTCAAAAGTCGCACAATAGAACCGTGATAAATACGTCATTATTTTATTTGAAAGGTATTAATGGACGGAGAACTATTTTTATTACGCGATAATATAAGGTCGGCGACAGGTCAGATTTTACGGTACGATAAATCTGCGAACCAGGGGGAGCAATTAAAGGTCATTAGTCCGTGTTAGCCTTTTAGTTCTAATACCTGTTGGCATCTTTGTTTACCAGATTACTATCTAAAACTACAGAAAACTAATAAATAAAGGTCATTAAAGCAAGTTTTTTTTTTGTATGGGTGACAATGAAATGGTAACCCACGGTTTACCAGAGGGAGACTTTGTACAAAAGTCGATTGCTTACCTCGATTGGTACCTCTGTCCCATTCGTATTTCAATCGTGAAGCAGTTGTATTTGCATGACTGTGTTTCGGTTTAAAGGGTGGGATATGGCGTGAGTTTACTGAGGAATAACACCTAAGTCCTCAGAAATGGCAACGCATGGGAGGTATCATGGGCGAAACAGTATACTCTGTTATGTCCATGGTACTGCTCATGTCTATAGGCGACGGTAACCACTTTCCATCAGGTGGGCCTTCAGCTTGTTTGCCATTCTAAGTTGTATAAAAAAAAACCTCGCCTGCCTTATCGGTGTACGCCGGTGGGACACCAGTGAGGGATGATAGGTGAGAATGGATAGGTCAGTGGGCTAATCGTTTCTAGCAGTGAACTGTAATGACCTAATAATGTTAATAATAAAAAAATACATTTAATTAATATATAAAGACTGAGTTATAATATTTTTAACGTAAAACATTAAAAGAAATTTTCTGAAAGAGATGAGATACGCTTCAAGTTGTTCAAACCTTTAATTAGGTAATGAGGTCGAGAGGATATTTAAAATATTGTATTTTCTTACCTTAAAATTTAAACAAAATAATAAGCTGTTTAATATTAGGTATTTTAATATTTTGTTTATAAATTATGACGGTACAGGGTTTTTTTTTATGGGTGAAAATGGTATGGTATCCCCGCCTGCGCTAACGGTGTACGCTGGCGGAGCACCAGTGAAGGGTGATAGATGAGAATGAACTAACTGGCCTGAGTTAGTTCATCATGATGAATTCATCGGGAATTAACCATGATAGTTTCCAGGGGGAACCGCGAGGAGGTCGACCTGGTTGGGTATATTGCTAGCAATGGGATTCTCAGTCTCCATTACTAACAATCCCTTTCCCCCCAAGACAGCCTGCTTTGTTATTATTTATTATATATTATTATCACCATATCATTATCACCCATAAAAAAAAACAAGTGACAGTTCCAGAAATACATTCAATTCATTTTATTATTCATACATCGTTTTACTATCAAATATCCAGCGATTGATATATATTTATATGGATTTGTCGTTAATAAGTATAGAAAAGCATTGTAATATATATAAAATTTATTTAATTTTAAGAGATAAAATTTCTTTTGGAAAAAAAAAGCTGTGTTCAATCAAATACTTTAATTATTAAGATCAAACATTTCACGATATTCACCTTCAAATAAATTCTGTTTTCATAAAACATAACCGGGTACCACTCGACTGTCAACATTTAACTGGAATTTAAAAAGCGGGCCACCGAAACTTTTTAAGTGAGTCTACAAAATTCGGCGAAATATGAAACAAACACGCGACTTTTGCCGACAGCTCCTTTCTTTAGGGTAATATCCTTCTTAGAACATTTTGTGTTTGAATAATATTCAGTAAGTATGTCCATTAAAATGGAATATAATTGATTAACAGGAATTTAATTAACTAACTATGTTTGCTCATTTCTGACGATTGTTTCGAATTCATCCCGGAGTTAAGACTTTCCGCGGATGTTATATTTTGTATGTGGATATAATATTATATCTTTTTAAAATATTGTATATTTTTTATATATATATATTCTTTATTGCACTTTAACAATATATGCGACGATTAGTTTAATAACTTGTTAGCAAGGGAGGACTTATCTCTGAAAGAGATCTCTTCCAGCCAACCCAGTGTAGTTAGAGAGAAAATAATTTAATTTGGGTAATCCAGTGCAGGAAAGGTACCAGTGAAAATAATGTAAATACATCAAACACTATTGTGAATAAATATATAAATAAATAAGTAAATAGATAAATATATATACATATATATATATGTGCATAGAATTATCATGTACAATTGGTTAAAAGATGTGATTTCAGTCTTCTCTTGAAGGAAGTAATGGAAGGACTATCCCGTATGTCAACAGGTTTTTTTATGCAACTTAGAATAGAAATAAGCTGACCATCTTTTTTTATACTACAAAGGTGGTAAAGGGTGGTAGTTTTTTTTTTAAAGTGGGGGAATGCATCATGTACACCCGGCAGTATCTAACGCCCCAAGTAAGCGTATGTATACTGCTGGACTTATACCGGCTAAAACCACCACTATGCCACTCATCGCGCCAACTGCTGGGTGTTATCGACTCCCGTTTGAACGCTACAGCGACACCCAGCGGTAGGATAAATGTACCCACTGTAACTACATACAAAGTTATAACGTGTTTGCGTAATACCTTTACAGAAAGGTATTTCTAATATTTTTTTATAAACCTCTGTTGACTTTCTTGAGTTATTAGAACAGGTCTGTAAAAATACGTTATATTTTTCTAACTCTAATATTTTTACGATATCTACCAGTCATACAGTTTTTATTTTATATGTTCTACCCAGATAGTCATTAAAAAATAAACTGACTTTTTTTTGGGACACGAAAAAAAAACAAGATTCTTTTTTGACTCTTCTTTGTACTATTTTTTTTTTATACCACGAAGGTACAACAAACATACAGCCCGTCTAATGGTAAACGGCTACTGTAGCCTATGGGTAACGCTAGGGGTGTCACTAGGGGTCTGTCACTTTTATGTATGTTATTTTTGATTTATTGTTTTAATTTAATATTATTATTCCTGTCTACAGTCGAATGGTAGCTAACGCCAGATGGTGTTATGTCCGCCATTTATACTTTCTTGGTGTATAACAGTTTAATAAATAAATAACTAAAGACGGGTTGCTTTTTCTTTCGGTTAATCAATATATCACGGTCAAAGGTCACGTGTCAAAATAGTTATATTTCAATGTTATTTTTAATTTTGTTTGGAAATAAGTTTTAAATGTAATTAATTAAATGGAAATTGTAACTCGACATCGCTTTTAGTCAGATGGGCATCTGTCCAAAAGCCGAGTTTCTATTTATTTATTTATATTTAAAAATTTACAAATTGTTTACTAGTTTAGTTTACTTGTTTTTTTTTTAATGGGTGGTAATGGAATGGTGATACCAGTGAGAGATGATAGGTGACGATGAAAGCAAATCAGTTAGCCCATCGTGATTAACTCCACTAGAATTAACCACGATGGTTCCCAAGGGAAATTGGGTGGAGGTCGACCAGATAGACGTATTGCTAGCAATGGGTCAGTTAGACACCATTACTAACAATCCCATTCCTTAAGATTGCTAGTTTCCGTGCTATAAAAAATAAACGTCCATCGTGATAAATAGCCTGGAATTCTATGCGATGGTTTCCAAAGGGCGACCACGTGGAGGTCGACCTGACAGGGTGTATTGCTAGCAATGAAACTGGTAGTCCGCATTACCAGCAATCTCATTTCTTTGATTTATACGAAATAAGTAAATCAACTTTAATTCCTTGTCGAAACAACTCAGAATTCATTCAATCAATCTTCTGTAATTCGGTTGTCGATTACCCGCGATGGAAACGTGGTAATAGCCTCTCTATCTATATGGTTGTTTATTTATCTTCAATAAAATTGGTTAATGAATATTTACCAAGTTATTTAGACTGTGTAAACGTATATCTCGAAGTATTATCTCGATGTAAAATAATCTCGTGTCAACGTCGTACAACGCATGGGGGGTGTCATGGGCGAAACAGTATACTCTGTTATGTCCATGGTACTGCTCATGTCTATAGGCGACGGTTACCACTTTCCATCAGCTGGGCCGTCAGCTTGTTTGCCATTCTAAGTTGTATAAAAAAAAAAATTTAATAGTATTTTGTAAACATGTATTGTTTGCTTCCACTTGTGAGATAGGGAAGATTCTATCTCGATAAGAAATAAATGCTAAATTAAAATCAATTATTTAGATGTAAACACTAAACTGCTGAATCGATTTTGATAAAATTTTCATGTGACCAATCTGTTAGTATATCTTTTCAGATAAAAAAGCAGTTTTCAAAATTGAATTATAACTTAATGAGTTATGAGGTAATAAATATTATTTCTTTACAACACTGAGTCAGCTAGTTAATTAAAAAATTATAACGCAGAATAGTTTTAGTCTAAAAATTCTTTCATTTTTTATTTTGGACAAAGTCTCCCTCTAGTAATATTTTTTTTATACTATTATAGTGGCTAACAAGCGTACGGACCGTTTGTCGGTGGTAAATGGGGTTACGTGTTGCTAACCCTTAAGAAATCTTAATACACCCTTTTTTGAAGAAGATCATTCTACAACCTGAGTGTTCGCTGGAGGAAGATCCCCTGAAACCGCACTGTGTGTTCTTACCTGAACTTAAGCTGAACATTCTTACCGTATCGATCAAATCGTTTTTCGTTGTGAAATTAAAAATTATTGTAAATCGAAATCATGTCAGCTGTTAACAGTCCATTGCTGAACACAGGCCTTCCTTTGTAAGGAAGGTTTTGCCAGTAGTTGCCACGCTTGGCAGGTTGGCAACAGCAGTTAGGCTTTGGTGATATTTTAAGAGGGAAACCATTGTCCATGCCTCAACCATAATGTTTCCTTAACCGCTGTTTACGACACTCACAGGACAAAAGGCCACCTAGTCTATGACGGGACCACAGAGCAATCGAAGGCAGTATAAAAAATACATATTATTAATGTATTATTTATTGATTTCACCATTTAGAAAAATAATACCATATTTTGTTTGGATAATATAAGTAAAAAACTCCAAATATTGTATTATTTTTATCCAACTTCGAATAACAAACAAGCTGACGACCCAAGCGATAGAAGTCAAGTGCCAACTCTATAATTAATAGGTTATTCACTAAAAACTTATTTCCATATTAGTAGCAGTATTTGTTCAATCAACATTTCGGTAAAATATATATATTTATTTATTTATTTATAATATAGTACACGGTAAATGTGCGTTTAACTTATAAATATTCATAAAACGTGTGATAGGAAATGAACCGGTTGGTGGGTGTCGGCCGTCACACGTTTCCGTGCTATGGGGAGACGTTAGGGTTCCCATTTTATATAAAACGTTATTTGTAAACATGTAACGGTATTGTTTTGACGTGTTTTAGCTGACTTTTTTTGTAAATTGAGTTTTTTTCTCTGTTTAGATTAAGCGTATTTCATGTGGATGAGTCGTTGGCAGTTGTCAGTTGGCAGTTTTTGTAAAACCCCGTACTTTATACGGGGTTTTATGAAAACTCATAATAAAGTTTTGTACAAACTTGGAGTTATCTATCATTTACAAAATAAATGTGAAAGCAATTGCAAAAAGATACGTGAACCTAATAGGTCCAGAATTGACAATTTAATCTCGTAGTATTTTTTTTTATATAACTTAGAATGGCAAACAAGCTAACGGTCCACCTGATGGAAAGTCGTAACCGTCGCCTATAGACATGAGCAGTACCATGGACATAACAGAGTATACTGTTACGCCCATGATACCCCCATGCGTTGCCATTCCTGAGGACTCAGGTGTTATTCCTTTGTACCCTGTAAATTCACGCCATATCCCACCCTTCAAACCGAAACACAGCCATGCAAACGCAACTGCTTTACGGTTGAAACACGAATAGGACAGAGGTACCCAAGCAAACGACTTTTGTACAAAGTCTCCCTCTGGTACTGATATAATAAAATTATAACTAGATAATATCTGTACATATTCGTAAGAGATTTTTAAGAAAAAAAAATATATTAGGGGACTTAATAAGAACAATAGAAATCGAAAGAATCATTTTTGGAACTTTTATCTGTCTATATATTTGTTCAGAGATCACGCAACAACTAAAAGAAAGAAAGAAATAATTTAATCGAAGAAGCATGCGGCCCACGCAGTAGCGCACAAAACAAGAACAAAAGAAATCATAACCAACACAAACAAAAGAAAATAATAATTATATACAAATAGAAAGCAATTAAATTATAATAATAATAAATAACAAAACAAACAAACAAACAGTAGGACAACTCTTGAATCCAACATCGATCTCAATCCAAATCTATTGCTAATGACAATTGAATACTGCACTCATGTAGCAACAGTTAGGAATTAGCTACAATTAGGATCGGTTTACAATAGTTTGCATTGGCAAGTTGCACCAATAATTCAAGATTAGATAAGAAAAGATTTTCATAGTCGAGACTCTGAAGGTTCGACCTAAAATTTGGTACGTTTAATCTCAATATGCTATCGAGAAGCAGCCGTATACTTCCAAAATTCACACGTAAGAAGTATGTACAGAAGCTAGTAGCAAATACATATAAAAAAATACAATTGAAATGAAAATCTCCTTTTTTTGGGAATCCTGTTACTATTATATTATAAGTGCAAATGGTAATTAGACTGTAATGGATGTTTCGATCACCAATCTTTTCCCTTTTTCGAGGCGTGAATAAATTTTTATTCTTGACTTATTATATTTATTAATGAATAGATATACAAATAGTTACACTGTAAATTTTATATTATATAAAAATAACTTGAAAACTGTTCCGTGTACACACATCTACCTACTCTCTTGAAAGCCATTAGTTTTTTTTTTTTTTTTATAAAGACTTGACTGTTCCATCTCTCCGGTATTCACGGGGTGAATAGCAACGACTTGTCTGGTGTTGCTATACGGAGAACATTATGTGCTTTATTTCTCCTTATGTGCGTAGACATGGATGTTCTTTCAAGCAAAAACTACGGAACAGACTATAATGAAATTTAGTAAACGAACTTTCCCAAAGTTGAGTTATCACTGTACAAAATTTCAACTGTGTTACTTAACACCAGTGATAGTGAGAGTGTTAGTTAGAGATAGTGATAATGTTAGTTAGTAACATAATAGACGTTTAGATGATTAGAATAGCTAAACAGATTTGAATTTGCGATACAGATGGATCGCCGATACACAGAATCCTTTTTTATCCTAATTTAAACAAAGCCTGGAGTTACGGCTAGACTTGTAATATGCAACTAGCATGCACTCTTAGTATGAACATGACTTAACTAAAAATTTTGGCAAAATAGTAAAACAATTACTTAAGAAACTCGATACCTACTTGAAACAAAGAATACTTTATGTAATGATGCATCTAGGCGAAATATATAATTTAACTAATATATATCCTAACTTACATTGCAGGGGGAAAAGGGATTGTTAGCAATGGAGTTTGACATTGCTAGCAATATGCCCTGTCAGGTCGACCTCCACGCGGTTCCCCCTGGAAAACCATCGTGGTTAATTCTAGTGGAATTTATCACGATGGGCTAACTGACCTGGTTTCATCTTCACCTATCATCCCTCACTGGTCCCCCGACTGTGTATACCTATAGCGCAGGTGGGGTTACCATTTCATTATCACCCATTAAAAAAAACTAGTAAACCTAAAAGTAAGTAGAGTCAGTGGATGCTGGTAGCTCAGGACTGTTTCTTATGCAATCTATGAGGGAAGCCTAGATAATAGCTGCGATGACGATGATGATGATCATGATATCCTAACCTAGAATTTAAGATACTTTGCATACTAATTCACGCTAACAAAGCTACAGGACAGAACTAGTCTTTTTTTTATGGGTGAAAATATTATGGTAACCTCGCCTGAGCTAACGAAAAACGCTGGCGGAGCACCAGTGAAGGGTGATAGATGAGAATGAAAACAGGCCAGTTAGCCCATCGTGATGAATTCATCAGGAATTAACCATGATATTTTCCAGGGAGAACCGCGAGGAGGTAGACCTGGTTGGGTATATTGCTAGCAATAGGATTCTCAGTCTCCATTACTAACAATCCCTTTCCCCCCGGACAGAACTAGTCACTTATAAGTTAGAAGGAACATAGAAAGTGCAAAGGTACGCTCGTTTGCTCTTCCTAAACTAGTATATCATATTTTTAGCCCTTATCTGTCCACTGCTGGACATAAGCCTCCCCCATAGACTGCCAAAAGAAGGTCCTGAGCCACCTGCATTAATTGACTACCTGCAACGCACTTGAGGTCGTCTCTCTATCCAGTGGGAGATCGTCCCAAACTGCTACCCACTTGAACTAGTATATATGTTTCAGTCAAAACTCTTAACCAGTCAAAAGTACTATTAAACTACTAGCAAAATCAGTCAAAAGTTTTTCAAGGCACTTTCTTCCACGCACAACTATTCTTTGGAATCAACTTCCAGCAGCAGTATTTCCGAACCGATACGACAACATAACCTTCAAGAAAAGAGTATATTCCTTTTTAAAAGGCCGGCAGCACACCTGCAATGCCGCTGGTGTTGTGAGTGATCATGGGCGGCTATAGTCACTTACCATCAGGTGAGCCGTATGCTCGTTTGCCCCCTGTGTTGTAAAAAAAAAAGTACTTTTGACTGAACAGGTTGGTCAAAAGTGGTTTTGACTGATATTTATTGGTTATTAGTTCTCTTGATGGCCAATTTGCGGTTAAAAGTACTTTTGACTGACGCTCTTCATCAAAACGAGTTTTAACTGCAATAAAGCGTCAGTAAAAAGCACTGTTAACTCGTTAGACGAAAAAAAAGATATTTATTATATGTGAAATCGTTTATTACGAAAAATTTGGCATTACAATCGATACAAATAAAACATACTAACCTAACTTAATTTAAGTGGGGGGAAAGGGATTGTTAGTAATGGAGACTGAGAATCCCATTGCTATCAATATACCTAACCAGGTCGACCTCCTCGCGGTTCCCCCTGGAAACTATCATGGTTAATTTCTGATGAATTCATCATGATGGGTTAACTGGCCTGTTTTCATTCTCATCGATCACCCTTCACTGGTGCTCCGCCAGCGTATCCCGTTAGCGCAGGCGGGGTTACCTTATCATTTTCACCCATAAAAAAAAAAAACCGAATTTAAGTAAATTAGATTAGGTTAGGTTAGGACTTTTTAAGAGTTTTCACTGATACAACCAGTCAAAACCACTTTTAACGGAATCACTTATTAAAAAATACTTTTAACCAGCTCCATTGGGCAAAAGTACTTCTAACTGTTATTTCAGTGAAAAATATTATTGACTAAAGCATACGGTGAAAAGTACTTTTGACTGATTTTGCTAGTCAATAGTACTTTTAACTGGTTAAGAGTTTTGACTGCAACATTAACACCGGTTTATATAACTACTGCAAATTTATCACTGAAACATTCAGCATAGGAAACTCTCCACTGTATTTCCATATTTTAGCGTTGCCTGATTTACATCGAGTGTAACCGAAATTGTAAATCTTGCTGCTTTCGAAATGGCTGAGTTAATTCGCTTAATAATTTAGCATGCTCCTTGAATATAGTATACGTAGTCCATCCGTGCCATATTATGTTACGAAATAAAATGGGGCAGTAGCACATTGTTGGGCCTTGTTTCATTTCGTACAGGTAATAAGAGAATACAAAAATTATTTTATATACCGATTTGTAATAATAATGTATCGTATCACAATCCAATTATCCGCATGTGCAGAAAATATAACAACGTATGCAAGGAGCTTGATATCTTCCAACAATCCTTGCAATGTTACATTAAGGCTGCCAATTTGTTACTTTAAATTTATAGCCGTCATTCTTTTAACGTATATAATATCGAATGTTATGCAGAGCAGTTGTTGGAGTGCAAATTTAATGCTGTTTTATGTAATATTTATTTTATAAATGTATTACTTTATAATCTGTTGCCTTGCTATAAATAAATAAATAATTACTAGTTTTTACCCGTGGCTTTGTCCACGTGAGAATACATAGTAAGTACATAGAATATCCTATGGTGTAAGTTAGGATATAACCTACTTGTGTACCACTTATAATCGTATCAAATCAGTCGTTATCCGTCCACTGTTGAACATAAACCTCCCCCATAAACCGCCATAAAGAACGGTCCCGAATCACCTGCATCTATTAACTACCTACAACGCATTTGGGGTCGTCTCTCTATCCAGTGGGAGATTATCCCAAACTATATTTACCTGTACGGGGTTGTCACTCAAGAACAGTGAATTTACTGGGTACAGAGGAATAACACCTGAGTCCTCAGGAATGGCAACGCATGGGCGGTATTATGGGCGAAACAGTATACTCTGTTACGTCCATGGTACTGCCCATGTCTATAGGCGACGGTTACCACTTTCCATCAGGTGGGCCGTCAGCTTGTTTGCTATTCTAAGTTGTATAAAAAAAACCTTTCTTACCCATTGGTTGTTGATTCTTCAGGCTATATGCTTAGCCCATTGCTTCAGCGTATAGTACATATTATAGTTAAATATAAATGTAGTAGGCTTTGGTGATTTATTAAGTGGGACGCTGCTGCCCATCTCGACCATTAAGTACAAATAGGTACATATGTAGGTACTATTAATCTGCAATCGCGGCGCGTTTTTTTTTAATAAGTGAAAATGGAATGGTAACACCGCCGGCGCCATCGGCATACAGCGACAAGGCACCAGTGGTAGATGATAGATGAGAATGAATGCAGTTCAGTTGGTCCACCATGATGAATTTGACAAGAATTAACCATGATGGTTTCTAAGGGGAACCGCGTGGAGGTCGACCCGTAAGGGTACATTGCTAGGAATGGGGCTATTAGACCTCATTACTAACAATCCCTTTCCCCCCAATTTCGGTGCATTGAGTCTCCGTATATTATACTACAAAATAAAATATATTAATAGTGACTTTTCTTTATTAAATTTTAACACACCTAGAAAGTGTAAATGGTGGAGTTAAAGTAACTTTTTTTTTATACAACTTAGAATAGCAAACAAGCTGACGGTCCACCTGATGGAAAAGAAGTGGTAACTGTCGCCTATAGACATGAGCAGTACCATGGACATAACAGAGTATACCGTTTCGCCCATGATACCCCCCATGCGTTGCCATTCTTGAGGACTCGGATGTTATTCCTCTGTACCCTGTAAATTCATGCCATATCCCACCCATCAAGACTTTTCTTCACTTTTACTCACGACTTTTCCCTCGTTCCCTCGTAACCGGGATATTTCACTGACCTGGATAAAAAATTGCCTCTATGTACTTCTTCACCTTTACCAAATTCCAAACACAATACAGTTCACAAACAAACGAACTCACTTTCAAATTCACATTTATAATATTACTAAGGATTTTTTATTTTGTATTCGCGTGATATTTTTTTATTTTCACCACAGCCCGGGGTCGGTTGTAATTGCATTTAATTCAGTAAAAGGTTTTTCAGTTCATTTTCATTGCGGTTTGATGTTTTTAGAATTTTAAGTGGCGATTGTATGTATTTATTTGAATTGTAGGTGTTAACGGTATATTTGTTTATTTTTATTTATTTTATTAATGTGCACATAACAAATTAATTATAGTTTTGTACTGGGTTACAATTTAGAAATACAATTGAAAATACAATACAGTGTTACAGTGCAGCTGTCATCAATAGTCCATGATTTGACAGTGACGTTTCTTTCTTTTTTATAGTTGACAAGTGTCTGACATTTGATTGACATTGTTGTATTTTTTTTTATATAACATTTCGAATTTTAATGACTTATTGAACATTTATTCTTTTTAAGTTTTAATATTTGCATGCCTAATTATGGCGAAATATGAGGACTTATACTTGTTGTAACATCTATACACTTACCATGTTTCTTGTAAATAAATAAATATGTGTACATAGCATGATTCACATTTAGAGAATTTGAAACGCACGCACGCACGCAGAAATAAGTTTTAATGTTAAGTTTATTCTTGCACTCTATATCTTATTATTGTTATCTGTGTATTATAACACTAATTGGTTACCTTGTATTTGTGTAGTCCATGGAGATGGGGCACTGGTGACTTGTAACACAGGTTCTTCTAAACCTATCGCAAGCACCAGTCTCTCACAAAATTGGTATTCATATCAAAGTCTAAAAAAAAATTGTGGTTAATAATTAAAAAAAAAACATCTTTTCAATTAGCAATAGCTATACTATAAAAAAACACAGCTTCTACTGAGTGTTTTTAATGAAATATAAATATCGAACATTCCAGCAAAAGTAATTTGTAAAAATGAAATTTAAACAAAATTTTATTCTGAAAAACAAAAATTTAGCGAGCAATTTTAGTTTTTTTTTTTAATATGTTTCATTAATTATATTATGAATGAAATTAATTTCAAGTTGTTTTAATAGGTACTATTTTGGAAATATTTCAATGAAACACTATTTCTTTTAGCATTATATTAACAAAAAATTGTTTGAAATAAACTGAGCTGATAGAGTTTTGCTTTGTCTTAAGTTAACTACTTACAAAATTAAACCTAGACTCATTCAAAGACAAATATTTGGATCTAGCTAATAATTACGCTAACTTGAACTTTGTAATTAGACAAAGAAGTTTGCTTTGTTGCGAACACAGGGCGACTGTAATTTTTTGAAACATTAGCACTAAACGAAACATTTGGCGTTCCATTGTTTCTGCCTACCCTAATGAGAGAGAGGCGTGATAGATATGTATGTATGTATTAGAAATTCCAGACAATTTATCATATTGAAGACTAGGCAGCATGGTCTCCGACCTTAGTCTGTTCCAAATCGGAATAAACGTACTAAAAAAAATTTATTAGCACAAAACAATTTATACGTAATGGAAATTATTCTACTTCTTTTTTAAAAAAGGAATATGCTCTTTTCTTGAAGGCTATGATGTCGTATCGATTAGGAAATACTGCTGCTGGAAGTTGATTCCAAAGAGTGGTTGTGCGTGGAAGAAACGCCTTGAAAAACGCACAAAACACAGATGTTGTACCAGCATTTCAGCAGCAGATATCAAAACAAACAATTCCATAGAACTCTCCTCGTGATACATTCGTTAAAAGATGTAAAGAGATGCAACGCGTCTACGCAATTTCAGTGGGTCAAACCGGATAGTAAGGCATTGATCATCAATAATTTAATATATATAATTCGATATATATTACCTTTATTAATTCATATCAAAGAATGGCAGCACACCTGCAATGCCTTTGGTGTTGTGGGTGACCATGTGCGGCGGTAGTCACTTACCATCAGGTGAGCTGCATGCTCGTTTGCCCCGTTATAAAAAAAATATCTACAATTATTTTTTCTTCTTGTCCACAGTACGAGACGCGTGCATTTAACAGCACTGGCGTAGCAATCACGAACAGTTCTTGCGACGCGCGTGCTTGCGTTATCACAGTGAGACCTGAGAGAGGAACCGCCAAATACACATGTGAGGTGTCCAGCGAAGGACCAAGGTTCGCGGTGGACAGGCGGTCGGCGAACATGACTCTTGCTGGTAAGTAGTATCTTTACTGTACTTTAATACTATTAGCATTTACGTAATAAGTGTATGTAAAAAAATCTTAATTAAACCAGCATAAATCAATTTGTGGCCAAACTAATGTTGTACACAAAAAGTGTTTGCAGATATTGTTACAAGGAAGAAACGCCGTAGCACTTAATTTATGGTTGTAGCCCACTCATATATAAACAATATATCTTGTTTGGAAAACACACTCTATATCCTGAGGAGATAAAAAAGTCGCTATAAAAAGCATCTTAATATTCCTATCACTGATAGGAAAAGGAAGGATAGGGCGAGCACAGATTTAAAACTAACTGACTGACATATAGCTCATTCAAACTCCGGCGCCATCTTTGCTTCCTTTCACACAGACACGAGTTCAATAACCTACTGTGACAGCAATTAAAATACTATTTATAAATTCGATTCACAGCCAAATTGCTAATTACAAGAAAATACTTCGAAGTTTATTCTAATTTCGCGAGTTCTTTACGAAGTGAAAGGTATTTATTCATTCCGAGATTCTAATTGAACGATCAAAGTTCAATGAAAAAATAAAACTTTAAATTCGCTCCCGCCCTTTGGAAGTGAACGTTTTGCTATAATTAACAGAATTTGGGATCCAATCTTACTTTAAGTTTCTTTTATAGATGTAGATAAATACTAGCGATCCACCCTGGCTTCAAGCGAATAGAGAGAATTTACCAGTTTAACTTACGTGTAATTGGATCATACCCAAAAAGTTAGGAATGCCGTCTTTCTTATCTGTGGCGATGCTGCGAGCGCCTACAGCTCACGCGCCTCAGCGGGTCGAGGCGCGCAGTCAAGCTCCTGCTCGCGTCACAGTCGCTAACGACTAAGTATCACGAATTGATTCCGAAACTAGTCGAACTTTCTCGATCTAATTACATGTAAGATAAACCGGTAGTTATTACATTAAACTAGCCTTTGTTATTCGCTGTTAATGTAGCTTCCCATAGGTAAAAGAATTTTTAAAATTGTTCGAGTAGTTTGGAGTTTACCTATTACATACAAACAACAACAAAAAACAATTAAATCTTTCCTCTGCATAAGTTTTTTTTATACCACTGAGGTAACAAGCTTACGATCCACCTAACGGTAAGCGGGTACCGTAGCCTATGAACCAGGGGCATTATGCTAATAGGCTTCTTACGTGTGGATTTTGGGAATAAATAATCACATCTAAACAGCGTATCAAGGTATGGCATATCTACCAGAGGGAGACTTTGTACAAAAGTCGATTGCTTGCGTACCTCTGTCCCATTCATGTTTCAACCGTGAAACAGTTGTGTTTGCATGGCTGTGTTTCGGTTTGAAGGGTGGGATATATACAGTATACTCTGTTATGTCCATGGTACTGCTCATGTTTATAGGCAACGGTTACCACTTCCCATCAGGTGGGCCGTCAGCTTGTTTGCCATTCTAAGTTGTATAAAAAACACACCAAATTTGAAGTAAGACCCTTAGAAATACAACTGCGAAAACTGCATTCAATTCGGTGTAGTATTATTTACGTGATGTTAGAATTAACATAAAGACAGATCGACAAAAATCCATAAATGATTTATTGATTAATATTACACTTATTAAGACCCTGATATTAATTTTTTCTTAAATATCTCTCACGTACAGACACCCTCTAGTTACAATTTTATTATAATATTAAGATTTCAAGATGTTAACATTAAACGTTACTCAAATTAGTTTTCTTTTACGATCTAAACCAAGGAATGTTTCAGAATGTTAATTTTATTGTCTCACTTTCTCATTACTAATCCTTTCTAATATTATAAATGTGAAAGTTAGTTTGTTTGTTACTTTATAGCGTCATAATAACCTATTACTATGAGATTTGGTAAATACTTACTACAAAGTCTCCCTCTGGTGAATGATTTGAAACAAACTTTTAAATTTGTTCCTTTTTCTAAACAGTTCTACCGGAGTACGACCCGCTGATCACGGGCCTGCCCACGATAGTGCAAGTGGGCGAGCAGGCGATGGTCAACTGCACGTCGGACTACTCGCTACCAGCAGCCACCATCGACTGGTTCGTGGACTCCGAACCACAGGAGGTAAGCTACCATGTATAATTTATTTTATTTTATTACTTACTAGCGGTCCGTCCAGGCTTCGCACGGGTAGACATTTTTACAACATTTTAAAAAGTGGTTATTGTGATATAACGATAATAGTTGGACATATAGTATTGCGATATTTTTTGTAGTAATTTATATTTTCTTTAATATTGTAGAACATACTTTTATTCTATCACCAATAGTTTCCGCAGCGCACGCGACGAAAGATATTTTATAGCATTTTTTAAAATATTGTGTTACGTTACTAAAGTTTTAGTAAGGATTTTCTAATCTTTTCTAGCAATAAATATAGCCTATGTTACTTAGGATGAATATAACTTCCTAATGGTGAAAGAATTTTTGAAATCGGCAAAGTAGTTTTTGTGTTTATTCATTACAAACATACATACATAAATACAAATCTTTTCTCTTTATAATACTAGTGTAGATGTAGATTTATATAGGATGACTCTCCACTAGATGGAGTGACGACCTCAAATGCATTGCAGGGAGTCAGTGGATGTAGGTGGCTCAGGCCCGTTCTTTATGGCAGTCTATGGGGGAGGTTTATGTCCAGCAATGGACGGATAATGGCTGAAATAATGAATGATGATAACTTATTTATACACATTTGGACATTATTACACAATATTAATATAGATATTAGGTTATAACGAAAATGGACACAGGCTGATTTATATAATACTTTAAAAGGGTTTTATTTTATTTTATTTATTAAGAAAATCAGACAGCACTTTATAAAACAGTACAAATGATACGTAGATTTTTGCAGGCAGACCAATACAATTTTGACAATAGAATTTGTAAGTGTAAAACTTACTAAAGTGAGATAAAAGTAATAAAGAATAATTTTGATGAATTTTGGTATAAAAATAAAGTGCCAGCTAGTAAATTATAATTGTATATCTATGCTAACATACTTATTTCTGAAATAAATCTATCTAAAAAGATATACCTAAAATTTGGTCCCATGGAAATTTTATCAAAATCGATTCATAGTTTAGTTTTAAAATCAAAATTTAAAATTTTGTCACAATTCAAGCATATCGTGACGATGATGATGATTTATTTTTGTGAAATAAAATCCTCTCCATTCTGTGTAAAAATCATTAAATATTTGACAAAAAATTTTGTTACAATCTCCAATTTATTTCTTCCTTTCATACCTGGAAATAAATTAGGGTCTGTATTTAATATTAAAACATTAGGGAAAGCGTCCGTTCAAATAAATGTAGATAAATATTATTGGAACAAATTGCTTTGTAGCTAATATCGGGTGAGGTCAAACGGAATAGCGAATTTTTCTGAATAATCAATTCTTTTGGTACATCGCATTCAAACAAACGACTCGTGTTCAAAGCAACGATAAATTACAGCGGTTTGAGTAATCAACGATGTATTTGTTATAGGGTTCAATGGCCGTAGGGTTCTATTTATAGGGATCCATTTGATATTGCTGCTCTTTCGAGATTAGAAAATTGTATACTTTTATTTTAAAGTAACTATTATATATATTTTTAGATTTATTTTAAACTTCAATTTTATTATTAGTATTATAACAGCCTTCAAATGACTTATCATCATTGGAAATCATGTCGGCCTTTATTCAAAAAACTTCGCCTTCTTCCCTTACCATGTATGTACATATATGAAATAGCAGTATTTGTTAAAAAATATTTTAGCAAATTTACTACTGCTGTAAAACAATACCCAACAATATCATGGGTGAAACAGTATACTCTGTTATGTCCATGACACTGCTCATGTCTATAGGCGACGGTTACCACTTTTCATCAGGTGGGCTGTCAGCTTGTTTGCCATTTTAAGTTGTATAAAAAATTAACTACATAACAATAATAGAAATAACATTTATGTTTTACATCATCGTCATCATACCAGCCTTTAACTATCCACTGCTAAATATAAGTATCCACCTTGGGGTTTTGCCTGTAGTTGCCACGCTTGGCAGACAGATTGGTAAACGCAGTCAGACTTTAGAGATGTTTTTACAGGAACGCTGCTGCCCATCCCTCGCCCTTCCTTAGTCACCTCTTACATCACCCACGGGAAAGGAAGGGGTGGTCCATTCTATGCCGGGATCACACGGCCATGATATCTAATAAATAATAAAATATTACTTTAAGTCTTATCAATTCATGAACGCACCACCGCTTACCTTTTTTTCTATTTGCCCAATGGTAGCCAACATTATCTGGTGTTAACTCCGCCAAACGTACATATACTGAGGGCCTACCATGAAATGTTTTTCGAAATTTCGGAGCCAAACGAAACAGAAATTTGATGTTAAAATTACATAATACATACCGTTTGAAATATTAAAGATGTTTAAATATTGTTCCTTTGGACTTTTATGATAGGATGTATGACGAACGAAATGTTAAACTCCATTTATTGGTTCAATTTTGATATAAACGAAAACACGAAATTGAGTCCGAAATTTCGGAATTTCATTTCATGGTAGACTCGCTGGGTACATATTTGGGTCACTGCGACACACTTAGTGAAAACATATTTCCATATTTCATCTTTTGTTTTATATAAAAAAAAAGATTGTATAAACTCATTTGTTAATTTACGTGTGTCATAAATGGCTCAAATAAACTATTTATTTATCTATCTATCTATCTACTGTGTATTAAAGTTTAAATAAATAAATAATTTCAACTGAATCTTTCGTCTAATTATAATCAAACGGAACAACGGAGTGATGGATAATTAACGTAAAATTTTAGTGGCTCTCTAATTTCGAATTAAACTTTTCCAATGTTAAGAGGGGAAACAAACTTGAGGAAACATTTGTAATTTAATAAAGGAACACTAAAATAGGTCATCTTTTATTAAGAAACTTGCGCCGCACAAACTTCTGTCCCAACTTTTTCCTAATTAAATGTGAGTTTTTCATTGCTCAAATAAAATTTTACTTAATGAAGGGCGGCGGAGTGACAAAATCAGATTGTCGAAATTTTTGGTTTTCCAGCTGCCGTTGGTGGATTCAAACATATATGGAGTTAAAAAGTAATTCTCTTATTCGTAAAAAACGTCAAACACGCATTTCAACGCGCGCGTAATACCCCTAGTTTTGCAGGCGTTCATAGGATACGGTAACCGCTTACCATCAGGTGAGCCATATGTTTATTTGCCACCTCAGTGGTATAAGAAACCTATTTTTAGCTATAGAACTGTTTTATCTCTTTCATTTACATTAAATTTCCAATTTAGGAGAAAGTGACAAAACAGTGTTAATAATTAAAGTGGATTTGTAGGTTTTAGTTTTTATAAATAAGAGGGTTAAACTAGGCAGTCAAAAAACTAGATAATATTGTTGCATTTTTAACCGACTTCAAAAAAGAAGGAGGTTCTCAAGTCGGTTGTATATTTTTTATGTTTATATTATCTCAGAACTTCGTCACTTATAAAGTGTTTTGGAAAATCTGTCTTTATTTGTAAGGATCGATGGTGGAGATATTAGAAAACTAATATACGCGTGGTAAACACTCAGAGCAATATGACCAATATAGCTTATTTTATTCTATGAATTTACGTGTGCCATATTTGATTCAAATAAAGTGTTTACTTATCTATCTATAAACAAACATACTCATAAATACAAATGTTTGTATTATCCGGGAATCGAACCTGCGACCATCGGAAGATAAGGCACTCGATCCCAGTAGAAACAAACATTTCATTATAATGTACTCGTATGTAAGGAATAACATCCATTCATGTACATACAAGCGGTAAGCTTTTTAAATCTCCCAAAAGAAAGATTTTATGTGAGCCATGTTAATCGACCACTCGCTTCCCTCGTTATCCGGCCAGCGAAGCCTTAACAAGCTTAATCTATCGAATAACTGCGATTCTATTAAAAAGAGCAACATACTTGTACGTTTGGATAATTGAACGCCATGTCCAATTCTAGCATCCGTACATCCGTACATTACTTTCATTTGTTTTTTTTTATACAACTTAGAATGACAAGCAAGCTGACGGTCCACCTGATGGAAACTGGTAACTGTCGCCTATAGACATGAGCAGTACCATGGACATAACACAGTATACTGTTTCGCCCATGATACTCCCCATGCGTTGCCATTCCTGAGGACTCAGGTGTTATTCCTCTGTACCGAATAAATTCACGTCATATCCCATCCTTCAAACCGAAACACAGCCATGCAAACACAACTGCTTCACGGTTGAAACACGAATGGGACAGAGCCAAGCAATCGATTTTTGTACAAAGTCTCCCTTTGGTATCTTATGTCGGTGATCCTATAAATAAATAAAAATACCTGCTATATCAGAAACATTACACGTGTGTTGCTGTCTCTGAAGAAACCTCTTTACTCCTTCTTTTAAGAATTACCCATAATGCGGGTACAATGAAAATAAGAAATGAGATTATTGTTCTGTAGTGGAGAAAGGGATTATTAATGGTATGACAGTCCCATTGCTATCAATACGACGAGCTACACGCGGTTCCTTCTGGAAACTATTCTAGTTAATTTTTGTCGTAAAACATTACATTTTTTTTTAATAGAAACCTATAATTTTTTTTAATAATTAACAAAGACAGGGTTGCGCTGTCACTTTTTTTGCCCTGGCTTATAAATTAGGGCAACCTGTATCTTGTAAGCCACTTCCCTCTAACATACAAGAGCTAATACTATCTATTTGTACATGCAGAATTGGTTAATAGGTCTGTTTTCATCCTCACATATCATCCCTCATTCTCCATTTACAACAAGGTTACTATTTAAAAAAAGCTATTCAGTACGTATTCAGATATATTTATTAATCAGTTTAATTCGACTTTAATGAGACGAAGCTTCTGAATTTGGTTGTATATTTTTTAGTTCTGTTAGTTACCTCATAACTTTGTAAGTTATTAACCAATTTGATATTTTTTTTTATCTGAAAAAATGTACTCGTACTTACAGATAGGTCTTGTAGAAATTTTCTCAAAATCGGTTCCTAGTTTAGTTTCGAAATCAAAAATACTGGTTTGGCCACAACTGAAGCCGGTTTTCATGTAGAACATAATCTAAAATTATGTTATTTCTTTTCTAACCCGTTTTCAACCCGTTCACCCTATGGGGTCCACTGGCAAGCTCTCAATGCCTCTCAATCCATTAAGAACGGACCCTCGGGTCATTGGTAGGCCCAATTGTGTGTAATGATCCGTGTGCACTCGTTTCCCGCTAGGTGGCGCTTGGGTGTAATGCAGTAGACCAGATGATATGTTTTGTCACGCAATTTCGAGTCTGGGCGAGTCATTGTTTTAAAGTTTGGGATGAGCTGGCAGGATGGTTTGAATATGACAAGGTTTCTATGATAGTTTGTAAGAAGAATGAATGAAAACTCTTTATTATTCCCTTCAAACAAACTTATAAAGATTAACAATATGTAGACAATGAAAATTTTTTATTTTTTTTTAATACCATCGAAATGGAAATCATACGGCCCATAATATAATAGTAAGCGGTTACCATAGCCTATGAACACCTACAATATCAGGGGAATTCTCTTGCATTGCCTACCCCCTGACGAAACCTCTTTATACAGTTTTTGATAAACCCCATGCTGAAGTTTCTTGGAAAAATCTTGACAGGGAGCTCATTCTATAAACTGAGCGGTTATGGGAACATCTCTGAAACCGCGCTGTACGCGACCATTTAGGCTGTAGGATATGAGGATGAATTCCATGTCGATGGGAAACCGTAAATATTACGTATGCCGTATAGGATAGGCCACCCCTTCCTTTCCCGTAGGTAAGTCGTAAGAGGCGAATAAGGTAGGGCGAGGGATGGGCAGCAGCGTCTCTCTTAAATCACCAAACGTTAATCTGCAGTTGCCAACCCGCCTGGCAAGCGTGACAACTACTGGCTAACCCTTCTTATGGGGGAGACTATGTTCAGCAGTGGACAGGTAACGGCTGATGCAACAAGTAATGATATGTTATCGTATTGTATGCCCAATGTATAGGTAGGTTATGTAAATTTCCTTCAAGACGCTTACGAATAATTACAATGTACAACTCTCTATGAATGAATGAGTATACTTTATTTGCATTATACAATATAGGAAATAAGCAAGGCAATAAATATAACGATACAGTTGTATAAGTACAGTAAGGCGGTCTTATTGCTGAGAGCAATCTTTTCAAGACAACCTTAGGGTAATGGACTAATTGTTGCACAAGTAGTTATTATAGTATTGTATAATTAAAAAAGTATATTAATCAAATTAAAAAATAAACGTATATTCTATTCTATTCTGTGGCTTGTTACTACATAAATCTAAAAATACTTCACGCATTTGTTACGCGCCCAACTGAAATACTTCAACTGTTCGTGTCAGTTTAATACAATTTTACACGCACAATTTGGATACTTTTGTACAGGTCAACGACACCGCATTGACTTTACTGAATTTCATAAAATTGAATATATATAGATAGATATCTGGCACTGATGAACCCTTATTATAAAGAAATAAGTAGTATTTTAACTAATTTAAAAAAAAGAAGCTCTCGATTTTATGTCACATATATATATATTAGTGAGTAGGGATATATAATTACATTATTACATGTATTATATCTCCATATTTAGAAATAATAGGATCTTTATCGTGCCTCCGATCAAATTGTTTATAATTACTCCTCTCCATCCAAAACTTGCCTGGAGGAGATCGCTTTTAGCAATACGGTTGTTTTCTCACTGTGATTATTTCTTGTTATTATTTGTATCTATAATAAGTTTACTATTGTAATCTTTTGGAGGAAACAATAAAGAGTATCTATCTATCTATTAATATTCAGAATATGAATTACTATTAACATTAATAATACATAAATAAATATACACTAAAATGAAATATTATAATATATAATAAAATAATACATAAATACATATACTATAAATAAATAAAGTTTTTATAGATACGTATGAAAAAAGTTTTCACACAATAATCCTCGTCATAGAGGCTGAAATCTTTGAGGAAAAAAAACTTTTGTCTCCCATACTAAGATGGCTAAAGGATACGACGTGTTAATATAATGGAAGACTCAAACTTTCTATTGTTTGACCCATGTTTCATTTGGGGAAAATGTTCACCAACATCGATAGAACGATGCAAAAATGAAATAGCAATAGAATGACGTTATCGAGCATCCTAATAAATAAAATGTATACCTCCTTATTCGTGACGTATAATAGTGATAAGGCTTTTAAATTTGGTCGGGTTATATAACATAATGTTTTTGATGTGGCAAACAAAATATCCAAATATAAAAGCGACTCAAACTTTCTATTGTTTGACCCATGTTTCATTTGGGGAAAATGTTCACCAACATCGATAGAACGATGCAAAAATGAAATAGCAATATAATGACGTTATCGAGCATCCTAATAAATAAAATGTATACCTCCTTATTCGTGACGTATAATAGTGATAAGGCTTTTAAATTTGGTCGGGTTATTAAACATAATGTTTTTGACGTGGCAAACAAAATATCCAAATATAAAAGCGACTCAAACTTTCTATTATTTGACCCATGTTTCATTTGGGGAAAATGTTCACTAACATCGATAGAACGATGCAAAAATGAAATAGCAATAGAATAACGTCATCGAGCATCCTAATAAATAAAATGTATACCTCCTGATTCGTGACGTATAATAGTGATAAGGCTTTTAAATTTGATTGGGTTATGAAACATAATGTTTTTGACGTGGCAACAAAATGTCCAAATATAAAAGCGAGCGTGTGCGAAGCAAGACAAAAAGCATTTCCAATCTTGCTCACAGTTTCCTGTTTTGCTAATGATGGCATCACTATTACTGTCATTGCGTGTCATATCTATTAGGGCTGCAGGTAATATTCTTTATCCATGCAATCTAAACTCAGTGTTGCCAGATGGAATTTGTATTTCTACCTAAATTTTAATCCTTTTTTTTTTAATTAATACAATTTTTGCCACTTTTAGCTTATTAATTTTTGCCAACTATTCTTCCTCTTTATTTTTTTTATACCACAAAGGTGGCAAACAAGGATATTGCCCGTCTGACGGTAAACGGTCGATGTAGCGTATGGACTCAACTCCAGGGGTGTCACGTACGCGTTTCCGACCCTGAAGAAACTTTAATATACCCTTATTGAAGAACCCCATACTGTAGTCTCTGGGGAAAACCCCGGTATTTATTTCTTTTCACAAAAAAAAAATACGATTTTTTTCTATATGTTACTATATTACTATTTTACTTTTCTCCAAAAATTTCTACAATAATTTCATTTCTTAAAAAATTCGCATATAGGGTTTTTTACCCAAAATTTCGAAAGAAATACCCACACTGGCAACACTGTATCACACATAATACACACAAACCTACTCTAATTTCTATTATACTCCTGAGTACGTATTTGAAGTAATGACTCTCACGTGTTCTTGACTGATTTATTATGTCATTTGATTTAAGTTTAGCCAATTCACACCATGAATATGGTAATTCTACACCATTGAATGGGAAATATTTGAATTATTGTACACTCATTGTAACCCGTGACTTTCCTCGCCTAATTTAAGATCACAAGTAATATCATCATCATCACACTAGCCTTTTTTGTAGTTATTCTATGTTCTAGATTTTTTTATTATTATTTCAGCCGTTAACTGCCCACTGCTAAACATAAGTCTCACCTTGGGGGTTTTGGCAGTAGTTGCCACGCTTGGCAAGTGGGTTAGCAACCGCAGTAAGGCTGAGGGATGTGTTACGAGGTACACTGCTGCCAATCCCTCGACTATTAAGGTCATTTATTTGACTCTTACGACACCCACTTGAAAGGAAGGGGTGGCCTATTCTATACCGGGATCCTTCGACATATTTCACGACACTAGTTTACTATGCTTTAAACCTTGTAATGAATATAAGAGGTATCACACTTACACACATTTTTATTTCGTCAACACACACACACACACACACACACACACACACACACATATAAATAAAATATGAGTCCATAATTTTAACGGTTCACGTTACCATTGAATTACGTAACTCACATTATAGGGAATCATAAATTAATCCCCGTATTCTGACGTAGCCCATTCGCCTTTAATTTCCTATCCGAGAAAAACCCGCCCTTTCTTACCCTCTTTATAATTAATGAGATTTTTTGATGATTAGCCATTTTGTAAAGACTGCAACGAACATAAGTGGAATTTTGTTAATCGAATATTTGCACCCTTATTGTATTCGAATGAATAATTTTTTTTTTCTCTTTAGAAATCGAAGCTCTCGAGCGCTGTTAAAATCGTTGAAGGAATCTAATCTCTATTCAAAAAATTATATATACGGGCCTCGATGTACATTATTTTCTGAATGGAGATCTTTTAACGATATAGCGAGAGCATTTTCTGTTTCTTACAATATTTCTATGGAGTACAGCTTATAATTAATGAGGGGTAGTCACTTTAAATCTTTTTTTTCCCTTAAAAACACAAGAAGCGCAGCATCGATCAATGGAATTAAGAGAATCTATCTGAATAAGATATTTTAATGAAATCCATTCTTGAAATATAATTGAGTAGTAAACGTACAAATAACTTTTTCCTTTAATAGGCTTTCTAACTAGGTAGCGTTAGGCCAAAATTTGCTACAGATGGTGTAGAATGAAAAAACCACTAAGAGTAAAGATAATAAAGAACTTTAATAAAACATCACCAGAGGGAGACTTTGTACAAAAGTCGATTGCTTGGCTACCTCTGTCCCATTCGTGTTTCTACCGTGAAGCAGTTGTGTTTGCATGGCTGTGTTCGGTTTGAAGGGTGGGGTATGGCGCGAATTTACAGTGTACAGAGGAAAACATCTGAGTCCTCAGGAATGGCAATGTATGGGGGGTATCATGGACGAAACAGTATACTCTGTTATGTCCATGGTACTGCACATGTTTATAGGCGACGGTTACCACTTTCCATCAGGTGGGTCGTCAGCTTGTTTGCCATTCTAAGTTGTATAAAAAAAATCAATTCAAGAAAATTTTAAAAGCGACATTAACTTAATAATAATAAGTTATCATGGGGAGTGTTCTGAGGAATTGTTCGGATTGATACCTGCTGCTGATTTTCACCACCGTACAACTCGCCATAAACTAGTTTCATCCCAACCATCTGGACGAGTGGCGGTCTTCCACCGTGCGTTTTTAAAGGCACTTTCTTCCACGCACAACCACTTTTTGTAATCAACTTCCAGCAGTAGTATTTCCAAACTGATACGACATCATAACCTTCAAGAAAAGAGCATATTCCCTTTTAAAAGACTAGCAGAATACCTGCAATGCTGTTGGTGTTATGGGTAATCATGGGCGGCGGTAGTCACTTACCATCAGGTAAACCGCATGCACGTTTGCCTCCGTATTGTAAAAAAAGACATGAATTGTTATCAACGCTATCTAGTATCTAGTTTCCATACTAAAATCTCTATATAAAAAAAAATTAAACACACTGTGACATCAATACTCAAATCAGTGAAAACACTACATTTAAATAAGCTTATTTACAGCCCTTTTAAATTATTACTTTGTTTATTACACCGCCCTATTCTAAAAACAGTTTATGTGTCTCGTGTCGCACGTAATGTTTGCTAACTTTATATTTAAATATAAAGCTGAAATCATTTTGTGCCAACACACTATTTGTTAAATTAATTTATACTATATTATATCTGATTCTAAACGCAGTGTAGTCCTAGCATAGAGTAGACCTCCTTTTTCTTCCCATGGATGTCGTAAGAGTCGATTAAGGGAGGGCGCAGGATGGGCAGCAGCGTCTTTTTAAAACATCTCTAAATGCCTAACTGTGATTGCCAACCCGCCTGCCAAGCGTGACAACTACTGGCAAAACTCCCTTTATGGGGAAGGCCTATGTTCATCAGTGGAAAGTTAAGGGCTGAAATAATAATAATAAATTATTTATTTATTTAATACATACTCTGGGTTAGCTTTACAGTCTTCCAATACGCTCACCCAGGAAAGCATGAGTACAATAACATATAAAAAAGGAATATTACACAAAAATAACAAAAATAATATAAAAAAAAATTTAACTCAAACAAAAAACGTCTGAACACAAATACTCTGTGGTCACTCGACGAAACTCCAGCAAGTTGGAGGCAAATACATCCAATTGCGGATACTGGCTCAAAATATCATTGAGTAGTTTCAATGCAAGAGATAGGGGAGTTTGCTTTGCCAACTCTGTTCTTCGTAATGGAACATCGAATAATAATGGAATATCTAATATACTTCGTATTTTTTTGCTATATATTTTTAAATACTGTTCACTTATTTAACACATTATTAGACATACCCTTTGGCAAAAAATCGCGGTATTTACAACTAAAAAGTAAATATTTTAAACTTGATGTTTACAACCACGCTAGGGAGGGCCCTTCTAATTCGTGTACGTCTCTCTTTTCATTTAAGAGTTTCCTCTTGTCGGTGCAACTAATTCATACATCTTCTTCCAGCCAGCTCTATCCCAGGCCATATCCTTGACCTCCCTATACGACATGACACCGATAATAGTGTTTCTTTTATCTGTCCCGTGTAGTTATTAAAAAATCGTCACGTCGTATAAGACGGCCCAGCATTGTGCCTCTTCTATTGTCTATTGTTTCAATTAATGTTCTTTTCTCGTTCACTCTTTGTGTACGTGTTCGAGCCAAAAATAAGGAGACTCGTTAGCTCTGTTGACGTGTAAAAATTAAAAAGTTTAATATTACCTCATCTAATTTGTCCGGTTGCTATATAAATTTGAACTGTACAGCTTTGAAAATAAGTTTCGATTACGTGTTGGCATTTGTTTCGTCGTGTATCCATGTTCGTTAGTAAATGCGGAGGAGGTATGATGCTCGTTTCGCAAATACTCAGGGTTGTCACTTTGAATAAATTCAATCATTTCAATGTACTAATATATATAATATATATATATATATATATATATATATATATATATATATATATATATATATATATATATATATATATATATACATGAAAATTTATTTATTTTAATTTTTATTCGAACTCATAAAGGCAAAGCTTCTCAATCGAAGTGCACTTTTTATGTTGAACACTTTATTAATTGAAAATATTTACTCCGATATCAATTCTGCAATAAATTTATTTATTCCTTTTTTATTATTTTTCTATATGATAAATTGAAACATATATAACTTTAAATCAGACAACCATAGAGTCAGTTGGTTTAAATTGTAAACTTTTTTAGCAAGATTCAAATTTACATCTGATATCTGTACCACTAGACCAGGGTTCTCAGTTTTATTTTTACTCACATTTCTGGAATATTAATTATTATGTAATAAAAATAAATTCATCCTTACATCATATTCTTCCACCAGGACTCGCTCATTAACAAGACCTACATGTTAAAAGCATTATCTAATTAATTTTCCTTTAACAATTTTTCTTTCGTCAGGTACCACTAATTATTAATATGAGCCACATATTTGAGTAGCTTTAAATTTCTCTTTTCACCAGAATACACTACACTGACAAGACCCAATTTATATTATTATCTAATTAAGTTAATGTACCCCTAACAGCATTTTTCTTTCCCCAGGATCCGCTAATTACTGACAAGACCCACATCTCTGGAGCGGACGGGGAGGGATTGCGGGCATCCTGGCGGACCCTGCACGTTTTCCCTGATGACTACTCAACTCACCGCGGCTATTTAGCGTTGCGTTGTCGCGCTACACTTGCGACAAAACCACCGCACGTGCGGAGCATGTCGGTGCGACTGTACGTCGCTAGTCGCCCGCATATATCATCATATATGTTTAGTAAGAATAGTAAGTACATGTTTTAATGTATTTTCTATGTAAAAACTATATTTTTTATCATTTCTTTACACATCCAAGAGGTTATTGGAGGAATTACATCAATATCTTCTTACAGCATCATGGAAGGGGTATCCCGCACTAGGCATCTGGCCTTGGGGGACCAAAATTCCCCTAAACCCATTCCTATATTCACATGCATGTTTGTATGTTTCATTAAGTCTAGCTTAAATTTCACATGCAAGATTTTAACTTAATAAATATAAACACTTATACATACAAATATGAATTGAATAAAAAGTTTGTAACATTACCCAGACTTCTTAAACTGGTAGCCTCATTCAACGTCCCCCCCCCCAACCCCCCGGAGCCTCTGATAAGCTTAGACTGTCACTGCGACACTATGTAATATTTCAAATAGTATTTATTTATTTATATTTTTTTAGGAAAAATCTATAATACGACGAATATTTCATAATTAAAGATTGTGTCCGACACAAAAATTCGACTTCAGTTGTAATCAAACCAGTTTTTTTGATTTAATAACTAAACTACTGAACCGATTTTGATAAAATTTCTACAGAATCAATCAATAAGTATATCCTGTAAGATAGAAAAGGAATTTTTTAAATAGGTTTATAACTGATGGAGTTATGAGGTTACAAACATAAAAAAAAAACGTAGTATCGATCGGTTACAACTGAATTGAGAACTACCTTCTTTCTAAAGTCGGTTGCAATATAAAGTGTCTTTGCAAAACAAAAATATATTGACAAAGCGAATCTTTTGTAATGAACGCTTATTTTATCTGAAGCACTTTCACAAAAGATATCAAATCATGACGTCATTTATTCTACCCCCATTAACAATGAATGAAATTTATCATAGTCAAAAGAGACAGGAATCTATCTCGCGCAACAATGACAGATTTCCAGGTAACCTAAATAATGTATTTCAGAGAATTTTCTTCATTAAATTACAACTGGATAAATTATGAAGACAGGTTGCTTTAATAATTTCAGATATTAGAAGAGATAATTAGAATTTATATTAAAAGTTTCATAACACACAATGAGATTTTATTAAAATCTCACTAGATGTCGCTTTAGTATAAGCCTATTATTACTTGTACGAACAATATATCAGACGTCCAAATCACTCTTTTTAAAGTATTTTGTACGTCCTTTTACACGAGTTGTTCGTGGACTTTTTATACTTAGAAACAGTACAGCGCCTTACGAGTCCAGCACAATAATTCATTTAGGATGCTGCTGGAGCTGTCCTGAGGGCCTACCATGAAATGTTTTCCGAAATTTCGGAGCCGAACGAAACACACATTTGATGTTAAAATTACATAATACTTACCATTTAAAAAAAATATTAAAATGAAAAAAAAAAATGAAAAAATATTTATTTTGTAACAAAATTGAAGATAGTTTTTGTGACCTTCTAGTAAGTGTCATCACCTGTATCAGAAGGTCACGCTCCTCCATAATATTATTCCTTTGGACTTTTATGGTAGGATTTATGTCGAACGAAATGTTAAGCTATATTTACTTTTATTATAGGTGATAATGAAATAGTAACCCCCACCCGCACTATCGGTATACACCCGCGGGGCACCAGGGACGGATGATAGATGAGGATGAAACAGGTCAGTTAGCCCATCGTGACGAATTCAACGAGAATTGTTCACGATGGTTTCCAGGGGGAACCACGTGGAGGTTGACCTAATAGGGCATATTGCTAGCAATTGGGCTGTCAAACTCCATTGCTAACAATCCTTTCCCCCCAACTACATTTACTAGGCCGATTTAGGTATGAACGAAAACACAAAATTAAGTCCGAAACTTCGGAATTTCATTTCATGGTTTTGTAGTGCATCGAGAACGTTCGCCGAGGCGCGTGTTGATTGCTTCTACGTTACTTCTACTTCTATATTATGTGAAAGCGGTGCACATCTCTGATGCGTAGGGTCCGGGACAGCTCTAACGCTATCCTGAGGGTATCTGCGGGTAACTGTGCAAGCGGCAGAATACGCAGAGTGAGGCAAAGTCTGTCCTAAGACTTGAAGGACCGATACTGCTTATAAGCCTGGGATCATTGACTATCTACATGTATTCTATATAAATGACTATATATTTAGAATATACATTTTTAGTTTGCTTAGAAAACTATTCAGTATTTACAGAATATGTTTTCTAACAGTTGTAATGTTCCCTTATGGCGTTTAATTCGTCTTTATAATTAAAACTATGAATTAAATAATTACCACGTCACTTGTATATTGAAACCCGTTTATTATGATTTATTAAAACATAAAATCAGGTCATGGTTTACATAACAACAGTTTCCTTTGTGCCATATTAAAATGTCACAGACCGTAACAAGTATATAACATAATAATTATTTATATGCATGCAAGTGGCGTATAAATGGAATATTTTCCTTAAAAAACTGCTTCTGGGTCTGATAAAAGACTATGTTACAGCGCGACGTCGCTAAATCTGGCTCAAGGGGAATAAAAGGCGAGAGAAATCTTGAATTTATTACGCAAATGACTTTTAAATGACGCCAACTCGTAGGCTTGCGAGTGAAGCCACTATTATATATGTCGTGGCTCTAAAAAAAATGTGATTTAACTTGACAAGTTAGAAGGAAGGCAAACGTCTTGTAACTAATGTACTTCTTCTGGTAATGTATTACTACAAATATTGCTTGCTTGGATCCATTGATTAAATTCATGAATTAAAAAGAACACAACAGATTGTGCTGAATAAAAAAGTTCATTTATTATATAATTTCGTACTGGAGTGTAGTAAATTGGGCCTAGTTTAGCAGAAAAACAATCCACATATTTTAAAAAATGGGTCAATACACAACGTATTATGAACTGCTAGTAAAACGAAACGCCGGTTCGTATTGAACGTTGTACTAACATACTAACAAAAAAAAAAAGAACAATATAAAAAAAATTAATATAAAAGCACAAATTACAAAGAGTCTGTAACAGTATTAAAATGGTATATATATATATATATATATATATATATATATATATATATATATATATATATATATATATATATATATATATATATATATATATTTTTTTTTTTTTTTTTGTTTGATAACATTTCAAAAAGCGAGAAATTTCTTACGAAAGCACCAATGTATCTGCATGCATCTTGCTTTCATACCGTGCTAGGATTAATTATAAAAAAACTCCCTAAAGAAAACGACTTTACGACGCTTCTTTTTAAGTATTATAATTAAATTTTAAATTTGTTAATTCGTATTAAAAACTCAAAAGTACATTAATTATTTCTTTTTATAATCGTGATAAATGTAGCAAGTTCTAATTAGAATCTCAGCTGACATTTATTGAAGTAAGTTTCAAATGTTTAAATTAGAAATAATGACGTAAAAAAACTTTTTAAACCCAATAAAATTGTCCAACTAACATTAATTCATAGCATTTTTCAGGTGTTTTTTTTTGTACAACTTAGAATGGCAAACAAACTGACGGCCCACCTGATGGAAAGTGGTAACCGTTGCTTAGAGACATGAGCAGTACCATGGACATAACAGAATATACTGTTTCGCTCATGATACCTCCCATGCGTTGCCATTCCTGAGGACTCAGGTGTTATTCCTCTGTACCCCGTAAATTCACGCCATATCCCACCCTTCAAACCGAAACACAGCTATGCAAACACAACTGCTTCACGTGTAGAAACACGAATGGGACAGAGGTACCCAAGCAATCGACTTTTGTACAAAGTCTCCCTCTGGAATTAGAAAAAAATTAATCTAAATGTTTAATAAAAGAGCGTTTAAAAAGGTCGACAGTAAACAGGACAAGGAAAACCATTAAAAATACCATAATAATCTTTTAAATTCCCGATTGGGGTTTAAAGCGACGCGATTACAGGTAAACAGTACCTACAAACCTGGTTTTTAATAGTAACGTTAGCTACGTATTAATTATTTAAAAACCTTTATTTATTTATTTAACTCTTTATTGCACCAAATACATAAAAATCTTAGATTATACAGTTAGAATGTCTTCATACAAATGCTTCGAGAAAAGCGGGTCAACTTTTTCACATAATTTTGCGTGATAAATGTTTTGTCGTTATAACATTTATATTTATTTTGTTTTATAATTTTTACATCTTTTTAATGCGTAAAAGCATCTCTGAAAGCGCACTGTGCATGACCATTCTGGTTTTAAGGCGTGAGGACAGATTGCTTGCCGATAGCGAGCGGTACGATGGTGAAAGGTAGCTGTAGGCATCGTATTGAAGAGTTCTTCAGAATACCATCCGTTATATAAATTTAGATAATTTTTTATATTATTTAAGATGTTTAGGTTCTTCAAAAAGTGTATATTAAGCAACTCGTGCGTAATGCCCCTAGTGTTGCAGGCGTCCATAGGCTACAATGACCGTTTACGATCAGACGGGCTGTATGCTTGTTTTCCACCTTTGTGGTATAAAAGCGTGTTTGCATGGCTGTGTTTTGGTTTGAAGGGTGGGATATGGCAGTGAATTTACAGGTTACAGAGGAATAACACCTAAGTCCTATGGAATGGCAACGCATGAGGGTATCATTGGCGAAACAGTACACTCTGTTATGTCCATGGTACTGCTCATGTCTAGCGCGGTTACCATTTTTCCATCAGGTGGGTCGTCAGTGTGTTTCCCATTCTAAGTTGCATAAAAAAAATAAAAATAAAATGTTTTCTTCACTATACTATGTAGATTAATAGAGAATCTAGAGACTAAGAACTGTTTCTGTTACAGATGCAGTGGCCAGCAGTAGTTCGCAGAGGACGCGAGTAAATATAGCTGTTTGGACGTTAGTAGTGCTAATCAGAAGTCAAGTGCCTTCTTTATTAAAATAAAATGGACATTATGAACAAATAATTCAAATTTAATTACGTAAACAACGTGGCGCTGTGAGTGTTTGGTATAATTAATCTATAATAAAAGATATTATGTAAATAATAATAATAATTATATATATATATATATATATATATATATATATATATATATATATATAGTATACATACATAATACAGAAATGAGATAGTATAGAATGAAACAAAATTGTTAAAATTATTAATTACAGCCAATAAAGTTATAAATATGTCCCCGTATAGTCTCTGCGTAGAATGGGCCATCCCTTTCTTTACGGTGTCGTAAGGGGCGACTAAGGGAACTTAGTAATTGAAGGATAGGCAATAGAGAGTCTCTTAAAACACCACCTAATCCTAACTGCGGTTGGCAACCCGCCTGCCAAGCATGGTAACTGCTGGCAATCCCCCCCCCCCCTTTATGTAGGAGGCTCATATGCAGCAATAGCTAACGGCTAATACGATGTAACCATTTTGTGTTACTGTGTGTGTGTAACACTTATGCGCAAACGACAAATATTAGCTGTCTTATTTATTCTTACTATTTCAATCGCTCCATCCCTTTCTAATTATTCAATATTGTGCTGAAATGAATTTATTGTTGTCCCCAACAGATTCAGTTTCAACAGATAAAAATAAGAGGTTCTAAATGTTACTGTATTTCTCGTATATCTTACTATTTAATACGTCTTTTTTAATATAATAAAATCTACACAGTAATAGCTTAATAAAAGTACTAGATGCCAAAACAATAATTTTTATACATTGATTTATATTTATATATTGTATGTTTGTTCCGGTTTAACGCAAAAACTATTACACCAAATCGGATGCGATTTCCATAGTTGTGCTCCTGAAGGTTTAAGTTAAAATTTGATGTAAGTTCATATCTATGGGCGACAGTTACCATTTTCCATCAGGTGGATCGTCAGTTTATTCGCCATTCTAAATGTGGACGAAGGGGGGAAAGGGGTTGTTAGCAATGGAGTTTGACAGCCCCATTGCTAGCAATATTCCCTATTAGGTCGACCTCCACGTGGTTCCCCCTGGAAACCATCGTGAACAATTCTTATTGAATTCGTCACGATGGGCTAACTGGCCTGCTTCATCCTCACCTATCATCTTTCACTGGTACCCCGCCGGTGTATACCGATAGCGCGGGTGGGGTTACCATTCCATTATCACCCATAAAAAAAAAACTGTGGGCGAAAGGACTGTATGCTGGTATGGAAACACGGTGTTTTAGAAAGATAATTTAATTATATAAAAAATATACAAAGCAAACCAACGGAGCAAAAAAGCGAACGAAACAAAAGTAAACTGAACTAACACAGAGTTCAAATTACAAACAAAACATCTTTTTAATAAAATTGAAAAAAGAAACTAAAAAGGTGCGTCGTGCACACTAAGTTAAAAAAACGCAATTCCAAAATAAAAATGGCTGATCTTGTGCATGCGATATCGCAAATGTATATATAGATAAAGCATCTGACGTTTACACACCGCACGCTGGAGAATTTGAGTTACAACGAGACTGTGAACAAACGGGTTCGTTTGTTACTTGTATAAGAGATGTTTACCAACCAACCTCACACCTTGATCTGCCGAAAGTCTTATCTATATGTATGTTGTATAGATAGATACTCTTTATTGTTTCCTCCAAAAGATTACAATAGTAAACTTATTATAAATATAAACAATTACAAGAAATAATCACAGTGAGAAAACAATGGGCGACCTTATCGCTAAGAGCGATCTCTTCCCGGCAACCTTTGGATGGAGAGGAGTAATTAAAAACAATTTGGTGGGAGGCACGATGAAAAATTCTGTTAGTTCTAATATTAAATGAGAACAAATATACTAGAGGGAGACTTTGTACAAAAGTCGTTTGGACACCTCTGTCTCATTCGTGTTTCTACTGTGAAGCAGTTGTGTTTGTATGGCTGTGTTTCGGTTTGAAGGGTGGGATGTGGCAGTGAATTTACTGGGCACAGAGAAATAACGCCTTAGTCCTCAGGAATGGCAATGCATGGGAGGTATCATGGGCGAAACAGTATACTCTGTTATGTCCATAGTACTGCTCATATCTATAGGCGACGGTTACCACTTTCCATCAGGTGGGCCGTCAGTTGTGTTTGCATGGCTGTTTTTCGGTTCTCTCTCTGGTTTTAACATTTTATTGCACCAATATTACATAGATTGTTAAAGTCTTTTCAAAATAGTGTAATACGAAAGGCGGTCTTGTTGCTAAATGTCAAAGATTGCAACCTACTTTATTTTAACAGTCATACATTTTTACTGTATCTGACTGATGTATTTTTGTCTTTTTTTTTATTACATAATTTTCCATCAAATATACGAAAGCAATGTATTATTAAAAGACATTTATTTAATATTGACCATGAAACTGGGAAATCCGTCATACTCTCTAACACTAAGCAATCTCTTCCAGATCACCTTTCGATACAATTAATTAAAGAATAAATGAGTGGGTAGAGCGTTAAAAAAATATGTGGAAAGCTAAATTATTATTATATCAACCGGATATAGGCCATAGGGAAAGTTTTGCCAGTAGTTGCCACGCTTAGCAAGCGGGTTAGTAATCGCAGTTGGCCTTTGCCAATGTTTTACGAGAAACGCTGCTGCCCATCCCTCGACTACAAAATCCCCTTAGTTGTCTCTTACGATACCAAGGAAAGGAAGGGCTGGCCCATTCTATGCCGGTATCACAAAGTTGATCTAAATATTCTTGCTAAAAACCCATTTTCTAATAGACGTCCCAGATAATTTATAATTACTTATATTTGTAAATCACCGTGTCTTGATAATCTCTTATGGACTCCTGCGATACAGGTCCAATGTACTCGCGTTGGAAATTTCTTGTATTTAATAAATAAAATAAAATTTGTTTGTATTCTTATAAATAGCTCAAAAAAGAAGTACCTAATAATAAATTTTACAATTAGCAAGGGTATTGTGTAACATACATACAACATACCTTCTGACCTTACACAAAAAATAAACACATAAGAAAAATGTAGAATTTTTCAAGCAGAACACTCTCTTAAAAGGGTGCTTGTGTTACCAATTCCACTCTGTATACGACTGTCTATGTGTGTATTACGAGTATATACCATTAACGAGGGTTATGCCGCCCACATGGAAACAATCCGCTGTCTCAATTACAATCGAATGTGGCATCTGTATGGTGACTTGACGGCCTCCATCCAATTCTATATTATCTCCGATTCTGTATTACGCTTGACTGTTGTAAATTGTTTTAAGGTATTTGTATTGTAATTGGTTTATTTACGGATTCGTTTCAGTTTTCATCGAGTAGGTGTGTCTAGGTTTTATTGAAAATATAGAGGTGAGTATAATAATTATGTTGGTGATTAAAAATGAGATATTTTTATTCAAATTTTCACTTTCGATAAAATAGGAGACAGTTTCTCACTGTTTCTCACCATTTCTCGCTGTTTCTCACCGTTTCTCGCTGTTTCTCATTGTTTCTCACTCTATCTTTTAATGTAATACCAAGAAATGGGAAAGATGAGAAAAGAGAAACAGTGTGATTAGAGAGAAGTGTTGACTGAAAGACAAACTAGTGACAAAAATCGAAAAGGGAATGTTGCATTGGTTCAGCCATTCGGAGAGGATGGATAAAAGAATAATTACGAAAGATATTTATCGAGCAAGAATAAATGGAGATGTCGGTAGGGGCCGCCCTAGACGGACATATGTCGAGCAAATAGGCGACGTGCTGAAGAAGGGCTATATTAAAAGTACCCGTAACCGGCGAGCGTGTATGAAATGATTGATGAATGTGGAGGAAGCGAAGGCTTGTTTGAATCGATGCATTTGGCGTTCCATTGTTTCTGCCTACCCTAATGTGAGACAGACGTGACAGATATGTATGTATGTGTATAGGAAACATTAGATATACAAAAATACAGACATGTAATTAATTTTTTTGTGTTTTACACATGTTTACAGAGAAATATTTAAAAACAACTTTTTTGACACAAATAAAAAAAATCATGGGGTATTATGGGGACAACAGTATACTCTGTTATGTCCATGGTACTGCTCATGTCTATAGGCAACGGTTACCACTTTCCATCAGGTGAGTCATCAGCTTGTTTGCCATTCTAAGTAGTATTAAAAAAAAAGTAAAAAAAATCTATGAAGATCTGTGAGAAAGTGTCTCTACCGATTTTGTCAATTTTAATAAGTTCTCGTGTCTGGAGGTCTGTTAAAAAGAATGAAATGACATGTGTTTAAGTTTGTACTTTCTGTCAGTCAATTTCCACTTCTACTCTCTACAGTATAAAATAACCAGTTATTTTTTCTTAGAATTAAATCGAAACTAAAATCAATAAAGAAAGAATCGAAAGTGACAATATGAATAAAAACTTTATTTTTTTTTATTGTGATTTTTATAATAGATAAAATAATTTAGTAAAATTTAATGCACATAAACTAAATTTAAAGACACAATGAGAGGAATATTATTAACAAAAAAAAAAAACATGTATATTAACACACATTTATTGACATAAGAGTTTGTATATTGTGAAATAAATTTCTCACGATATTTAATTTAAATTTATCAAATTATTATGAATCAAATAAATCTAATTTATTTAATTCATAATTATAATTATTATTATAAAAAAAAAATGCAATTTTTATTACTGTGTTATTTGTGAATAATAAATTTATTATTAGAAAAATATTCATATTGATATTTGACAACGATAATGTTAAAATAAAAGAAAAAAAAATGTTTGAATAATTTATTCGAATCGACCTGAATAGATACGAAAGTAGTATATTTCTACGGTCATTATTAATAACTGACAATTGTACATTTTAAACAAATGAGCTGACCTTTTAACTAAAAACATGTACTTCATAATATCAAAGTATCAACGATTAGTCCAAATTCCATTATAAGCTTTCGTTTTCATTTTTCACGTACAGTTGATAATTTCGAAAGTCATGTCATGCGAAGGAGCCATTAACACATGGAAAATACCATATATCTATATCGTATAAATATACAATGTTGCTAAAGGTGTTTTCGTTTATGCTTATATCTCTCTTGGATTGTTTAAAACAAAATAATATTGATAATTTTTTTTTTTATACAACTTAGAATGGCAAACAAGCTGACGGCCCACCTGATGGAAAATGGCAACCGTCGCCTATAGACATGAGCAGTACCATGGACATAACAGAGTATACTGTTTCGCCCATGATACCCCCATGCGTTGCTATTCCTGAGGACTCAGGTGTTATTCCTCTGTACCCAGTAAATTCACGCCATATCCCACCCTTCAAACCGAAACACAGCCATGCAAACAGCTACTTCACGGTTGCAACACGAACGGGACAGAGGTACCCAAGCAAACTTTTCAACTTTTGTACAAAGTCTCTCTCTGGTATCCTTTTTGTTTTTTTTGTCTCTAAGAATTTTTTTATATAAATTAAGTCAAATTAATATTGTAGTATATTTTATTAATTAAATTACATATATATATATATATATATATATATATATATATATATATATATATATATATATATATATATATAAAGTATTTAATGCTTAACATATATATTCAAACATCTGATTGAACAACGCAAATCTTATGTTGAATGGAATATTAGTAAATTTTATAATTATAATAACATTTACTTTGTACAAAAGTCGATTGCTTGGGTACCTCTGTCCCATTCGCGTTTCAACCGTGAAGCAGTTGTGTTTGCATGGCTGTGTTTCGGCTTGAAGGGTGGGATATGGCGTGAATTTACTGGGTACAGAGGAATAACACCTGAGTCCTCAGGAATGGCAACGCATGGGGGGGTATCATGGGCTAAGCAGAATGTGTATGTACTGTTATGTCCATGGTACTGCTCATGTCTATAGGCGACGGTTACCACTTTTCATCAGGTGGACCGTCAGCTTGTTTGCCATTCTAAGCGTTATAAAAAAAAAAAAATTTAAACCAAAAAGTCATTATTAGTTACGTCATAGTATTGTTTTTTTTGTTTTATACAGCATGTAATGAATGTTTGATGGTATGTACGTACTAACTTAAAGAGATATTCCGCCCTAATAAATCTTGAATTTCATATAACAAAGAGTCAGGGCGTAGGGCGTACTGCACTGATGGAACAAAGGATAGATATATTGCTCACGAGATAAGATAAATAATATACTGGCCATAAGATATTTCACTTATAAATATTCCGCCATTCCAATGAAGGTATATAAGATCACAACGTTGCACTAAAAATTTCACAAAACGTGTACCAATCTATAATTTCTCCGGAAAATCAATACTGTGGCAGTTACATTTTAGGTAACCAAAATTGCATGTAAAAATAGAATTATCTAATTAAGTATTGCCTAGCTAATTAAATAAGTTAAATGCATTATAAGTTGGAATGTATGATGGTTTGCCACTTTTATGGTATAAAAAAATCATATTTATATTTTACTATTTACCTAAAGAAACATGTTTATACATATCAGTGTTTCCCAACCTTTTTTGTGCCATGATGTGCCCCACTTGAACATTTCTAACATTTTTATGACCCCATACATAATTTTTCCTGACAAAGTTTACTTGACGACTCTAATCGCCCAGTTGATATTTTGGTAACGTCAAACGAAATTATACCTAATAAATATTTAGCCTTTTTTTTTTTAAATTTAGTACCGATATCTACTCGTAGCATTGCATTTAAATGGTCCGGAGCAAGAAGGTTAAAATCGCTTCGAGTCTATTTTTTTATTGGCCCCTTAACTATCAAATTTCCCCCTGTGAGACGTGAGCCCCACGTTGGGAAAACCACTCTATATCGAATAGAGATACTCTCGCATACTCTATTTAATTTAGAGGTTCTGATCTCTTTATATGTTATACGTTCTCTGAGGGAATGCACAAGGGTTGGAATGTTTAGTATTTATTACTGTAAAGTCTACTATAGTTGTTTGTTGTACCATGTCGAATTGAGATGTGTTCTGTAAGGATATGGAAACAAAGAACTAAAATAAGTAAAAAATATATCTAGTGGCATTTGCTACTCTATTTTGTATTTTTCGTATGTACCTCATACAATGTAATCATTCACGTTCCATTGGTGGATAAATTTTGTTAATTTTAGTTGTAGATTTTTTCTTTTTAGATTGGCTCTGGCTATCTATTACTTTACACATGATCGGTTTTAATAAAAAATGGTAAATTTGACAAATTAACCAATAATTGTTAATTTTTTTGCTCTAACTAGAAAGAGAGAGATAAATGACGCATAGTATTTTTTATGAATCAAAATCAGTTATTGAATATATAAAAAAATATTAGCGCGCGCGCGCGTATTGTGTGCGTCGCGTATATGTGTGTGGGTATGTCTGTGTGGGTATGTGTGTGTATGCGCGCGCGCGCGTGCTTGCGTTTGTGCGTGCGTGCGTGCGTGCGTGTGTGTGCGTGTGTGTGTGTGTGTGTGTCTGTTCACTGTGTGTGTGTGTGTGTGTGTGTTTGTGTGTATGTGTGTGTTTGTGTATATGTGTGCATGCGTGTATATGTGTGTGTATATGTAAGCATGCGCGCGCGCGTTATTATGTGTATATATGTGACTGAGTACGCGTGTGTTTGCTTATGAGGGTGTGTATGTTTGTTACGCAATATTGTCGCAAATTTGCAACCATGCTGTCCCTGTACTCACTCCAAATAGCGTAATCACATATCAAGCATTAAATTTTTTTTTTTATTAAAAAAAATATAGTAAAATGAAATATACTACTTTCTTATTAAAACTTGTTTCAATTACAACAAACTTTACAATCCCCGCGTTATACGATCTCGTGATATATTTTATTATGTTTGTAAATAATTATTAATGTGCCAATATTGACTATTGTTTAAATATAAATAAATATCGATGTTTGTATATTATAAGAGACTGTCTCCTTTGGTATTTGAATCAAAGCCACTGTCAATTCTAATGCATCAAATGTCAAATGATTGACAATTGACATTTTTAAAACCATACTGTAAATAAAGAGTTTGTCAACCGTACTGATTATGTATTTTATTTATTTCCATATCAAAAATAACGCTTAGGAAGTTTCTAAGCAACCAAATCCAATAAAAAAAAAGTATGAGTAAGTGCATAAAAATATTTTTTTGTTATCTTTTCACCCCGTTAAAATAATTTAAAATGTTTGGTAAGTTTACTAGCCCTGTTTCGAAATTGTTTTTTTTTTTATAATTTCAATCATTTCTATTTTTGATTCTTATACAATAATTAATATCAGAAAAAAAAAGTTAAATTGTGATTTTAAAATAAACAAATATAATAACCTTTTATTTATCAATAATAAAATAATAAGTTTGATACATCGCTTAGAAAATACGTACAAAACTTACATCTTATATTACATAATCCACTTTTCGCTACAAATGTACCTAAGTAAATGCATTTTTATTACATTAAGGAAATTCTTGTGACGGGTCCAGTGGACCTATCAAACGGTTTACGGGGGTGAGTGGGACGGTAAAGTATTAAGGGACAAAATTTCAAGGGGTCCATTGGGTCTGACTGTTGACCGAGCAAGTTAAAGATCAATAACCAAGCAGCGTATATTTCTAATTTTCTAATACTTAAAGGAGATTTATTAACGTCGATTTGTATTTGGTACTGCGGTAAGGTAAAGCGAAACATCTGCTTTTGTAACATTGAACCAAAGCTACCATAATAAATGTTGCGTGCAACTGCAATCTGAACAGACTTGATAAAATTAAACCTTAATTCAATGTGTTAAGGTTCACTCTAGGTAAGTTATAAAATACTAGAAATCAGAGATCAAGCTCAGTCTTAGTAGGTCAACATTTCAAAACCTTTGGTTTTATTTCAACCATACAAGCTTTTTACGAATTGAAGATGATTCGTAACTTTTGTATAAATATGAAACGTTAAAATACATAAGTATTTTTATATAAAATATATATTTATGTACACATAAAAATAAAAATGTTCAATATAATTATTATAGTTTGCATGTAAATCGTATTTCTGAATTACACGATAGAGAATAATTATGCCTAGTGTATAAAAAAAACAATTATCAATTTAAAAGTGTTTAAATAAATTAATATTCATTTCATTTAATATAATTTCAAGTATGATTATATATAAATAACTGTATTAGTATTATAACTACTATTTTCACCATCGTACAACCCGCCATAAACTAAAATTTCATCCCAACCATCTGGACGAGTGGCGGTCCTCCACCGTGCGTTTTTCAAGCCACTTTCTCCCACGCACAACCACTCTTTGGAATCAACTTCCAGCAGCAGTATTTCCGAACCGATACGACAACATAACCTTCAAGTAAAGAGCATATTCCTTTTTAAAAGGCCGGCAGCACACCTGCAATGCCGTTGGTGTTGTAGGTGACCATGGACGGCGGTAGTCACTTACCATCAGGTGAGCCGCATGCTCGTTTGCCCCCTGTGTTGTAAAAAAAAATCGTCGGTGTAAAGGAATGGACAGCAGCGTCCCTCGTAAAACAGCACTAAAGCTTAACTGCGGTTGCCATCCCGTCTGCCAAGTGTGGCAACAACTGGGCCCCCTCTTATGGGGGAGACCTTTGTTCAGCAGTGGGTAGTTAACAGCTGATACGATTAACGTCTAGCAACTTATTCATATTTTACATACTGATTAATGTACGCAACGCCGCGGGAAAGACTTAAACACATTTTCAAATTATGCGGTTAACTTGGCATAAATATGGTCAGTTGTAATATATACTTCCCCTATCGTATTTTGTATATTTACAATCATAATTTTAATATGTTTATTTTAAAATACAACCTTTATTAATAATATTTTAATGGAAATTTTATATTAATACAAACACATACATAGTAGTCGTAAATTTTACTAATGCAATGAAATTGTAACTGAACGATGTCTGTAAACAGGAGATATTTAAGAAAAAAATATATCAGAGATCTTAATAAGAGCAATAGTTTTTTGTCTATCACTCATGTATATCTGTCTGTATATGTATTCAGCTATTAGGTAAAAACTACTGCACTAAATTGATTGCGGTATTCATCTTTGTATAACTGAGCGTCTAATTTAAAAACTGATGTATGTATTTTAATGATATGCCATGTGAAAGTTGTCTATTACATTTTTTTTTCTAACGTCTGAAGTTCCCACGTATGAAGTAGTGGGCAAAAAGCTAGTAATAAATAAATATGGCAATGTGAAATTACAAATATTACGAACATAACTATATTTTTCCGAATGAATTTACCACACACGCACGCACTTACACACTCACACGCACGCATCTATGCACAGGCAAACATAGACACGCGTACGCACACACGCTCGCACACACACGCGCACACACATACACATTTTAAATTACAAGATAGACTGCTATTTTTAAATTTCAAGTTTTTAAATTATTATAATTGCTAGAGAAAAAAATTCTCTATAGTAATGTAACTAAAATATACTCGTACGGGTTACTTGAATTATTTTGGAATCTTACAATGAGAAAGAGGGCGTTGATATTCGCGACACTCTGTTATACTTCTGCGGATATCATCGTTTTTCAATAATACTGTAATCAATGTTTTTGTTCTAAAGAAATAAATATTATTATTGTTAAATATTACTAAAATGAACTTAATTACAAATATTTAATGATAATAATAGTAGTTAAAATTAAACGATCAAAATATCAAATAATTAAATTTATAATAAAAAAGTATATGTAATTTTTATATCAAAATTATTTGTTATTTAAAAAAAAACGAAATATTATAAATATTTAATATTTAAAAATGATCATTTATTATGTACATAATATAGTACAGATGATACAATTATAAAGAAAGTTGTAATTGTACATTTAGGGACATTTATTCCACAATATTCCGCTGAAATATACTCAAGGGATTTTCTTACTGAACAAAGTTACAAAATAAAAGTTTAAAATAGCAGTTTCATGGAAATCCTCATCTAGAGCCATTGTTGCTTTGCATCTTAAACGTAAGCTATTTGAGATTATTTATCTGCGTCGTCGACTGTATCTTGGTATCGCGACGACCCGAGATGTCATTTGCTGCGGCCTCGTCCTCCTTCCACAATTCCTTTCGTAGGTCCATTAATTACTTGTCATTTATAAGGAAGCTATTAGAGGGAGTTAATGAAAACGCTACGGCAACTTTTTATATTTATGGGAGATTCTGATGGGATTTTTTTTAATATAATATGTCACTGTATTAATAGAATCAATTTCATGGTTTATCAATTTAAATAGGATTGTGCATATTTATACCAGAAAAAAATTTACAAAAATCGTCTGCTTGAGTAAAAGTCTCGTACACATTTTTTTTTTATTATAACACATCATGTGATCACGCCATCCTGAGCAAACACAGAGACGACATGGATCATAAATACGATCAACTGAAAAAAGCATGTTCCACTCTCAACTATTGGCCGCACTATGCTGGGTCACTCCATTTGCGTCTCCAGCTATGTTTATCCAGCAATACTACACCTATCTATCTATAATAACTGTGTACAATGGGGGAAGAAAGGTTGAAGATAAACTCAATTATTATATTACCCTATTATGATAAATTCAGCAAGAGTTGAGAATGAAGCAATAAAATATTTTTTGATGGTTATGATATCGTATTGGTTTGGAAATACTGCTGCTGGGAATTGATTCCAAAGAGTGGTTGTGCGTGGAATAAAGCGCCTTGAAAAGCGCACGGTGGAAGACCGCCACTGTTCCAGATGGTTGGGATGGAACTTTAGTTTGTGGCAGGTTGTACGGTGGTGAAAGTCAGCAGCAGGTATCAATTCCAACAATTCCAAAGAGCACTCCTCATGATAAATTCGATAGAAGATGCACAGAGATGCAATATCTCTACGAAATTTTTGTGGGTCGAGTCGGACTGTCTGTTTGTTGCATCGTAGCTTCTAAATGAATGGACCGATAAGAATTCGGGTTTTTTATTTAAAAGCTGACATAATGGAGATGGTTATTATCTACAATTTATGAAGACATGTTCAGGTAGTTCAAGGTCATCAGCTCGTGGGTTACTTAAAATTCTTAATTTTATTTTATTACACGTCTTTTATATGAATTTAGCAATACAAAAATTGGTAAATTTGTGTCTTTTTATGCAACTTAGAATAGTAAATAAGCTAATGGCCCACCTAATGAAAAGTAGTAACCGTCCCCTGTACATATGAACAGTACCATAGACATAACAGAGTATACTGTGTCGCCCATGATACTCTTCATGCATTGCTATTCCTGAGGACTATGATGTTAAGCCGTATAGGTTCCGATATAGAATTGGCCACTCCGTCCTTTCCTGCGGGTGTCGTGAGAGGCGACTAAGGAAGCTTATGGGAAGCTTAAGTTTAAGAGGGATTTTGCTAGTAGTTACTACGCTTGGCAGAAAAGTTGACAACAGTATTTTGGATTTTGGTAATGTTTTAAGAGGAATGCTACCGCCCATCCCTCCAGCATAATTTTCGTTACTATATCAGCTCTTTTGACACCCACGAGAAGGGAAGGGGCATATTCTATACCGGGACCTACACGACTGACCTTTTGATTACATGTACATTAATGTATCTGCATGTTATGTTTTAAGTTTATATTTGTAAATTTGCTACGTACGGGAAATAAATAAAATAAAATAATGTTTCAACAGTAATAATATGTCAACAACAACTCTTAATTTTCTCTAATACTATTTTTCACCGTACAACCAAACGTTTAATGAAGCGTCAGTTAGTAAAACGAATTTCTAGCCGGACATTAATTAACCTATTTAATGTCTTCTTGTAAATTGCGGACATAAATTTCGTTAAAGAATTTTATTTCAATTAATCTTTGGCTCAAGAATTAAAATGGCTAAATTAAAGTTCTATGTTTTCACTTTTTTATGTTAACTTTTAAAATAAGTACATATTATTTTTAAAACTTATGTTCATTTTTTATTTGTTTCTATATACATACGTAACGAGAAATTAATGAACTCAGTATTTTTGTTATTTTACACAGTGGGTACATTAATTTTTCGTTACATACATATCTATAGACATTGAAATATATGTCTGTAAACAAGAGTAATTTTAAAAATATATGAGGCATCTTTTTTTTTTATTATTATTTTAAGGGCTTTTACCTTCTTCAGGTATATCAGTCCCATCGTACCTTGGAGTGATTTCTCAAACAAAACTTTATCTACTTTCCCTAGACGCGGAAAGAGAAGAATTTATGGGCATCAATATGAGGAATCTTAATAAAGGCAACAGAACCCAAAATAATTTATTACTATCTGTATGTTTATTCCTGTATCATGCAAAAACTGCATCAAAATGGATGTGATTACCACATCTGTATTCTTGAATTTTGTATTTAAAATAAATTTGTACATAATAAAAAGAGTAATTGTTAAGTTTCTTGCTGATTCCTCTCAACAGATAACAACATCCTGCACCCAGCAGTAGAATTATAAAAATTTACAATTTAAAATAGCATGTAAACAAGTCTATTTAGATAAAAAATATTTCTATTCTATTCGAAAGTCTGGTAAATATTTAATTCGATACGTCGTCTTTAAGTATGTTATACCATTTAGTCTTCCTACTTCCAAAATTTACGCGTAAGAGGTCGCGGGCGAAAGCTAGTCGTTAATAAAATGTTACTTCGTATAATAAATATAGGTTATATTCCATTGAATGAATGATTACTATGTTATCTGCAAAACATATTCCTTCCTAAAAGGCCAGCAACACACTTGCAATTTCTCTGATGTTGCAGATGCCTATGGGCGTATACCATCAGATGAGCCATATGCACTTTTGGCCCCGAGGTTTTAAAAATAAACTAATAAAATCAAGTTCCATTAAGAGATCACACCACAAAACACACACGAGTACACTGGGTTTCACAAATTCCATGAATTTTGAATTGAACTGAAAGAAAGGCTTCAATATTACTTTAGCGCCCGAGTACATCAGAGCATCTGTGAATATATTAAAGTTTACAGAGGAAATGTTTGATTTTTTTTTATTATTTGTTTGTTTGTGCTGGTGATTGTAATGATATGAAATTTTAATAATATTCCAGAAAATATTATAAATATAAATACACTGAGACAATTTAAGAGCGCACTGTACAAATGGCTTTTAGACAAGTGTTATTATTCAATTAAGGACTTGACGCATTAGAAAAATTTCGTTTTATAATATTAGTATGTATATGTGTATATATGTGTATGCGTCAAGTCCTTAATTGAATTTTTCGTCAAACAACTTTTTCCAAAAGTACTTAATTTATTTTTCGTCTTTACTAATATGCGTCTTTATAGCTCGTCGTCAGTCGTCATCCGATGAACAATGATACAGCAAAATACATACATCCCTCTCTCTCGCACACTGACCCTCTCTTTCACTTGAAGATGCGATAATGTATTCATTTGAAATTATAATTGCTTTACAATATATGCATTCTTTATTCGAAAATAATCCTACATATAAAACTGATATGACGGAGGTATGAGGTAATAAATATAAAAAAACAACCGAATTTATTACCACTTCTTTTTCGAAGGCGGTTCAAAATATTCTAAATGGTGATAATATCAAATAACTCATCAATCACAAAACACTTTTACGAAGGGTGTTATGGGCGTCACAATATGTAATGTTAATGGTGCCGCTCATTAGGGGTGGGTAATGTACAGCAATATCTATTTATTTTAGTTACAACATCTACATACATATTGATCCAATAAAGAATATGTTAAAAGTCTGTTATTCAAAAAATAATATTGGATAACAGACTTTAAACATATTGAAAAATGAGATATGCGACCGATATGGACGATATCGATATGGGTGATAACCTTTTTTCTGCCATCAATATCCAGAGGAACCCAATATATAGATACCGGATCGTATCGTATCGTATCCATATAATCCATGCTTACTATATATGTCTATAAGGGATGATTACCACTTTCCATCAGATGGGCCGTCAGTTTGTTTGGAGTCATCTACAACTTTATTGTTCAGTTACGATGAAATAATTTTACAGGTCCATAAACAGCTGCTTCGCTTTTTTATTACAACTGCTACACGGACGAAGTCACGGGCATACGTTAGTCAATACAAAAGGTCAAGTTCTGAGAAGGCAATAATATAAATTAACCAAACAAAGTGATTTATAATACGATTCAGTTAAAGGTATTGTTTCAACAGTAAATGCGTTTATACATCGCGTGACTTAGTAAAATGATCCGATGTTGTTCTTTGTATATTGCCGGCAATTAGGTACGACGTGTACATTTATTTTGTTGACTGTACATAAGTTGGTACTCCTAAGTTATTTGTAAGGAATAAAAGTATTTATTTCTATCGATATCAAAAGCGTATCCTTTACTTTTAAGTAAATACTGAAAAAGTCTTTAGCTTTTCTACCTGTGTATGTGTGTGTACGTGCATGTGTGCGTGCATACGTGAATGCGTGCGTGAAAGCGTGCGGGCATGCGTGAGACCGTGCGTGCATGTGTGAAAACATGTATGCGTGTGTGTGTGTGTGTGTGTGTGTGTGTGTGAGCGCGCGCGTGCGCGCGTGCGCGCGGTTGTGTGTGTGTGTGTGTGCATGTTTTGTTTTTACAACACAGGGGGCAAACGAGCATGCGGCTCACCTGATGGTAAGTGACTACCTCCGCCCATGGTCACCCACAATACCTACGGCATTGCAGGTGTGCTGCCGGCCTTTTGAAAAAGGATGTGTGCGTAAGTAGCTGTTTACTTGTACCATTTTCTGTTAAAATAGATCTCTTATTTATTATATTTGCTTATATAATATAAACTTCCTCGCCGTGTGGTCACGGCATGGAACAGGTCACCCCTTCCTTTCTCGTGGGTGTTGTAAGAGGCGACTAAGGGAGGACAAAGGATGGGCAGCAGCGTCCCTCTTAAAACATCTTTAAAAATCCAACTGCGGTTGCCAATCCGCCTGCCAAGCGTGGCAACTACTGGCGAAACTTTCCTTATGGGGAAAGCTTGTGTTCAGCAGTGGACAGGTAACGGCTGAAATAACAATATAATATATAAACTTAGGGGTGAAAGGGGTTGTTTGTAATGAAATCTAATAGACCCATTGCTAGCAATATACCCTCTCAGGTCGACCTCCACATGGTTCCCCCTGGAAACCATCATGGTTAATTCTTGTCAAATTCATCATGGTGGGCCGACTGACCTGCATTCATTTACATCTATCATCTTCCAATGGTGCCTTGTCGGTGTACACCGATAGCATGGGCGAGTAACATTCCATTTTCATCCATTAAAAAAAAATATATATATATAAACTTAGTAAGGTGATCCGATCCACTTTACATTCCTTGTATATTTCTGTCATTTCATCTGTGTACATTTATTTTGTTTACTATAACATTTGCCAAGTAATCATATCTGCGTTGTTTGTAAACAACAAAGGTATTTTAGTGGTTTTAGATAGAGATTCACAATGTGTCTGCATTGTTTTTGTTTGTGCATATTTATACACGCGTGCGTGTGTGCGTGTACTGTAAGTTTGGATAACTTGTTTTAATAAAAATAAACAATTTTTTGACATAAGCACCAAAGAAATTTTTTTTATAGATTTTTTTTTAATTTAAGTTGTTGGTTTACATAACTTGCGTGGCGAGACCCTTGCTTCAGGGTTTTACTGAGCCTGGATAGTATGAATTAAATTAGTTAATATTACTGGCCAGACCGGCAGGTAGAAAGCAAGTCTGTAACTGGATATATTGCTAGCAATAGGACTGGTAACCAGACTACTAACAATCCCTTCCATCCACTCCCCTTCCCCTAAATTAAATATCGGTTATCAATCAATAAGTGATTTTTAAAAAAATAATCCGATCAAAATGAAGTACAGTAATCGAATACGAATATAGCGGCCCGGGGGGAAAAGGATTGTTAGCAATGGAGTTTGACAGCCCCATTGCTAGCAATATACCTTATTAGGTCGACCTCCACTTCGTTCCCCCTGGAAACCATCGTGAACAATTTTTGTTGAATTTGTCATGATGGGCTAACTGACCTACTTCATCCTCACCTATCATCCTTCACTGGCGCCCCGTCAGTGTATACCGATAGCGCGGGTGGGGTTACTATTCCATTATCATCCATTAAAAAAAATATATATAGCGGCTCGTCCCGGCTTCGCACGGGTGGACATTTTTACAACATTTTAAAAAGTGGTTATTGTGATATAACGATAATAGTTGGACAAACAGTACCGCGATATTTTTTGTAGTAATTGATATTTTCTTCAATATTGTAGAACATACTTTTGTTCTATCACCAATAGTTTCCGCAGCGCACGCGACCAAAGATATTTTATAGCATTTTTTACACCTTGATTTACGTTACTAAAGTTTTAGTAAGGATCCCTAATCTTTTCTAGCAATAAATATAGCCTATGTTACTCAGGGTGAACGTAGCTTTCTAATGGCCAAAGAATTTTTGAAATCGGCAAAGTAGTTTTTAAGTATATTCATTACAAACATACATACAAAAATACAAATCTTTCCTCTTTATAATATGGTATTAGTGTAGATGTAGATGATATGATAGGATGATATGACCTTTTTTCCACCATAATTTCCAGAGGAACCCAATATAAAAAGAAAAAAAAAAGAAGTAATGAAAGAAAGAATAGACGAATTGTTTCACAGATTTAAGCCAGTTCTATTTTGAAAATGTAACAATCAACACCTACGTCTATATGTGAATGTGAGCACGCACCTTTATTGCTTAAGAATATTTGATGGCAACGACAGGGTTGGCGATTTGTGAATAAAATATAGAAATTTTGATTTTATTAAAAATTGTTAAATATTTAATTTAATCCGCTATGAAGCAGCGGTGCTTCATCGCCGTTATGAACTGTCCATAAGGGGAGTTTTGCCAGTAGTTGCCACGTTTGGCAAACGGGTTGGCTGCTACAGTTAGACCTTTGGTGATGTTTAAAGAGTGACGCCGCTGATCATCTCTCGACCATTTCCTTAGTCGCTTCTTACGACACCCACAGGAAAAGAGGAGGTGGCCCGTTCTGTGTCGGGACCACACAGCATAGAATTTATTTATTATTATTTTTTTTTTTTACCCGGCACAGTATTTTGGTTTGAAGGGCAGTGAAATTATAGGCTATAGAAGCATAACACTATTCCTGTAGGAATAAGAACGCATAAAGAGTATCATGGGCGTCACAGTACACTGTATAGTTTCCATGGCCGTTCATGTCTATAGGCGATGGTTAATCGCTTTCCATCAGATGTTCTCTCAGCTCATTTATCATCCTTAGATGGAGAATAAAAGCAAAATAAAAAATGTAACTACCACGAGAGTGAACCCTAATAACTTGTTAACATCATTTCAGAATGAACAATGATACAGCGCAACATAATATATAAAGGTACAGTTAAAAATATACTTTTAGTATAATTTTATTTTATCCTTTGACCTCACAATTCAAAGTAGGTGAAATAACAAAAGCTTTGTTTTCATATCTCCTGTGATTTCCACTGTTTTACAAAATTCCCTTTAAGGATAAGTCCGCATTTGTAGGAAATTTAATTTATGCTTCTCGTTCTATTTGTTGTTTATATATATAATAAAGTATTATACAATATATAAAACAACATATTATACATGCATATTATAGGAGACGGGAAATTTTTTGCCTACCTATTTAGAAGTAACTTGAATAAATATATATATATATATATATATATATATATATATATATATATATATATATATATATATATATATATATATATATATATATATAAAAGTTGGCATTTTCGTTCGATTTCAACCAACTTTAAAAAGGCGTAGGTTTTTAATTCGATTGTATTTTTTTATGTTTATCTCGTTATATCATAGTTTAGTTTTAAACCGATTTCGCCAATTCTTTTTTTTTTTAGCTCACTTTCAAGCTTGTTTGTTTGTTACCTTGTAATACATTAAAGGCTTTTTTATGCCACTTAGATTGGCAAACATTGTTGACGGCCCACCTGATGGAAAGTGGTAACCGTCGCCTATGGACATGAGCAGTATCATGGACATAACAGAGTATACTGTTTCATCCATGATACCCCCCATAGGTTGTTATTCCTGTGGACTAAGCTGTTATTCCTCTATATCCTGTAAATTCACTGCCATATCCCATCCTTCAAACCGAAATCAATAAAAAATAAATCCTTAACATATCACTGTGAGATTTGGTATACACGTACTATGTAAGTGGAGACGGATATATGCTACATACATTTAAATCCCGGTTAGTAAACATATCCCGGTCACGCGGTCGAAGTCGCGCGTAAAAGCTTATATAACTTATATACCATTCCCGCGGGATTTAAAAGCCTATCCCACACGTGTATGCTTTTATTAAGCAATTGTTCTTACATTACTGCACTGTAGTTTAAAAAATGCAAGTTAAAATACGACTTTTGGAGGTTTAAAATTTTAGTACTTAGAAATAAGAAAGGGCATCACTTCAGAATAATTCAGATGCACTTATTTGGCTGTATACCAAAGGGAGACTTTGTACAAAAGTCGATTGCTTGGGTACCTCTGCCCCATTCGTGTTTCAACCGTGAAGCAGTTGTGTTTGCATAGCTGTATTTCGGTTTGAAGGGTGGGATATGGCGTGAATTTACTGGGCACAGAGGAATAACATCTGAGTCCTTAGGAATGGCAACGTATGGGGGGTATCATGGGCGAAACAGTATACTCTGTTATGTCCATGGTACCCCTCATGTCTATAGGTGACGGTTACCACTTTCCATCAGGTGGGCCATCAGCTTGTTTGCCATTCTAAGTTGTATAACAAAAAAAAAATTAAAATTAACACGACAAGGTTGTTCTGAAAGAAAAGTATGAAGAATTGTACAGAAAACTGAAAAAATTAGGTTCAAAATACTCCACATAAAAATATGAGTGAAGCGAAGGACATTAGAGCAATAAAAAAAAAATTAATGCACCCATGCGCAGCTGGGCCAGGCAGATAGGTAGTATAAATAAAATAAAGGCTTTATTTTGAATATATTCTGTTTTGTCCATTCAGAGCTATTCATGTCTATTGGCGACGGTTGCCACTTTTAGCTGTAAACCTGATGGTTAACACACATACACACGAAGTGATACACGTTTGTCATTTCAAATTACATAAAAAAAAAAAACTATTCGAATTTTAAAAGAATGTAAATTATTAACGTCAACTATTTGAAATGATAACCACAGACACCTTTTGTCATCCCACCGCTTGTTGTCGCAGGAAATTAATATCTTAAAATCAAAGATTACGTACAGTGCGGTTTTTTTTTGATGGGTGAAAATGGTATGGTAACCCCGCCTGCGCTAACGGGATACGCTGGCGGAGCACCAGTGAAGGGTGATAGATGAGAATGAAAACAGGCCAGTTAGCCCATCATGATGAATTTATCAGGAATTAACCATGATAGTTTCCAGGGGGAACCGCGAGGAGGTCGACCTGGTCGGGTATATTGCTAGCAATGGGATTCTCAGTCTCCATCACTAACAATCCCTTTCCCCCCCGTACAGTGCGGTTTCAGTGAAGTTTCCTCGTGCCAACGCTCAGACTGTGGAATTAGCTCCCTGCCGAGGTTATCTCTATTTCTCTATAAAAGGATATTTTAAGGTTTCTTCAAGGTCAGCAACTCATACGGGACACCCCTAGTGTTTCTTACGTCCATTACACTACAGTGACCGTTTACCATCAGACGGGCTGTATGCTTGTTTACCACATTTGTGGTATAAAAAATAAAGCATCACTTGCAATGTTCGATGTTTAAATATTTGTGACAGCAACCCTACACCGGTGCCGGTATGAGATGATAAAAATTTCATGGGACGAGTTCACCCGTATACTCACTATGTGCTATATGAAACGATATATGTTCTCAGGTGTTCCGTGCCAAACCCAAGGAAAATTAAATCATAACTACATATAAATAAACATAAGTGGCCTTTAATCTAATTTATAGATAGATAATTTATTTGCATTACTTACTTACAGCACACAAATTACAACATACATATACAAAAAAAGCGAGATAACATAAATGATAAAAAAATACATAAAGCTAAATACAATTCTCGTTTGTAAGTGTGCTATAGCAATACAAAATGGCCACAACTCAGTTTATTGCTTCGCCCTCAAAAGAGCAAAGCACTGATATTCTGTTGCGGCCAAAGGGAATAGGGTAACAATAAAACAATACTACCAGACTATCCGTACAATAAAAAGATAGATATACAGTTAACAGACAGATATGACAGTCTATCTAGCAGACAAATGGAACATAGAGGTAACTTGCTAGAATGTCTAACTCTTGCCTCTCAATTAAGAATTTTCGTAAATTAATTTTGAAACCGGACTTAGTGGCCATAAAGTATTCCATTCTCATAAAATATAAATTTAAAAAGTCTTAATTCTTATTTAAACTTAATTCTTGCTTATTACTTCTTAAACTATTTCAAAAAGCGATTCTCAATTTATTTGATGTAAGAAACTTTATACGAAAATACGAATAAAATATTATTTGACAATTATTTGACAAAAAACACAAAATTACAAACACAAGATACAATGGGCCCCACACTAGTCGAGCCTGTATCGTGGGCACCCGACAACGATTAACAAATCAGAAATGTGTTGTAATAAAAAATACATAGTGGGCGGGTATTAATATAAAAAGTAATATAAAATTGAAATATTGAAAAAAGTAATAAAATCAACAATATAACAACCACTTATGTTTATTATTATAAACTTAAATAAATTATCTATCTATCTATCCAACCTATAATATATTTACTTTTACCTATACTATATTTATTTTTGATACAGTTTACAATTCGTATGTACTATTTAATATTTTTATAAATAATTTATCGACATCGAAAAATGTTAAAATCTATTTACACAGGAGTGTATAAAAATAGCTTATTTTTCTGAAATATAAATAATGTATTTAATACTATTTATTGTATTCAAACGAAATATCTCAGCGTGTTATTGATAAAATTATTGCTAATATCTTTTAGTTTTTATTTTAATAAAATATGTAAAATGTAAGTACATTGTGTGTCAGATGCAAAGCTCGCAGAAAAAGGCTCTGCAATAATAAGAGTACAGCGCCTTGACATCTTATTATGTGCATTGCAAAAATATAAAATAGAATTTAAAATTGTTTAATTTGCCGAAATATAAAAGTAAAAGCTAATTATGTAAACTGTCTAATATATATAATCTTTATTGCACTTGTATATAACATGTAATATAATGCATTTAAAGTTGTTGTGAGCAAGGGTGGACTTATCTCTGACAGAGATCTCTTCCAGTCAACCGAATACAGTTAGAAAGCATGTCGTTAGCGAGCAGCTGAAATGCTACAATTATTATTATTTAGAATACATAAACAAATATACAGTTAAATAAAATATATAATAAAATATTACATAAATACATATACTATAAATAATTATAATACCTACCTACTTATATAATAAATGTTAAAATAAATTAATATACTACCTACATTAGAAATTTAGTTTGATGATTTTAAGATTTGACAGTTTAATTAGAAAAGTAAAAAAAATTATAACTCAAGAGAATGAAAACGTAATTTCAAACTTTTCTTGAAAGAAGTAATAGAAGGACTCTCTTGTATGTGGGAAGGGAGTTTGTTCCATAACTGGGCAGCTTGATACGAGAAAGAGTTTTTAGTCCATTTTTACAATCCTTCATCATTTACCAGACGGAAACTTTGTACTAAAGTCGTTTGCTTGGGTACCTCTGTGCCATTCGTGTTTCAACCGTAAAGCAGTTGTGTTTGCATGGCTGTGTTTCGATTTGAAGGGTGGGATATGGCGTTAATTTACTGGGTACAGAGGAATAACACCTGAGTCCTCAGGAATAGCAATGCATGGGGGGTATCATGGGCGAAACAGTATACTCTGTTATGTCCACGGTACTGCTCATGTCTGTAGGCGAGGGTTACCTTTTTTCATCAAGTGGGCCATCAGCTTGTTTGGCATTCTAAGTTGCATAAACAAAATCACCATCATAACATCCGTTATCTGTCCACTGCTGGACATACGCCTCTCCCATAAAGATGGATTAGAATCCTTTTTAATATTTTAATGTAAGAACAACCAGAGTAGATATTGATTACTTCACTATTTCAAGTAATAATTATTGAATGAATTTGTATGAAATTTGAATAAAAAATCTATTTAACTGTTAACTGTCCACTGCTGAACATAAACCTTCCCATTAAGGGGCATTATGACAATAGTTGTCATGCTTGGCAAGTAGATTAGTAACCAGAGTTAGGCTTTGAGAGATCTTTTAAGAGGGACTGCCCATCCCTTTATCGTTAAGTTCCTTTAATCGTCTCTTACGACACCTACAGGAAGGCAGAGAAAGTGGAAAAGAGGATGGGTATACCGATAGGTTATGTTCTAGTTGAAACATTATGCAATGTATCATACATATATATACATATCCTGATACTGATGTACATATGTATGTATATCAGACGAAACCGCGGAATAAAGCTAGTAATAAATATAAGAAAATTCCACGAAAAATAAATAAGGTAAGTCTAAGTAGTAGCTTTCTAAAGCAATAAGAAACATAATAATCTAAAGATAATATTTCAGCATAGTTACAATTTTTTTTTACATTTTCTTTTATCCAATTTACTTCGACAAGCATCTACCACTACCGAGCTATCCGGTAGATTGAAGTCAAACAATATTTCCTTACAACGTTGCCAGTTTGGGTACTTTTTCTGTAATTATGGGTAGAAATTATTCTATTCGCGAAATTTTGGAGAAATTAATGACTCGAAGAAATTTTTGGAGAAAATTGAAATGGGCTTCGAGAAATTTGAGTAATTTATTGATAAAATATATGAAAGAAGGTAGCAAATTAACCTAAAACAATGATGATTTCATAAAAACAGCGACCTCAATAATCTTGATACTAGATACAAGTACAAACTTGCTGTTTCCAAGTATCGTTTAGCAAAAGTTAATAAATCCTTTATGGGAATGGGCAATAAATGTTATAATAAGATACCGAAGGATATTTTGGATCTACTTTTTAATAGGATTAAAACTATTATGAAAAAACCCTTAGTGAACAAAACCTATTACACACTAAGCCGATCAAACATGGGCTTTTAACGACTACGTAATTTTAGGCATAATACATTTAAATAAATACACATAATGTTAACAGAGATTTAAAAGAGTAACTGTTGAGTTTCTTGCGGGCTCTTCTCAACAGATAACAAGTTTTCGAACCTTGCAGTAGATTTAAAAAAAATCAGTGTATTAAAAGTGCAAGCACTACAAACAAGCAGTGCAAACAAAACAATCTATGCTTGTATACAAGGAAAGTAAAAGTAGAAAACATATATTTAACCTTTTTTTTTATTATGGATGACAATTGAGTGGTAACCCCGCCTGCACTAACAATATACACTGACGGGGCGCCAGTGAATGATGATAGGTGAAGATGAAAACGCAGGTCAGTTAGCGCATCGTAATGAATATACCTGGAATTCAGCACGATGGCTTCCAGAGGGCCCACGTGAAGGTCGACCTGATAGGGTATATTACTAGCAATGGGACTGGTAACCCAGCATTATTAAAAAACCCTCCCCCCCTCCCTAGAGGGACGCTACTGCCTATCCCTCGACTATTAATTTTTCAAAGCGCTTCTTACGACACTCGCAGGAAAAGTAGGAGTGTTCCATTCTATGCCGGGACCACACAGCATAACCAAATGTAATGAAGAACGATGTAAATTTATGATTGGGTAAAAGTAAAGGAAATCGTGTCAATTTGTAGTAAAAATATTTAATATTTGGGTGAAAATAAAAAATTGCACCTGGCAACCCTTTTCCTCTGTTACATCAGTAATGGGTACTGTCTTATTATATTATAAAATTGTAGACAAAAAACCAGTCTTTCGTATACTTTGTATTATTTAACTGTTGCATTGTATTCTAGGAAATTAGTCGTTAGTTTCGTCTGGAAACGTATGAAAAAAAAAACTAGTCACAACCATATACAACCCGCCACAAACTAAAGTTTCATCCCAATCATCTGGACGAGTGGCGGTCTTCCACCGTGCGTTTTTCAAGGCACTTTCTTCCACGCACTACCATTCTTTGGAATCAACTTCCAGCAGCAGTATTTCCGAACCGATACGACAACATAACCTTCAAGAAAAGAGTATATTCCTTTTTAAAAGGCCGGCAGTACACTTGCAATACCGTTGGTGTTGTGGGTGATCATGGGCGGCGGTAGTCACTTACTATCAAGTGAGCCGCATGCTAATATGCACCCTGCGTTGTAAAAAAAAAAAAATTACGTTCGGTTGATATTAAAAATATAAAAAGTTTATAAGGTGTTATTCCTCTGTACCCTGTAAATTCACGCCATATCCCACCCTTCATACCGAAACATAGCCATGCAAACACAACTGCTTTTGTAAGCAAACGACTTTTGTACAAAGTCTCCCTCTGGTGTTTTGTTATGTTATTTACTAACTTTTTCTAACTTATGAGCAAAATATGTTACATTTTTCTTATGCAATGATGGAAGAAATTGATCATGTGACTCCGGTATAGAATAGGCCACACATTCCTTCCCCATGAGTGTCCTAAGAGGCAACTAAGGGAACTTAACGATTGAGGCATCCCTCAGGGCAGCAGCGTCCCTCTTAAAACATCTCCAAATGCCTATCTACGGTTGCCAATCCGCCTGCCAAGCGTAGCAACTACTGACCAAAACCAAGGAGAGTTATATTCAACAGTGGACAGTGGAGTTAACAGCTGAAATGGTGAAGAATGCCTGATTGAAAATGGTAACTGGTAGGCCAACTGACCTGCTTCATCCTCACCTATCATCGTTCACTGGTGCCCCGCCAGTGTATACCGATAGCACAGGCAGGGTTACCATTCCATTATCATTCATTAAAAAAAAATCTGAAATCATCACCCGCTCAAAGCATCCAAAAATTCCAATAAACCGTTCTTATTTCAAAATAAAACAAACGCCAGCACGTGAAGTGTCACAGAATAGAGAAAAAAACATAATAAATTCAGAACGAAACACCCAAGATCCGGCCGCTTCAAGAGTACGATGTCGCTATTTGAAAATGCGATTTCTATGAAAAGGCTTTGCGTCGACAATGGGAAAGATATTCCTTCCGTCTTGGAGATACAAATGTTTATACTTTATATACATCAAGCGAATAAAAAACTGTGATGTGATGCATTCGGACATTTCTTTATTTGTGTACGCGAATAGGCGGTTATTATTTTTTTTTTTTATTCCACGAGTTGAGCTTTCCTCTCTTAATTTGTCGGTAAGCGCTCGACTTTATTTGTATGTACAAGCGTATTTTCTTTTTTGCATAAAGACTTTAGTACAAGAGAATAGAAATAATAAAAGAATTCTTTAAGATTAATTAATTTATTTTTTATTTTAATTAGTTAATTTAATTATATTATATATAATTATATAATATAATATAATTACATTATATAAAATATATTATTTAATTATATAATATAATTATATTATATAAATTAATTTATTTTAATTATATTAGTTAGTATTGCTTTTAGTTGTGTTTTATTTAATGTAAACCTCATAACTCTATTGACTATAAACCGACTTGAAAATCCTTTTTTTATGTACTTAAAAGAATATACTTTCAAATTGGTTTTATATAAGCTTTGTCAAAATCGGTTAAGTTTTTAATATCTTTTTTTATACAACTTAGAATGGAAAACAATCTGACGGTCCACCTGATGGAAAGTGGTAACCGTCGCCTATAGACATAAGCAGTACCATGGACATAACAGAGTATACTGTTTCGCGCATGATACCCCACATGCGTTGCCATTCTTGAGGACTCAGGTATTATTTCTCTGTACTCAGTAAATTCACGCCATATCCCACCCTTCAAACCGAAACACAGCAAACACAACTGCTTTACGGTTAAAACACGAATGGGAAAGAGGTACCCAAGCAAACGACTTTACAAAATCTCCCTCTGGTATATCTTAAGTTGTATATTGATAAATTTATGATTCCACGTTTAATAAGACAAAACAATAGTAGTTACAAATGTATACAGCACTTATCGAAATGAAAAAGTGCAGTAGTAACTTTAACTTAATTACAATTTCAATTCGAACCGGTTAACTTGCACTGAATATCAAAAAGTTCAGTCAACTGCAATAAACTCTTGCAAACATTGTAGTTATTCTGTTTACCATTGTAAAACGGTTTTTATCTTAAACTAATTTCTGTCTGTAACTTTGTACGCGGATTTTGGAAGTAGGTAAACATTTTTAGATGGTGTTTAATAATATAATATTATAGTATAATTTATTGTTTTAACTTACCATGTTTCTTGTAAATAAATAAATAAAAAAAGTATTTGTTTATTCATATTATATTTGTTTGACTAAATCTATTTAGCAATGTTCATTTATGTTATAATAAGAAGTTAAATAAATTATATGTATTTTATATTTTTATGCAGTATAGGTTTTTGTTCGAGTAAAACATACAAGAAGTTTGAAGGGTGGGATGGCAATCAAATTACAGGATACATAAGCATAACGATTTAGTCCTCAGGAATGGCATTACAATAAGGGTATCCTGGACAATACAGTATACTCTGTTATGTCCATGGTACTGTTCATGTCTATAGGCAACGGTTACCACTTTCCATCAGGTGGGGGCCGTTAGCTTATTTGCAATTTTTTTTTGTTTTGTGGGACACAATATTTAATTATATATCAATAATGGCTTGCGCAAACTAGGACCATTTCGTCCAAGGACAAAAAATTCTTTTATTCTTAAATAAATTAAAATAAATTAATCTAAATTAAATTAATGGCATTTACCGGGGTGCATTTTAGTCCGGCTTTAAAAAAAATATTTAAAATTACATGCAAAATTTTATTATGGTGTTTACAATGGCAAACAAGCTGACTGTCTATCTGATGATAAGTGGTAAACATGGACCTGTAGCCTGAACCCTGTAGACATAAACAGCATCTTGGATACCAAAGATAATGATTTCAAGCTCGTGGTAAACTAACCTACCTACTGGGGTAACTAAGCTGTTTTTATTAAAGATGATTATGGTAACCCCGCCTGCGTCATCGGTATACGCTGGCGGGGTACCAGTAATAGGTAATAGGTGAGGATGAGAGCAGGGCCTAGTAGAATATATTATTAGCAAAGGTACTGTTAGAATCCATTGTTAATAATCTTTTACCGGTGGGAAAGGGATTGTTAGCAATGGAGTTTGACAATCCCATTGCTAGCAATATGCCCTATTAGGTTGACCTCCACGTGGATACCCCTGAAAACCATTGTGAACAGTTCTTGTTGAATTCGTCACGATGGGCTAACTGACCTGCTTCATGTAATGACTATTCAAAAGTGCTTCAATGTAAGTTTATTTGAATAAATGATTTTCTATTCTATTCTATTCCTCAACTATCATCCTTCACTGGTGCCCGACCGGTGTATACTGATAGCGTGGGTGGGGTTATTATTCCATTATCACCCATTAAAAAAAAACAGTCTTTTAGTTCGGACTAAGATGCCTCTGTACCATGTAATTAAAAAAGTGTACTTTATAATAAAAAAAAGTATTTATTTATTCATATTATATTTGTTTGTTTAAATCTATTTAGCAATTTTCATTTATGTTATAATAAATAGTTTAAAAAATTACATATATTTAATATTGTATCCACATAATATCTCATTCACTATTGCGCTACTTTCTCATTTCTATCTGTTCTCCTGTAAGAGATTGCTATAACGATAAGACCACATATATATATATATATATATATATATATATATATATATATATATATATATATATATATATATATATATATATATATATATATATATATCAATATGTACTTTACGCTACTGTATTTCACTTGAATTTTCTAATTCTCATTGTATATTTTTATACTTTGGGTGCAATAAAGAGTTAAATAAATAATAAATCAACCATAACTAAACCATCTTTCAAAAAAAGCGTTAACGCACACTTTTTATTTTTATCCGAGCAGTAAGTACTTTATATTATTCTCAATTTCGTGTATAATATAGTATATGTCATATATGTGTAAGTATATTTGTTATTTATATATATTTATTCGTTTATATATGTAATTTTAGTATGTATGTATATCATTAATTACTAGTACCGCATTCGAGTATTCTGACACTTCCCTATGGTTGACTGGGAGAGAATGCTTTTAGCATTAAGTCCGCCATGTACACATATTTGTACTAATGAATAAATAAATAAATAAATAAATTTTCCTGTGATAACCAAACGAACAAATAAACATGCACTAAATGCGATTGATTTTATAATTTGAATTTTTAATTTACCCTGTGATAAGATAATAATCAATTAGTCCAAATGGTTATATCATCCACCCCATAAGTAATCAACTGCCTTCCTCCCCCCTCCCATCCTTTGACTTCTCCTATCCCTGTGATCTCTTGCATCGTTGGCTTCCCAACGAGCTGTAATACGGATTATTAAGGCCTCCATCTGTTTCTCGAACTCCGCCTTTCGATGTAATGGCGACACTGTATAACGAATTAAGGAGCTGTATAAGAAATGTTATATAGAATTATCAAAAATCGTTTTTATTTTTTCATCAGCATTCGTAATGTTTTAAACGTCTTCAAATTTTTTGATATTTTTCATTATTATTTCAGCCGATAACTGTCCACTGTTGAACATAGGTCTTCTCCGTAAGGAGTTTTTTACTAGTTGCCACACTTGGCAGGCGGGTTGGCAACCGCAGTCAGGTTTTGGTGATGTTTTAAGAAGCGTCTTGCTGTCTATCTCTTGATCATTAAGTTCCATTAGCTGCCTTTTACAACACCCGTGTGAAAGAAAGGTGTGGGCTATCCTGTATCGGGACCACGCAGCGCCGGTAAACGTATCTCAATGTGGTCAAATTAATCAATATATCCTCTCGATTATAATTCTCATTGGGGTAGTCAGACATAATTGTTAATTGCTGCTGTTGGGGTGAACATGACACCCGGGCTGTTAATTTTTTTTATACAACTTAGAATGTCAAACAAGACGGCCCACCTGATGGAAAGTGGTAACTGTCGCCTATAGACATGGGCTGTGCCATGGGCATAACAGAGTATACTGTTTCGCCCATGATACCCCCCATGCGTTGCCATTCCTGAGGACTCGGGTGTTATTCCTCTGTACCCAGTAATTAACTGGGACAGAGGTACCCAAGCAATCGACTTTTGTACAAAGTCTCCCTCTCGTATCATATTACAGCTTTTGAGCATATTAGAATTCAACATGGCAGAGCACGAGTTTACCGTCGTCACACGAATTAAATTGGATTGTGACTAGTTGTTTTCCATAATCAGATTTTTTGTCAAACCCTTTAAAGTTATGGAATTTCCATTTCTTTCTTTTTCGTCTTCACTTTCCTAACCTACCCGTATGAGGGGGGAAGAGATTGTTAGTAATGGGGAGGTTAGTCACCATTGCTAGCAATATGCCCTATCAGGTCAACCTCCATGTGGTTCCCCCTGGAAACCATCGTGACTAATTCATCGTTGAATTTGTCATGATGAACTAACTGACCTGCCTTTCATTCTCACCAATCATCCCTCACTGGTACCTACCCCGCTAGTGTATACCGATAGCGCAGGCGGAGTTACCTTTCCATTATCATCCGTTAAAAAAAAACCTTCCACGTAGTTCCCCTATAACGCGGTAACCGACGCCTATAGACATGAGCAGTGCGATAGACATAACAGAGTACACTGTTTCGCCCATGATACCCCCCATGCGTTACCATTCTTGAGCAGTCAGGTGTTATTTCTCTGTACCCTGTAAATTTACTGCCATATCCCATCCTTTAAACCAAAACACAGTCATGCAAACATGAATGCGATAGAGGTGCCCAAGCGAACAACTTATGTACAAATCTGGTATATTATAAATAGTATATTACAGGCTCATATAGGATTTTTATTCCATAATGTTTTAATCATGTCAACAAAATGAATATCCAAATAATTCGTTTATTTTAAAAATTTGCCATAAATAACGTTAATTATAGTTATATTTGTGTAGCAAAATTAAATGCGCCAATATTCCCCGGGTGTCCTCTCATTAAATCCTCCAATTAGTATTCGAAAAGTATCTTTAGCACCCTTGCCTCGTTTATTTATTTTCTCAAATATTGTCAACAGCAGCCTCCTGATAACTACAGCGGAATGTTTAATATAATTCTCTTAAAATACTTGAAATCTCAAGACCCTTTTAGATCTAATAATCCAACAGTGCTATCACGCAGTCGATATGAATTAAAAGGTTAAAAAAATAAATTTACATTATTATTTACATATGTAGGTTTCTACAGTTATTTTTATTGTATTAAATATATTAAATTTTTTACTTGGTATTATTTAGTTTATCTTTAGCTGTACGGTTATTACCCTTGTACATTCTACAGTTTTCTTTCAGCTTCTCAAAGGTTGACTGTAAGAGATTTTTTTTTTATACAACTTAGAATGGCAAACAAGCTGACGGCCCACCTGATGGAAAGTGGTAACTGTCGCCTATAGACATGAGCAGTACCATAGACATAACAGAGTATACTGTTTCGCACATGATACCCCCCATGCGTTGCCATTCCTGAGGACTCAGTTGTTGTTCCTCTGTACCCTGTAAATTTACTGCTATATCCCACCCTTCAAACTGAAAGACAGCCATGCAAACATAACTGTTTTACGGTTGAAACACAAATGGGACAGAGGTCAAGCAAACGACTTTTGTACAAAGTCTCCCTCTAGTAAGAGATCCCTTTATGGGATAAGTCCGCCATTGTATATTAAATCTTTTAATGTATCCAATATAAATTATGTACAATAAAGATTTTACAATACAATACAATAATGCTTCTTGGATATATCATACCTTCATCATTATATCAGCCGTTATCTGTCCACTGCTGGACATAAGCTTCCCCCATAGACTGCCATAACGGTTCTGAGCCACCTGCATCTCACTAGAATCTCTCTAGAATAAAATTGAAGTCGTCACTCCATCTAGTGAGGGTTCGTTCTACACTACGTTTGTCCGTACAGGGTTACTAGTAAAAAAAACTTCCTCTCCTTTCTAGGAGCTAGTTGTTCAGTTAAAAGTGATACTGCATTGAAAATAATAATAGATAGGTATAATTTAATTATATCTAAATTTATATACAATTTCAACCGACTTCAAACAGAAGGTACTCAATTCGATCGTACCATATATTCCGTTGAAGTTTTATCAAAATCGCTTTAGCAGTTAATTTTGACATCAAAATAACTCATTTTGCAACTATTGGGGTCGGTTTGAAGTCACCAAGGCCTAACTCTAGTTGTCAATCTGCCTGCAAAGCGTGATAACTACTAGGAAAACGCTCCAAGGGGGAGGATTATGTTCAGCAGTGAACAGTTAAAGGTGATGATGATATAACTACGGCTATAGGATGATAGGCTACGGTAACCACTTTCCATCAGACGGGCCGTATGCTTGTTTGCCACCTCAGTGGTATAAAAAAAAATAATGAAAATATAATGAACTTACTATGTTTGTCGTTTCCGACAATATAAAAAATATCGACTTCATTCTTGACAAAACTATTCAATTTTACTTTAAACCAGTCTGGATTATATGTTTGTGGTAGGAATAATATAAACAGAAGGAGAGTTCCACTCCTTGGCTGTACCCATGATGAGGGAACACGCAAAGCGCTTCGTGCATATAAATGTTATGTAAATTCTCCAATTCGACAGCTCAAAGCTTTGGAAACAACTCGCAAATTTCTAATAAAGAAACGTAAATGTAAAATTTATTTAAGCGTACCGTCAACTTGTCCCGAAGTGTCAAAGGCCATTCCACGGCCTGCCATTCTAAACAAGAAAACAGGAACGTCCATAATCCGCTTAGTTATAAATAAATCATTCATTAATGAATGATTTATGATGATCAAAAGTGGCTACAGTCGCCGGGAAAATGTGGAGCGACGGGTGTTACTTTGTTTAAATTGAAAATGTCATTTTTTTTAAAATAACACCAAAGGAATGATTTGTGAAAATTTAATTTTCTTCAATGAGATGATTTGATAAGTTTGCTTATCATTTTAAATTTTATAAAAAAATATTAGATAGATTTTATTTATATAACTTAGAATGGCAAACAAGCTGACGGCCCACCTGATGGAAAGTGGTAACTGTTGCCTATAGACATGAGCAGTACCATGGACATTACAGAGTATACAGTTTCGCCCATGATAGGTATTCCTCTGTACCCAGTAAATTCACGCCATATTCCACCCTTCAAACCGAAACACAGCCATGCAAACACAACTGCTTCACGGTTAAAACACGAATGGGACAGAGGTACCGAAGCAATCGACTTTTGTACAAAGTCTCCCTCTGGTAGATACAATAGATAAACACTTTATTTAAGCCATTTATGACACACGTAAATTAACAAATGAGTTTATATAATCAAATTATTTACACTTTTTTTTAAATATAAAACAAAAGATATAATACGAAAATATGTTTTCGCCGTGCGTGTCGCAGCGACCCAAATAGGCTACAGCTCAGTGATAGTTTTGCTTAAAAGCAAAGCACTGATTTTTAGCTGCAGCCTGAAGTTAGGCTACACGGACGCGTGCAACAAACCCAGAGTGTAACCCTGTGCGACAAATTTAACAGCCAAAGATAAAATTGTATTATATAGATACATACTTACATAAATGACGCATAAATAACATATTTCATTAATTAATTGTACATTATATTATTATTTTAGAATGACATAATGAAACATTATTAATGGTCCAGTACAGCCTGATTTCAAAGACGATTCGACCCGCAGATGTTTAGATTATAGAATTGGGTCCAAGAATACCGAGTTTTCGGAGACCTTTAAGAGACAACAGTACTGAGGTTGGTCAAAAATATGTGTAAAGCTGTTTCTAAATCGACGACTCAGACGCAATGTTTCTATATATTTTTTTATTAATATAATAACTAGGCGATGCCAATATCTCCCATGTACAATGGGAGATATTTAAGAAAAAAAATATCTTTATAAGATTAGTAGAAGCTAAAACAACAATTTTAGAAATTTTGTCTGTCTGCCTGACCGTATCTTTGTTTTAGCCTCACGCAAAATCGACTGCACCAAATTAGATGAGGTTTTAACAGTTGTTTTTTTTTTATATATTTTATATGTTTTTTTTGTAGTAGTTTTTGAAGGTTAAACTTAAAATATATTTGATCTCGACACACCATCTACAAATTGTTTATTTCATTGTATTTTCTAGTTCTGAAATCCACGCATATGAAGTAGAGAGCAAAAAGCTAGTATAAAATAAAAATCTTATTTTGAGATAACAACAGTCCGTGTACGAGTACATTAATAACAAAACCCTTTAACTATGTTAGTAAATTCGTAAAGTTGTAATGAAGTCTTTTAGCCATCCATAGGTTTACAGGGGGGAAAGGGATTGTTAGTAATGGGGTCAAACTAACTCATTGCTAGCAATACATCCTATCCGGTCAACCATCACGCGGTTTCCCCTGGAAACCATCGTGGTTAATTCTAGTGGAATTCGTCACAATGAGCTAACTGACCTGCCTTTTTATTCTTATCTATCATCCCTCATTGGTGCCCCGCCAGTGTACCCCGATAGCGCGAGCGGGGTTACCTTTCCATTATTATCCATTAAAAAAAACCATAAGTTTACTGTCTTATACGCAGAACAGATCAATGCATTTATTAATTTGCATGGACGGATTTGATTTCTGGAGGTATACTGGTGTCTCCAGAAGACCGTCTTGTCCATCCTATCTGCTATCATTTCCATGATCTTGTTTTTGTTTATATTACTAAAATCATCTATAGCTCATGCTAATTAATCAAGTTTCATAGAATATGTTCTACCCCAGATAATATAATATTATACTAGGTTCTACTAAGACATACATTTGTATAGGTTTAGTACCTTCGTCCCACTCGTCTTTCTGCTACTAAGTAACTGTGCAAGGTAATGTTCTAGTTGAAAGGGTGAGATATGGCAGAGAAATTACAAGGTACGAAGGCATAACATCTTAGTCCTCACACCAACACATGGGGAATGTTATGGCATCATTATGTGTTATGTGAGGTTCGTATGTTTGGATGACAATTACTATTTTCCATCAGGTGAGTCGTTTCTAATGGTAATTGTATGAATACGCCAGCTTAATCTCATTATACATCCAAATTTTATATTTAAAAGAGCAACGTAATTTACAAATAATTTGTGACGGCCATCGCTATTTCGCCGTCATCTTTGACCTTAACCTGACAACACAATACTTGCTTCCAGTAGTTCTAAAATTGAACATAAACATTTTTACGACATCGTTTCTTTTAAAAGGTAATCAAATATTGATGAAATTATTACAGAAATACTCTCTAAATGAAGTTAATTTAAATCTAAACATCAATTTTTTTTTTTTTTTTTATACAACTTAGAATGGCAAACAAGCTGACGGCCCACCTGATGGAAAGTGGTAACCGTCGCCTATAGACATGAGCAGTACCATGGACATAACAGATTATACTGTTTCGCCCATGATACCCCCCATGCGCTGCCATTCCTGAGGACTCAGGTGTTATTCCTCTGTACCCAGTAAATTCACGCCATATCCCACTCTTCAAACCGAAACACAGCCATGCAAACACAACTGCTTCACGGTTGAAACACGAATGGGACAGAGGTACCCAAGCAATCGACTTTTGTACAAAGTCTCCCTCTGGTAAACAAATCTGTTTACGCAGTATTATATAATATACTTTTTCTCAAACATACTTGGAAATGTGAGCATTATTTTGATAATCTTCTTCGAGATAAATCAAAATTGCCGTACTGGCCAGATACATGCGGGGAGCGGCCGGCAAAAGTTGTATGAAAATCCATATCTGTCGTGTTTTGCGGCCATATAAATTACTATGTAAACTCATATCTGTCCTGTAATTTAAAAATGGAATGACCTTTTACTTCGAAACATGGCTACCAAGGAGGTAACTAATAAAAGGTTTTATTTAAATTTTGAACTAGCTTGCAAATAGAAAGCTGTTTATTAAAAAAAAAAAAAAAACAAAGTAACATTGTGGCGCGTGAAAAATTATTATTATTCGTTATAGAACTTAAAAAGTAAAATTGTGTTTTTGATTTCTGCGCATTGTTTGAGAAAATTACTATACAAGCCTTGGCCACAACTAGACATTGATGGACTCACGTATGTGTGCCTCAGCTACGCCTCGGCCCACATTTGAACGTTCGTCCATCAGTGGCTCAGTTGCTGGCCGCTGCAGTAATGTACTATTTATAAGTCTAAATCACATTTTTATATTCATTTCAGTTAATCATAATTTATTTCCAATGAGCAAGATCTTAGTTCTTTATAGTCTATGATCTAGTAAAAAAATGTAACTAGTATTGTCTATGATTCAATATCTCTTCTCGCTCGACGCTTAACTAAGCAAGTCTGTCTCTGCGATTGTATTTCAGTTATTCAGTAAAGTACTGATCAGTTTAAACAACAAGAAATAAATCGGAAGGTGAATTCAGTAATTTTCGATTGCATTTACCAAGCCATCAAAAACATTTGTGCCCACGATTAAATATTATTTGCTTGGACACGATCATTTAATGGATTGTTTAATACTGAACATTAGCAGTTTTTCTTATAATCAGAGGGCCTACCATGAAGTAATTTCCGAAATTTCGGGGACGAACAAAACAGAAATTTGATGTTAAAATTACATAATACATGCTGTTTAAATTTATTAAAAATATTAAAAGATCGTTCCTCTGGACTATTAGAATAGGATTTATGATGAACGAAATGTTAAGCTCCATTTACTGAGTCGATTTTGATACGAACAAAAACACGAAATTGAGCCCAAAATTTCGGAATTTCATTTCATGGTAGACCACCAGGTCATTTATTTGTTATTGCGAGACCTTTATTAACTATTCTATAGTTCTTGCCCGTACATGTAACAGATGTACAGGAGAATGAAGTGGTAACTCCCTCTGTAGTAACAGTATAGTAGGAAAGCAGATCAGATGGCCAATCGAGACGAATTCATCAAGAATTAACTACGACTGTTTCTCAGATGGAACCTTCTAGACCGACTTCTGGAGTTGGCTTGAGAGGGTGTATACTAGCAATGGGTCGCTAGTCCTCATTAATAAAGGTCTTTCCCTTCTTCTTTCATGAGTTTCATGGATTAATAGAAAGTTCTAAAATACACAGAATACAGCATTTCGTTAATCCGTTATTGTTTATTAAGCCCACGAACAAAAGCCCAGAAGAATTTAACTGAAACGATAAAAAAATTGTTTTAAATTGTACTGCTGCTTATATTGTTTTCATCATTTCGAGAATGAATGTTCAAAAACACAATGGCCCGTTGGTAATTTTTCCTTATTAATGCGTCTTTTCACTCATTTTCTAAGACGACCAGCGTCGGCTTTGTCTCTCGCAGCATAAGGGAAATTGCTCGAATTTTTCCTTAGAAACACGGCGGGAATTTTTTTCTGTGAACACTTTTTCTACGTCATTATCGCGGTATTTTCGTGAATCCTAGTGGTTGAGTGTTAACGTGTAATTGTGAGACCTTTTAGGTGGTGATTATGGAGCCTGTATAGGCGCGTTCTTATCACTCCGTGTTGAATTATACTATTAAGGAAGAAACAAGAGCTATAAGATGTTCAGATAAATTAGACGATTTGTGTTTCTCGTTCGTTGTCGTTTGCTACTTTGTTACATCCAATTGTTACTACTTGACTTAATAGCTTACATTACAGTTAATGCATTAACAGAGAACTATTCTATAAAGGTGGTTTTGTTATGGTGTACCATTACAATAGATGTTATTGTTAACTTTGATTGAACTGCATCTCTTTCATGTTGGATCAACAATTCTCAATTCGACAAGAAATAAACACGATGGTTTCCAGGGAGAACCGTGTGGAGGTTTACCTTATAGAGTTGATTACTAGCAGTAGAGAGAAACGAGTAAACTTTTTCATACAATTTTGCATGATAAATAATTATGAATGATTCCTCTGTAACTTCTTTATTTATTTTGTCTTATAATTTCTGCATCTTTTTAATGCGTAAACAATCATTTTATTTATTAAATAATACGTCAAGATATATTTTATGCATAAGTATGTAGAATACTGATAAAAATGCGAGTTAGTTAATTTGACTATTAGCTGACAAAAATTTGAGCCGTTTTGAGGCTCAATGCTTTATGTTAATCTAAGACCACGTTATACAGAGTAATTTAGTCTAATCTCAATTAAAATGCAGACACAAATTCCTAGGGTATCTGAATACACAACCATTTTCCGGCCAGGCTGGCAACCTGTTTCGCTATCTTCGCTGACTGCGGCGGTGTTTCTTTGAATTATGGCGTCCGACGTCCGGTCCGGCGGCCGCTCGGTCCGGTTTTTGTGAATGTTTGTTATCGCTGGTCTATTGGCCTCACTGGAAATTTATCGCGGTACGGTGCATTTTTAAAGAATGACCATAAATTATATTAAATTGAAGATATACTATACGCTGTGGTAACAGAACTTATTGTTTGATAAGCGAAAATGGAAGAGGGATCCCGCGTACGCTATTGGCGGTATATCTACTCTTGCAAGACACTGGTTTGAGATGATGAGTGAGGATGGAGAACAGGCCCTCTAGACAAGTGGCAAGCGAATTTGTCGATGGAATCGTTTTGCTAGTGAGTCCGTGAGTTGGAATGAGACATCTGGCGTTGTCCGGCGGCGGCTATCTCATTCTATCTTACAGACTCACTAGCGAAGTCCATTCCATCGACGAATTCGTTTGCCATTTGTCTAGAGGGTCAGGCCAGTTAGTCCATCATCGTGACAAATCCTTCTACATTAACCACCACGGTTTTCAGAGGACCCCGTGTGGAGGCCGACATTAAGGGATATTTTGCTAGCAAATGGACTGCTAGTCTCCCTTACTAAAAATCCATTCTCTCCCCTATCATCATCATCTTCCTACCCTTATCCCAATCATTTGGGGTCGGCGTAATATGATTTTATCCATATTACAAAAAGATTTTCTCCCCCCTATATTTACATAAAAAGAATAGAATTGTTAACACTGTTTTTTCATCTATATTAATATTTATAAATAATAATGTTAATTAAAATAATAAAGTTTTACGTTATTAACTTTCTTAATTACACAGTATTATCAATTAGTTCATTACCCTAACATGTACAACAATTAGTCCATTACCCTAAGATTGTCTTGTAAAGATCGCTCTCAGCAATAAGACCGCCTTGCTGTACTTATACAATTGTATCGTTATATTTATTAATTGTCTTACTTATTACCTATATTTTTTTAGTGTGTAATAATGGAATGGTAATACCACCCGTACTATCTGTATACACCGGGGGGGCACCACTGGATGAAGCAGGTCAGTTAGCCAATCGCGACGAATTCAACAAGAATTATTCACGATGGTTTCCAGAGGGAACAACGTGGATGTCGACCTAATAGGGCATATTGCTAGCGATTAGGCTATCAAACTCCATTGCTAACAATCCCTCTCCCCCCTTATTTCCTATATTGTATAATGCAAATTAAGTAGGTATACACATTCATTCATACTCATTCATAAGAATTCAAAAAAATAAGAATTAAATACTGGAACGCACTCCCGCTTGACATAAGATCTGCTCTAAGCAAACTAGCTTTTAAACATAAATTGCGCTTCTATTTCTTAAAAAAAGGTTTACGAATTTTATTCCTCTGTGTTATTTTATTTTTATTACTTTTTCCCATGTTTCTTCAAACTTAATCTTGCCGGTTACTCTGTTTGAGTCGTGGATTGTTTTATTTGCTCTTCTAATACAGTTAATTGTCTGTTATAGTAATATTTATGTATGTATATATTTATTTATTTAATATAATAATAATAAAAATAATAATAATAATAATAAAAATAATAATAAAAATAATAATAAAAAAATAATAATGGTGGATGTCACCATACCGCATGACGAGAACCTCGTGAAAGCCGAAACCGAGAAGAAGAGAAAATATCTCGACCTGGCTCACGAGGTGACCGAAATGTGGGGGGTGACATCTACCGAAATCATCCCAATCGTTATGTCGGTGAACGGTCTTATCCCAACCAGTCTGGAACAACATCTCAGACGGTTGGGATTCCGAGGCGGCTCACTCCCGGGAAAGATGCAGAAAGCGGTGCTCTTAGATTCTGCCCGCATTGTACGCCGGTTTCTCTCCCTGGGGCCCTGAACCCCGGCCGACTGTGCTTCTGCCGGGGGTTAGTTGCCATCTCCTCTCCTTAAGAGGGGAGATGAGAATTTTGGTAAAATTTAAAAATAATAATAAAAATAAATAATGGTACACGTCGCATGAGGTGGACAAGAGCCATGAATGAGGACCTCATGCGTGCGTTCTTCAGGGCTACAGGGACAGAAACAGGCAGAACAGGATACCGGGCAGTAATGCACCGCGAGTTTCTGCGTCTTTTACCGGATCTAACCGTCTCGGAACAGAACCTAGCCGACAGAGTTCGGTACATACAGCGCTCTGGTATGTTTAGCGCGACCGAACTCGAACGATTGCGAAGTGAAGTTGTTCCAGAAGCAAACTCCGCGACCGTAGAGCAACCAATCTCAGACGTGCTACCTAGCGTAGAGGTGGTTGCCGAAACGCTTTCAGAAGCGGATGCGGACGGAACAACTTCCCAGGATATAGAGCATATGAGGAGCATACTAGAGGAGGCGATTCTAGAGATCCGAAGAACTCCCCTCGAAGAGAGACCGAAGCTTCCCCGGATATATCCAAATGTGGCGACGCGGGATGCCATTGAGGCCACAAATGGACTGCTGCCTCAGTACCTTGAGGGCAGCGGTGACCTGGGAGAGACGAGTTCAATCCTGTTTGGCGCTGCGTTGGCAGTATGCCGATATACCGGCGCAAAAATGCCCCGGGCTGGACGTAATATCCAAAGGGATAATATGAAACCAGCCTGGAAAAGAAGGATTGAACGACGGATCGCCCAGGCTAGAGTCCTCATTGGTAGACTGCTCTGCTTCAGGGAGGGCAACACACGCCCGAGAATTATGCGCTCCGTAAAAGAGGCCTTTGCTGGGACAGGGGTACGTCTGTTCCAGCCGGACTTCGGGCACAAACTTACGGAGCGCATAGATGAACTGAAGCAGAAGATCGCTGCATGGGGGAAGCGACTCCGACGGTACTCTGAGAGGGTTGAGAGGTATCAACAGAATCGCCTCTTTATGAGTGATCAACGGAAGTTTTATAGGAACTTGGAGCGCCCAAAACTACAGCCCACAGGACAAAGACCCGAAACAGCCAATTTCGTCGCCTTCTGGAGACAGCTGTGGTCTGAACCTGTGGAACATGAGGAGGGCGCATGGATGCACGATGTTGAGGAAGCATGTGCTCGAATAACGCCGATGAACGCCATTGCCATTACGGAGGAAGACGTGGTTGCCGCGATCCGTCGGGCTCCGAACTGGAAAAGTCCGGGGATCGACGGATTGCAGCACTACTGGTTAAAGGCGTTCTCGGCCAGCCATGCGACCTTAGCCGTGCAATTCCAGAGTGCCCTCGAAAACAGGACGCTCCCGAACTTCCTTACAACCGGGATCACTCATTTAGCTCCTAAGACGGACGATACCGCGGATCCATCTAAATATCGCCCCATCACTTGTCTTACGACAATATATAAGACGTTAACATCCGTTCTGAGCGCTAAGATCTCTCGTCATGTGTACGAGAATAAGATCCTATCTAGCGCTCAGAACGGATGCAGGGGCGGTAGCCGCGGATCGAAGGAGCTGCTCCTCATTGATGCTGTCGCTGACCACGTGGTCAAGCGGAACCGTCGGAATTTCTCCGCCGCCTGGATAGATTATAAAAAGGCGTTCGATTCCGTGCCCCATTCATGGCTCCGGAGGATACTCGAGCTGTACAAGATCGACGGTACAGTTCGAGTGTTCTTGGAGGCATGCATGGGGCAGTGGACGACGATACTGACTATCCAGGGCGAGCGATTGACGGATACCGCTGACCGGATAGAGATAAAGAGGGGAATATTCCAGGGCGATTGTTTGAGTCCACTTTGGTTTTGCCTGTCCCTGAATCCACTCAGTACTTTACTGGAGAATTCGGGGACTGGATTTCAGTATCGGAGAGGAGGTACACGAGTGTCTCACCTTCTGTACATGGATGACTTGAAACTGCTAGCTCCGAGCGTCGAACGCCTGACGGAGCTGCTAAATATCGTAAACGATTATAGCAGCTCTATTAGGATGGCGCTCGGAATAGACAAGTGCGCGGTCCTCCATGTGCAGAGGGGACGGGTCACTCAAACTGAAGAGATCGCCACAGATCCCTCTAATATTAAAACCCTCTCCGAGGCTGAAACATACCGGTATCTGGGCATGTCACAAAACATCGGTGTGAAGGAGACGGATATGAAACAGTCAGTCCGCGAGGAATTTTTTGCGCGCCTTACAAGAGTACTGAAAAGTTCTTTGTCGGGCGCCAATAAAATCCGAGCTTATAACGGCTGGGTCATACCCGTACTCCTTTACACTTTTGGCGTGCTCAGATGGTCTCAAACCGATCTCGAAGCCCTGGATCGGAAAGTCCGCACAACTATGACCCTCCATAGAATGCATCACCCGAAATCGTCAGTCATGAGGCTGTATATCCCGCGGAAGGCTGGTGGTCGAGGCTTGTTAAGTGTTAAGACCATGCACAACCGCGAGGTTGACAGCCTCAGGACATATTTTCTGGAGAAAATAGACGAGGGTTTGCATAGAGAGGTCATAGAATGTGACAAAGGATTCACCCCTCTTTCTCTGGCTAAAGAGGACTGGCGAAAACCCGAAGTTTTGGGTACCTCTCAGCGGGAGGCCGTATGGAAAGAGAAGGAGTTGCACGGAAGGTTCTTCAAAGCCCTTCACGGGCCGTACGTAAACACGAAGACCTCCGTGCACTGGCTACAGTTCGGTGATCTCTTCGGAGAGACCGAGGGTTTTGTCTGTGCAATACAGGATCAGGTGGTTAAGACGAACAATTACCGAAAGCACATTCTGAAGGATGGCACTGAGGACATCTGTCGGGCATGTCGCCATCCCGGAGAGTCACTCAGACATGTGCTTTCGGGTTGTTCAGCTCTTGCCAACACTGAGTACTTGCACAGACACAACCAGGTAGCCAAAATACTCCATCAAGAGCTAGCTCTGAAGTACGGCCTCGCGAATGAGAGGTTGCCGTACTATAAGTACGAGCCCCAGCCGGTCCTCGAAAGCGACAGCGTAAGGCTCTACTGGGACCGATCCATCATCACGGACAGGACCGTTCTTGCGAACAAACCTGATATCGTGGTGATGGATCGGGCACTCTCGAGGGTGTTTTTGGTGGATGTCACCATACCGCATGACGAGAACCTCGTGAAAGCCGAAACCGAGAAGAAGAGAAAATATCTCGACCTGGCTCACGAGGTGACCGAAATGTGTGGGGTGACATCTACCGAAATCATCCCAATCGTTATGTCGGTGAACGGTCTTATCCCAACCAGTCTGGAACAACATCTCAGACGGCTGGGATTCCGAGGCGGCTCACTCCCGGGAAAGATGCAGAAAGCGGTGCTCTTAGATTCTGCCCGCATTGTACGCCGGTTTCTCTCCCTGGGGCCCTGAACCCCGGCCGACTGTGCTTCTGCCGGGGGTTAGTTGCCATCTCCTCTCCTTAAGAGGGGAGATGAGAATTTAAGTGAAATTTAAAAAATAATAATAAAGATTTATTGCACATAAAAATATACAGTCATGGGCTTACAGAAATTTCAACGTTAATTATATGTGTGTAAAGAGTAGCATTACGGCCAGCACATTAGTGTCTAAACTAGGCCTAGCCTGTATCTTAGACACTAAAATATATTATGTGTATATTATATATTTATTTTTATTATATATTTATAATATATGAATATATTAAGTATTGCTTTATATTTCCTCTATTCAATAATGTACCGCCTACATATTTCTCGGTTTGCCCAATGGTTGACTGGTAGAGAACACCGTCCGGTGTTAAGTCCGCCAAATGTACATATAATTTTACTGTGCATTAAAGTTTAAATAAATAAATAGGTTAATAAAGTAGTGCAACAGAGAAAGAACTTGACGTAAAACTGCATTCCAATCCGCTTGGCCAGCTGGGTAATATATATGTACATAGTAGACAAAAAGTATATAAAATATACATTAGCTATGTTTAAATTTTTTTATCGTTTTTTTTGGGTTTTATTTTCCTAGACGATACCTACGTTTTACGAGTTTTAACAATATAAATTACGTTTTATTCTCTTTTTTAGGTACATTAATTTTGTTTCCTGATCTTTTAACGGATGTAACCTACCGGGTTACTTTTGTTTTTTAATACCAGTACAGACAGACCCTAGGAGTAGGGTCTGTTTGTAACTCACCTTGTTTTTTTTTTATACAACTTAGAATGGCAAACAAGCTGACGGCCCACCTGATGGAAAGTGGTAACGGTCGCCTATAGACATGAGCAGTACCATGGACATTACAGAGTATACAGTTTCGCCCATGATACCCCCCATGCGTTGCCATTCCTGAGGACTCAGGTGTTATTCCTCCGTACCCAGTAAATTCACGCCATATCCCACCCTTCATACCGAAACACAACCATGCAAACACAACTGCTTCACGGTTGAAACACGAATGGGACAGAGGTACCCAAGCAATCGACTTTTGTACAAAGTCTCCCTCTGGAAAGGATATGGGTATATTACAATTATTTTTATATACGTACATTTAAATTATGTATTTCAGTCATTATCCGTCCACTGCTGAACATAAGCTTCCCTCTTGGGGGGTTTATCCAGTAGTTGCCACGCTTGGCAGACGGATTGGCAACCGCAGACAGGCTTTAGAGATGTTTTAAGAGAGACGTTGCTGCCTATCCTTCGCCCTCCCCTTGTCCACTCTTACGACATTCATAGGATAGGAAGGGGTAGCCTATTCTATACCAGGACCACACAGCCAAAGGGAATGCACAGTGACAATCATCTTAAGTTACGATTCCAAAATAAGTGAAGGAATAATATTTTTTTTATTTTATACCACTGAGGTGGCAAACAAGCATACGGCCCACCTGATAGTAAGTGGTTACCGTAGCCTATGAACACCTGCAGTACCAAAGGTATTACGCGTGCATTGCCGACCCTGAAGAAACCTCTTTACCCCCCTTTTGAAGAACTCCATGCTTTAGTCTCTTGGGAAAACCTCGACAGGGAGTTCATTCCACAACCTGAGTGTTGTGGGAGGAAACATCTCTGAAACCGCGCAGTACGCGACCATTGAGGCTGTAGGACATGAGGATGAACTCCCTGTCGATGGCGAGCCGTACGATGGTAGAAAGTGGCTGTGGGCATTATATTGAACAATTCCTCTGAGCACAATCCATTGTACAGGCGGTAGAACACGCAGGGTGAGGCAAAATCTCTCCTAAGACTTAAGGGTTCGATACCGCTTGTAAGCCTGGGATCATCGACATATTACATTTATGTTAAAACTAAATATTCACTTGAGAGCACAAACACTAGGTTATTATGCTGTTAGACTACCTTTGGCTGTACACGGTCATCATTCAAATTTATGGCATAATCTTTTGAAACGTTCCTTCTCTTTTGATTGATCTGATAATACAAAAATATTGGGGGAGAAGGGATTGTTAGTAATGAGAACTAGTAGCCCCATTGCTAGCAGTGGGTCCAGTCAAGTCGACCTCCTCGCGGTTCCCCCTGGAAACCATCGTGTTTGATTCTAAGTGAATCAAACAATGGACTAACTGACCTGCCTTTTCATCCTCACCTATTATCCTTCACTGGTGCCCCGCCAGTATATATCGTTAGCGCAGGCGGGGTTGCCATATCATTGTCAAAAAAAATATAAAAATATTCGAAAATAGAACCAACATTTTGACATGGAACCCCAAAAACAAATTATATAAATGGAAGCTTCTAGAGATATTACAAAGATGTCCACTACGTAGCACTGAAACATCAAATGGCGGTAATTAATTACACTTTGGCTTCTCTAAATGAATGTGTACTGACCGCTGCTAAAATCAACAGTCTTTCCGGCTACTTCCTTGTATATTATGAATTAGAAAGTCTGTCTGTTTGTTGAGCTCTTTCAACCTAAGCTCTTTCTAAGTTCCATGTAAGGGTGGGCTGTTGCGGGTATACAGAAAAAAATCCACAAAATTCTATTGAAAAACGAAATAATATTTTTTTTATGCAACTTAGAATGACAAACAAGCTGGGTCGTTAGCTTACCTGATGGAAAGTTGTAATTGTCGCCTATAGACATGACCATAACATGGACATAACACAGTATACTTTTTCGCCCATGATACCCCCCATGCGTTACCATTCACGAGGACTCAGGTGTTATTCCTCTGTACCCTGTAAATTCACTGCCATATCCCACCCTTCAAATCGAAACACATAGCCATGCAAACACAACTGCTTCACGATAGAAGCACGAGTGGGACAGAGGTGTCCAAGCAAACGACTTTTGTATAAAATCTCCTTCTTGTTACTTTGTTAACATTCGAGACGAGATGCGGTAAATAGAGTTAAATATTGGTGATTTTGGAATGCTTGAAAATGAGGAACCGCGTATGAACATGCATTGTGGGAAACCGCGAGCTAATTTTCATAGTCAGTTTAAAAATGTAATTTCTTACAGCACTTGAAATTTAGCACGTAACACCTCGTATGTAGTTATGTTCGCCTAGTACACTATAAACGTAACAAATTATTTGCTCAATGAGATGAAACCTGTCTCAATGGCGTATCGGTATACGTTGACGAATGATTTTTTTTTTAATAGAGTAGTTTGATAGTACAGCCATGCAAACATAACTGCTTCACGGTAGAATCAGGAATAGGACAGAGGTACAGACATTAATAAAGTTAAGTGTAGCAACATTATAAATGGCGGGTGATCATTTTCTATGATCCATCACGTGTCACTGTTGTCCCTGTACACCACATATCGGTGGCAAGGATGCTTAGGATATTATATTTATTTCTGCAATAGCACTAAGCAGCCGTATCAAAAACGTGTGACAGATCGTCTGTGCCTGTCATCCATTACTGTCGCCGTCTCCATATACTTACCTGCTGCCAGATGTGCTTTTAGATAGTACATATTCAACTACTAAATAATGGTTATTTTTTTTTATAATTATTTTATAGTTATGACCCCGCGAACTTCGTACCGCCTAACAGTGGATTCTTTAATTTTTTAGTTTTTTTACTATTTTCTATTCTACGATTCCGAACGCCAGGTCAGCTAGTAAAATAAAAAAATAATGTTAATAATTCAACAATTACGTTATGTCAAAAAATAAAAATTATAAAACATGCCGTGCCATGCCTTCCCGGAACCTCTGCACTAACACATGAGCTTTATGGTATGGTATTAAAGTTCAAACTGAGTTTTAAGTATAATTACAAATCGTTTGTATGGGAGTATAGAAAAGTGTTGGTTTAAGACTTTTTCAAGCATTTTTTTTTTATTTTCCTCTCCGTAAGAACCGTCCTCGTACTTCAAGGAATATTCTGAAAAAAAGAATTAGCGACAATCCTAGTTACATTTTTTACTTGATCATAGACTATTAGAAACTAAATCCATTGGAAATAAATTATAATTAATTGAACTGGATATAAAACTGAGATCCAGACATGTTGAAACATACAATATTGCTTAATCAGCCTACTCTCTCTAACTACGTACGTTTTGATACGGGTTCGACTACAATTTTGATATTATTTCATAAAGGATTTTTATGTATAATTTGCATTCATATGAAGGCAAAACTTTTTGATGAATGAAGACGGAACAGTAACCTCGCTTGTGTTATCGGTATACGCTGGCGGAGTACAAGTAAATGATGATAGGTGAAAATGAAATCTGGCCAGTTGGCCAATCGTGAATAATTTGCCAGGACTCACGATGGCTTCAAAGCGGTCCCCTTTAGAGATAGAATTGACGAAGTGTATTACTATAAATCTATCTCTTTCGTCAAGCTGGTCGCTAACACAGACTAATCTTACAATCGCCGTGTGGTCCCGGCATAGAATGAGCCGACCCTACTTTTCCCGTGGGTGTCGTAAGAGGCGACTAAGGAGGACTAGAGATGGGCAGCAGCGTCCTTCTTCAAACATCTCTAAAATCTTTACTGCGGTTTCCAACCTGCCTGCTGAGCGTGGTAACTACTGGCAAAACTTCCCTTATGGGAAAGGCTTATGTTCAGCAGTGGACAGTTAATGACTGAAATAATAATAATATGACTAATAAAATTATAACTTGATGATGTATGTTACATTAAAACATTATATTTTCATAGAATTTTTTTTTAATTATTTTTTTAAATATTTAAAAATCAAAATAATATCCATATAATCTTCAATATTGTAATAAGAAAAGCCAAAAGAATAACTTTAATTTTTATTACTGTCTATATGTTTATTTCAGTATCACACCAAAACTGCTACACTAAATTGAATGCAGTTTTCGCGGTTGTATACCTAAAGATCTAACTTAAGATTTGGTATATTCTTTTACCTGATATGCCAAATAGAAGTAGTTTATTTCCTTGACTTTTCCAAATTCCAAAATCCACGCGTACGAAGGAGCGAGCACAAAGTTAGTTGATAAATATAAATGAGATATGAAATCAAATGTGCTTTGCGGAGATAACAATCGAAACGTGACTGGGGCAGATGTACTAGATAGATGCAGATAATTTTAAAAATTTCTTTAGTAAATCATCTTCCTACCCTTATCCTAATCATTTGGGGTCAGCGAAATACGATTTTATCCATATTACAAAAAGATTTGGTTTTTAGTTTTACGACCGGCCACCTGCCTGACGTCAACCCTCTTTGGGAATGCATTTGTTGGTGGTTCCCGCCACCTACGGTATGGAGGAAGGGATTGAGGAAAAAAGGACGGGAACGTTGGAAATGCGTAAAGGAAATTGGTGAATGAGAGGAATAAGGGACTTATGTGGGAAAAGAAAGGGAGAGAACAGTGCAGTTGCGGAAAGGACTGGGACACTGCAGCGGCTCGGGAGGCCGGGGTCGCATACCCGTATGCCCGTATTCTAGAATCGGACAGATTTCTAGAGAAGAACACTCAACAAAATTTTTTTTTTAGTAAATATTCCAAATTATTAAAAAAAAAAAAAAAACATTAATTTCTCTAACTTACACACATGAGTGCGTGCTCAAAAATGTAATAAGCATTCGAGTCTACAACGCTAATTCAATTAGTCCGGTCGATGATGATAAAAGAATATTAAAACTTTAATATTCAGCAACAGATTTGAGATATTTTTCTTAATATTTACCTTTATTTACTGCTTAAGACGTAAATAGAATTTGTTCAGTGTGAATTTATTTAATAAAAAATACAACAGAATTATTGACTTTCAAAAGATTTTTGAAGTTTTTTTGTAAATTAAAATTTTCTCGTTACAATAAAACGGGCAATATTATGGACTGTATGTTGATGTATTTTTTTTTATGCAACTTAGAATAACAAGTTGACGGCCCACCTGATGGAAAGTGGTAACCGTCGCCTATAGACATGAGCAGTACCATGGACATAACAGAGTATACTGTTTCGCCCATGATACTCCCCATGCGTTGCCATTCCTGAGGACTCAGGTGTTATTCCTCTGTACCCTGTAAATTCACTGCCATATCCCACCATTCAAACCGAAACACAGCCATGTAAACACAACTTGCTTCACGGTAGAAATACAAATGGGTCAGAGGTAACAATCGACTTTTGTACAAAGTCTCTCTCTAGTAATTAATTTTTGTTTATGTTAAAACAAAATTCCGGATATCGATGGTAAAATAAAAATACATTGAGGGAAAAAATGTAATTGTAAGAGCCGCTGATGGATGTCGAATATTTATTTCTCTTTCATTCGTTTCCCTCCGCCGCTAAGTGCGGCCGCAGATGCTGATTTAATTAAATTTTCACGGATCAGGTGTAATAACGTTTTCAATGAAGGACTATCGATAATTTCTTTGCCTAAATTTTAGTTGACGAAAGATTTATTTCCTTCCAGCGTCCCGTCCCGGCTTCGCACGGGTGGACGCTTTTTACAACATTTTAAAAAGTGGTTCTTGTGACATAACGATAATAGTTCACCAGACTTTGTACCATTATACATATCATAAAAAAGTGCCTATTTATAATAATATGTGTGCTTGTGTGTGTGCGTGTGCGCGTGCGTGTGCGTATGCGTGTGCGTGTGCTTGTGCTTGTGCGTGTGCGTGTGCGTGTGCGTGTGCGCGAGCGTGTGCGTATGCGTGTGCGCGAGTGTGTGCGTGTGCGTGTGCGTGTGCGTGTGCGTGTGCGTGTGCGTGTGCGTGTGCGTGTGCGTGTGCGTGTGCGTGTGCGTGTGCGCGAGCGTGTGCGTATGCGTGTGCGTGTGCGTATGCGCGTGCGTGTGCGTATGCGTGTGCGTGTGCGTGGGCGTGTGCGTGTGCGTGTGCGTGTGCGTGTGCGTGTGCGTGTTCGTGTGCGCGAGTGTGTGCGTGTGCGTGTGCGTGTGCGTGTGCGTGTGCGTGTGCGTTTGCGTGAGCGTGTGCGTGTGCGTGTGCGTGTGCGTGTGCGTGTGCGTGAGCGTGTGCGTGTGCGTGGGCGTGGGCGTGTGCGTGTGCGTGTGCGTGTGCGAGTGCGTGTGCGTGTGCGTGTGCGTGTGCGTGTGCGTGTGCGTGTGCGTGAGCGTGTGCGTGTGCGTGTACGTGTGCGTGTGGGTGTGCGTGTGCGTGTGCGTGTGCGTGTGCGTGTGCGTGTGCGTGTGCGTGTGCGTGTGCGTGTGCGTGTGCGTGTGCGTGTGCGTGTGCGTGTGCGTGTGCGTGTGCGTGTGCGTGTGCGTGTGCGTGTGCGTGTGCGTGTGCGTGTGCGTGTGCGTGTGCGTGTGCGTGTGCGTGGGCGTGTGCGTGTGCGTGTGCGTGTGCGTGTGCGTGTGCGTGTGCGTGTGCGTGTGCGTGTGCGTGTGCGTGTGCGTGTGCGTGTAGGAATTTGTGTCTGTGGTATAGATATATATATAATAATATAGTTTGTGATTCCTTTTAAATATTGATATACATTATAAAGGTTAACAATATGTACGCAAACAAAATGGATACCTAATTACATAAAAGTAAAGTGAAGAGGTAACAACGGACGACCTTGCCGCTAAATAGCATGTAACCTTCCAGCTAACTTTAGGATGGAGATATATTTACAAATGCGGTATACTTACGAATTAATCCCATAAAAAACTATCAAAGTCGATTCAGTGGATTAATTTTTAGAGCAAAATAACTGGTTTTGTCTTTGAGACATTTTTTGTGGGACATAATTTTTAATTATTATAATACTGTATTATATATCAGAGGTCAGGCGTGCCCTTCGCTAGAAATCTGTCCGATTCTAGAATAAGGGCATACGGGTATACGACCGAGCCTCTCGAGCCGCTGCAGTGTCCCAGTCCTTTCCGCAACTGCAGTGTCCCCCTCTTTCCTTTCCCACATAAGTCCCTTATTCCTCTCATTGACTAATTTCCTTTACGCATTTCCAACGTTCCCTTCCTTTTTTCCTCAATCTTTTACTCCAAATCATAGGTGGCGAAAACCACCAACAAATGCATTCCCAAAGAGGGTTTTTTTTTTGATGGGTCAAAATGGTATGGTAGCCCCGCCTGCGCTAACGTGATACGCTGGCGGAGCACCAGTAAAGGGTGATCGATGAGAATGAAAACAGGCCAGTTAGCCCATCATGATGAATTCATCGAGAATTAACCATGATAGTTTTCAGGGAGAACCGCGAGGAGGTCGAACTGGTTGGGTATATTGCTAGCAATGGGATTCTCAGTCTCCATTACTAACAATCCCTGTCCCCCCTCCCAAAGAGGGTTGACGTCAGGCAGGTGGCCGGTCGTAAAACTATAATCCGAATCCTTTAGTAATATGGATAAAACCATATTACGCCGACCACAAATTAAATTAATTGGGATAAGGGTAGGAAGATGATGATACATATACTCTTTTTTTATACAGTCATAAATTTAGCACGATATATTTAATATTTATTTTTAACCAACGGTTTTTCTCTAAGCAAATATATTGTAACACACAATAACCTAGTTTCCTATTAAAAGAAGTCGACACAATCGTCACAAATATCAACAAAAGTATAAATAATTTGAATCCAAAATAAAATGTCCATTCGAGATTTTTCCAAAGAAATCTTCGCATTTCGCTCGCTCATGTCCCTTTTTTCTTATCCCACACGACCGACCGGAAATACCGAAGGGTTTTTTCTACGGCGACCGCGAAGAATTTTTATTTGGACGCCCAAGAGGTCGAATGCAAATTATTATTGTACCAGTTAGATCTGTACGTACATACAGCCACCACAAATATTTGGGTTCGGTGTGATTATATGCTTTTAGACCCAAAAAAAAGGTAATTCACAAATAGGAATTGTTTCCGTATCAATTTACGTATAAATATTGAGATTTATCGTGCTACGCAAAGAGATCCGCCCGGATTAACTGCGCCGTGTTATTTTTTCATTTAGTCGTCATTTTTATCTGCCAAGTCAAATTTACATTTATAGTATGAAAGGAACGCCATTGTTACTGCGTTTCTAATTTCACTGTTCTTTGACCGAGTTCTAAATAAGGGAGTGTTTGGATTATGAAGAAATTAGAACAATTAGGAGTTTAATGAAATATCATAGGATCACAGGAAATGTTGAAAAATAAAGAGGCAAACACTACGGAATGAAAAAATAATGATCAAAATCGGTTCATAATTAGCGACGTAATCACGTAACACAAAAAAAAAACACGAGAACTTGAAAATTTTATTTTTTTTACGTCACTTACAAATTGAACAATAATAGCAAACAAGAACATTTAGAGGCACAACCTGGAACACCCAGAATCGAGCCAATTCAGAAAAGCTCATTTCCCTATTTGGCCCGACCGAGAATCGAACCCGGGGTCTCATTAACGCAAAGCTACTTACCGCTCTGCCATGTAGGTAGCCGAGTCTGTACCAACTAGTAATACATATAATTAATGATATGTCTGCAAATTATGCATAGTCTACCGTCGTTAAGCCTAGCGGAAGTGAACAATGGAACCATAAAGTTGTATTGTCTATACCTAAACTCATAAATGCTTCTACTACAAAAGGACTACACAAAGGTCATTCAAATTTGAGCGAAAGGATCCCTGTATATGATAAGTGACGTTCACTAACTGTTACCCGCGGTATTGCCCGCGAATTAGATAGATAGATACTCTTTATTGTTATTTCCATAAGATTACAATAGTAAACTTATTATAGATTCAAACACTGAGTAATCAAAGAGCGACCTTTACATAAGTATAAAAGATAATCTAAAAATCTTTATACATATAGTAGAATCAAAGAATTAAAGTGGCGCCCTGGTACAAGCAAACGCAATGTAGGACGACCCCCCCCCCACTACATGGAGTGATAAACTTAAATGCATTGTAGTCAGTGCAGGTGATTAAGAGTCCTTCTATATAGCAGTCTATGGGGGAGACCTATGTCCAGCAGTGGACAAATAATGGCTGAGATGATAACGATGAGTATACAGTGGAATCGGTTTATTATGACTCAATATATATTAATTAACTGCTTAATATGAAATGATCACAGAGCAATGTTTTGTTCAGATATAAAATTCTTTATAACAAAGTCAGGTAAACAAACTACGCTTACAGTGACCTATTTTTAACCGACTTCAAAAGAAGGTTTTCAATTCGGTTGCAATTTTTAATGTTTCATACCAGCCGTTAACTGTCCACTGCTAAAAATAGGCCTCTCCCACAAGTGGACAGAATTTTTTATGTTTGTTACCTCATAGCTGCGTCAGTTGCAGTTGTCGATTTGGAAAACTATTTTTTTATATGAAAGGAGGTGTTGCCACAATATAACCGGTTTTTTTTTTTAATGAAACACAAACTTATTAAGAAATTATGCCCGATTATAACTACCAATGTGATACCCACACTTTCCCTGCGACGACATATACAATACATTATTGTAACGGGTGAACACGTTATTTTATTGAAAATTATATGTATTACAATATATTACAATATTTAATAACAAAACAGTATTATATCATATCACTAGGACACTCATCGCCCAACTACTCTCTCGTTCGTTAGTCGCGAACTTTCTCGAAGCGCGAGAGGCGCGCTCCTATTGGTCGGTCGCCTGCGCTGTACGTTTAGATGGGTCTCACGGTGTAGGTACTTACTATGCATGCACAATATATATACTTTTCGGTGTTACATTATTATATATTTTATATTATATTATTTCATTATCATTTAACTAGAATAAAAGCAGTTTCTTATTATCAGTATTCTTATTTATCTCAAAAACTGCAAATGTAAATAAGTTTATTTTGTTTAAAAAGCGGTAAAAAAAAGTACATAATACTTAAATATTATTCATACTTTTCACCAGAAACTGGCGTATAAAATTAATTTAAACGTGTGTCGCGGCTCCATTTCCATGTCAGACCAGCCACTTGCGGCTCCTGTAAATCGCATGATATTCGGTGCTAACCATTGGCCCTTATTGTCGCATTCGGCCCAGTCCATTAAATTTTGTAACGCATCATTATTTGAACTTTTAAACATTGTTTATTTATTTATAGTAAGGCAACAGATTACAAATTAATACATTAATAAAATAAATATTACATAAAACAGCATTAAATTTGCACTCCAACAACTGCTCTGCATAACATTCGATATTATATACGTTAAAATAATGACGGCTATAAATTTAAAGTAACAAATTGGCAGCCTTAATGTAACATTGCAAGGACTGTTGGAAGATATCAAGCTCCTTGCATACATTGTTATATTTTCTGCACATGCGGATAATTGGATTGTGATACGAGACATTATTATTACAAATCGGTATATAAAATAATTTTTGTATTCTTTTATTACCTGTACGAAATGAAACAAGGCCCAACAATGTGCTACTGTCCCATTTGTAGTTTATTAATTAGAGAGTGATGAAATCAGACCCCAAAAATAATAATATTACCAGAAATAACTAGTCAAAACGCGCATAGACTAGTATATTGTGTTATAAACACAAATCAAAAATTTAATATCACATATTTACTTATTACTAATATATTATACAAATTATAAATAACAGTAAATTAATGGAGTCATATTATTTTACGTTTTAAAATAATTAAAATTTTCATTTACTGAGTAAATTTTTTTTTTATATACAACTTAGAATGGCAAACAAGCTGACGACCCACCTGATGGAAAGTGGTAACCGTCGCCTATAGACATGAGCAGAACCATGGACATAACAGAGTATACTGTTTCGCCCATGATACCCCACATGCGTTGCCATTCCTGAGGACTCAGGTGCTGTTCCTCCGTACCCAGTAAATTCACGCCATATCCCACCCTTCGAACCGAAACACAGCCATGCAAACATAGCTGCTTTACGGTTGACACACGAGTGGGACAGAGGTGCCCAAGCAATCGACTTTTGTACAAAGTCCCCCTTGTTTGATATCTCAGAAATATAAAAGTAAACTTTGATTAAACTATTAATATGTTTATAATATTTTGACAAATAAAAACTATAATTTATATGCAATATGGTAAATTTTAAACATTTCTATTTATTACTTTTACTAATTGAAACATAAATCAACAACAAACAAGTTATTTTACTATTAATTCATAGACAAAATAAACTGTTTTTGTATTCTTAATAAACATCTTTGCATGAATGAGCGGTAGGTATGCTATTTTGGTCCTTATACAATAATCTGTACATATAATAAAACTGTAGAGGTCGAATGTCTGAATAACATAGAAAAAAAAAACACTAAAAAACTGAATCAGGGAGATGTTAGAAGTGAAATAAAACATATCCAGATTTTTACAATTTTTTTGTGTCTCTGTCTCTTTGTCTGTTTGTACGGGTTAATCTCCGAAACTCTTGGACCGATTTAAATGAAATTTTGCATGATACCTTATATCCCCTGTCAACAATTTAGATACTTTTAATCACAGAAAATTAATGAGTTCCCGTGGGATAGTTAAAAAACTATAGTACAGTATACAGCTAAGTACACAACCTACTTAAGTCATTTTGCCCTAAGGCAGAGTGAGAACGACACGTCATTTGTTAATTTTGATCCAGTATTCCCAGACATAATAAATAGGTAGGTACATGCATCGATACATACTAAACACCAAAGTCGTTTGCTTGCGCACCTTTGTTCTATCCGTGTTTCTACCGTGAAGCAGTCGTGTTTGCATGGCTATGTTTCGATTCGAAGGATATGTCAGTCCTCAGGAATGGCAACGCCTGAGGGGTACCTATCGTGGGCGAAACAGTATACTCTATTATGTCCATGGTACTGCTCATGTCTATAAGCAACGGTTACCACTTTCCATCAGGTGGGCCGTCAGCTTATTTGCCATTCTAAGTTGCATAAAAACAAAACTAAAAAGGAGTAATAAATACCACGCAGGCGAAGACGTTGGCATCAGCTAGTTTTGAAGAAATACAAATAGGTACACTGTGTAAACAATTTGTAGACAAAATTACAGCACGCAAAGGGAATAAATAGTTAAAATAGTATCTTAAAACAGCTTACGTCAGGTAAACAACATTTTTATTCATGGTAGGGAGAAAATTAAACTCTCATTTTATACATAGGACACGAAACAGGCTTTTTTTCTACGTAGAAAACAAGTTATCTAAATTGATGATTTATAAAAATAGAAAGTCGTTTTGAATGTCGGTCGTTTGGAACTCGGTTTTTGACAGTGACCATATCCCGTCCGCGTTTTTGTTTTTACAACACAGGGGGCAAACGAGCATGCGGCTCACCTGGTGGTAAGTGACTACCGCCGCCCAAACACCAACGGCATTGCAGATGTGCTACCGGCCTTTTAAAAAGGAATATGCTCTTTTTTTAAAGGTTACGATGTCGTATCGTTTCGAAAATACTGTTGCTGGAAGTTGATTCCAAAGGGTGGTTGTGCGTGGAATAAAGTGCTTAATAAATGCTGTATAATCTCGTGTATCCATCTCGACAGTGACATCATTATTATGCATCTGAGCACTCGTTGTCATTAAGCGCAATTCATCATTTAAACTGTCATAAGTCGACGGCGGGCGGACGTCACCCGTGAAATAAATCGAGACAGAAAGATCTCGTGGCCGTTTTAGAGATAAAAACGTACGACAGCTGTTCTCGGATAACGTGGGCCGACGCATGTACAAATTACAAAAATAAAAAATAAAATATTAAAAAAAAATTACATTAACCGTTTTTGTTCACGATGGAACATTGTGACGCATTCGAAAATTATGTGCTTTTGCGATGTGCATTTTAAGTTCTTTTGAAAAATGTTTAAAATGGTATATACATAATTACGTCACATCTTTACAAGAAAATTATTTAGTTATTTAAATGCTTTTGTATATCAACTTTTAATATCCGGTTATAACGAAAATTGTACACAGGTGGACTTAACCTTTTTAGGGACTTCTTGCAGTCAAGCTAGAGAACCCGAAAGGTCTACTTCGAAAAATACTAGCGACGGCCCCAACCACATACCGCATTTTACCAGAGGGAGACTTTGTACAAAAGTCGATTGCTTGGGTACCTCTGTCCCATTCGTGTTTCAACAGTGAAGCAGTTGTGTTTGCATGGTTGCGTTTCGGTTTGAAGGGTGGGATATGGCGTGAATTTACTGGGTACAGAGGAATAACACCTGAGTCCTCAGGAATGGCAACGCATGGGGGGTTTCATGGGCGAAACAGTATACTCTGTTATGTCCATGGTACTGCTCATGTCTATAGGCGACGGTTACCACTTTCCATCAGGTGGGCCGTCAGCTTGTTTGCCATTCTAAGTTCTATAAAAAAAAAAAAAAAAACCTCACAAGGTTATTTTTAATAAAATATTATAATCAACGTTACTTGCTTATAATGTAACTTTCTATTTGTGAAAGTATTTGGCAAATATTTTTCTATTTTATCCATTGCAAAAAGCGAATAAGAAATCAAATCTTTACTCTCCTATCTCATTGGTTTAGAAATATATAAAAATTTCTCATATTTGATCTTTAACTTATCTATTTTACTATATAGTTACTTTTACAAACGAGCTTGTTCCTATATTCAATTTTAAGGTCTCTTTATTTAAATAGACTTGTTTACAAGCACTTATAAATCGTAATTCTTTCAATCTACTACAGGGTTCGGAAGATTGTTCTCTATTGAAAAGAGCCCGCAAGAAAATCATCAGATACTCTTTTAAATCATTATATACTATATATTAACAAAAGTATAACAAACCTTCAAATGGTTTCTTTCATCAGATTACATCAAAAAAGCAGTTAGCTTCCTTTGTGCAATCAAAAATATCACTTCCCCATCTCTTTAACTTAATACTTCCATATCTTACCTAGCTGTATATTGCGGCTTCACCCGTAATCGCACCGTAACGCTGAATAATCTATATGCTTCTTCAAAAAATAAGTGTAATAACAAATGCAAAAGAATTTCTCAAATTCGACTGGCAGTTCCAGAAATTAACGCGTTCTGTTAGTGTAGGACCCTTGTTTAATATAAAAAAAAATCCCACACACCGAAATTATTTGTTTAATATTTTTTATAAACAGCTAATGTTTTGTCTTTCACTGATTTGAAGGTTCACTTTGACTGGTGACGCGCGAAACCCTTGATTCAGGGTTTTATTGAGCCTGGATGAATCTAACTAGTTAGTTTTACTGGCCAGACCGGCGGGCAGAAACCAGGTTCGCAGCTGGGGGCCTACCATGAAATGAACTACCGAAGTTTCGGACTCAATTTCGTGTTTTTGTTCACACCTAAATCGGACCAGTAAATGGAGCTTAACATTTCGTTCGTCATAAATCTTACCATAAAAGTCCCAAGGAATAATATTTTCATATTTTTAATGTTTTTAAATGGTAAGTATTATGTAATTTTAACATTAAATGTGTGTTTCGTTCGGCTCCGAAATTTCGGAAAACATTTCATGGTAGGCCCTCTGGGCAATAATGTGGCTAGATAAATTACGATAGATTGATTTAGAGTTTGTATGAGTTTATATAGCCATAATACTGCTAATTTAAATGGAAATAAATGATATTGCTAGTCAGAAATAATATGTCTATGCACTAGGGTGGTAACAGTTCGAATAAACTATTTCGCTTTGATATGTTTATTTTTAATTAATAACTCTAGTGATCTATTCATCATCGTCATATCAGCTTTTAACTGTCCACTGCTGAACATAAGCCTCCCCTAGGGGGATTTTGCCAGTAGTTGCCACGCTTGGCAGGCGGATTGGCAACTGTAGTGAGGCTATAGACATGTTTAAAGAGGAACGCTGCTGCCCATCTCTTGCCCTCCCTTAGTTGCCTCTTACGACACTCATGAGAAAGGAAAGGGTGGCCTATTCTATGCCGGGACAACACGATAACAAAAAAAAAAAGAATAATAACTAAGTGTTAGATAGGAAAAGGTTTATAAATATATCATACCATAGACTAGTTGAATTTCTGTCACTGTCATGGAAATGATAAAGGATGCTGTTTCAGCTTATTATTGCAAAAGCAAGAGTCTAATCTAAATTTAAAACAATATTAAAATGAAATTTAAAAGTTTACCAGAGGAAGACTTTGTACAAAAGTCGATTGCTCGGGTACCTCTGTCCCATTTGTGTTTCAACCGTGAAACAGTTGTGTGGCTGTGTTTCAGTTTGAAGGGTGAGATATGGCGTGAATTTACAGGGTACAGAGGAATAACACCTGAGTCCTCAGGAATGGCAACATATGGGGGGTATCATGGGCGAAACAGTATACTACTCTGTTATGTCCATGGTACTGCTCATGTCTATAGGCGACGGTTACCACTTTCCATCAGGCCAGGTGGGCCATCAGTTTGTTTGCCATTCTAAGTTGTATAAAAAAAATCTTTTTTTCCCTTTTATTCTTCCACTAAGGTAATCTTTCTGCCCTGATTCTCTTATTTCAGACTGTTTGTCCAACTTCTTGTCGTATTCAAATGAATTTTGGTTTGTAACAGTGTTATGTAGATACTATGTCTGTAGAGGGGGGAAAGGGATTGTTAGTAATTATTAGACCTATTGCTATCAGGTCGACCTCCACGTAGTTCCCCCTGGAAACCGTCGTGGTTAATTCTAGTAGAATTCGTCACGATGGGCTAACATTCCATGTCCTGACCTGTCTTTCATCCTCACCTATTATCCCTCACTGGTACCCCGCTAACATATCCCGATAGCGCAGACGAGGTCACCCATTAAAAAAACTATTTTCATAAATGGACCATTATTTTTATGTCTATCTAAATTATTCTAAATAACAGACTATTTCTAATAAACAAATATTAGTGGTTTAAATAGTATAATTAAATGTATGTATGTATGTATTTTATCTGTATGTTATAATATGTTAGTAAAAAAAAAACAACACAATTTTTCAATTAGCGGTTTAACAAATAGTTGCTCCGCAATAAGTAAACGATTGACGTGTCCCACAAAAAACTGACATCAATTGCAGCCAAAATTAGTTATTTTGATTTAAAAACTAAACTACTAAACCGAATTTGATAAAATTTCTACGGGATCTATCTGTAAATATATCCTTTCAGATGAAGAAAGAATTTTCCAAATCGGTTTACAATTGACAAAATTACAAGGTAACAAATCATGAGAAAAATACAACTGAACTGAGAACATCCATCCTTTTAAAGTCAGTTGAAAATCAATATGAAATTTAACGTGAGAGTAAACCCCGTCGATTGCAAAAAGAATCATAGAAATCCGTTCAGAATTAGTGTCGCAATCGGGCTGCGTAGTAACAAAAAAAAATTGAACAAATTGTGAAACTCCTTCTTTTGGAAATCACTTGAAAATAATTATTAAAAGTATATTAAGACAAGTATTTATTTAAACACTTTTGATTGATTGATTAATTGATTGATCGGACTCTGATAAGCAGACGTAGATTGATGATCTAAAAAGTAAATAGGTATAAAGATTTCTTGAAAAAGTGGCGCGAAATTAAGGCGATCCGGCCGGCGCGGATCGCTGGAAGTATTCGGATTTCCCCCAAGGGGCACATTGTAGATCCATAATAAATATCGTAGGAAGTTTTTATTCGACTGCCACGGAATGGGAGGATAACGTTTTTCGTTATTCAAAATTGGGTGACGAATTGCGATTGTGACGGACTAAGTTTGTGACGAACAGCGTTTGTGACGAATAGGCATAGATGCCGAAACCTATACGACTATGTCTAAGTGTTTATTCCCGTATAATTCTATACTTAGTACTATCATTTATAATTACCTGGATACAATACATCAAATATTAATCTGGAATGTTGGTATAGTTCAAATTCATGGTATGCATTGGAATTCACGTTAATCCTAGCCATATTGATTCAGATAACTATCCTTATATAGTCTGGCTTGAAATGGGTCGGGCATATTAAACAGATTGACGAGGTTCTATTAAAACTGAATTAATTAACGGGAATTAGATACTAAAATTCCTCTTCAGATAGTTGACTTATTAGATGGTAGACTATTTTATGATTAGGCACATAGTAAAGATGTTGTGGAATCTAGTAAGAATAAGTGCGTAGATAGCTGCTGTTCAAACCATTCCTGCTCCGAAATATTTCGTTCATACAACAATTATTTGTATATGAAATAAATATATGTGAAATTTTCAAATATTAAATTCAAAGTTTAAATTTCCGAAACAAAGTTTTTAATGTAAAAATCCCGAATTAACTTACGTATCGAGTCCCGGATGATCCAAAGACTAGTCGAGTATACTCGACTGAAATACACGTAAGACAATCCGGGTATTTTTAGATTAAAATATAATGTGTACTTACGAATTTAACAACATTTTCATTACTGTATGATCCGGGCATAGAATGGGCTATCCTTTACTTTTCCGTTAGTTTTGTAAGAGACGACTAAGAGAGCTTACTGATGAAGTGATGAACAGCAGCGTCCATCTTAAAAATCACTAAAGCTTAAATACGGTTGCCAACCATCTGACAAGCAGGGAAACTACTAGCAAATCCCCTTAATAGGGGAAGGCCTATGTTTAACAGTGGACCTGTTAATAGCTGATTCATTCAGAAATAAAACAAAAGCAATCCAGTGTCTGGTTTTTCTCAACGAAATCTATTTGTTTAACTAACTGACCTGCTTTCATCCTCATCTGTTATTTCTCACTGGTGCCTTGCCAGTGTATACCGATAGCACAGGCGGGGTTACCGTACCATTATCACCCATTAAAAACCCCTTCAAACCGAAACACAGCCATGCAAACACAACTGCTTCACGGTAAAAACACGAATAGGACAAAGAGGTATCCGAGCAAACAATTTTTATACAAAATATCCCTCTCAAATTAAACTAAACAAACTCACTTTCACATTTATAATATCCGGAAGAATTATGAACTTAAAGCTTATAATTGGACAAGATTCAAAATTAACGATACCTAAATATTGAGGTCAAACTTTAAACATTAGATCTGGCCCATGGCCTCGATTTGTTTGGCCCAAACAGAGGCCGAGTGCGGCGGACAAAGCCGACACTTCACTCGAGGGTCGTTTATAATTTGATAATATGGAGTGTGATCTGTGATAACAGGCTGTTTGCGGAGTTAGCACTCATAACGGGGACGTTTGTTCCCCAATAAAGTTTTATAGAATTATTATTTAGCGTTGCGAGAAAAGTGACCGACATAGCCTGAAGGACAGAGCAAGTCACTTGAACTGTCAGTGAGCTGGTCACATAGCACGAAGAATCGACAACCGATGGGAAAGAAAGATTATTCAGTGGCGACCCTGTACAGAAAATGCAGTGTAGGATAATTACTAGATGGAGCGACAACTTCAAATGCATTGCAAGGAAATAGTAGATGCAGGTGCCTCATTACCGTTCCTTGTGGAAGTCTATGGTGGAGGCCTGTGTTCAGCAGTGGACAGATAACGGCTTATATGATGATGATGACATTGCGTGTAGTGTCATTTTTACATCACATTGTATTTATTTATTTATTTCTAAATTACTCACCACACTTACTCGTACAGTCTCCCAAAACGTGTAGTGAGCCACAGTTTTATTTTACAAACTTAAAAATTTTGTACAATATTTTAAAAATATTCTATTTTGTCATTAAATATATCAATATCTGGTTGCTGAGCAATCAGAGAATTGAGCAGAGAAATAGCTTGATAAGTGGGAGCGAACTGAGCAGTACAGGTGCGAACCGGCGGTGCCGATAGTAGTCGACAAGCACGCAATCGCATGCAGCGTTGGGGTGCGTACAAAGTACAACGGCTGAGAGTTACAGGATTGTCTATTCCGCCGTTGAGCAACCGGTAATAGTGCATCATCAAATTGCACTTTCGCCTTACCTCACGTTTCTAGACCTACCATACCGGATACGTACAGTGATGGGTACAAATAAGGATAGTAGCCGTAAAGTTTACTATATAGAACACATATGGTTGAATAAATACTACAATGAATATACTTTATTTTCATTGTATAATATAGGAAATAAGCAAGAGAATTTATAAATTTATTTATTTTACACTACACATACACACACGCATACATTTAACCCTCTTTACAATTGGTGACCATAAATTTGTATTATTTAATCATTGCTTGCAATATCTGAACTTTAGCAACATGGATTTTGATTATTTTATATATCAATTAACCTAATTTTATGGACACTCATTATTATATATGGTTTCTTTCATACATGTGCTTATATTACTTGCATACACCCACTCTAACTCGCCTACCTCGCTTTGGAATTATAATTTTTGTTTGTATAAATAAAATCTGTTATTGGCTGTATTCATAAGAGACTTAGCATGTTAAGTTATTTTTTAAGAGCTGTGGATTTTTGTATAAAATTAAATAAAAAAAAATGTATAAGTACAGCTATTTATTATACAGTATGAAATTAAAATAGTTATCTGTACATAAAACTAACAGTTTATCCTTCTTCTTCTTCTTCTTTATTTCATCTATTGGGTGAAATTTACAATCTCGTAAACGCTCACGTAGGAAAGCATCAGTACTAGAACAATTTCTGTATAACTATATAAAAATAATGAAAATATAATTTTATATGTATGTTATTTTTTAAAATACTGTTTTCATTAAAATATTGTTCATTACGTTGCACCGTCAATTATATAAAATTTTCTGTCATTTCTATCTGCTGTCGACTGGTACTTAACGCCATATGGTGTTAAGTCCGCCATTTACACTATCTAGGTGTATTAAAGTTTAATAAAATAAATAAATAAGTAAAATAATAACAAACATATTATTATGTATACTTTTAAGTTACTTTAAAAATTTCCTTAACAACAATATAAGGAAGAATTCTTTTGAACAATATACAAACAAACTACAAACATATATATATATATATATATATACGAACAAACACACAGCAAATTAGGTGGATACAAGAAAAACCAACACGCGAAGAAAACTTAGTTGTTTTTAAAATACAAATACGCAACTCTGCCAAGTATCAAATAAATGTTTTTAACTTTATAAGTTATAGCTGATATAGCAGAAATAGATAGATAGATACTCTTTATCATTTCCTCCAAAAGATTACAGTAGTAAACTTATAGTAAATATAAACAATTACCAGAAATGATCACATTGAGAAAAAAGGCTACCTTTGGATGGACAGGAGAGAATTATATCAATTATTATATACATTCTCTAAATTCTCTAAATAATATAAAACAAAATCACTTTCCGCGTATATATATGTCTCAACTAACGCATTTTGATCCGGGTTTCATGTTTTTTTTTAGAAATAATTTGTACGCAACCGGAGTATGTCACTAATGAATATAATACATATGTACATATATATATATACAATAATAATATATACATATATATATATACATATATATATATACATATATATATATATATACATATATATATATATACGAGTAGCCAGTGCCGTTTTGAGTGATGCCCACGAATAAATTTGTGTCCAGCCAGTTTGCGAATACCGGATGACAAAACACTAGATACCCTCTGTCAATATTTACATTCAGGGGTCTGCGACAGCCGGGTGACAATACTGAATAACGAAACTAAGTTTACCCTACACTATAGGTATAACCGGCAAGTTTGCCCTCCTGATTTAGGATAACAATATTTGGCTTCACCCAAAAATGCAACTTTAAACATGACTCATATTGAACAGTAATTTTACTATTCTAAATTTAAAATTTATATCGAACAATAATCTTACTGTTCTAATTTTAAAATGTATATCGAACCATGACCTCACTACTCTAATTTTAAAATGTATATCGAACTGTAACCTCACTATTCTAATTTTAAAATGTATATCGAACCATAACCTCACTACTCTAATTTTAAAATGTATATCGAACTGTAACCTCACTATTCTAATTTTAAAATGTATATCGAACTGTAATCTCACTATTCTTATTTTAAAATTAATATCGACTATTACTATTTTTATTTTAAAATTAATATTATAATATAACTAATCTAATTCTGAAATGAGTATTGAATAATAATCTCGTTATTCTTATTTTAAAACCTTAGATTATATAAATAAAGCATTGAGTCTCAAAAACGGGTCAACTTTCTTTATTAGTGTTTTATATACTTACAATGTATCTTGACGTATTTGTATTTAATTATTTAATAAATAAAATATTATTTTCATATGACGTATTAAAAAGATGCAAAAATTATAAAAACAAATACAGAAGTTATAAAGGAAACACTCATAAATATTTATAACGTAAAGTTGTATGAAAAAGTTGATCCTTCTCGGAGCATTTGTATGGAGACACTCTACCTATATAATCTAAGTTTTGAACTAACACGAAACGCTGATGATAAATGTACTTTTTTTTTAATTTAAAATATTTAAATTTAGGGAACTAAGCCGTGGATTCACAAATCAATTTTGCCTGACAACAAGCAGGGCAAAATTAACATGGAACCAACATGGGAACAAATGCCATCGAATGCAAAATTAATTATCCAGCTCGATCGTAATGTAATTACGCGCCGTGTACAAAAAAAATATAGAGAGAAATTGAAAATTTCAACCTTTTCGAATTGGCTTAAAATAATATAATATCTTTTAGTATATCCATAAATTCTCACTCAGAGCCATTATGCCTCTTCTTCGTGGAGTATTAAATTTAAGTAAGTATAATTGAGATTATATCTCACTACAGCTCGGGTTATAATCTGAGTAGTGTTGTCTGAGCAACGATTATAAATTAATCGATTGTGTATCAGAAATAATAAATATCGATTGGTCATTGATAGTTTTGGCACTATCGGTTAAATGATAGTGTAGTAGTACCAAAAGTAATAAATATCGATTAGTCTTTGATAGTATTGGCACTATCGATAACATGTATAATATAAATGATAATAATGATTATAATTTAATAATCCTGCTTCTAATTTCCTAACTTCCCATAAATGTCGTAAGAGATGACTAAGGGAACTTAACAATCGAGGGATGGGCAGCAGCGTCCCTCTTAAAACATCACCAAAACCTCATTTCGAAGGCCTATATTCAGCAGTGGACAGATAACGGCTGACATGATGACGATGATGCTTATTGATAGTATTAATCACATTGAGAGCTAGTAAAAAAAAAAATAAAAAAATCTATAAATTATAATTTAACTAGCTTATATCCGTGACGTCATCGGGATATGTTGACTGACCGGAATAAGGACGGGGACTGAGGTAGGACGACCCCCGCTCTAGATGGAGTGACGACCTGAAATGTGTTGCAGGGAGTCAGTGGATGCAGGTGGCTCAGGACCATTTTTTATGGCAGTCTATGGAGAAGACTTATGTCCAGCAGTGGACGGATAATGGCCGAAATGACGATGATGATGATCACATTGTATAATCGATTGTAATGTATGATTATTGATAGTGCCAATGGAACTATCGATTAATAATCGGTAACACTAGGCTGGCAACTGTGATCATAAAGAATAACCGAAAATCTTTCCCTGCTGAATATTTGAAGCTTAGAAACATTTTTAGCTATCTCGGCCATCCGATTCCATCGGCCTCGGATTCGAGGCTTCTGGAGTGTTAGCAATGAATAAATTTGCAGATAGTAAATAAGTCGACTGCATTATGTTTTGATCCGATATAAATATGAAGAATTAAATTTAAAATTTAACACACACACACGCACGAACGCTCGCACGCACGCACGCACGCATACTTGCACGCACACTCTCGCACATACACACACACATTTATACATACATACATACATATCTGTCACGCCTGTCTCCCATTAGGGTAGGCAGAAACAATGAAACGCCAAATGCTTCGATACAAACAAACCTCTTCCGCTCCTTCCACATTCATCAATCTTTTTATACATTTATACATATACATATATACACACACACACACACATAAGTACAATATCATATTAAGTATCAGATACTACCGATAATTGTGTTCTCCTTTGTTTTGTGATTGTGTAAAGTGTAATGTAATTATTATACTGAAATACATCCTCGGCAAAATCTAAATTGAACAAGTTTGACATGAGTTATGAAAGTGAACGAAGTAACAGCTGGTAGGAAAGGACAAGGCCTTTGGGATTTAGGTCTTTCTATGCTTTTCTATAGGGTAACAATTAAAGAAGCATCAGCACTGCCGTGGGTGTATCATTGTATAAAATATACTATGACTAGCTCTTACCTGTAATTTTGTCCGTTTATCCGGAATATGTTCACAGACCGGGATAAAAGGTAGCTTATCTAATTCTCAATTCAATATAATACGTTTATACCAAATTTCATAGTGATCGGTTAAGCCGGTTTAAGGTATCTAACAAACAAACTTACATTCACATTTATAATATTATTATCTGATTGATCATCTGCCGTGTGGTCCAGGCATAGAATGGGCCACCTCTTCCTTCCCCGCGGGTGTCGTAAGGGACGTCAAAGGGAACTTAACGGTCAAGAGATGAGTAACAGAGTCTCTGTTAAAACATCACCAAAGCCTAACTGCGGTTGCTAATCCGACTGCTAAACGTGACAACTACTGGTAAACCCCTCCAAGTGGGAAGTATATGTTCAGCGGTGGACAGCTAATTAGCTGGAATGATAATAAAGGTTTTAAATAATAAAAATCAACTTAGTATACTTGTTGATTAGGTTCAATTTGTATCAATCATATTTTTTTTTACTACTTAGAATGGCAAACAAGCTAACGGCCCACCTGATGGGAAGTGGTAACCGTCGCCTATGTACATAAACAATATCATGGACATAACATTACACACACATACTGTTTTGCCCATGATACCCCCCATGCGTTGCCATTCCTAAGGACTCAGATGTTATTCCTCTGTACCCAGTAAATTCACGCCATATCCCACCCTTCAAACCGAAACACAACCATGCAAACACAACTGCTTCACGGTAGAAACACGAATGGGACAGAGGTACCCAAGCATTCGACTTTTGAAGTTGACTTTAATATATAAGTATCATTATATCAGCTCCCAACTGACCACTGCTGAACATAACTCTTGGAGAGTTTACCAGTAGTCGCCATGCTTGGCAGGCGGATTGGCAACCGTAGTTAGGCTTTGGAGATCTTTTATAAGGAACGCTGTTGCCTTTCCCTGGCCCTTCCTTAGTCGCCTCTTACGATACCCACGGGAAACGAAGGGGTGGCCTATTCTATGCCGGAACCACACGGAAATGTATTAATATAGTCAATCCATTTTTATTTACAATGTGTAGATTGCTCCATACTCTAAAACATTAGCGTATACTTTATCGTCATACGCTATCTGGAAGTGATCTATTGGATGTAACCTATTGACTTATCCACTTCTAAAATCCCCCGCACGAATTAGCTTGCACAAATCTAATCTGGCAAGAAATAAAATTTGTCATTTCGCAAAAAACATATCCGCTATCGAATCAAAACCCTTACGTATCCTGATGAGTCGTTTCCCTTCGACTTTTTATACGAGCGTCGCTGGGGCATCTGTAATCTTGCTCCTTTGCATTCACCGCGTTCCCCTACGCTAATTTCGGAGTCGATGTTTGTTCAAGAGATAACGGCCATACACATTTTATAACTGTCATCAATTCTGATTGCATGGACATCTGGGCCATTCGTATATAGTAATTTATGTATTATATTTTCTCAATCTCATCTCAGTGCTAATAAAACTAAATAGATAAATATATTGTACTGGGAATAGTGAAGGGAAATTTAGCATATGTAGTATTTTATGTCTATCATGTATCAAGCTACATTGATCACGTTCTTTACGATGAAAGAGTCGTCTTTATGGGTACTTGTGTCCCATTCTTATTTCTACCATTATACATCGTTTGCATGGCTAATTTTCAGTTCAAAAACAGAATACAGCAATGAAGTTGCATTAAAAATGTTATGTTTATCATTTTTTTTTATACAACTTAGAATGGCAAACAAGCTGATGGAAAGTGGTAACCGTCGCCTATAGACATGAGCAGTACTATGGACATAACAGAGTATACTATTTCGCCCATGATACCCCCCATGCGTTGCCATTCCTGAGGACTCAGATGTTATTCCTCTGTACCCAGTAAATTCACGCCATATCCCACCCTTCAAACCGAAACAAAGTCATGCAAACACTGCTACTTCAGGGTTGAAACACGAATGGGACAGAGGTACCCAAGCAATCGACTTTTGTACAAAGTCTCCCTCTGGTATTGGAATGATTATGGAAGTAGGGATAAATTACTTTTTTTTTTTTGTATGCTAGCTATTATTAATAGTATTAATAATTGACTTGAAGAAATTTCTCCTTACTTTAAATAACAAGTATATTTCTCCAGTAGTTTATTTATTTTTCGCGTATCAAGGATAGAAAACGGTGAAATGACCGCATCGGAAATTGCTGTTGTCACAGATATAGATTTAAATAGATGACGCAATTGCCAATTTTTTTTTCTCTATATAGGCTCAAAAGTTTCTTAATGGGTTAAAATATCATAATAAACCTTTACTGAATAGAAACAATTTTATCGAGTGAGTTATATAAAATTAATCTAATTACGTTACACATAACTACATGCAGCCATTTTAACCACCTTCTTACATTTGTACTGAATTTTAATTCCGAATTTGTAAAAGTCAAATAAAATTAAGAGCAATGAGATGTTTATAGAAGATGTTTAAGGTAAAACACCGCAGTGGAAGCGTTTTATAAGGGAAAGATTCTGTCTGTCGAGGAGGATTAACCTGGCATCGGCTTCGTGAATTTTTCTGCTGTAGCTGATCGGCAGTTCTTCCACAACTCCTAAATGCATGCACACACAAGTTCTTGCAGGTTCTTCAGGGCAGATACAGTTTAAAACATACCAATTACATTTATTTTACAGGAGCAAGCGTCCGCGCACACGCCTCCATTCAGTCAGTACTTTTTATTTTGAACAGAAGATATGAAAGTGAGTTCGCTATAATTGAATAATATTTTTTGAAATATTATATGATAATGGAGGAGGACGAGGAATGGGCAGCAGCATCTCTCTTAAAGCATCTCTAAAGCCTAACTGCAGTTGCCAATCCGCATACCAAGCATGGCAATTACTAGCAAAACCCCCCAAGATGGAGACTTGTGTTCAGCAGTGGACATTTAAAGGCTGATGATGATGAATCATGTTAGAAAAAACCATAATTCTATAGGTCTTCATATTAATGGAGATCTAATGAGGTATGACTTCGACATCTATGTACTATTAATGTCTATGGTAGTTGTACGTACATAAAACTTGAAACAATGCCAACAAGAACCGGAACAACGTGCTATGTGTAAGTTATTAGTGCGTGACTGTAATTCCGTCTGTCTTTTATAAAAATGGTCTAAATTAATTCAGACTATATCTATATAAGGTGGTACGTAAATCGTCAGTGGGAGCTAACACTAAGAATCTGTGGGAAAGGGATTGTTAGTAATGGAGATTAGGAAGCTCATTGCTAGTAATATACCTAACCAGGTCGACCTCCATGCGGTTCCCCCTGGAAACTACCATGGTTAATTCCTGATGAATTTATCATGATGGGCTGACTGGCCTGGTTTCATTTTCACCCTTCACTGGTGCCTCGACAGCATATACCGTTAGTGCAGACGGGGTTACCATTCGATTTTCACCCATTAAAAAAAACACTAAGAATCTACCCAGATTATAGAACCTTAGATTATATAGATAGAGCTTCGAGCCTGAAAAACGGGTCAACTATTATATATATATATATATATATATATATATATATATATATATATATATATATATATATATATTCTTTATTGCACTAAACCATACAGTAACAACAATAAGTTAATAACAATGTTAGCAAAGGCGAACTTATCTCTAAAAGAGATTTCTTCCAGTTAACCTAATTAGCTAATTTATCAGCTAATTGTCAAATTAACTGACTCCTTTTTTTATATATTGTATATACTTTAACATACAATGCATCTTGATGTATTATTTAATAAATAAAATGAGTGTTTACACATTAAAAATATGCAGAAATAATAAGACAAAATAAATATAGAAGTTGTAAAGGAATCACTCATAACTATTTATAACGCAAAATTGTATGTAACAGTTGACTGGCTTTTCTCGAAGCATTTCTATGGAGACTATCTATATAATCTAAGTCTACGACATATGAGGACAAAAATTTTATAAGTCAAAAATTCACTTTTGTGGCTACCACACTAACAGCTTGTCATTTAATGTATATACATATATTGCATGACTGTGTTTCGGTTTGAAGGGTGGGATATGGCGTGAATCTACAGGGTACAGAGGAATAACAACTAAGTCCTTAGGAATAGCAACAACAAGGTATCATGGGCGAAACAGTATACTCTGTTATGTCTATGGTACTGCTCATGTCTATAGGCGATGGTTACCACTTTTCATCAGGTGAGCCGTCAACTTGTTTGCCCTTCTAAGTTGCATAAAAAAATACATATAAATGAATCCTTATTTCCCTCGGTCACGCCATAACCCGAGAACGACTTAACCAATTTCATTCATCTTTCTTTATGTTTTCTAATACTTTGCAGAAGGTTCTGACGGAAGGAAAATTTAAGAAAATTGTACAGAAAATTGGAAAATTTCAGAAAAGTTAACGACTGTTTTAACTTCGCGCGTTTGACAGTTCACGCATTTGATGAATGTGAATTTATCAGGCAGCTTTTTTTATTTTTGGATAAATATAAATTTAATAGAAGCAAAAAATAAAAAAATGTATACAGAAAAAAAAAATGAAAATTTCTATGTATTTATTTATTTATACTTTATTATACAGAAAAAAATACAAATATATAATTTATATTTAGGTTTTAGTTTTATTTACGTATGTCATTCCAAATCACGCATGAAACTACTTGGCTGTAGAAACAGACGAGGCAGACGTTTCCATGGAGACGACTTTGTACTAATTCTCTCGCTGGCAAATTCTCCATTCCACAACAATAATAATTTTGAGGTTCATTAATATGCTCTTAAATCTACGAAATTATATTACATTCTCATTTCATGGAATTATACCAATTAATTTCCATAACTTGATCCCGTACAGCCCACATATTACAGAAGCACTCACCCATAATAATTACCCATAAGAATACTAATTTAAGTGTAATTAACTAAATAAAATAATAAATTAGTATATTTTGACGATGCTGTAATTAGTTCTGGAATGTTTTTCTTACTTATCTATCATAATACAAACGAAAGTGAGTTTGTTTGTTGCATCGTAACATCTTAACATCCAATCGTAATAAATGGTGATAAATATTGTAATTGGAACAGGATAGGACATAGCCAATTTTGTCTCAGTCAACCAACATACCAGTGATGCGAACAAAGTCGCGTGCACAACTTTATCATCTTCATACCAGACGTTAACTGTCCACTGCTGAACACAGATTTCCCCCTTTTTTTGAATGGGTAATAATGGAATGGTAACCCCACCCGCGAAATCGGTATACGCTGGCGGGCCACCAGTGAGGGATGATAGGTGACGATGAAAACAAGAACTGAATTGCTTTCATCGTTTCATCGGATGACAGGTGAGGATGAAAGGCAGGTCAGTTAGCCCATCGTGACGAATTACACTAGAATTAACCACAATGGTTTCTAGGGGGAACCGCGTGGTAGTCGACCTGAGTATTGCTAGCAACGGGTCAGTTAGATCCCATTACTAAGAATCCCTTTCCCTCCAGGTCTCCCCTTGGGGGGTTTTACCAGTAGTTGCCACGATTGACAAGCAGATTGGTAACCGTAGACTTTAAAGATGTTTTAAGAGGTGGGATAAACTCTTTAATGAGCACAAAAGACAAGTAGTATTTATAAAGAATGTGCCTATACAAAAGGCGGCCTTATCGCTAAAAGCAATCTCTTGCAAACAACCATCTCCCATGTACAAGCATCGTCTAGTTATAATTTTATTATATATATTCTTTATTGCACTTGTAAATTACATATAATGTAATGCATTTATAAATGTTGTGAGCAAGGGTGGACTTATCTCTGACAGAGATCTCTTCCAGTCAACCCAATACAGTGAGAAAGCACGTCGTTAGCGTGCAGCTGAAGTGCTACAACTATTAATACATAAACAAATATACAGTTAAATAAAATATTAAAATATATAATAAAATATTATATACCAGAGGGAGACTTTGTACAAAAGTCGTTTGCTTGGGTACCTCTGTTCCATTCGTGTTTCAACCGTAAAGCAGTTGTGTTTGCATGGCTGTTTTGGTTTGAAGGGTGGGATATGTCGTGAATTTACAGGGTACAGAGGAATAACACCTGAATCCTCAGGAATGGCAACGCATGAGAGGTATCATGGGCGAAAAGGTATACTCTGTTATGTCCATGGTACTACTCATGTCTATAGGCGACGGTTACCACTTTCCATCAGGTGGGCCGTCAGCTTGTTTGCCATTCTAATTGGTATAAAAAAACATTTTATTATACTATTAAGATCCTCTATCCTCCTTTCCTCCTCCTCCTCCTCCTTCTAATATAGTAATATTACCTGGTGCCTTTCGGTATGATAGCGCGATAATAAACTACACAGTCTGTGAATATGACTCGATGACAAAAGGGGTCCGGATATATAAAATTTATTGCCTCCCCGAGCAAATTCACTATTTTTATTGCAGATTCAATCAGACCGTGAAATAAGTGCCTCCTTGTTAAGGAGAGGAACAAACGATATCGTTTAGAGGAGATTTTGTTCAATAATAACTACTCTTTAATATCCCACTGTTGGGCAAAGTCCCGCCGTAAAAGATGAAGACGTTGCCTACTGCTTTTGCAATAGATTCAGAGTTTAATTTTAAATTGTTCTTCTCTTTACTTTTTATAATATAGGGCCAAACGAATATGCGTCTCAAATAATGGTAGGTGCGATAAGACTAAAAAAAAAGTCTTTACGTTTAATTGATTGATTCAAGCAATTCTTACTTCGATACCATAAGAGAGAAAATATATATTTGGCAAAATAGAAATGTAATTATGCAGTGAAAAATTGAAAAATGTTGCAGATAAACAGACACGTACGTATCTATATTAACTTACAAATCATTATCATTACTGTATTGGTATTTTTTTTTTATACAACTTAGAATGACGGCCCACCTGATGGAAAGTGGTAACCGTCGCCTATAGACATGAGCAGTGCCATGAACATAACAGAGTATACTGTTTCGCCCATGATGTGACTCAGGTGTTATTCCTCTATATCCTGTAAATTCACGCCATATCCCACCCTTAAAACTGAAACACAGCCATGCAAACACAACTGCTTCACGGTTGAAACACGAATGGGACAGAGGTACCCAAGCAATCGACTTTTGTACAAAGTCTCCCTCTGGTAAGTAAGTATATTTATACGATGATAACGTGCACTAATTCTCCATTGTATATTACTACATAGTATAAAACAAAGTCGTTTCCCGTCTGTTTCTATGTATGCTTATATCTTTAAAACTACATCGCGGATTGTGATGCGGTTTTTTAAATAGATAGAGTGATCCAAAAGAAAGGTTTATATGTATAATACATGCCTAATATAGTAGAGGAACACTGATAATTTTAGAGGTTTCTAATGTGATATAATATAGTGTGCACCTGTGCGAAGCCGGGGCGGGTTGCTAGTATTATATAATTTGTAAGTCAATATAAACAGATCTTTAACTATATATCTACAACATTTTTCAATTTTTACATCACGTAATTACGTTTCTGTTCTTGCAAAGTTTGGAGTGAATACTGTAATGCATTAAGTCCGCCTTTTGTACCGAACTTCTTTTGTAATGTAATCAATAAAGAATGGAAAAAAAAAATAAAAATAAAATCATCACTTAGAAGCGAAATCAATGAAAAAGCTTGATAAAACCAGAAAAACTGGAATAACTCTACCAGAGGGAAACTTCGTACAAAAGTCATTTGCTTGGCTACTTCTGTTCCATTCGTGTTTCTACTGTGAAGCAGTTGTGTTTGCATGGCTGTGTTTCGATATAAAGGGTGGGGTATTGCTGTAAATTTACAGGGTATAGAGGAATAACACCTGAGTCCTCAGGAATGGCAACGCACGGGGGTATCATGGGCGAAACAGTATACTCTGTTATGTCCGTGGTACTGCTCATGTCTTTAGGCGACGATTATCACTTTCCTTCAGGTGGGTAGTCTGTTTGCCATTCTAAATTGCATAAAAATAAACTTATTTAAAGAATTTCCATAAGAGAGATGGTTCCATTTAATCATAACAAAAAAAATACCAGTCAAAAATATTGGTAATTTAATAATTCATCGTTCAGCTATTTTCTACTGGAAATCATACCCTCGTCCGAGAGTGTACATAAATAAAACTTCGACAGATATAGTATTACCTACTATATGTACCCACACCCACATGATTCTCAGAAACCTTAACATGTTATCAGGTTCTTTGGAAGGTATCATATTATCAGGACCGTCCAATGGATACGCTGTATTCGCATTTTGTTTATTATTTACTCGATCTTATCTCGTATTTAATGTAAATAGAAATAAATTCCTTAGTCGCCTCTTACGATACCCACCAGAAAGGAAGGGGTGGCCTATTCTGTGCGGAGACCACACGGCAATAGATGTAATGGACTGTCATAATTGTGATCGAAATTTATAAAAATTACCAGTTGACAATTTTGTGATCTGTTCTTTTAGTTTTTTAAGATAATCAGAAATAGTGAAACATTTTTATTATATTCTTAATTCATTCATGACCATAAAATTTCATCCCAACCATCTGGACGAGTGGCAGTCCTCCACCGTGTGTTTTTCAAGGCACTTTCTCCTACGCACAACCACTCTTTGGAATCAACTTCCAGCAGCAGTATTACCGAACCGATACGACAACATAACCTTCAAGAAAACAGCATATTCCTTTTTAAAAGGCCGGCAGCACACCTGCAATGCCGTAGGTGTTGTAGGTGACCATGGGCGGCCCGCTGTGTTATAAAAGAAACCATCAACTTATTGTAATCCAAAGCTGAACATAGGTCTCTCTTAAGACACGTCACTGAGCACGATTTTCGACTCTTCGCTGCCAATTATTTCTCACAAACCTACATATGTCGTCGCTCCACCTTCGTACTTCATTGTTATATCAGCCGTTTACTGTCCACTGCTAAACATAAGCCTTCCCTATAAGGAGAAGTTTAGCCAGTAGTTGCCACGTTTAGCAGGCGAGTCGGCAACCGAAATTAGGCTTTTACAGATCGTTTAAGAGAGATCCTGTTGCCCATTCCCCTAACATTAAGTTCCTTTATTCGCCTCTTACGACATTTACAGGAAAGGAAGGGTGACCTATTCTATGCCGGAATTACACGGCTTACTTCATATTTCATTACCACAAAAGCAAATGCTTAAAGCAATCTTAATTGTAATTGAGAATCAAATCAAATCAGACGTCTGCCTTGCCAAGATATTTCAGAGACAGCCATAAAATATTTCGACAGAGTTACAACTGAAAAAAGAGCAGGTGGTCTACCATGAAATGTAATTCCGAATTTTCGGACTCCATTTCGTGTTTTTGTTCGTACCGAAATCGACCCAGTAAATGGAGCTTAACATTTCGTTCATCATAAATCCTATCCTAATAGTCCAGAGGAACGATATTTTAACATTTTTAATTATTTTAAACGGCATTTAATATGTGATTTTTAACATCAAATTTCTGTTTCGTTCGTCCCCGAAATCTCGGAAAATATTCCATGGTAGGTCGTCAGGATGTTTAACGATCTGGTATCTGACAACGCCTCAGGTAGACCTGCCCTTAACCGAAGTTGTTATCAGTCGTACACCGTGTCCCCGTCTGTAATCGAGCGAAAGTTCTTCCCAATGCGTTCGACGGACGATATCTTTTAATACCTTTTTCAGGTATCGCCGGAGAAGTAGAATGTTAAAGATAAGTCAATTTCGCTGAGTTAAATGCGAAGTGAGCATGTTTTTTTTTAAATGATATGTTAAAACTAGTTGTATCTCGCGGTTTCGCCTACATCACACAGTTTACTATATATCCTACAAATTATGTTAGGATATAATCTGGTATGTCCATGGTGCTATTCCTGTTTATATACTAACTTAGGATCCGATTCTCCCCTCAACAGAATGTTATCATCGTATAATAAAGCCGTAAACGTTGACCATGATATCGACATCTTTGGTAATTCTTTAGTGCAGTTTACTAGGCTTATTAATAATATGGTTTGGTAGTTAGGTCTTCTCTAATTATATAATTGTTACTTAGTATACATTGACGCTTATCTGTGAGAGCTATATACACATATATACTTTTCTAGTGTGTTAAAAGGGCTATTTTGATACTCATTCCTTGTCATTTAAAAAAAAGAACAAAAACAGTTTTCGGTCGAATTGGCGCGAAATAAAGGAATAGTAATTATGGCTAAGTAGTTTTAAAATCACTTAGTTTCCATTGTGTATCATTGATATAAAAAAAATTAAGATATACAGTCAGAGAAAAAGAAAGGCACTGTAAATTGGGTTAATTTAAAATATGTTCTAATTTCGAATCAATAATTAGGAGGCGTTTAATTATTACGTAATGCAATTTGCGAGGAGGGGGAGGGGGTCTTGTAAAACGTTACAATGCGTTACATTAGCGGAGAGAGTGTTCGAAGAACGCGTTAGGTAACATTCTTTTTTTATTTAAATATTATAAAAAGCTAGGGAATTGAAATATCCAAAGTTGGAAACCATTTTCATATATGTATATTTTACCTTTAATTGATGTGTTTATATGGCCTTAAGCTTGGTAGTGAGGAGTGAGATGTTTTTGTTTTAAGTAAACTTAGATTTAAGCATTTTTGAATAGTAGTTTTTAAACTTATATGACAGTTGCACATTATACAATAGACACAATGGGTCATCCAATATTTAAGTTGCTTGCTTGGGTACCTCTATCCCATTCGTGTTTCTACCGTAAAGCAGTTATGTTTGCATGACTGTGCTTCGGTTTGAAGGGTGGGATATGGCGTGAATTTACTGGGTACAGAGGAATAACACCTGAGTCCTCAGAAATGGCAACACATAGGGGGTATCACGGGCGAAACAGTATACTCTGTTATGTCCATGGTACTGCTCATGTCTATAGACGACGATTACCACTTTCCATCAGGTGGACCGTCATTTTGTTTGCCATTCTAAGTTGTATAAAAAAAAACGTGATACACGTATCAATGACTAATCATCATCATCGGGAGGAAAAGGATTGTTAGTAATGGGATCTAATAGCCCCATTACTACCAATATACCCTCTCAGGTCGACCTTCACGCGGTTCCCCCTGGAAACCATCGTGTATAATTCTTGTCGAATTCATCATGGTGGGCTAACTGACCTGCATTCATTTTCACCTATCATCTTCCACTGGTGCCCCGTCGGTGTATACTGATAGCGCGGGCGGGCGGGAATACCATTCCATTTTCACCCATTAAAAAAAAAATTATCATCACCATTTCAGCCATTATACGTCCATTGTTGGATTTAAGCCTCCCCCATAGACAGCCATAAGGAACGGTCCTGAGCCACCTCCATCAACTGACTCCCTGCAACGCATTTCAGGTCGTCACTCCCTCTAGTGGTTGGTCGTCCTATACAGCGTTTGCACATACAGGATCGCCATTCAAGAACCTTTCTTCCCCATCGGTTGTCGGTTCTCCGTGCTATGTGACCAGCCCATTGCCACTTCAGCTTGCTTATCCTTCGGGCCAATAATGTACCGAAAATAACCAAATATTGATTATCTTACTTCGACACTGGCCAATAACCGGCAAACGCGATAACTTCAAAGTTTCAGAACGACGACCAGACGGTTAACGATTTACGAAGCGTTTGATTCTACCCTCGGCAAAGTTCGAGCGATTACCTACCGGCGAGACAGTTAAGTTTTTATTAAGTTCAAATGAAATTCAAGAACTTTCGTTCCGTTGCTCAACTCACGTAATAATTGGCTTTTTTTATATTATTTTATACAACTTAGAATGGTAAACAAGCTGACGGCCCACCTGATGGAAAGTGGTAACCGTCGCCTATAGACATGAGCAGTACCATGGACATAACAGAGTACACTGTTTCGCCCATGATACCCCCATGTGTTGCCATTCCTGAGTACTCAGATGTTATTCCTCTGTACCCTGTAAATTCACGCCATATCTCACCCTTCAAACCGAAACACAGCCATGCAAACACAGCTGCTTCACGGTTGAAACACGAATAGTGTACGGTGTGGACTGCCGTACGGTGAGCGTGGACTGTAGGGGCGTTGGTTCAGGCTGGAGTGAAACACAGCGATTACTATTCTGAAGCCTCCGGTACCGTCTGAAGAGAGTATTTTTTCTTCTTGTCCTATTTCTTCTCGAGTGTAGTGCGTCGCTGCCCGGAAGCGAATGCCGCTCGACGAGAGGCGGCCTATCTTTATACCCGCCCGCTCGCATGATAACGTTTCCAACTCGCGTTAGCGAATCTGCGCGAGCGGGACGGGGCGAGAAAGAACGAGACGCGTGTCTCTTCAGATCGGTACTCTATAGCGTTTATTTATTGCAATTTACAATTTCTTAATTCTATTTATTGTTACAATTTCTATTTCTATTCGTAGGTAATAAGGACAACACACAAAGGAATACTTTATTTAACTTACACTATCTTAAATCTATGTAAATCTATATAAATAACAGAATACAAAACGATTAACTAGGACTTAACAACTATAAATTACGATATATACAAATAATGTCGCGAACATAATCTCCCGCCGCAGCTCTCGTAGCTGGAGTTAACTCGTGTTCGCGTCGCTCGATGTCGATGTGGGCAGTATGATCAGCTTCTTAGTGGGTCGCCGTAGGATGCCCTTGTTCGTCCGCACGTCGACTGCTCGGATCTCGCCGTCTGGTCCAGGGTAGGTCGCCACCACCACGCCTCGCGGCCACGTGTTGCGAGGCAAGGTCCCATCAGCTATCAGGACCAGGTCGTCCATTTTGATGGCTCCGTGTGTAGCTCGGGGCTCCCGCCGGTGTTGCAACTCGGGTAGGTACTCCTTCACCCACCGGTTCCAGAAGCAATCAGCTAGCCTCTGGCTGGCACGCCACTCCTTGTGTCCCGCCGCGTCGCTCTCTGTGAAGCTGCCTGGCAGTGGGACGCGCGATGGACCGCCCAATACGAAGTGATTGGGGGTTAGGGCGCTGTCGTCGTCTGCCGATGTTGACACGTGGGTTAGCGGTCGACTATTGAGGGTGTGCTCGACCTCGACCAGTAGAGTGTGGAGGACCTCTTCCTTGGGGGCCCGCTCGTTCAACGTAGCGGCTAGTGCGGTCTTTACACTACGCACCAGCCGTTCCCACGCACCTCCCATGAAGGGTGCGCTCGGGGGAATGTAGCGCCACCGGATGAAATGAACTGATGACTCTTCTTGGATGGCTTCCTCGGCTGCTTTCTTCAGTTCGACGTCAGCACCTTTGAGGTTGGTGCCTTGGTCGGACCATAGTTCAGTGGGACACCCTCTGCGGCTTATGAAGCGCCGCAGGGCCATTATGGCGGAGTCCGTGCTGAGGCTGCCGGCGATTTCTAGGTGGACTGCGCGCGTCGTTAGGCAGGTGAAGAGCACTCCGTATCGTTTCTGGTGAGTGCGGCCCACTGTCACGGTCATAGGCCCGAAGTAGTCTAGGCCGGTGAACGTGAACGGTCGCTGATGATGCGCCAGCCTGCTCTGTGGATGGTTGCCCGTTGATGGCTGCGCCGGTCTTGCTCTTCGTAGGCGGCACAGCTGACACCTCTTCAGTTCACTGCGGACGGCGTGTCGTAGGCGCAACACCCACAAGTGTTGTCGCACCTCGTTCGTGGTGATCTCGAAGCCGCCGTGGTGAAGTTTCCGATGCACCCATGCGATGTATAGGCGCACCCAGGTGTGGTTTCCGTCGACGACGGGGGCTCTCGTTGCTCGGCTGACAGATCGGCGGCGGCTGCTATTCTCGATCGAAGTCGCAGAATGTCGTCGTTGTCTATGACGACTGACAGCTGTATGAGTCGACTGGATGACGGCAGCTGTTTCCCTTGTTTCAATACTGCGATTTCGTCGCCGAACGCCTCTTGTTGTATCGCGCGAATCCATAGCCGTCGCGCGCGATCTAGGTAGTGTGTGTCTATGGGGATGAAACACACAGATGGACTATTGCTGTTCTTGATTTTCATCTTCGTCTTCTCTCTATCGACTTTCTTCGTGCGGGTCCAAGTGGGGTCGGCGCTCTCTTTCTTCTTGTTTCTCTTTCGGATGGCGGTGCAGCGTTGACTGGTCGGTCGCAGGAGGTCGATGAACTGCAACACCCGTGCTGAACTGCGAACAAGTTTCAACCAATTAGAAAAACGTGACGGATCGGGTAATGCTATAGACAACTGCGTCGCGTTCTGTAGCTTGTGTACGCGTTCTTCTCCCGTTTCCGCTTGACTATCGTCGCTCGTACTATCTTCACGCGGCCACTGCTCTTCGGGGAGGTACAGGAAGTCCGGCCCACGGAACCATCTATGCTGCGAGCCGAAGTCCGTCGGTGGGTCGCGTGTGTCGTCGTCTGCTACGTTGTGCCGCGTCGGTATCCATCTCCACTCGTTCGTCTTCGTTTCTTCGACGATCTCGGCGACTCTATGCGCGACGAACGGCTTGTATGCGCGAGGACCGGTGCGTAGCCATGCGAGCACGGTGCGTGAGTCCGACCAGTATACTCGGCGAGCGGGCTTCAGGTCGTGTTCTTCGACTGCCGTGCGCGATAGGCGACACCCGAGGACGGCCGCTTGCAGCTCCAGTCGCGGTATCGTGGTCACCTTGCTGAGTGGGGCCACTCGTCCCTTTGCCGCGATCAGCGACACGTGGACCTCGCCGGTCGCGCTTACGGCCCGCCAGTACACGGCACAGGCGTACGCGTCCGAACTGGCGTCGACGAATGTATGCAGCTCCGCTGTATCGGCCGTGGCTACCTCCGGGTAGCACCGCGGCACCTTCAGCGCGGACAGCCGTCGCACGTGGTCCATCCAGCTCCGCCAGGCGTCCGCTTCCCGTGGTTGCAGCTCGGTGTCCCAGTCGATACCGGTACGCCACGTCTCCTGCAATATCTTCTTCGTCTGTATGGTGATGGGAGTGGCGAGGCCCAGTGGATCGAACAGTGACATGATCGCTCGTAGCGCTTCCCTCTTCGTCGGCGTCTGTTCCCCGCTGGCTATCTGTGGCGGAAGCTTGTGTCCGTTGAAGTTGAAGCCTAAGGTGTCTTCAGAAGGTCGCCATACCATCCCCAGTATCTTCTCTGCGTCGAGTTGTACCACGCTGTCCCCGCCGGTGTCGGAGAACGCGGCGCGCACTTGATGCGAGTTCGACGCCCACCGTTGGAGATAGTAGTTGGCTCGACCGTGGATCTGTGCGACCTGTCTTGAGACGCGTACGGCTTGCTCTTCCGTGTCGAAGCTGGCGAGGTAGTCGTCGACGTAGTGGTTCATGACCACCGCCGTTGCTGCCTCCGGGAACTCTTCCTTGTACTGTTCTGCGTTCTTGTTCTTGACGTAGATCGCTGTACACGGTGACGATGTTGCGCCGAATATGACACTCTTCATCCTATATTCCACAGGTGGACCCTCTCGTCGATCTCCTCGCCACAGGAACCGTTGCATGTCCCTATCATCTTCCCGTATGGTGACCCGCATGAACATGTCCTTTATGTCCGCCGTGACTGCCACCCGTCGTTGCCGGAACCGCATGAGGACCCCCGGTAGCGATTGAAGTAAGTCGGGGCCCGGCAGCAGCATGTCGTTCAAACTGATGCCCTTCGTCTTGGCTGCTGCGTCGTGCACGATCCGCAGTTTCCCCGGTTTCTGCGGGTTGATGACGGCGAAGTGTGGCAGGTACCACACCCGTTGGGAACTCCGTGGCGGGGCGACTTCGGCATACCCGTTCTTGAGTAGCGTGTCCATTTGTTGTTCATACCTCTTCTTAATTTCTTCATTCTTGTCGAGTTTCCTTTCGACCAGTTGGAGACGTCGCATTGCCGATTCGTAGTTGTCCGGCGGCACAGGGTCGTCCTTCTTCCATAATAACCCCGTCTCGTATCCTCCCGCCGGTAACGGACGAGTTTTCTCCTCTAAAATGCGTAGGGCGCGACGTTCCTCTTCATTGTAAGACCTCTTCGGTGCGATTCCCAGCGATTCGAGCGCGAAATGTTGCTTCATCATTTCTTCCATCGATTGTTCCTCTTCATGTGTCGTCACTATGTGGCTGATTCTGTGCACCTGCTGTCTTGTCCTGCCGCGACTCGTACCGTGCAGTACCCATCCCAGGTCGGTGAGTGATGCGACCGGCTGCGTGTCGGATCCTCTTCTGACTTCGTGGGCCAGCAGTAGGTGCCAGTTGTCTTGCCCCAGCAGTACCGTCGGTTTGCCCTCTTCGTAGACCAATTCCCTCTCTATGTCCCGCAGATGTGGACAGCCCTTGATGACGCTGCGCGGTACCGACTGCGGTGATAACTGCAGTCTGTCCATCGTCCGTGCCCCCACTGTGTATTCTTGTGAATTCCGCCCGCGGATCTTGAAGTGAACACGCGTCGATTGAGCTGCGTTGATCCGTGCCCCGGCCACACCTTCCATGTAGAATGGTGCGGGGGGACCCGTAGCACCGATTCGCTTCGCCACCGTCGTCTCGATGATGGTGCAAGTCGACCCGTCGTCCAGTAGCGCGTAGGTGTCGCACGTTCCCGTGGGACCGGTGACTCGTATCGGCAGGATCTTCAGGAACGCGATCTTGTCGTTTTCCCTTGCCGATGCGGCGACTGCGGCGGACTTGTCCTCGACGACGTGCGTTGTCACTTCGTTCTCCGGCTGTTGTCGCGTGGTGTGCAGCAGAGGGTGATGAGTCTGCGTGCACTCATCTACTCCACATCTCTTGCTCTTGCAGGCGTGGCGAAATCTTCTCACTTTGAGGCAACGGAAACACAGCCTATGAGTCTTTGCTAGCTCCCACCTCGCCGATGTGTCCGCTTCCTTCATCGTCTTGCAGTCCGATGGAGCGTGTCCCTCTCGTCGACACATCGGGCACGGTGGTGTAGCGGGTTTCTCCTGCGTCGTGTATGTCTTCGCCGTCTTCCTAGGAGCGGACTCCCGCCGGTCTTCGGACGGTATCTCCTCGGCGGGGGCGAAGTTTCCACATCGTGCGGCGGTCCTTTGCAGGAACTGAGAGAGTGTTATGAGGTCCGGTTGTCCCTCCGGTTGGTCGTTGGCGAAATCGTAGTACTTGAAGCGTAGTACCGACGGCATCTTCTCTGTGACGTTTCTCACTATTTCTTCATTGTAGAGGTAGTGACTCTTGTTCAGCGCTCGTATCGTGGCGACGACGTTCTGCACCTTGCTTGCGAAGAGGCAGACGTCTCTTGCGTTGTCCGAGAGTCGTGGTAGCGCGCGGAGTTTGTTCAGTTCGGCTGTGACGAGTGCTCCAGGGCGGCCGAACCTCGCGGCTAACATCTTCATTACTTCTTCTGCGGTCGTAGACCCGACGAATAGGGAGCGTGCCGCGTCCTTTGCGGCCCCCTTCAAGCTTCTGCGCAGTCTTGCTAGGTTCTCTTGTTCTGTGAGTTGACTTGCGCTCTCTTCATAGGCCATCTTCCATGGTAACCACTCGCTCGACGATCCATTGAAGACTGGCAACTCGGTGACTCTTGACGCTGTGGAGGGCAGTATGTTGCGAGCGGCCATCTGCATGGCGATCGCAAACTCATTACAATCGATGCCCACCTTCAGCACCGGTTCTTCTTTCTTCATCGACTGCATCGCTGCTGCTATCGTAGGAATGGCGGCATGTGGGTCAACGTGGCGTGCGTGGTCCCGGTGAAGTGCGTCGCTGCTCGGCTGTGGCGGCGGCGCTCTCGAATCCTCTTCAACGGGTCTCGATGGGACGAACCCCTGACGCTTGCCGGTGACTTCTTCTATCTCTGGTACATGCGGCTCCATTGTGAGTGCCAGCGTGCTTCGACGAACCCAATCCGACGTTCGTTCTCTTCTGACGGTAGCGTCGTCGTCTTCTACTTCCTCGTCGTCCTCTGATTCGGCTTCCAGGGCGGCGACACGTGCGGCGGCCAATTCCACCTCCTTTCGAAGTAGCTCCTCCCGTGCCTTGGCCAGAGCCTTCTTCTTCTGCGAGGCCGTGGTGCGAACCGTGCGTGCCGTGCCGTGCTTCGGTTTCTTCTTCCTTGCTGTCTCCTCTGTCGTTCCTGTGGCTTCGGTAGTCTCCGTGGCTCCTGTGGTCGTCGTATCGCCGGACGTGTTCGTAGTCGATGTGGTGGCGGCGGTAGACGACGTGGCAGCGACAGAAGGCATTCTGACAGCCGCAGACGACGTGGTGGCAGCAACGGACGGCGTGGCAGCGACGGACAGCGTTCCGGCGGCCGTAGTCGACGTGGTGGCGGCGGACGTTGTGGCTTCGGTGACGGCGATTTTTTGTTGCGACGACTTCATGTTTCTCGTAGTCGGCATTTCAGCGATCCGGCTTCAGAATGGTCTTCCTCCAGCGATCCGGCTTCTCGAAGGACCACGATGAACGGTGTGGACTGCCGTACGGTGAGCGTGGACTGTAGGGGCGTTGGTTCAGGCTGGAGTGAAACACAGCGATTACTATTCTGAAGCCTCCGGTACCGTCTGAAGAGAGTATTTTTTCTTCTTGTCCTATTTCTTCTCGAGTGTAGTGCGTCGCTGCCCGGAAGCGAATGCCGCTCGACGAGAGGCGGCCTATCTTTATACCCGCCCGCTCGCATGATAACGTTTCCAACTCGCGTTAGCGAATCTGCGCGAGCGGGACGGGGCAAGAAAGAACGAGACGCGTGTCTCTTCAGATCGGTACTCTATAGCGTTTATTTATTGCAATTTACAATTTCTTAATTCTATTTATTGTTACAATTTCTATTTCTATTCGTAGGTAATAAGGACAACACACAAAGGAATACTTTATTTAACTTACACTATCTTAAATCTATGTAAATCTATATAAATAACAGAATACAAAACGATTAACTAGGACTTAACAACTATAAATTACGATATATACAAATAATGTCGCGAACAAATAGGATAGAGGCACCCAAGCAAACAACTCTTGTACTCCATCTGATTTTGCAATAATAAAAAAATTACAACTTAATCGATTGTAATTATTATGTTTAATTGTGCTACCATTTGTATGCTTGCAAGTGAAAGCACATATGAAGCCAACGTTCAAAGATTAATTACTGCATATTATTATTACTAGAAGCTCTTCAACCTTTCATTTTGTTTATTTCTTTAAATTTTCCAGCCATGGCAATAAACCATTCTTATCAGAAAAAAAAAATGTCTTTTTTAGACAATTTAAAATGATAAATAAACTGGTAGTCCATCTAATAGGGAACTGTAACGTCATCTATAGACATGATGGACGTCACAGAATACACTGTGACGCCTAAGGTATTCATAATTAGTTGCAATTACTTAAATTATTTCAAACATGAATCTTCACTATCAGGTGTTAAGAGATTGGATATAATTGATTAATAATTTAACACGAAAGATGCTCTAAAAGCTATACCTATCTAAACCTATAAAGCAACTATCCGCGAAGCTGTAACGTTGAGGTTAGGTAAAGTTACATAATTCCCATTACTTAAGCAGCCGTTAAGACATCCCCACCTGCCTTCAAGATACGGTAATGCTAGTTAAAAAGTTAACGCTGGAAAACTTGAAGCTAGAGCACCTCTGTCGAACCTTAATGCACCAAGTAACACGGAAGCAGAATTAGCACACTACTCTCCCATCAAGTTTAAGTCTTATGATGTTACCGATTAGGTTTAAATTTGAAAAAAAAAACATATTCATATACGCTTTGTATTTTAATAAAATATTTTTATACCTTTGTTGGAAGAATAAATATTGTATACAAGTTATTTTTAGCAATTTCACCCGCATCTTTCAATATATAAAGTATTTTTTGTTTATGCAACTTAGAATGGCAAACAAGCTGACGGCCCACCTGATGGAAAGTGGTAACCGTCGCCTATAGACATGAGCAGTACCATGGACATAACAGAGTATACTGTTTCGCCTATGATACCCCTCATGCGTTGCCATTCCTGATGACTAAGGTGTTATTCCTCTGTACTCTATAAATTCATTGCCATATCTCACCCTTCAAACCGAAATACAGCCATGCAAACACAATGCTTCATAGTAGAAATGCGAATGGGACAGACGTGCCCAAGCAAACGACTTTTGTACAAAGTCTCTCTCTGATTAATTATTGATTTTTAACTATTTGACTTCGAACAGATTTTATCCTTAAAATATAAAGTGTAATTTTGTTTCATCCTTTTTTTTTGTAATCGGATTTTTTTAAAGTGAATTATACATATAATATCCAGAGGGAGACTTTGTACAAAAGTCGATTGCTTGGGTACCTCTGTCCCATTCGTGTTTCAACCGTGAAGCAGTTGTGTTTGCATGGCTGTGTTTCGGTTTGAAGGGTGGGATATGGCGTGAATTTACAGGGTACAGAGGAATAACATCTGAGTCCTCAGGAATGGCAACACATGGGGGGTATCATGGGCGAAACAGTATACTCTATTATGTCCATGGTACTGCTCATGTCTATAGGCGACGGTTACCACTTTCCATCAGGTGGGCCGTCAGCTTGATTGCCATTCTAAGTTGTATAAAAAAAATACATAATATAATATGTATATAACGATAAGTTTCAAAATATATATTTTCTCTAAAATCGAGTACTAACAGTTAAATTGAATTAAATAATAAAAACTTTAAATATGGTTTACGCACTGTTAGATAGATTTTCACTGACGATAAATACCTTTTTTTTACTTCCAAAAAACCAGTTATTCTACTTCTTAGAATTGAAATTATGTACGCTTTTAATATTCCGCCTCCGACTTCTGACATTAAGACAATTAATTTCCTTTTGAATTGCAAACAGAAAGACTGTCTTATAAATTTGCATATTGCTAATATATCATTGTGAGGCGCGTGCCAGTGTTCCCATTCATAACACACAGATATCGGAGTTTTCAACGGACGTGACGGAGGCTCTTATAGTATACGGGACGATTGAACATGGATGTCTGAGGGCCTACCATGGAATATTTTCCGAAATTTCGGGGACGAACGAAACAGAAATTTGATGTTAAAATTGCATATTAAATGCCGTTTAAAATTATTAAATATGTTAAAATATCGTTCCTCTGAACTATTAGGATAGGATCTATGATGAACGAAATGTTAAGCTCCATTTACTGGCTCGATTTCGGTACGAACAAAAACACGAAATTGAGTCCGAAAATTCGGAATTTCATTTCATGGTAGACCACCTGAATGTAACTCTTAATAGTCTAATCGCTCTTTGGGGTAATCGGAAATTAAATATTGCAACAGATAAATAGTTGGGCGATTTTATAATTGGATTTTTCGATCAGGTGGGCCGTCACGTTGTTTGCCATTCTAAATTATTTTTTTTGATAGGTGAGGATGAAGTAGTCAGTTAGCCCATCGTGACGAATTCAACAAGAAGTGTTCACGATGGTTTCCAGGGGGAACCACGTGGAGGTCGACCTAATAAGGCATATTGCTAGCAATGGGGCTGTCAAACTCCATTGCTAACAATCCCTTTCCCCCATCCATCCATAGTTACAAACTTTCGCATTTATTATATTAATAGAATAATGTATATCATATTACTTTGAGATATGTAGTATGTGTAGCTTAAAATAAATTGGCTATAAAGTTAAATCTCCATTAGGATTTACTAGAATCTAATACCAGCCAGCATAAAACCAGCTTAACTGCGTTGCGATGTTAAGCTGGAGTAACCGAGTAACAGCATGCGACTTTAACTTTGAAAATTAAAACCTAAACTTTTTAAAGATTTTCTTGTTTTTTTTGGTTAGAACGCTTTGAAAAGAACAATATTAGGTACAGTTATATTTGTTTATTTATTTATTTATTTATTTATTTATGTGTATTTGTTTACACCGTATGGTTTCGACATAGAATAGGCCACCCATTCCTGTCCCATGGGTGTCTTCTTTATTGATTGAGGGATGGGCGTTTCTCTAAAAACATTTTTTTTTACAACACAGGGGCCAAACGAGCATGCGGCTCACCTGATGGTAAGTGACTACCGCCGCTCATGATCACCCACAACACCAGCGGCATTGCAGGTGTGCTGCTGGCCTTTTAAAAAGGAATATGCTCTTTTCTTGAAGGTTATGTTGTCGTATCGGTCATCAGTAAAGCCTTTAAACGCAACTGTCTTATGCTGATCATAGGCCTTCCCCTTGATTTTACTAGTACTTGCCACGTTTGGCAGGCGGGTTGACAACCGCGGTTAGACTTTGGTAATATTTTAAAAGGGTCACTGATGCCCATTCTTCGACCAATTAATTCCCTTACCCTTATCACACTTAAAGGGTGGTCATTTTATTAAATTCAGTGGCTAAATCTGTTATTATGTCTGTAATTTTACTGGGCATAACCCAATACATCCGGGGGGAAAGGGATTGTTAGCAATAGAGTTTGACAGCCCCATTGCTAGCAATATGCCCTATTAGGTCGACCTCCACGTGGTTCCCCCTGAGAACCATCGTGAACAATTCCTATTGAATTCGTCACGATGGGCTAGCTGAGCTGCTTCATGCTCACCTATCATCCTTCACTGATGCCCCGCCGGTGTACACCGATAGCGCGGGTGGGGTTACCATTTCATTATCATCCATTAAAAAAAACCAATACATCCAAAGATGACACAGCCATACAAACACAGTTTCTTGGCGGCAGAAATACGAATGGAATAGAACTATCCATGCAGAACATTTTATATAACGTGCTCGTCTGAATATTTCACCCATGTTTGAGGGGAATCCAAATGAAATCGGCTTACGATGCTAAATAAGGGTATTTGACGTAAACTAAACTATCCGAGTTGAAAATAAAAAGTTATACGGTCCACTAAGTTGCCCGCGTTTTATCATAACGCACCGCGCGGCACGCCACTGGAATATACGACATCGCTTCGGTTCGTTTTTTTGCGGTGTTGCCAGATTGGGTATTGTTTTTTCGCAATATTCACTTTTAGACTTTCCCGTTTCATAGTTTATGGTTTATAAGAGATCGAAATTAACACGATCATTTAGATAAATCATAATAATTTACTATAATATTTTTTATTGACAAATTTTGGGGTAAATAGTTTTGTGTGACACTTTAAAATAATGTAATATTAAATAAAAATTAAATTAGTGTGGAGAAAATTAGGTCTATTTTGACACATTTAGTCTTTGTAAATCGTATATGTATTTGAATTGGGTGGAACAGAAAATATTTATTACCTTAGAAAACAAAAAATACAATAATGTTATATATAAAAAGTGTCTCATCTTATTTATACTTATAATAAATCTGTAGAGAGGTCAATTCTGTACATGAAATATATTTATAAAATAACTATCAGGGGGTGATTAGTGATCGATACTGATGCCAAAAATAAAATCAGTAAAATTTTGGTCTGTCTGTCTGTATATTCGTGATAGAAACAAAAACTACTCGTCGGATTTTAACGAATGTACCCAGTGTACAATTATTCTTCATACTCCTGGACAGGTTATAGTATACTTTTCATCACGCTGCGATCATTAGGAGCAGAGCAGTGAAGGGAAATGTTGGAAAACGGGAGAAGTTACTCCATTTTTAAACTTCCGTCGCGTGTGCAGCCTTAATGGCCACTTTTTTATTTAAATGTAAAAATGTCCACCCGTGTGACGCCGGGACGGACCGCTAGTAATATAATAAAATTGTCACTAGACGATGTCTTTACATAGAAGTAATTAAACAAAAATTCCATCGTTCATCCATACTTTCTTTCATTCATTCATTCCTTCATTTATATATGAGGGGATTTAATAATACGACTAAGGACTACAGTAGTCGAGGGATGGGCAGTAGCGTCTCTCTTAAAAAAACTGCCAAGCCTGAAAACTATTGGCAATACCCGCTTATGGGGAAGACCTATGTCTAGCAGTGGACAGTTAACGGTTAAAAAATTATAATAAAATAAATAAATATAAAAACGTAGCAGGACCGTACCAAATTTCATCCCGTATATTTCCATTAGGAGTGGGATGAGCGAGGGACTCCCAACACGGCCAGCGTATTTACTCCTGCTTACAGAAGTTATAAACTTGCCGACTACTAATGAATGTAATGAGGTATGCGCAAAGGGAGCGACGCAGAGGTAACTTATTAGGAATAGTGTTGAAACTTCTTTATTAGTATAAATGTGTTGGGCTTTTGTGTAGACGACCCGCTAACTATCAACAAGATGGCTGGAGTTTACTAACAATAATGGTATAGCATTAAATTATAATGGAATCCACTTAGAGATGTAGTAAAAAGTTTTTTTTTTTTTAAATGGCTGATAATGAAATATTAATCACGCTTGCGCATCGGTATATGCTGGTGAGGCACCGGTGAAAGGTGAGGATGAAAGCAGGTTATTATACCAAATATATATGTATATATATATATATATATATATATATATATATATATATATATATATATATATATATATATATATATATAGCTTCATGAATGGCGACCCCGTACGGGCAAGCGCAGTGTAGGACGACCCTCCCCACTAGATGGATTAACGACCTGAAATGCATTGCAGGGAATCAGTGGATGCAGGTGGCTCAGGATCGTCCCTTTTGACAACAGCAACTTAGAATGGCAAACAAGCTGACGGCCCACCTGATGGAAAGTGGTAACCGTCGCCTATAGACATGAGCAGTACCATGAACATACAAGAATATACTCTTTACGTTACCATTACTGAAAACTCAAGGGTCATTCCTCTGTATCCTGTAAACTCACTGCCATATCCCACCCTTCAAACCGAAACACAGCCATGCAAACACAGCTGCTTCACGGTTGAAACACGAATGCGACAAAAGTACCCGAGCAAACGACTTTTGTACAAAGTCACCCTATCGTAAAGTACTATTCACATTAATAAATTTCAAGTAATTGTTCTGTAAAATAGTTCGTTGCAAAGAAGTCATTGACCTTTGACATTTCGTCACAAGGGAACAAAATTGTCAAAGGAATAACGCACTAACAACCGACTAGATATAGTGGCATGACTCGATTTACAGGAAGAGTGATGTGTATTGCGGCGGCGGTGTGCGGCCGCCTTACAATGAATCAAGCGGAGGTTCGGGACTATTACAGTTGGTGTAGATATAAATCGAACTGGAAATGCCATAGTTGACTACATTTGTAGAGTTAGGCGACAATTGAAGTGACCTAATTGTACGATTCCATAATTGGAGACTTTGTACAAAAGTCGATTGCTTGGGTACCTCTGTCCCATTCGTGTTTCTAGCGTGAAGCAGTTGTGTTTGCATGGCTGTGTTTCGGTTTGAAGGGTGGGATATGACGTGAATTTATTGGGTACAGAGGAATAACACCTGAGTCCTCAGGAATGGCAACGCATAGGGGGTATCATGGGCGAAACAGTATACTCTGTTATGTCCATGGCACTGCTCATGTTTATAGACGACAGTTACCACTTTCCATCAGGTGGGCCGTCAGCTTGTTTGATGTTCTAAGTTGTATAAAAAAATAGTAATAATAATTCCTCTTAAAACTTATTCTTCTGTTATTCTACCAGTACCCAATCAGTACAAAATGTAAAACAAACTCACTGTCCGTACCAGTCTGTTTGTCTGCAAATTAATTATTCTAACTATTATACGAGGGCTACACTGAAAATTTTTAAAATTGGCCACTTGAAAGCAATATAATAAAAAAAAATTGTTAAAATTTTGAAAATGGAACTCTTAACGAATAATACTAAGTAAGTAATATATGGACGCCGGGGGAAAGGGATTGCTAGTAATGGAGACTGAGAATCCCATTGCTAGCAATATACCCAACCAGCTCGGCCTCCACGCGGTTCTCCCTGGAAACTATCATGGTTAATTCCCGATGAATTCATCATGATGGGCTAACTGGCCTGTTTTCGTTCTCATCTATCACCCTTCACTGGTGCTCCGCCAGCGTATCCCGATAGCGCAGGCGGGGTTACCATACCATTTTCACCCATCAAAAATAAATATATGGACGCCAAGGAAGCTGTGACTACATTTCAGAAGACCGTCGAAGAGATCCCTAAGGACGAGTGGGCAAAGTGCTTTTCTCAGTGGTTCTATCGGATGCAGCGATGTATTGACATAAATGGACACTATTTTGAAAAGATAAAATAAGGGTAAAAACTTGCTAATTTAATCAGTTTTTGATTTTCTAAGGATTTTCAGTTTGTCCCTCATATTTATAACAAGTCGTTTTTAAAGCTAAATATACAAATTTTCCACCGTTTCCTTCCCATGGGTGCCATGAAAGGCGATTAAGGAATCCTAATAGACGAGGGATGCAGCGAACTTTACCAAAGCCTATCTGCGATTGGCAACCCGTTTGCTAAACATAGCAACTACTGCTAAAACTCCTCTTATGGGAAAGACTATGATCAGCAGTGGACAAGTAACGGCTAATATCATAATAATAAAATACAAACTTTGCCATTTCCACCGCATTTTATTTCTGTGATTGCGTTGTACCGCGGCAGTTCCGAGCGATTAGTACCAACATATAGGCTGTTTATTTGACGACTTTATCGAGGGGCACTGCAGCGTTATTGGCCAATTGTTACAAAGTTTGCTGTCGAAATATTTACTTTGATCGACTAATAGGTCGGCGGAATTATTCCTTTTTTTTTAGGGTTGCAAATCAAAAATAGAACTCGGCATAATTAAGTTAATTCGGTCTAATTATATTCAATTATATGAAATAAATTTGGAAATCTGAGCGATTTTTTTATACAACTTAGAATGGTAAACAAGCTGACGTCCCACCTGATGGAAAGTGGTAACCGTCGCCTATAGACATGAGCAGTACCATGGATATAATAGAGTATACTGGTTACCATTCCTGAGGACTCAGGTGTTATTCCTCTGTAAATTCACGCCATATCCCACCCTTCAAACCGAAACACAGCCATACGGTAGAAACACGAATGGGACAGAGGTACCCGAGCAATCGACTTTTGTACAAAGTCTCCCTCTGGTATAAGAGTAAGGAAGTGTTCAGTTTTTTTTTTTAACTTCTATATGTACGCAGTTTTATATGGGCCTCTCCCATAAATTGTTATAAGGAATGGTCCATTACCACTAGCGTCTACTGAGTCTCTTTTACATATACGAGGTCATCGCTCCAGTTTGATAATAAAATGTACTTATTTATTTACTAGTTTTTATCCACGACTTCGTCCGTGTAACTGGAATACATACTTTATTCTTTATTGTACACAAAAGTTTATTGAAATAAAAAAAAAAACAAACGTAAAGGTACATAAAGGCGAGCTTATCTCCAAAAGAGATTTCTTCCAGCAAACCCAATATGAGAAAAACTGACAGTTTATTAGTAATTACAGTCATACATGTGTACCGATCGACTTAAACTTTCACATTTCTAATATTAGTTGGATAGGGGGGAAAGGGATTGTTAGTGATGGAGTTTGATAGCTCCATTGCTAGCATAATGCCTTATTAGGTCGACCTCCACGTGGTTCCCCCTGAAAACCATCGTGAACAATTCTTGTTGAATTCGTCATGATGGGCTAACTGGCCTGTTTTCATTCTCATCTATCACCCTTCACTGGTGCTCCGCCAGCGTAACCCGTAAGCGCAGGCGGGGTAACCATTCCATTTTCACACGTCAAAAAAAATATATTAGTTGGATTCGAACTGTCTACCATTTTATAAGTATGTAAAAAAATATATACAACCAAACTACAGCTAAGATATTGTTTACGAGCACACTCCTTATCCAATGTTATTTTTCTCTAAAAGTAATCAACGAAACCACTATTTTCTCTTTATCGGACAACAATTACACTAGTTTATCATGGTTGCCAGCCCTGAAAAGTTATTTCCTCCCTATTAAGAAACGAAAATAAGAATACGACCTAATGTCCTCAATTGCCACAATATAACTATGCACATTTTCACCGCGTCCTCTCTACATTTAAATATATCATCCATTACCCCATTTTACAAGGAGATCTTCCACATTCGTGTACAGAGACAGCAATGGTTCCTGCGCGGATCGAAAGTGTCGCCCTCAAAGTTGTGGTACAAGGCTCGGATATAGGACTCCGTGGTCATGATAAGACCCAATGAGTTGTGGTAAAATTGCCTGTCGTGTTTATTGTGCCGATGCCAGGATATAAAGTGCCTGTGTGCGAGCCCATTGTGTCCCCTCCGATTGTGGCACTTTCGATTGAAGTGGTGTTATTTGAAAAGATCTAACTATTAGGTCGCTTTCGTTTGATTATTTTCTTTGTAAATGGAAAATATGATTTCATTTTTTTTTTTTGTGTACGCTGCTGATGGGTTTAATTCCAAAGGAAGTAAATGTTTCTTGTTAGAGACTTTTTTCAGGTATTCATTATTCATTTAAAATATCTTGGATTACATGTTCTAAATTTAAATGTTTTCAACGATAAGGTTTCTACAAAACATCTCGTCATTTATTTTACCGGTTTTTTTTTTTTGCAAAACTACCAGTGATGCGACGTTTCAAATAAGTATCTCCATACATTTTGTTTTTTGTGTTTTTTATTGTTTTTTTTTTTCTATTTATTTTAACCTACCCTCCAAAAATAAGCATAATATTGTTTTGGTATACAAATTGGGAATCTGTAATTGGCTAATGTATGGTTTAAATATATTTTTTATTTTTCTAGATATAAGCTGTTAATTCCTGTTTTTGTATTAAAATAAAAATAAATAAATAATGTATATATATATACGTGTGTACGTATGTATGTATGTATGTATGTACCTCTTTCCCATTCGTGTTTCAACCGTGAAGCAGTTGTGTTTGCATGGCTGTGTTTCGGTTTGAAGGGTGAGATATGGCGTGAATTTACTGGGTACAGAAAAATAACACCTGAGTCCTCAGGAATGGCAACGCACGGGGATATCATGGGCGAAACAGTATACTCTGTTATCTCCATGATACTGTTCATGTATATATCCGACGGTTACATTTCATCAGATGGACCGTCAGCGTGTTTGCCATTCTAAGTTGTATAAAAAAAATATTATTTTTTTTATATATTATATATATATATATATATATATATATATATATATATATATATATATATATATATATATATCTCCTTCCGCATACCTATCTAAACAACGTGACTTTAGAATTTTGTTTACATCAAAACCGCAGCTGTGCTCGAATGTGTATTTGAGCTATCATTTCTCGATTTAATGATGCGATGATATCAAATGACAATTATTCGGCTCCCGTGTTCGTAATGGCATGTCTGATAATGTGGGCTGGATCGTTTGATATACGGATCAATGGATCGTTAATTAATTCAATTATACACATAGCTGTGCTATTACGGATTTGTTATATTGTATTGTCGTTCACGTGTTGTTAGCCCGTTGGCGTGGTAATTGGTGGCCTGTGGAGGATGCCAACTGTATGTATTGGGGAGTACGATGGATTTCCCAGTTTTATGCTGAATAACAAATAAATAATTGTCTTTTAATAACAGTGGTGGTTTGCTAGTAGCTTGACAGGCGTGTTGGCAACCGCAGTTTGGTTTTTGGTGACATTTTAAAAGGGACGCTGCTGCCCATCCCTCCACAATAAGTTACCTTAGTCGCCTCTTACAACACCCACGGGAAAAGAATGGAAGGCTTATTCTATACCGAGGATCTACATGGCTAACATTTAAATTTACTTTAATAAAAATATTTTTTTTCATACAACTTAGAATGGCGAACAAGCTGACGGCCCATCTGATGGAAAGTGGTAACCGTCGCCTATAGACATGAGCAGTACCATGAACATAACAGAGTATACTGTTTCGTCCATGATACCCCCCATGCGTTGCCATTCCTGAGGACTCAGGTATTATTCCTCTGTACCCTGTAAATTCACGCCATATCCCACCCTTCAAACCGAAACACAGCCATTCAAACAACTGCTTTACGGTTGAAACACGAATGGCACAGAGGTACCCAAGCAAACGACTTTTGTACAAAGTCTCTCTCTGGTCATATTTCTTCCTGTCTTTCAATATGATACTTAAGATCTAGTGTATGCTTTATCCCAATACGCCATTTAATTTTATCGGAATTCCTACTTCCAGAAACTACGCGTAAGAAACGTAAACGAAGTAACGGGCAAAAGCTAGTTACGTGTAAAATATGTTACAAATATAAATATAACTAGATATACAAATAACATATTACATACCTAGATGCTAAAATCACTTTTACTTACAGCCAAGTCCATTATACCTACTTTCCACTATTTACTTCAGAGGTGAATCCACTCCACTCTCGCATAAATCTTTGCTATAAGACCTTAAACGCAGGAACTTTAAAGTTCAAAATCCAAAAGCAAGCACTGGACTGAAAGCTCGTAGAACCGTTCTGAACATAAAACCTTTTCGGATATAGCTGTTCACGCCAGTCGGTTCTATCGACGTGAATATGAATCGAGCTGGAGTAGCTGTAAAGGTGGATAATTTGACAGGTCGATGCTTTTATATATTATTTTTAGCTTGTTATTACATGGTTTCAATTATTAAATCGATGATATTTGAGCTCAATGAGGTAGTAGCGAGTTCCAATCTGGACTTATTACACTGTACTGCCACAGAGTTTCGCAGAGCGATAACAAATTACGTAAAAATGCATTTTTTAACATTTATTTTATATAACATAATTAGATTTTTATTGTTATTATTATTATTTCAATATTGTATTATTATAATGTTTGATTTTTTTAATTTTTAGTCAATGTATTGGTAAAAACTGTAAAACTCACAAAAATATGTATATAAATAAATAAATTAATTAATTAATTTTTAGCTCACAACGATAATCACTCTGTGTTCATGTCTAAATTAAAATGTTGACGTACCTCGCCATTGCATTATATTTATTTATAATTTAAAATAATTTAATCACAATTTCCATTATTTATATTATATTATTATTCATATTGTCAATATCTTTACTCATTTAATAATTTAATTCGTTTTGGGAAAACCTCGGATTTAACCTAAGATCGTGTTCCAAGAAAAAAAAAACAATTTCAATTGTGGTAAAACTAGTTACTTCGATATAAAAATGCACATATATATATATATATATATATATATATATATATATATATATATATAAATCCAAACTGTAAGCATATTTTTTCAGATAAAAAAAAGAATTTTCCATATTGATTTACAACAGACGGAGTTATGAAGTAGCAAAAATAAAAAATAAAATATATCTTAATTGAGAACCTGCTTCTGTTTGAAGTCAGTTAAAAAACATATTATCCAAATAATAATTGGGATGAGGGTGGGATGACGACGGGTAGTAGTGATTAAATTCATAATTAATAAACTTGTCAGCTAAATCCATAAATTTAAAACGGCCAAATTGTAAAATTTAATAACCATCCAAGCTGTGTGTGTTTTATTCGAAGTTCTGTCTGAACATTTATGTGTTACCACAGATAATACGAGCATACTAGTGGTGAGTGGTGAAACATTTTCAATTGGACATAGACGGGCCATGTTTAAGTTGTAAATAGTTTTTAGTTAGATACATAGAAAAGTTTGTCTTAATTAAACCAAATTGAAAAGTGAGACGCCCTGGGGTTTTAAAAGTTGAGCCCGTTTTCAATTATACTCATAGTTAACTAACTTTTACCCGTGATTTGACCGACACGATTAATATATTAATATAAACCAGTACCCATATTGTATTTTTTTTAATGGATGATAATGGCATGGTAACCCCATTTGCACTATCGGTATACGCTGGCGGGGCACCAGTGAGAGATGATAGATGACGATGAAAACAGATCAGTTAGCCCATCGTGACGAATTCAACGATAATTTCCAGGAAAAACCACGCGGACGTCGATCTGATAGGGTGTACGGCTAGCAATGGGTCAGTTTTTTTTTTAATGGGTGAAAATGGAATGGTATCCCCGCCCGTTCTAACGAGATACGCTGGCAGAACACCAGTGAAGGGTGATAGATGAGAATGGAAAAACAGGCCAGTCATCATGGTGAATTCATCAGGAATTAACCATGATAGTTTCCAGGGGGAACCGCGAGGAGATCGACATGGTTGGGTATATTGGTATTGGTAGAAATGGGATTCTCAGTCTCCATTACTAACAATCCCTTTCCCCCTGCAATAGGTCAGTTAGACCCCATTACTAATAATCCTTTTCTCCCCACCACATTGTACTTATGTAGCTGTGTAGGTCCATAGGTTCTTGAGTGGCGACCGTGCACGGGCAAACGCAATGTAGGACGAACCCCCCCCCCCCCCCACTAGGTGGAGTGACGACCTGAAATGCATCGCAAGGAGTCAGTGGATGCAGGTAGCTTAGTCTATGGAAGAGGCTTATGTACAGCAGTGGACGGATAATGGCTAAATGATGAAGATGATGAATGTGTACAATAAATAAATAAATAAATAAATACTTTCAGCGACGTCATATTTTGGTAATCTTCGATATGAACGTTCTTAACCAATCACGTGACAATTAACAATTGAATATTATTGTTTTTACCAGAGGGAGACTTTGTACAAAAGTCGATTGCTTGGGCACCTCTGTCCCATTCGTGTTTCAACCGTGAAGCAGCTGTGTTTGCATGGCTGTGTGAAGGGTGGGATATGGCAGTGAATTTACTGGGTACAGAGGAATAACATCTGAGTCCTCAAGAATGAAAACACATGTTTAGGAATGACAACACATGGGGGTATCATGGGCGAAACAGTATACTCTGTTATGTCCATGGTACTGCTCATGTCTATAGGCGACGGTTGCCACTTTCCATCAGGTGGACCGTCAGCTTGTTTGCCATTCTAAGTTGTATAAAAAAAAAATATGACATAAACACGTGCTCATAAATAATTTTGAATCTTGACTCTCGTACACGCAACATATTTACCGTTCGTATTTATATTAAAACCACTAGGCATAATATGAAGAGACGATAAATTAAATGATGATATATATATATATATATATATATATATATATATATATATATATATATATATATATATATATTTTATATGTATATATATTATATATAAATATATATATATACAGTAACAACAATAAGTTAATAACAATGTAAACAAAGGCGAACTTATCTCTAAAAGAGATCTCTTCCGGTCAACCTAACACAGTGGCATAGGAAGTAGTGAGTGGGCAAATACAATATCGAAAGATTATTAGATTTAATTTTAGTAAAAAAAAAATTAAAAAAATATATATTGTTAATTAAATTTTAATTTAATTTTTCTCGTTAAATCAAGTGGGCTACTTTCGAGAACCGTCCAAACTCACTTTGGTATAATAATATTTATTTTGAAAATTCCCAGAAATATTTTTATTAAAATGCCATTGAAATTTTTTTTTAAATATTCCAAATGAAGGGTAGTTATGTCAAGTAACAAGGATGGAAATTAATTTGTTATATAATTTAATATTAATTAACTTTTTCAATATGTTATCAATTTTAATGTAATTACTACCGGTTTAACTTACGTGTAATTATATCGAAACAGCACAACTAGTTTCGGGATCACTTCGTGATCCTTAGTCATTAACAACTGTGACGCGAGCACGAGACTTGTCAATTGTTTCGTAATTGCAAAGTATTTTATTTTATTTATTTCTTCCGTAATATAATTAGTAGATAACATTACAACTTCAAATATGGACCCTGTTGGGCTCAGCGAGTAGGAAAGAGGAGAACAACACTTTTTTTCACTTTAGAAATAGTCTCTAAGAGTCTGTTACAATATTATCCAGTCGTTGAAATTGTATCACGATAGCTACGTATTTTCTTATTATTATTCATTATTTAATTATATATATATATATATATATATATATATATATATATATATATATATATATATATATATATATATATATATATATATATATATATAGTAGTGATAATAATAAAATTAAAATGATCATCTCTGTTACTGATGGCAACATCAAATAAACAAATATTGTATTTATTGTTTGTTTATTGTAGCATTACTTGCATTTTATAAGTGATTAAATTCCATTGGCACTACAGACAATTCTTTTCCAGTCCCAGCGTAGAATGGGCCACCCATTCTTTTCCCGTGGGCGTCGTAAGAGGCAACTAAGGGAGGGCAGCAGCGACCCTCTAAAAATATGACCAAAGCTTAACAGCGGTTGCCAAGCGTGGCAACTACTGGCAAAACACCTCTTATGGTGTAGGCCTATGTTCAGCAGTGGACAGTTAACGTCTGATGTAATATAATAACAAATAAATTTTTTATAACATTTAAATATTATTAAAGTATTTACAAGAGACATCCACTGACTCCCTGCAATGCATTTGAGGTCGTCACTCCATCTAGTGGGGTCCTGCACTGCGTTTACGCATACGCGGTCGCCACTCAGGAACCTTTCTTCCCAATCAGTTTTCGGTTCTTCGAGCTATGCATGTATATTAGCTAGCTATCAATATGTTCATGTACTTAGTCTACATAAGGACATTGTAACAACTATATATTATGTACACGAATGCATAATAATAAATAAATAAACATATGTATAATTAATTTATAAATTATACTAATTACAAGTTTCCACCTTATACCTGACAATAGTACATCGCCAGACAACCAACAGACAACGCGAAAGTTTTCATTTGTTACCGTATTTGCGTGAATTATGATTCATCACGCCAACGGTTAAGTTTCATTTCTATACGCCGTATTCTCTGCGTGTTAGAGTCTGAATTACATTGTTTCATCCTTCAGTTCGGTGTACACGCGACGCGAAACATACCAATGGAAGCACAGCCAGCAAGTGGTAATGTGATTAACGAACCAAACGTTTTATATGTTTTTGTTCCCTATTTGTCACATACGTTCTCTCTTTGTTTAAAGGGGAAATATTTAACTTTTAGTCTAACAAGCTTGTTGTTAGAAAGTCAGACGACATAACCTTTTTAAAAGAGTATATTCCTTTTCAGAAGTTCATTTGGACACGTGTAATATATCTCTAGTGGGGGGAAAGGGATTGACAGCACCATTGTTAGCAATATGCCCTATTAGGTCGACTTCCACGTGGTACCCCTTGGAAACCAACGTGAACAATTCTTGTTGAATTCGTCACGATGGGCTAACTGACCTGCTTCATCCTCACCTATCATCTTTCAGTGGTGCCCCGTCTGTGTATACCGATAGCACGTGTGGGGTTACCATTCCATTATGACCGATTAAAAAAAATTATACCTCTAGTGTTGCAGAATGGCAAAGCATGGAAGGTATCATGGGCGAAACAGTATAATCTGTTATGTCCATGGTACTGCTCATGTCTCTAGGAGACGGTTACCACTTTCCATCAGGTCGGCCGTCAGCTTGTTTGCCATTCTAAGTTGTATAAAAAAACTGGACTGTTTTCAGTCTCATCTATCACCCTTCACTGGTGCTCCACCAGCGTATCCCGTTAGCGCAGGTAGGGTTACCATACTATTTTCAGCCATAAAAAAAAACAGTTTCTGTTGAAATTTTAACAAAATCGATCTAGTAGCTTAATTTTTGAATCAAAATAACTGTGTTTGCCACAATTTCACCATGTGTAGTCCCGGCATAGAATGGACCACCCCTTCCTTTCTCGTGGGTGTCATAAGAGGCGACTAAGGTAGGGCGAAAGATGGACAGTAGCGCCCCTCTTAAAACATACTCAAAGATCTAACTGCGGTTGCCAAGCGTGGCATCTACTGGCAAAACTCTCCTTATTGGTCTGAGTGTTTTTCAAGTGTATATTAGTATTCTAATATCTATAGTACAAGTTTTATTTATGTCCAGAAGTAGACAATTAACGGCTAACCTCGTCTGCGCTATCGGGATACGCTGGCGGGGCACCAGTAAAGAATGATAAGTCAGAATGAAAAGGCAGGTCAGTTAGACAAATTCCACTAGAATTAACCACGATAGTTTCCAGGGGTGCTGTGTAGAGGTCGACCTGATAGGGTGTATTGCTAGCAATGGGTCAATTAGAACCCATTACTAACTATCCCCTTCCCCCCAAATAAATTAGAACACAGGATTCTTACCAAAAAAGACTTTATAGAAAATTCGTCTGCTTGTGTACCTCTGTCCCACTCATGTGCTTCAGCAAAATAACACCTAGGACAGAAAATATTCTCTGAGTCGACTATTATAATTATTATATACTAACATAAAACTGCGACTTTGTCCACGTGTCCGGAAGATGTTTATTGACCATAATAAAAAGTTTATTTTCTTCTCAATCTCTTATAAAATGTGCGTTTTTCAAGGCACTTTCTCCCACGCACAACCACTCTTTGGAATCAACTTCCAGCAGCAGTATTTCCGAACCGATACGACAACATAACCTTCAAGAAAAGAGCATATTCCTTTTTAAAAGGCCGGCAGCACACCTGCAATGCCGTTAGTGTTGTGGGTGATCATGGGCGACGGTAGTCACTTACCACCAGGTGAGCCGCATGCCCGTTTGCCCCCTGTGGTGTAAAAAAAAATAATACTATATTTTTACATACACATACACATTATACTGATTAATTGAGACTTTAAGGCACTGAGTGATGACAGACAAATGAACACTCATTTTTCGTTTATATACTAGAAGAAATATAGGTGAGGCAAATTTCCATACTTCCTTTGAAGGAACATTCACCTCGACACGCTACGTCATCAAGAAAATCCAATTCTATGGAGTATATAACAAATTAAAACAACCAAAGCCATACTTTCCGGTTTTCATTACCTAATGGCGGAGCTTTTTTTTTATTTTTCATTCGTAAGAATAGGGTTGTCGATTGCAGGTAATTATGTTTACATTTATTTATTTATTTATTACAATGCATTCATGTACATAATATAGAGTTATATATATTATTTCTTTTTATACCAGAAAACAAGTTTATTATGCGTGTTTAAAACCTGACGGTTTTAACACATAAATAATTTAAAACACTGTTTATCTAAACAGTGTTTAACAAAACTCTGTTTAAATGATCATAAAAACTAGACCATAATTAGTGTAATAATATTATTTTAATGGTCGAGGGATGGGCAGCAGCGTCCTTCTTAAAACGTGTCTAAATGCTTAACTGCGGTTGCCAACCCACCTGCTAAGCTTACAACTAATAGCAAGGTTCCCCTTATTGGGAAAGCTTATGCGCAGCAGTGAACAGTTAACGGCCTAAATAATGAATGGTGAATATTTCTTTTTAATTTTACGCATCACAGTATATACTGTAACGCCCATGGTATCTTTCATGCGTTACCATTCCTGAGGTCTATAGTGTTACACCTTTATACCCCGTAATTTCACTGCCATATATTCAAACCAAAATACACTATGCAAGCACAACTGTTAAACACGACAGAAACATGAATGGGACAAGAGTACCCAAGCAGACGACTTTCATACAAATTTTTCCACTGATAAATAATAACATCGAGGATGGTCTAATACTAATTTTGTTAAAATTTTAATTTTAATTGTTTTTTTTTTTGGTATTTTTACTATAAAAAAATTAATACATACAGCCTACAGCCATCTTTCACCATCGTACCGCTCGCCATCGACAGAGAATCCATCCCTACACATTAGAATCAGAATGCTCGGGCACAGTGAATTTACTGGGTACAGAGGAATAACATCTGAGTCCTCAGGAATGGCAACGCATGGGAGGTATCATGGGCGAAACAGTATACTCTGTTATGTCCATGGTACTGCTTATGTCTGTAGGTGACGGTTACCACTTTCAATCAGGTGGGCCATCAGCTTGTCTGCCATTCTAAGTTGTATAAATAAAAAAAAACAGTGCAATTTCAGAGGAGCTTCCCGCGAACACTCAAGTTGTGGAATGATCTTCCTGCCGAGGCTTTCTCTAGGGACTACAAAATGGGGTGTTTCAAAATGGACGTATTAAGGTTATTTAGCGCGCGCGTGACATCTCTAGTGTTACAAGCGTCCATAGTTTATGGTAACCCTGTATACTATCAGACGGACCGTGTACTTGTTTACCAGCATGGTAATATAAAAAAATATATATATATTATTTTTTTTTTGTATAAAAATATTAATTTGTTAAAACGCACGTCTGACACCCCTAATTCTTTTTCTAGCCCTGTCACGCACGTTCTGCATACCGCCCATTGCGAGTTATTTGTTTGTATATATTAATAGTAGGCCAGTTATTTTATTGTATACTATGCGTATAAAATGTATTCGAAAACATAATTATTATAATCTTTTAAAAAAACACTCTTACATGCTTACCGTGTATTTGGAATCTTGAACATTAAAATGGACAAGTGTTTAGTGTGAGTACGCCGCCAATTGTGAACCGATTTCGATAATTCTTTATTCGATTAGTGTTTTTTTTTTAATGGCTGAAGCTACCGAGAGTAGGTTTTTACTTCAGTTGTGGTTATTTTTTTTTTATACAACATAGAATAACACCTGAGTCCTCAGGAATGGCAACGCATAGGGGGTATCATGGGCGAAACAGTATACTCTGTTATGTCCATGGCACTGCTCATGTCTCTAGACGACGGTTACCACTTTCTATCAGGTGAGACGTCAGCTTGTTTGCCATTCTAAGTTGTATAAAAAAACAGTTTAAAAATGATAGAGTTGTGAGGTAATAAACATAAAAAAAATAAAATTGACTGAGAATCTTCAATTTGAAGTCGCTTGAAAATAAACTAATTCGTTTAGCCATTACACTACGTTTGAACAACAAACGTTCAAACATTATTACAAAGTTTTATATTTATATTATTATAGTTTTATATTTATATATGAGTGGCAGTTTTCCACCGTGCGTTTTTCAAGGCACTTTCCCCACGCACAACCACTCTTTGGAATCAACTTCCAGCAGCAGTATTTCCTAACCGATACGACAACATGACCTTCAAGAAAAGAGCTTATTCCTTTTTAAAAGGCCGGCAGCACACCTGCAATGCCGTTGGTGTTGTGGGTGATCATGGGTGGCGGTAGTCACTTACCATCATGTGAATGGCATGCTCGTTTGCCCCATGTGTAGTGCAAAAAATAATAAAATTAATAACGTACTGTTAATTAAATTTACCACTAAACATAGTGGTAAATTTAAAAGCAATTTTATACATTGTAAGCACAATCGCGCTTCAATCAAACATGGCCGCTTAATTGAAACAGCACGGTGACTGCAATTTTAATTGCATTATAATCCTTACTAATATTGCAAATGTGAAGGTGAGTCTGTTTGTTTGTTGCCTTATAGCACCTAAACGGATTAGCCGAGGAAAAGGGAGAGTTAGAAGTGGGGAGGTAAGTCTTCATTGCTATCAATTTTTTTTTTTACAACACAGGGGGCAAACGAGCATGCGGCTCACCTGATGGTAAGTGACTACCGCCGCCCATGGTCACCCACAACACCAAAGACATTGCAGGTGTGCTGCCGGCCTTTTAAAAAGGAATATACTCTTTTCTTGAAGGTTATGTTGTCGTATCAGTTCGGAAATACTGCTGCTGGAAGTTGATTCCAAACAATGGTTGTGCGTGGAAGACAGTGCCTTGAAAAACGCACAGTGGAAGACCGCCACTCGTCCAGATGATTGGGATGAAACCTGAGTTTGTGGCGGGTTGTACGGTGGTGAAAATCAGCAGCAGGTATCAATCCGAAAAATTTCTCAGAACACTCCCCATGGTAAATTCGGTAGAAGATGCACAGAGATGCAACATCTCTGCGCAGTTTCAGTGGGTCGGGTCGGACAGTAAGGCGTTGACTATCAACAATTCGAGCCGCCCGACTTTGAATGCGGTCTAACGGAGAAGTTGGTACTGTGGCGCTCCTGCCCATAGGTGAGAACAGTATTCCATACGCGGGCTGACTTGAGCTTTGTGTGTAATGTTGTTGAGAAGAGCCCGCAAGAAACTCAACAGTTACTCTTTTAAATCTCTGTTAACTTTATGTGTATTTATTTAAATTATACAATGGCTAATTTTACATGATCGTTATAAAGCCCGTACACGATCGACTTACACCATGCACGTTTGTCATTCAATGTTGTTTGTCAATAATGCTTTGTAATAGCAGTTTTAAATTTATTAAAAAGTACATCCAGAATATTCTTCGGTATCTTATTATAACACTTAATGCCCGTTCCATATAAAAGACCTATTAACTTTTTCTAAACGATACTTCGGAACAGCAAGTTTATATTTGTATCTAGTGTTAAGATCGCTGTTTTTATAAACCTTTTAAAAACTAGCAATATACCCAACCAGCTCGACCTCCTCGCGGTTCCCCCTGGAAACTATCATGGTTAATTCCTGATGAATTCATCATGATGGGCTAACTGACCTGTTTTCATTCTCATCTATCACCCTTCACTGGTGCTCCGCCAGCGTATCCCGTTAGCGCAGGCGGGGTTACCACACCATTTGCACCCATCAAAAAAAAAACACTCATAGCACAAACTCCGCTTAATTTAGTGTTGAATAGCGCTATATATCTAATGCTATTTATTTATTCACTAACACATAAACATTCACTAATAAATCAAATATCCGATTTCAATATTATTTTAGTAATACAAGCGTGCGTATTGTGTTCACAGAATTTGAGCCAATTATTAGTAGGCTCTATGCTAGTGGCACATGTTGAAATAGGTTAATTACGTGCCCAATTAGTCACTAAGGTGGTCTCATGTGTTTTGTTTCGCTTATTCTTCAACATATTATAGAAGAATTATTAATTACTTGTTGAGTCAACAAAACCAGCTCTAGTTACAGCTTACTCAATAGTTACTATATCTTACCACATTTGCCCTTTATACGCTTTCTGTTTGTACCCAATGGTTAGCTGATAGAAAATCCAATATGATAGATAGGTAGATAGATAAATAATTTATTTACATTACTTACAGCACACAAATTACAATAAAAAAAACACATACACATAATACACAGTAAAAGAGATAAAATAATAAAAATAAAAAAGCAACAAAATTAAAAGCAAAAAAAATAAATAAATATATAAACCAACAAGTGTGCCATAGTAACACAAAATGGTCACAACTCAGTTTATTGCTTTGCCCTTAGAAGAGCAAAACACTGATATTCTGCTGTGGCCAAGAGTCAGTCGCAAAATTCCTTATTAAAAATAATAATAAAAAGAAATATAAATAAACTGCATTGTATGTGTCCATTACATTCGCCTCCATTTGATATTATATTATATTCTAAATAAATAAATAAATAATACCATTAGATACCAGATACCATTAGAAGAGGGGTAGTCAGAGGTTACTTTTTGTCACATTCAGGTATTCAGGCAATAAATATTTCCGCTACGTACCTATCTTAATAGGTTATACTTACATACTTACATACATACTTATATGCCAAATTTTTGTTTATTAATTAAAAAAAAATTAAGTTCTTTTTTAAAAATGTGTTTAGTTTTAGACAATCTTATTGGGGGTGGTACATCATTATGATTATGATATGGCATTAAGTTTAATAATTCATTAATAAATAAATAAATATCATGAAAAAAAAAACTAAATCTAAACTAATATTAAAAAGAAAGACTTGACTTTTTGTTTGTAATGGATAAATTTAAAAATATTTGATTGATTTTTAGAAAATTTACACTTTTCGAAAGCTCATTTCAAGCTTATATATAGTTATTATCAACAAATAATATTGGTTTCATTTTATTTAAAAAAAAATTAAACTCTTCGCAGTTGTTATTGGCAATCGCATCGCATTCTAATATCGTAGTGAAAATAAAGGAAGTTTTAATCGACTAACCAGTAACATGGACTTCCAGGGAGGAAGGGATTGTGAAAGTCTATGTTTTTTTTGTTGGATGACAATGGAATGGTAACCTGGCCTGCACTATCGGAATACACTGGCGGGGCACCAGTGAGAGATGATAGGTGAGGATGAAAAAGCAGGTCAGTTAGCCCGTCGTGACAAATTGCACTACAATTAACCACGATGGTTTCCAGGGATAACCGCGTGGAGATCGACCTGATAAGGTGTATTGCTAGCAATGAGTCCATAGGACCTCATTACTAACAAATTACTTTCCCTCCCAATCGATCCAGATTAAAATACTCAACGCATACACAAATATACACGTATTTGTAACCTTCTGGAAATCATTTAAAACCGTTAATTTAACCGTTAAGGTTAAAAGGTCACCAGAGGGAGACTTTGTACAAAAGTCGATTGCTTGGGTACCTCTGTCCCATTCGTGTTTCAACCGTGAAGCAGTTGTGTTTGCATGGCTGTATTTCGGTTTGAAGGGTGGGATATGGCGTGAATTTACTGGGTACAGAGGAATAACACCTGAGTCCTCAGGAATGGCAACGCATGGGGTGTCATGGGCGAAACAGTATACTCTGTTATGTCCATGCTACTGCTCATGTCTATAGGCGACGGTTACCACTTTCCATCAGGTGGGCCGTCAGCTTGTTTGCCATTCTAAGTTGTAAAAAAAATCAGAAAGAATCCGACTGCAAAATAAATGTCTCCACAAATGTATCTAAGGAACTTTCTTCTCCGCATGAACTCTTCGACGATTTTAACTTTGGACCATTTTTCGAAGAAATTACCTCAGGAACTAATAAAATTGTCGGGGCGATTGTAACTTTCCGAACCGTAAGAATAAATATCCAGGTGGAAGTGACACTCCCATAAAACCTAATCATTTTTTTTATACAACTTAGAATGGCAAACAAGCTGATGGCCCACCTGATGGAAAGTGGTAACCGTCGCCTATAGACATGAGCAGTACCAAAGACATAACACAGAGTATACTGTTTCGTCCAAGATACCTCCAATGCGTTGCCATTCCTGAGGACTCAGGTGTTATTCCTCTGTACCGAGTAAATTCACCTAATCATATTATAGACTAGTGGTTATCCGCAGCTCCGCCCACGTAAATCAGTATATGTACATGTAAAGTATCATATTAGCCTTTAGCTGTCCACTGCTGAACGTAAATCTCCCCTTTGAGGGGTTTTAATCAGTTTAGACCAGAACAACCGCAGTTTACGTAACACCTAAAAATGTACCTTATTCCAGCAAATAAATGATTTCAATTTCAATTTCAATTTCAATTTAGTTTTTAGAGATGTTTCAAACCAAACGCTGCTGCCCATCCCTCGCCCTCGCTTAGTCGGCTCTTACCACACCCACGTGAAAGGTAGGGACGGTCTATTCTATGCCGGGACCACACGTAGTTTATATTCTAACTTAACATACTGAATATTTTATACACTGACTCACGCGAGCAAAGTCGCAGGATACAACTAATACAATAATAACAACGTTGGTGCACGACTCGCATCCTGTATTATAAATTTACATGCTGAATCATTAAAGATTTGCAAGCAACAGGCGTCACGGTAAGAGAGTGCACCTAGCGTGTCGCGTGAGTTGCAATATTATCTTTTACACGCAACTTCGTCCGCGTAACCGGGATATGTTCACTGACCGGGATGAAATGTAGACTATATCTTTCTCCATCCCATGTATCAACAGTATATTGGTAAATATTAATAAATCCTGTAGAAAGAAAGAAAGAAAGAAATAAGGATTGTATATAGTTCAGTAAATATTCCATTGATGCGAAGATTCAAAGAAGTATCTCCACAGATTTTATTTTTTTATTGTTTTTTTCTATTTAATTTAACCTACCCTCAAAAAATAAGCATATTAATATTTTATTTGGTATACAAATTGGGAATCTGTAATTGGCTAATGTATGGTATAAATATATTATTTTTAATTATTCCAGATATAAGCTGTTGATTCCAGATTTAATGTTAAAATAAAAATTAAAATAAATGATATTTTTCCATTAATTTTCCTGTGAGGAAATAAATAAATTAATGCTAAATCATCATACAAAAAGTACCGTATTAATTTAGATGCTGTTTTCACAGTTGTATTTCTGTTGTTTTATTCTAAATCTCGTATATCTGTGTTTTATCTTGATACGCCATCTAGTGTTATATTTAATTGATTTTCCTACTTCCGAAATCCTTGCTTCTGAAATCTAAAAAAGCATACGAAGTAGCGGGCAAAAAGCTAATTTCGAATAAACAGTAAAGATTATTTGTTTAAATGGGCATCATATTTTTTTTATAGCACTGAAATGGCAAGTAATGATTTAGTATTTATATATATATATATATATATATATATATATATATATATATATATATATATATAGTAGCGGGCGAAAAGTTAATTTATAATTTAAAATAATTAGTAAAAAGATTTTGTTTAAATGGAAATATTTTGAACGCCTACAATACCAGAGGCAATACGAGCGCGTTTTACGCTTTGCGACAACCCAAGGCATTACCACATCTACATCTACACTAATATTATACAGAGGAAAAATTTGTATTTTTGTGTGTATGTTTGTTATGAATAAACTCAAAAACTACTTTGCCGATTTCAAAAATTCTTTCACCATTAGAAAGCTACATTCACCCTGAGTAACATAGGCTATATTTATTGCTAGAAAAAAATTAGGGATCCTTACTAAACTTTAGTAACGTAACTCGAGGTGTAAAAAAAATGCTATAAAATATCTTTGGTCGCGTGCGCTGCGGATACTATTGGTGATAGAACAAAAGTATGTTCTACAATATTGAAGAAAATATCAATAACTATAAACAACTTTGCGATACTATATGTCCAACTATTATCATTGTGTTACAATGACCACTTTTTAAAATGTTGTAAAAATGTCTACCAGTGCGAAGCCGGGACGGGTCGCTAGTTCACAAATAAAAGTAGATTATATGAATGCCTCTTCCACCCAGGCCATTCATTCTTGCGCCCGTAGTACACAAGCATCTAACAAATTTTAATAGGCCCTTTAGGTTCTTTGTTTCCAATTTTTATTCGCTAAATACTCCTAATTAGTATTCAATCTTATACAAACGGTTGTTAACAATAGAATCTGTTGACATTTCTTGTTATTTCATTTAATGTTTTAATTTTTACTATTTAATAATAAGCAGTTCATTGTTCTTTTTTTTATACAACTTAGAATGGCAAACAAGCTGACGACCCACCTGATGGAAAGTAGTAACCGTCGCCTATAGACATGAGCTGTACCATGGGCATAACAGAGTATACTGTTTCGCCCATGATACCCCCAATGCGTTGCCATTTCTGAGGACTTAGGTGTTATTCCTCTGTACCCTGTAAATTCACTGCTATATCCCACCCTTCAAACCGAAGCACAGCCATGCAAACACAACTGCTGTACAATTCTATGCCTCTAACATTTAATGCTGTGTAATGAAGTCGAAAAAGCTCGACTAGTTTCGGAATCAATTCGTGATTTTTAGTCATGAGCGACTGTGACGAAAGCAACGAGCCTGACCGCGTATGTGGGCAATGTTCATCATTTCCAACAGTAAATCGCCTACATTTTTGCAAAATCTATACACATAATAAAACTGTAGAGGTCCAATGTCTGTATATAGAAAAAAAAATGCTTAAAACCAAGTCAGGGGGATGTTAGAAGTTAAATAGAACACATACAGATTTTTAAAATTTTTTTGTTTCTCTGTCTGTTTGCACGGGATAATCTCCGTAACTGTTGGACCGATTTAAATGAAATTTTGCATGGTAGTACCTTACATCCTCGGTCAACTTTTGACATACTTCTAATTACGGAAAATTAAAGAGTTCTCGTGGGATAGTTAAAAAAACTATAGTAACTTAGTACACAACCTACTTAAGTAAAGTCATTTTGACCTCAGGCAAAGAGTGAGAACGACACGTCATTTGTTAATTTTGGTCCAGTATTCACAGACATAATTCACTATAATGTGGTTAAAAATTATAATCGGGGGAAAGGGATTGTTAGCAATGGAGTTTGACAGCCCCATTGCTAGCAATATGCCCTATTAGGTCGACTTCCACGTGTTTCCCCCTGGAAACCATCGTGAATAATTCTTCTAAAATTCGTCACGATTGTCTAACTGACCTGCTTCATCCTCACCTATCATCCTTCACTGGTGCCCCTCCGGTGTACACCGACAGCGTGGGTGGGGTTACCATTCCATTATCACCCATTAAAAAATGTTAATCTAAGGTACGAGTGTAACAAATACCACGCGGGCAAAGTCGCGGGCATCAGCCAATGTAAATTAAAAAAGACGATTTATTACGTACATAGTTACAAGTGCAAATCGGTAATGGCTTTTAAATTCCACGAATTACGACAGATTACGTTCGATATCATCCATGTGAATGTATATTTATAAGGGATGTACCCACCCATTTCGGGAGATCGCCCTTTGTCGAACATATGTCTGATTCGTTCACGCATTTACATAATACGCTAATAAAATCCTTTTGTGAGTCTTAAATATCCAGATATTTGTAGTCGTAACTCGTAATCGATTCAAAAATAATTGTATAATCCGTATTCAGTAAAATTCCGTAACTGTGGAAGCAACATAAATTTAGTTACTCAGGTTGACCACTAGATGGTGTTATTATTTTTGCATACGTGTACTTTATTTTTCTGATGAATGATAATGGAATTGTAACCCTACCCGCGCTATCGGTATACACCGGAGGGGCACCAGTGAAGGATGATAGGTGAGGATGAAGCAGGTCAGTTAGCAAATCCTGACGAATTCAACTAGAATTAAACACGATGGTTTCGAGGAGGTACCACGTGGAGGTCGACCTGATAGAGTATATCGCTAGTAATGGGGTTATTTTACCCCATTACTAATAATCCCTTTCCCCCCAACGCGATGTTAAGAATTTCTAACATGTGTATATAAGCGCAAAAATAAATTGAATAAAAACATCTAATAATACAGTTCAAGGTTGTATTCATTGAAACCTTCGATTAATAAATATATACATTGGTCAATGTATGAGATAGAAAATGTAATAACTTGTATGTTAGAGCGAGAGAGCACAACATAAGCTTGAAGCTGTTTTGGCAGGAGTATGAACAAAATAATTTCAAATTATTTTTTGCATATTGAAACGGAATAAATTTCAAATAAATATACTTAAGATTAAGTGTGCTTTACCTGAATGTAATACTGGGCCAAAATCTATTTATACGCAGACTCCAGTACCGTCAATAGATTTTGGCCCAGTGGGCTAGGCTGATACTATTGTAAACAGTACCGGCTAGGGGAAGAGAGTAACAAATATTCTGTTACAAAAAAAAAGTAAAATTGCATTTTCGTATGTAGCAACGCTTTTCGCATTTTTTGCTACTCCCTCCTTGTACCTTTTTTTTTGCGTGTACAATCTATCAACTGGTTTGAAAATAAATTACAAAAAGATGTGAATTGTATTATTCCTAATAGAATTTGATGCCAAAACCCGGAATAAGGAATAATGTTGCCATACACGAAAATACAAGGTTTCCTCCTTTTTTTTTGACATGTACATCGATCCATCTATCCATTGTTATATATTTTTCATATATTAAATTAATAGGATAAGAGGATATAAAAGTGAGCTTGTTTGTTACATTTTAACGCCATGTTTTTAACGAAACTCGGTACAATTATTCTTCATACTCCTAGGCAGATTATAGTATAATTTTCATCACGCTACGATCAATAGGAGCAGAGCAGTGAAGGGAAATGTGTCTGTTACATCAAAACCACTGAACCGTGAGAAAGGACATAGGCTACTTATTTTACGAAAAACGACGGAAACGCGGACAAAGTCGCGGGAAACAGCTAGTATATAATAAAAATGTAGCTTAATTCAATATCCCTTATATAGTTACATACATATGTGTTTATTACCCGAGTGCCCGTCCATGCACGGTTAGCTCACTTCAATATGAGAACGTCAGAGGTCAAAGGTTACGTTCCTTCCAACTAAAGCCTTATGAATTACTTAACACGCCTACCTTTTTATTCGTGCCTACTGATATTACAAACTGGATAGTGTTAACTTTAATACGGTAGGTACAGTTAGAATTTATGAATCCTTATTAATATTATAGGAAGCGCGGGAATCAAAGCCATAAAATAGAAGAGAAGAGAACGTAAAGGAAAGGAACGACTGAAGAAAAGATGGATGTGTGTAGAGGAGTGAACTCGGAAATGAGAGTTGATAGGAACCCTAGTTGAAAGAAGACACTCCACCGTCCCTATGATAAGTAAGATAACTTCTTTTATGTGCGCCAAATATTTTTATTTTTTTATACAACTTAGAATGGCAAACAAGCTGACGGCCCACCTGATCGAAAGTGGTAACCGTCGCCTATAGACATGAGCAGTACCATGGACATAACAGAGTATACTGTTTCATCCAAGATACCCCCCATGCGTTGCCATTCCTGAGGACTCAGGTGTTATTCCTTTGTACTCAGTAAATTCACGCCATATCCCACCCTTCAAACCGAAACACAGCCATGCAAACACAACTGCTTCACGGTTGAAACACGAATGGAACAGAGGTACCCAAGCAATCGACTTTTGTACAAAGTCTCCCTCTGGTCTATTTATTTTATTTTATTTATTTGGCGCACATAACAGAAGTTTACAAATACAAACGTAAACTATAACATGCAAGTACATTAATGTATTGATCAGGTAAACTGGCCACAACTAAATAAATAAATGCGATTGCAACAAACCCTCATGTCTATAGGCGACGGTTACCACTTTCCATCAGGTGGGCCGTCAACTTGTTTGCCATTCTAAGTTGTATAAAAAAAATATATATAAAAAAAATCCGTTACAGTTATTAGTTGACCTGATGATGTGTTGACGTAAACATTCATTATGTCAAAATTCAGCCGCAAATCTAAATACGAAAATAACCAGTGGCCTCCGTGCAATTTAATAATGTAACCAAACAAACGGAGAAATATCCCATTTGGGAAGGCAGCTCCGGCGATTTCACGCGAGCCTCCGAATAACTCAGTATTGGAATTCGATACGTTTGTATTGGAATTGTACTCTTTAGAGTTTTCTTATCTTGATATTTTTTTTTTTATATATTTCTGGGATCAAAGCACAGTACACCAGCCAGCCAAAGCGGGAAAATTTAAAATAAAATTAAAATACTGAGTAAACGTGGTAAAAATATACTAATATGCTCCCAATATGCATTTAAATAAATATATTTTTTTATAAATTGCTTTGAAAAGAGTAATTGATTATTTTTTTTGTGGTTTTTTCTCAACAGACAACTGCATTCTGAACCCAACAGTAGAATTACGACAAGTACTAGAGGGAGACTTTATACAAAAGTCGTTTGCTTGGGCACCTCAGTCTCATTCGTGTTTCTACCGTGAAGTAATTGTGTTTGCACTTACTTTTTAAAGTTATTGGGAAGATCTGTTACTAAAAATAAATGCACCATATTCTAGCTACATAGCATAGGATACCTTTTATTCTATTCACGCCAGCAAAGCCGCGAAATACAGCTGCCAGGCTATACAGGCATAATAAAATGAATATGGCGGCCAGATGTGGTTAAAATTTATTTTTATTAAAAAGACTCTCCTCTGTCACATCTAATTGTAATACATCCTTTTCAACAGACAGTTTGGCAAATAAAAACACGAGTATGACAAAGCTTTTGTACGTAGAGTCGTATAAATACAAGTATGGGACATACACAAACAATTGTAATATTCCCTTTCGTGTTTAGATTTGATATTTTGTAAGTCCTTTAGTATCTATTACGAGTATTGTTTTGTAAAATATAATATTGTATATAACCAGAGGGAGACTTTATACAAAAGTAAAAAAAAATATGACAGTGAATTTACTGGGTACAGAGGAATAACACCTGAGTTCTCAGGAATAGCAACGCATGGGGGCTATTATGAGCGAAACAGTATACTCGTACTCTGGTACATGGTACTGCTCATGTCTATAGGCGACGGTTACCACTTTCCGTCAAGTGGGCCGTCAACTTGTTTGCCATTCTAAGTTGTATAAAATTCAAATTGTTTTCCACAAAAAACAAATCAAATTCAGTTGTAGCAAAACCAATTATTTGATTTAAAAACTAAACTGCTAAACTGATATTGATAAAATTTTGTAACACCAATCTATAAGTATATATGTATATCCTTTCATATACTAAAATTATTTATTTTAATTCATATATATATATATATATATATATATATATATATATATATATATATATAATTAAATTTAAAAAATACTAAATACAAAACAATTGGTGTAAATATGTCATACTTATTATAAGATTGTGCTCAACAAAAAAACTACTTCAATTCTAGCAAAACCAGTTATTTTATATTAAAAACTAAACTATTGAAACGATTTTAATAAAATTTCTATAGGGCCGACCTATATGTATGTATTTTTAGTTAAAAAATAAATTTTCCAAATCGGTTCACAACTGACAAAGTTATAAGATAACAATCATAAAAAAAAAATACAACCGAACTGAGAATCATCTCTTCTTTTTGAAGTCAGCTAAAAATACATCGATCATAGTTTAGTTTTTAAACCAAAATAACTGATTTTAATACAATTGAAGTCAATTTATTTTTTGGGACCCAATTTAATTATTTCACGTTTAAGTAAATTTCTTTACTGAGCAACTTTCACTTGTTTTAAAAGATCCTTAATAACTATTTTACTGAATCGGCCCTCTACGCGGCTAATTTGACACCAAACCCTTGTCACAAAGTTTCCCAATTATTTCCCACGCAAAAATCTACCTTTAACCTTCATAATGCTGGGGACATGGAGCGATTGTTTGAGCAAATCGGTATCTATGTTTAACCCTACTTTCCATGATTTTTTTTATTGGTGAAATAAATCAAGGTATATATAATATCATTCACGTTCAAAATTAAAGGAAAAAAATGATTAAAAAAATAAATTTGACAGCTATATTTTTTTTTTCTACAATGGACATTAAAAAAAGGTATCCAGACACGATCAACTTAAAGTGAACTTGTTCTTTTATATAATTTTTGGGCATTCAATGTTATGATGGAAATTTCCACCATTGTGCAAAGAAGGGTTAATTGCATACGGGTCGTTTAGGGTCTGACAAATACTAAAAATAGTCTGACATTCGCGGGATTAACTTTTTTATAGTTGAATCCCCTTTACACCAATATATCACACATAACTTCCAAATAATTAATAAAATTGACATAAACATCATGTACCTTAATAACTAGACGGACTTTTTTTATGAATGAAAATGGTTATGAAAACCCCGCCTGCACTATCGGTATACGCTGGCGGAGCACCAGTGAAGGGTGATAGATGAGAATGAAAACAGGCCAGTTAGTCCATCATGATGAATTCATCGGGAATTAGCCATGATAGTTTCCAGAGAAAACCGCAAGGAGTTCGACCTGGTTGGGTATAATGTTAGCAATAGGATTCTCAGTCTCCATTACTAACAATCCTTTTCCCCAACTAGACTGACTTCAAATTATTTTATGGTATTTTGAATTGTTGATTATTGTATTATAAAATCTTTATTGTACATAATTCACATTGAACACTGATAAATGTTTTAATATACAATGGCGGATTTATCCCAGAAAGGGATGTTTTTTTTATACGACTTAGAATAGCAAACAAGCTGACGGCTCACCGGATAAAAAGTGATAACCGTCGCCTATAGACATGAGCAATACCATGGACATAACAGAGTATACTGTTTCGCCGATGATACCGCCCATGCGTTGCCATTTTTTTTTATAGTTTTATTTTGTTTTATAAAAATATAAATGAATGAATGAATGAATGAATGAATGAGTATACTTTATTTGCATTATACAATATAGGAAATAAGCAAGACAATTTACAAACACAACGATACAATTGTATAAGTACAGTAAGGCGGTGTTATTGCTGAGAGCAATCTTTTCAAGACAACCTTAAGGTAATGGACTATTGTTGTACAAGTAGGTATGATAGTCCTGTATAATTAAAAAAGCATCTTTTGCATGACAAATCTATTTAAAAACGAAGCAATTATATGTAAAATAATTAAATATAATCTGACATCTAAATTATGCATATGCAATGCATATATATTAGCTAGCTATCAATATAATTTTGCTACACCCAAACAGGGTTTCATATACTTACTCTACATAAGAACATTGTAACAACTGTATATTATGTACACGTACATATATGCATTATAATAATCTATATGTACTTATAATAAATCTGTAGAGAGGTCAATTCTGTACATGAAATATATTTCCAAAATAACTATCAGGGGGGGTGATTAGTGATCGATACTGATGCCAAAAATGTAATCAGCAAAATTTTTGTCTGACTGAAACAAAAACTACTCGACGGATTGTAACGAAACTTGGTACAATTATTCTTCATACTCCTGGGCAGGTTATAGTGTACTTTTCATCACGCTACGATCAATAGGAGCAGAGAAGTGAAGGGAAATGTTAAAAATGCCCACCCGTGCGACGCAGGGACGGGCCGCTAGTAAATAAATAAAATTATAAGAAAACCAAGCGTGAGTCGGATACACGTTCCGAGGGTTCCGTACAAATTGTAATAGAAAAACATAAATTTGTAAATAAAATGTTTATATGATCTAGCAACAGATTTATAGTTTTCGGATGTTTTCCCCTTCACTTGTTCTGTACGACGTTGCTCCTTCCTAAAATCCATGATTCTAAGTCAAGTAAAAGCACTACATAGATTTTGAGTCCCATACAATATGCAAATGTCAAAAAATATACTGTAAACGGTCATACATATCTTTTAATTGCGTTAATTTAGAAGCTTAATCTTTTTACAGTCTCAAGGGTTTACAGACTTGAGTGTTTCATATTAAATTCAACTTAATATCTCTACCCGTTCTTGAGGATCATTGGACAGACAGACAGACAACTAAATGATCCTATAAGGATTTTTCGGTTTTTCCTTTTTATATATGGAACGCTAAAAAGTAGCTCAAATGCTAACCGTGGATATGTTTTCGGCTTGTGTAACAAAATTTCTTTAGTGTATTCAAGTATAATTGAATAGGTACTTCATATTCATTCAAATAATATAATAACGGTAGGTTAAAGACGTCAGAATAATTAGTAATTGTCGATATCTGACGATTTCCAGTTGGTGTGATGTTTTTATTATTTATGTGTATGTAATATACATGTAAAGATTATTCACACGAATGCATATTGGTGATTCCAAACCTATTTTCTTTTTGAAGAAAATCTTCGTGCGTGCGTGTGAGAGTGCGTGTGTGTGCGTGTGTGTGTGCGTGTGTGTGTGCGGGTGTGTGTGTGTGTGTGTGTGTGTGTGTGTGTGTGTGTGTGTGTGTGTGTGTGTGTGTGTTATTCATATTAAAAAAAAATTGATTATCTGTACCTGAGTCCTTAAGACTGGCAATGCATGGGGGGGGGGGGGGGGTATCATGGACGAAACAGTATACTTTCTATTATGTCCACGGTATTGCTCATGTCTACTGGCGACGGTTACCACTTTCCATCAGGTGGGCCCTCAGCTTATTTGCCATTCTAATGTTGAATTAATATAGATATATTTAAGAACACAAAGCTGGACTGTAACCGTTTCTAAACTGCATACGTCCCACTGAAGTATTTGAAGCAGAAATTTTATTCAATTTGTTGAATTCCGTCGTGACGTGTGCTCGCAGGGAACGTTACAGTGGAGAGGACTGTGGGAGGGGGGGAGTGGGGCAGTAGACAAATACCTACATGTCGTCACATGCTGTGAATACCGCCCGTCATGTGGTTTTAGCCTAGATGTAATAGAACGAAATGCTTTTAAAATTTCATTACCTACTTTTTATGTTAGAAGAAAATTAATAGTAATTAATACTAACTGCCCTATTGCTAAAATATGCTTACTCTATCAAGTTATGTTGATATCTTAGAAACCTTTTTTCCTTCTTTTTTTATTCTTTATTGTACACATAGAACTTTTTTTTTAATGGATTATAATGGAATGATAACACCGCTTGTGCTATCGGTATACACTGGCAAGACACCAGTGAAAGGTGATAAGTGAAGACGAAGCAGGTCAGTTAGCCCATCGTGACAAATTCACCAATGAATCAATCAAGATGGTTTCCAGTGGGAACCGTGAGGAGGTCGACCTGATAGGGTATATTGCTAGAAATAGGCTAATCCCCATTACTAATAATTCCTTTCCCCCCATATTTAATTTTAAATTGTACAAAGGCGAGCTTATCTCTAATAAGCGATTTTTAAACCGTGTGCCTTATTTCTTAATACGTGACGATAGCCCAACTGATCTGATTTCCTCTTCACGGGTCATCCCTCACTGATATCCTACCAGCCTATCCACGAATTCCTATTATATATTTCTTAAAGAATTCCTATGTATATTTTTTTAATACAACATAGAATGGCAAACAAGCTGACGGCCCACCTGATGGAAAGTGGTAACCGTCGCTTATAGACATGAGCAGTACCATGGACATAACAGAGTATACTGTTTCACCCATGATACACCTCATGCGTTGCCATTCCTGAGGACTCAGGTGTTATTCCTCTGTACCCTGTAAATTCACGCCATATCCCACCCTTCAAACTGAAACACAGCCATGCAAACACAACTGCTTCACGGTTGAAACACGAATGGGACAGAGGTATCCAAACAAACGACTTTTGTACTAAGTCTCCCTCGTGTATATAAATATTCAAAGTGTAATATTTAATCTCAGTTTATTATACAACGTCTGTAGTCTCGCCTCGAGTTTTAATTGCATAAAAATCAAGTTTACTTATATAATTTTTATTCGAGACCAGTTAAGATTTAATTTGTTACCGTGCTGCTGCAAACATCGGGAAATAAAGCTCTAATTGTTGTTTGTGCACCTTCCCTTCCCTTCCCTGTTACGTACAGATTAAACTAAAACTTCGTACTCACTAACAGTAGAAGACTTTGTAAATGGCATTCCAATCTTTTAGTCCAAGTTTTTATTTAACTTGCAATGTTTGTTAGCTGATTTAAGTTAAATCTTGCAAGCGTCTGATTTAGCATTAGTTTTTCTAAAGCGGTTTGCTGTATTTTATAAAAATTATTCAGTTTTGGTAACAAACTTTTAACTACCGTGAAGCAGTTGTGTTTGCATGGCTGTGTTTCGGTTTGAAGGGTGGGATATGGCGTGAATTTACTGAGTATAGAGGAATAACATCTGAGTCCTCAGGAATGGCAATGCATGGGAGGTTCTAGGATGAAACAGTAAACTCTGTTATGTCCATGCCTATATATTTCTGCTCGTAGTATTAGATATATATAAGGGTATATATATAGCGATATACTTTGGTTTCAAGAACTTCATGGAAATGCAATATAATTAATTCGCATTGGTTTTAGCACACAAATAACAACAGATTTAGATAAATATGCAAAAAATATAGATAAAGAATACTAATAGAAAAATAAAAGGAAAATAGATAAAAGGTTCTTTAAAAGGGGAAAAAGAGGTTTCTTCAGAGTCAGCAACGCGCTTGTAATACCCCTGGTATTGCAGGCGTTCATAGGCTACGGTAACCACTTACCATCAGGTGGGACGTATGCTTGTCTGCCACCTTAATGGTATTAAAAAAAACAAAGAAATAAAATTATTTGGCGCATATAAATAACAGTGTTGTAACTGTAAATAAACATAAACCAGTATAAATTTGAAAATAAAAGAAAAAATAAACAAAAAACTTATTTATTACCTAATTAGGAATTATATGTTTACAAACTTTTATTACTAAGTTATTTTTTACGCAACTTAGAATGGCAAACAAACTGACTGCCCACCTGATAGTAAGTAATAACCGTCACCTATAGACATGAACAGTACCATGAGCATAACAGAGAGACAAGTCACATTATTTGAAATCAAATCTAACAAGAGTAATATATGTACATTTGAATCACTTCCCGGTAAACAATTGAGTGTGTGTAAGTTTGTTCACAATACAATAGTTATTGAACTAGTGTAATAGAGCTGAAATGTGTTTGTCGAACTTGGAGACAAAACAATGCAACTCTAGCCAGTATTGGCTTGTTACAGTTTGTTTCTATACAACTTAATGAGAGTGTAAACAAATTAATAATTTACCCGACTTATAGAACTATATTGGCCCCAGTATAGAATAGGCTACCCCTTCCTTTCCGTGGGTGTCGTAAGAGGCGACTAAGGGAGGAAGAGGGTTGATCAGCATCGTCCCTCTTAAAACATCTTTTAAGACTAACTGCAATTGCTAATCCCAGGCGGATCCTCAAGCATGGCAAATCCCCCATGGGGGAGACTTATGTCCAGCAGTGTACTGTTAAAGATATATGATATATTTAGAAGTAACAGAATTTTTCATCGTGCCTCCCACCAAATTGTTTATAATTACTCCTCTCCATCCAAAGGTTGCCTGGAAGAGATCGCTCTTGGCGATAAGGTCGCCCATTGTTTTCTCATTGTGATTATTTCTTTTAATTATTTATATTTATAATAAGTTTACTATTGTAATCTTTTAGAGGAAACAATAAAGAGTATCTATCTCTCTATCTATCTATGATGAATAAATTCTATTAGAATAGCCCCACCATTAGCACTACGCCCTATCTGGTTGATCTCCACACAGTTCCTCTTGACATCCATTCTTGTCGAATTCATCAAGATGAGCCAACTGTTTTATTTTATCCTCGCCTGTCATGCCTCACTGGTGCCCCGCCATTGTACACCAATAGCGTCACAGTCACTATTTCATTTCAGCTTTTAAAAAAAAAAACTACGGTAACCTCATTATCGTTTTTTTTTATATTATCTTGTTTAAATCAATTATTGTTGAAATCATTTTTTTTTAATTTTAAAGGCATTTACCTTCTTCAGGTATATCAGCCCTACCGTACCCTGAACAGACTTCTCAAATAAATTTTCATCTACTTTCTATAGACCCGGAAAGGGCGGAATTAAGGAGTATCAATAACTTACAGTGTTGTTCAAAAATTTCTAATTTGGGTTCAGCTAATACAGATTGAATAAACCCAATATTTAATTTATTTAAGTTAAAGTGGCGCATGTATTCTTCTCTTACCTTCGAGTTTATACGACATGTTTGTAGTATTTCATTCTATAGTACTTACACAACAATTTCTGGCTGTCGCTTATACAAAACAACAAAGACACAAAGTAGGAGAACTGTCAGCTCCTTTTTGAATACCACCGCGTATAGTATTTACGTTTGATGTGGGTTTTAAACGCAAAGTTTACAGTACACAATATTTGCTTCCATTTCAGCCACAACAGGAAATATGAATTTTGAATGTTATCTCGATTAATTATCAACCGACTTCAATAAGAAGTAGATTCTCAGTGTTATATATTTTTTTTATGTATGTTCATTTTATCCGAGTATCTTGCTTCGTACTGTAACGCAAAGCGCCATCCCCCCAGCCCCCTCATCCCTGAAAAAGACTTCCGAATGAAGTCGAAACAATTGTCTGAAATGACAATAACACAGCAATCATCTATTGAATCTAAAAAACTATACCTATGTCAAATACCTCAAGAGTTTGTTATACCATATTATTGTTTATTTGTTAATTAGCACGCTGTGTTTCCTTTAAAATGATTGTACACTAAGTATAAATAGACGGTAATTTTAATATTAAATCTTATTAGTGTAACAATCGCTAGGAGGCCAAATAAAGTAAAGATAAAAAATAAAACACAGCGAGTTTCATTATTTTTCGTTATATATAAATACATAGGCAATATTTATTATTATATAAAAGTTAATAAAATTAATAATCCAATGACCAATTGAGTTAAGTAAGCAGTAGAAGGCCTGAAATCTCCAAGAATCAGGTCAGCTTCATGATAAGTCCTGCTAAATTGGGGCTCGTACACATAAGCACCGCAGACCCGGGTTAAGTTCCAGTTAACGGCTTACAGGGCACGAGTAGGGCGACAATACATTCACAAAAGTTAGGAATAAAACAGAAAAGAAATGTTTTAAAATATCAACATTTTACAGTGAATATGACGATCTTAATGTCCAATAATAATTTAGTATCTAATCAAAATCGTATATAGTACTATGTTTTTTATTTAATGGAACGATAACCCCATTTACGATATCGATAGGTATATCGTCATAGTCGTAGAATACTGACGGATCTGACAAAGATTACATATAAAGCTCCGTCGGTATTCTACGACTATGACGATATGCTGGCGGAACACCATTGACTCGTCATGACGAATTTTATAAGAATTAGTCGCGATTATTTCTAAGTTCAAAGAAACCGTGAGAAGGTCGAACTGATAGAGTATATTGATAGCAATAAGACTATTAAATCCCATTATTAACAATCCTTTTCCCTCTACTAATGGAAGGGTGCACCTATCTCCAGCGAAGAATGAGACGATGGGGATGAAATCAAGGCAGTTTCCGCGGGTAACCGCGTGGAGGTTAACCTTATAGGGCGTATTGCTAGCAATAAAGACGAACTACCTTGAGGAAATTAAATCATAATGACTTAACTGTTATTTTGGAAACTAATTTAAATGACAGTTCATCATCATCATATCCGCCTTTAACTGTCCACTGCTGAACATAAACATCCCCCTTCGGAGGTTTTGTTAGTAGTGGCTTTAGAGATGTTTTAAGAAGAACGCTACTGGCCATCTTTCGCCCTCCCTTAATCGCTTAGTAGATCATAAATTTCATAGCTGACTTTCATTAATTTATTTTCGTTATCTATCTTTTCGAATTTTTTTGAATTAGTTCTAGGTGTTCTGGATTATATCCCACGATCTTTGTCACCTGGTTCCTCAGAACGCACTGTATCATAGCTAGAAAATTTATGTGATTTTATGGCACTCGTTATTAGGTATCTATTTTAATCTACTCTTTAATTTTAAGGTAATCTACTTTAACTACAACTAAGCCTCAACCATACTATATTCATGTCAAAACAAAACATAAATTAACCTTGCGGGTCATTCTGTTTGATTACTCTTCTAATACAGATAACTGTTTATTATGGTAATATATATGTATGTATGTATTATATGTAGTTATTTATTTTACATATTATGTATATGTTTATTTTTGTCTAGTCACCTCTTGATACGACACGACACCAACTCCTTCCTTGATCTGCCTGATGTAACTATGTCTCGGTCTCCCTCTCCCCCTCCTTCCTTCTATCTTACCTTTTATTATAATGTTCATAAGTTCGTCGTATCGTATCAAGTGTCCCAACATTAAGCTTCACCGACAAGAGCGTAGCTCCTAAATAGGACAGATAAATCCAATTATTGTTTATAATATAAAAATATATTAAGTATTACTTTATATTTCCTCAATTTAATAATGCACCGCCTACTTATTTCTCGGTTTGCCCAATGGTCGACTGGTAGAGAACACCGTCCGGTGTTAAGTCCGCCAAATGTACATAGAATTTCACTATGCATCAAAGTTTAAATAAATATAATCAATCCTAATTTTGTTTTTTTTTTTAAACAATACAAGGCCTCACTTTGTCCGAGAACGTAGCGGGCAGTGTGGCAACACTAACAAAGATATAAACCTTCACACTCCTTTTAGTGTGATGATACGAGTGAAACTAAAAAGTGAACGAGTCAGGTCACTGGGTTAGTGAAAATATAGTGACATTAAAATGGGCAACACTAATTTTGTTTAGAAGCATTGTGGCGCTTTTGTCAGGACTTGAAAGGACAGGAGCGTAATGATACCACTGTACTCTTTTGGTGTGGAGTTAATGTACGCTCAGATCGACTCGGAATGAACAGTAGATTTTATGAAGTTTTAGTTAATTGGAAATAATCAGGGTTCGTCGATATATATCAGCGGATATATCGTCACAGTCGTAGAATACTGACGGATCTGACAAAGATTACATATAAAGATCCGTCAGTATTCTACGACTGTGACGATATGTCATGTTATATTGTCACGATATATTAAATTGATTTTTATCTTGATAAATGTCAATTGATTTATTCCTGTGTTCTGAACGAGAAATATTGGAGATTAATGTTTACCCTGGCAACACGTGGCGAAAAACTACAATTCAGAGTAATTTAAATTATTTCCCAAAATGGCAACCTCATAAAAATAATAATATTATTGTAATAATAGGTACTTGTTTTTTTTTATTGAAAATATTAAAAAAATATTTCTCAAATAAACACTAAGTAATTCTTTTGTTGCTTGTTAAAAGTTTTTTTAAATAATAAATGTAATAATAATTTGATATTTATTTTATTTTACAAATTCCTTTCACATTTTTAAGCGTGTAATCCCCTTACAGAATGAAATTCGCTTCTTTTTCTTAGTCGGTATATACATATATCTGATATATGTAAAAAAAAATCGGATTTTTGATATTTATTATAAAAATGGGATTTTTTCGAACTCTGGAAATAACATAAATTTTTCTTACACATCAGCCTACTTCAAAAAAGAGGTTCTCTTTTCGGTTGTACGTTTTTTTTTAACGTTTGTCAACTCCGTTAGTTGTAAATCGATTTGGAAAATTTATTTTTTCATCTGAAAGGATATATTTTTTTTCTTGTTTTTACATAACTGTATTTTTTTCTCTGTTCCTTTCTTTTGTTTTTTAATTGTACTTTTTACTTCACTTGAAAGTATTGTCCTATTTCCATTTATCTGCTATTCTAATTTATTAACATTAGAGTTATGGTTGTATATTGTATTATATATATGTATGTATTTATGTATGTATATGTACACTTACTTATATTATATAATTGTGCATTGAAATTTAAATAAATAAATATTATAACAGCTGAGGTTAATCCTGTGAAGACTCCTAACTGGTGAGTTCGGAGGGAAAGGGATTGTTAGTAATAGAGACTTAAAATCCCTTTGCTAACAATATACCCAACCAGGTCGACCTCCTCGCGGTTTCCGCTGGAAACTATCATGGTTAATCCTGATGAATTCATCATGATGGGCTAACTGGCCTGTTTTCATTCTCATCGATCACCCTTCACTGGTGCTCCGCCAGCGTATCCCGTTAGCGTAGGTAGGGTTACCGTACCATTTTCATCCAACAAAAAAAAAACTGGTAAGTTCCCCGTCCAGGGGTTTTCCTACAATATACTTACAGTGTTGGACTCATAGAAATTTTATCACAATCGCTTTGGTAGCTTTGTTTTTAAATCAAAATGGTTTTGTCACAAATGAAAACACATTTTTGTATATATATATTGCAATATGTTATCCTTTCATAGTATCTACAGATATATTTGATGATTGTTTTACTATGATACATTGTAGTAATGGTAACCAACCAATCAGTAGTATGATAGTATCTCGTCACATAATGATTTAGTGTGATTAGTTCAATGATTGATAGTGTTCAGCAAAGCACTAGAGTTGATTAAGTTAACCCCGTCAACTGTCTAATTGTACTACTAAATTATATTGTATTGTATCGTAAAATCTTTATTGTACATAATTTACATTTAATATACCCTATCAGGTCGACCTCCGTGCGGTTCCCTCTAGAAACCATCGTGACTAATTTATCATTGAATTCGTCACAATGGGCTAACTGACCTGCCTTTTCATCTTTACCTATCACCTCTCTCACTGTGTATACCGATAACGCAGGCGGGGTTACCATGCCATTTTCACCCATAAAAAAAATTGCTTACCAAGCATACACGCAAGTCAAAACGGTAGTTAATACATTAAAATTCCAATTATTTCGTATATAATAAAAATATAAACAAATTAATAATTGACCCGACCATGAGACACGTCTGCTACTGTGTCATAGTAGTACAAGTGAAAAATAAATTACCCTATTTCATTTGTTATTAATTTAATTAAGATTGTGTTTCTGTGCCAATATTAATAAAACTTGATTACCTATTAATTAAGTTGAAATGAATTGAGTTTATTTGCATTAAACAGTCTTAAAATTATTAACAAAGGCCTCGTAGTACAAATTTTTGCACCTGTTAAATTGGCTTAAGCAATGTAGGCGTGTGCAAATATTTATAAATTACATAATAATACAGAGAAAAGTAATAATTATGACACAGTTTTATTTTTTCTTTCTTCATTTATCCGTAAACAATAATTTGTATTTTTTTTTAATGGGTAATAATGGAATGGTAACCCCACCCGCGCTATCGGTATACACCGGCGGGGCACCAGTGAAGGATGATAGGTGAGTATGAAGCAGGTCAGTTAGCCCATCGTGACGAATCTTTCGTCGAGATTTCGTGAATTTATCACGATGGGCTAACTGACCTGCTTCATCCTCACCTATCATTCTTCACTGGTGCCCCGCTGGTGTATACCGATAGCGCGGGTGGGGTTACCAATCCATTATTACACATTAAAACCCTTTACCATAATAACCCTTTGTATCAGCCATTTGTTCATTTGTTCACTGCTGAATATAGCCTCTATCATTTACGTACTTTCAACAGCATAGCAGATTACCAGAGGGAAACTTTGTACAAAAGTCGTTTGCTTAGATACCTCTGTCCCATTCGTGTTTCAACCGTGAAGCAGTTGTGTTTGCATGGCTGTGTTTCGGTTTGAAGGGTGAAATATGGCGTGAATTTACAGGGTACAGAGGAATAACACCTGAGTCCTCAGGAATGGCAACGCATGGGGGGTAGGTATCATGGGCGAAACAGTATATACTCTGTTATGCCCATGGTACTGCTCATATCTATAGGCGATAGTTACCACTTTCCATCAGGTGAGTCGTCAGCTTGTTTGCCATTCTAAGTTGTATAAAAAAAGAACCTATCGTCCGCATAACGCGTCTGTATAACGATATTGTAAAAACCAAGCCTGAATTTGATATTCACAACGATAGTCACTCTGTGTTCATGTCTAAATTAAAATGTTGACGTACCTCGCCGTTGCATTATATTTATTTATAATTTAAAATAATTTAATCACAATTTCCATTATTTATATTATATTATTATTCATATTGTTAATATCTTTATTCATTTAATGACATTTAATAATTTAATTCTATTTTAATGTTTATCAAACACAAGGTATGCTGTGGTTGCCTATAAACGTAAGTACAGTTAGATCTAATTTGTCAGTGTATTGTATTGAGGTGTTTAGCTGTGTCTTATATGGGTGATCCTATAAATAAATAAATAAATAAACTGTCCACTGTTGGACATTGGTCTTCCGCATAAGGCAGGTTTTGTCAGTAATGACCACGACTGGCAAGCGGATCGGTAACCGCAGCCGGGCCTTTGGGGAGGTTTTAAAAAAGGCACTGCTGCCCATCCCTAGTTACCGTTAAGTTCCCTTAGTTGCCTTTTACGATAGCTATTGGCAAGGACTTTCTATACTTTACGTTATTGAAATGAAGGCCGGTTACTTGATGTGAATTCAATAAATACAATTATTGTTGTAGGTAGATCACAAATTATATCGCCTCATTGTGCCCCCGACGGTATCGTCCCTCCAAACCGATTGTAGGTTGCCTTTTGACAGAGCTCGGCTTTTGTTCGGAACGCCCGTTGTCTCTACAGATTGTATCTAACATGAAAAATTAATAATTTACAGTGCATTTAATTTTAACTTATTTCAGATAACGAAGACGTTCAAACGTTTGCTAGGAAAATATATTTTATATTTATGTACATATTTATTAAGCGCGAGAATTGTGTAGTAATATTTATATTTTTTTTTCAAACATGCTTGGAAATGTGAGCATTATTTTGATAATCTTCTTCGAGATAAATCAAAATTGCCGTACTGGGCAAAAGTTGTATGAAAATCCATATCTGTCGTGTTTTGCGGACAGATAAATTACTATGTAAACTCATATTTGTCCTGTAATTTAAAAATGGAATGACGTAATTATTATTACTTAAAAAGGAAAATTGTGTTTTTGATTTCTACGCATTGTTTGAGAAAAGTGAGAGACAAGCCTTGGCCACAACTAGGCATTGATGGACTCACGTATGTGTGCCTCGGTTACGCCTCGGCCCACATTTGCACGTTCGTCCATCATTGCCTCAGTTGCTGGCCGCTGCAGTAATGTACTATATATCTATGTTTTGGCCCAATAACAGATATATTAAATATCTGTTATTCAATATGTAATATTGAAATGGAGAATCCGATAGAAATAAATTTAGATATCCGACCTGTATGGGCGAAATCAAAATGAGTGATCATTCTTTCCATCATCTACGTCTAGAGGAACCTAACATCTAGACATCGGTGGAAAGGGATTGTTAGTAATGGGGTGTAATGTCCCCATTGCTAGTATATATTACTCTATTAGGTCAATCTCCAAGCGGTTCTCTCTAGAAACCATTGTGATTAAGTCTTGTTGAATTCGTCACAATGGGCTAACTGACCTGCTTTTATTCTCGCCTATCATTGCTCACTGGTGCCCCGCCAGTATATACCGATAGAGTAGTCGGGGTTATTATTCCATTTTCACCCACAAAAAGAATATCTAGACATCGGAGCGGTACTGATTTTAAACTGTGCCTAGAATTTACCATGGTTCCCGCCGTAGCACCGTTCAGCGACGCAGGCGGTAACCACATACGTTGCGCGTCGTACCTTACCTTGCCGATGATGCGATTTCAATGCTCTTTCATTTTGAAAATATACGTAGATATTATTAAAGACTCTTTCATTTCGTATAAATTTTCATTACAATTCAAAAAGAAGGTGGTGTATTTTTTATGTTTGTTACAACATTAACTTAGTCAGATGTAAACCGATTTGAAAAAAATATTGTTTTATCTAAAAAAATATACTTATTGCTCTGCTACCATAATTTTTTTATCAAAATCGGTCCACTTGTTCAGTGTTTAAATCAAAATAACTTATTTTGTCACAACTAAAATCGTTTTTTTTTTTCGTGAAACACACCCTTTTATAATATTATTTAGAGCGAATTTTATAGAAACGTCACGAAGTACTAATTTACTATTTCACAGCAGAAAAAGGTTTAAACAACAAATTTGTAGCACTGTCAGAAAGAGCGGATAAAATCCATCGATTTATGTTTTTTAAATTATTATAAACATAAACATGATGCCCATTACTTCCCATATGTTATTATAAATAAAATTTATAACACATAAATCGACTATCATTTGTATTGCTAAAAGGAATAATCGGAAATCAACATAAAAATCTTTCGTTTAGTGCAAATTCCAAATAATTCACACTCACTAAAGATACGTGTCTCTATAGATAGACTTCAAGTCAGAAAATTCACGTGTAAAATACGCTTTCGAAGTTCAGAACAGCCGTTGTCAGCTAGTTGCGGTCGTTCTTTAAATCTTGCATCAACTTTTAATAAGTTTAGAACTCCCCCTAAAACGTACCTACAGCTTATCATGGTTTATTATTGAAACGGTCGAGAGGAAGAAAGTTTCTGTGTAATTAACATTTCTAATATTTATCAATGAAGGGAAAGGGATTGTTAGCAATGGAGTTTGACAGCCCCATTGCTAGCAATATGCTCTATAAGGTCGACCTCCACGTGATTCCCTCTGGAAACCGTCGTGAACAATTCTCGAACGATCGAAGTGGTCGACCTAATAGGACATATTGCCAGCAATGGAGCTGTCATAGAATGGTACAAAAGTGTTATGCCTGTGTACCCTGTAATTCCAAATATCCAATAACGATCACAAGAACTTACATAAAGTCCACCGCGGAATTTTGTTCCGAATAAAATATTTTATTGATCAAATTTATGATCTCTGAGCGATGGTAATAGTGTGGGGAGTTGTCGGCGTTTAATCGAGTCGCTCGATTTATTACGTCATTCGAGTAACATGTTACAAGAGCTGACAACAAAATTAAAATGTTAGCTTTTAAAACTTTCACGCTGCATATTTTATGTAAAGTAAAATAAATAAAAAATCCCTTTATTTACTTATCCTTAAAATTACTATTTCAAAATATTGGTATTTGTTTGTTAGTGTTTAATTAGTTATTAATATGTATACGTAAAATGAAAATAATCCTATTTTTAATAATATTATAAATATTAAAGTTTGTAAAGATATTTATATGTCTGTTACTCTGTCACGTTTAAATGGCTGAACGGATGGAAATGATATTTGGCATATTCCTCTTAAAAAGCTGTAACACTGAAGAAATTGCAGGTGTAATTTCTTCAGTGTTTCGGCTGGTCATGGGTGGTGGCGATTACTTACTATCAATAATGATATGGTTACCCCGCCTGTGCTATCAGTATACACTGGCGGGGCACCAGTGAGGGATGATAGGTAAAGATGAAAAGGCAGGTCAGTTAGTCCATCGTGACGAATTCAACGATAAATTAGTTACGATGGTTTCCAAGGGGAACCGCGTGGAGATCGACCTGATAAGGTATATTGATAGCAATGGGGACTAAACACCCATTACTAACGACTTTCCCCCCATTTATTATCAGGTGAGCAACAAGCTCGTTTGCCTCCTGTGTTATAAAAATGGGTAGATTATATCCTAACTTCACATTTATTATTATATCACCCGTCCACTGCTGATAGGCCTTTCCGATAAAGGGAGTTTACCAGTAGTTGCCACGCTTAGCAGGCAGGTTAGCAACTGCAGTTTTTTTTTGATGGGTGAAAATGGTATGGTTACCCCGCCTGCGCTAACGGGATACGCCAGTGAAAGGTGATAGATGAGAATGAAAACAGGCCAGTTAGCCGAATATCGAATTTTTAATTAAAACATTAAACGCTCATAGTATTAAGTTACTAGTTATATCCTGCAACTTCGCCCGCGTGAATCAATACATTAAGTATTTTATGTAGTAAGTTAGTATATAACCTATCCGTGTACTAAATTTCATTCAAATCCTTTCAATAGTTTTTGTGTGAAAGAGTAACAAATATCCAATCATCATCCATCGTTACAAACTATCGCGTTTATTATATTAATAAGATTGTACAATTATATTATATTTATTAAAAGATATTCAAAAAGAGACGCTGCCTAATTTTCTTGTATTTCTGTTTCGTTTTTTTTCTACAGACCATAATCCTACCTGTACAAAGTTTCAAGACCATTAATCAATCGATTAAAAAGCAATTCTTTACTCCTTTAATACAGAGACAACACTAGTGGGCCGCAGCGAGACTATAAATTACCATCTGCATTTTAGCATGGAAATATTTGATGTCCACTTTATGGGCCCCGTTCGTGGTGATACTACGATAACCTCGCTTGGAATTACACAACATTGTTAATTTTATCCATTTCCGTATATATATATTAAAGTAGATCACGATTATTAGGGATGTACAATTAATTATAATTGACTTTTAAAATAAAATTATAGAAATGGATTATTATTACATAACAAGTTATGTTATTATAACATGTTATGGAGTTATAACATGTTATAATATTATAACATGTTATGTTATTATAACATGTTATGTTCATGATATTGTTTAAGGCTATAGGCAACAGTTGCCATTTTCCATCAGGTGGGTCGTTAGCTTGTTTGCAATTCAAAATAGCATAAAAAAAATGCATGTGATCTACGGGTAATTTTTAGGAGATTTCATGAGAAAGATCTTAATTTGCCTATATTTTGCGACCAACTTCAAAAAGGAAGATTTCAATTTGGTTGTATTTTTGTATGTTGTCACTACATAACTCCATCAGTTATAAATCGATTTGGTTTCTTTTTACCTAAATAAATCGTCATAGTCGTAGAATACTGACGGATCTGACAAAGATTACATATATAGATCCGTCAGTATTCTACGACTATGACGAAATATACTCACAGATTGCTTCCGTAGAAATTTTATTAAAATTGAATGAGTTGTTAATTTTTATATCAATGTAACTGATTTTGTTACTAATAACAATAATATTTACTTATTCAGACAACATACGGGCCATTTTGTTAGTTATTTAACCTATGTTAGTAAATGAGCGGTCGTGACACTTGCATTGATAACCTGCCCCACCCAATATTCTAATGAAGTCGTTTAACTAATGTATGTATTTTGTATTGTATGCAATATCCCTGTCATCAATTTTAAGCCAATTTTGACATATTTGAATGAATTAAAATGGATGTAATAGCTAGTTATGAAGTTAATTTGCTCCTCACCATTTTACCAAAAACTAACAACAATAGTTTCAAAGGAGAACCGCATGGAGGTCGACTTGACAAAGTTTATTACTTACTAATAATAAGGAATTACTAATCTCTCTAGTATTTATTTGTATTTACGTTTTCTTCCCTCATTCCCATCCGATTTTGATAATTATTTTTGAAATATAGAGAGAATGTTTATTCTTCGTATAGTTTTAATTAAAACTACTATTTTTATTAAATAAAATTATCAAATATTATACGTACCATCTCTTTATTACATAGCTCACTTATTATTTCATATTGCCAGCCCTGCCACCTATAGAATTTAATGGGCCTTATACAAAATGCAGTCCAGATGGCCAAATTCAGGGCGGCAAAATTTAATTTCTAATCATCTTATAACTTTATGATCCATATTTAACATAAAGCTAATAGAATTTATTTGCATCCTTTTTTTGTGATAATTCTAACTGTAAAACTAAACAACAAACAATCATTGATAATAAAAAAAAATGCAATTTTACTGAAAAATTATTATTAATTAAATTAAAAATTGTATCTTAAAAAAATCGACTTTTATTTTGACAAAACCAGTTATTTTGGTTTAAAAATTAAATCGATATTTAATAAAATTTCTATTGGACAATAGCCATAATAAAATAGCAATCGGAGATTGATGGCTAATATGGAAGGTACTTCTGGTAGTAATAGTGGTGGTTAATCTTCGAGTGTTGGCAGTCACACACATACTAATTGTAGCGGTAATTAAACAAAATAATTCTAATGAAATAACCAATAATTTTATGTTACCCTAGTCACCTCTCAAGACATTCTGAAAATGAAAAAAGTTCTGTATACTAAATAAATAAATAAAAAATAAATAAATAGCTTTAAATAAAAAAAAAACTTAATAATTAACATTCAGAAAGCAATTTCAGCTGAGAAGAACGGGCAAGAAATACAGCTGTTGCTTTTTTTTGTCATACGAGAGTTAAATGTACAACAAAAAAAGAAATGATTGAATAAAATGACTATCACAAACTATGTATTGTTAAAAGAAAGAAAAAAGCTATAACGCTACAATCAATCACAGTATTCTTGAACAGACCAGTCCCTACTAGAAGCACCCGTTCACGAGTATGACGGATGAGCCATCCTTCGTTGTATTTAACCATACCATCGGAAGGATTGGTGGCGGTATGGTGGACCCGGACCACCATACCGCCACCAATTAGGATGTTAGAGTGGGTATGATACATAAATAAACACATATATCTAAATATATGTGGGATTGGTATGAAACGGAACGTATGTTAAAAGTGAATGTTGTATGCATAGATTGGAATACGAGGATTGAAAGAGACTGATGTGGAGTGAAGGGAGGAACGGTTGGAGAGAAAGATGAAGAACGAGTGTGTGTGTGCTCCTACGAATTATTTCTAAGATTTGGTTATTGCAATTTTATAAAGGTTCAATCGCTTGTATAAAGAAGGAATTTTATTTTTGGCTCCTCGGACCTACATATATACACATACATGTACATATATATATATATATATATATATATATATATATATATATATATATATATATATATATATATATATATATATTTGAAACAAATCATATATTAAAATGTTATTTATATAATTAATTCAATAATTTTCAATTACTTTTTAAAAAAAACTTACCATCCATACCTCAACTACTAAATACATGTACTCAGTAAGTAATAAAACTTAACTATTCAAGATAATGTAATATATTTTAGACAAAAAGTATACACGTACTACAATGTATGTCACATATTGGCTTATCTTAACGCGCCAGAGTAATCCGTATGTATGAGGCAGCTTACAGCCATGTACCAGGACTTCAGCAGCGTGGGGGAGCTTTAAACTCGACGATACTTACTGTTTATTAAAATACATCTTTGTACGTGGACCAAGGAATCGCTTTGAAAGTTTATAATAAGACACTGGAGCGTTCCTTCAAAGAGATATTTTTGTTCTTGATATTATTATCTATATAAAATAAACCGTCTTGCTTTACTTATACAACTGTATCGTTACATTTTCTTACTTATTCACTATATTGTATAATGCAAGTATATTCATTAATTCATTCTATCTATCTATCTATCCTATTTAAGAGCTGCGCTCTTGCCGGTGAAGCTCTTGCCACTACCACTCACTACGATTTTCAGCGAGCCTCTTCACCTCTTGATACGACACGACACCAACTCCTCCCTTGATCTGCCTGATGTAACTTGGTCTCCCTCTTCCCCTTCTTCCTTCTTTCTTCATTCATTCATTCATTAGTATTTTATATTAGCTTCTATAAGCAAAATTCGGGCTATGGAGAGGGCTGTGCTCGGAGTCTCCTTGCGTGATAGAATCCGAAACGAGGATATCCGCGAAAGAACCAAAGCAACGATATAGCCCGATGGATAAACAAAGCCAAGTGCCAATGGACTGGTCACATAGCTCGAAAAACCAACAACCAATGGCGAAAGAAATATTCTTTAGTGGCGACCACGTATGGGCAAACGCAGTGTAACGACCCCTCTGCCATTAGATAGAGTGACAACCTCAAATGCATTGCAGGGAGTCAGTAGAGGCAGGTGGCTCAAGACCGTTCCTTATGGTAGTCTAGTCTATGAGGGAGGCTTATTTATTTATTTATTTCTAAATTACTCACCACACTTACAGTCTCCCAAAACGTGTAGTGAGCCATAGGTTTATTTTACAAACTTACAAATTTTGTACAACATTTTAAACTTATGTTCAACTGTGGACGGATAAGTAAATCTTTTCTTATTCTATCTGTTCTCCTTTAACCAAAGGTTGTCTGTAAGAGATTGCCCTAGCGATAAGACAGCCTTTTGTACCTTTATGTGTATATTTCAATCTGTATTTATGTTACTGTATTTCACTTGAGTTATTCACTTGTCATTGTATATTTTTATTTATGGTGCAATAAAGAGTTAAATTAATAAATAATAATAAAATAATAAATCATATAGCAGTTTTTAAATTAGACCCTCAGGAATATATGGCGAAACAGTATACTCTGTTATGTCCATGCTACTGCTCATGTCTATAGGTGACGGTTACCACTTTCCATCAGGTGGGCCGTCAGCTTGTTTGCCATTCTAAGTTGTATAAAAAAAAATCACCAAAGGCTAACTGCAGTTGCCAACCCGCTTGCTAAGTGTGGCAACTACTGTTAAAGTCCCCTGTAATAAGGAGATTTATGTCCAGCAATGGACACCTAACGTCTGTTATAATCATGATGATAATATTTTTGATTAATGAATGATTGAATGAATGAATGAATGAATGAATGAATAATGATTTTTCTATGAACAGACATCGTCTATTTACAATTATTTATTTATTTATTTATTCTTGATTGTACACAAAAAATTACAACATATAATATATATAAAATAAAGATGTACAACAGGCGAGCATAACTCTGTAAGAGTTCTCTTCCAGCAAACCCTGAGTGGAAAGGAGCATTAATTACTAGAGGGCAGTGTGCGTACAATAATAGGAGGAAACATTATAGATGTTTCTATTAAAAAAATAATAAATATGTTGACATATATACAAAGTAACTCATACAATTAAAAACAAAATAAATACATATCTGTATACAATAATACATATACATATGTGTTATATTAACAATTATGTTATATTAATAAAGTAATCGACTGAATTTGACGTTTTTACAAGTAAAGGGCAACTATAAGAGGGCAAAGGGCAAAAATTATACTCATGTTTGAGTCTAAAACTTCACAATTACAGTCATAGCGGATCGAATAAATATCACTATATACACGAACATAGACCTACAATAAACAGAGTAGACCTAACCTATACATTCACAGGGGCCATACAAAATAACAAGAACATTAGAACATGGCCATCTGCGCAAAGTTGAACAGATAAAGGCCACTGGATGGTATAACGATTATTGCGCAGACAATAACCCAGTGGATATAATTAAAACTTAACGGCGCGCTCCCGTATCGCTCTATTTGTGTGCAAATTATTGTACACTAGGGTTGTCAACCGATTTAATTTGAATTTAAACCTTTGTTAACGCATGTGTTTACAATACAATGGATCACATACAAATTGGATAGTACATGAATTACTTAAATCTTTGCTTGATTTTACACAACTATAATATTTATGTTTACAAATTGTAGATCATTACTTATATTTTTTGATAAAAGAAATTTATTCCTATTTAGAATAAAATTTTAGAAAAATTGAATTAATAATTAATTAATATCAAAAATAAACAGTATCTAATAGATATAGATTGATTCTTCTTTTTTTGAGTTTCACTCCAAAAAAATTTACATAACACGTTGTTCATTTTACAAAGCATCCTCCCCCTCCCCCTCCCTCCCCCTCCCTAATTAAATTACGTAATATTTGAACTTGGCCTAAAGATACAAAATTGAAATAAAAAGAACTTAATTATTGTATTAACTGAAAGCACAACCCTAACCGTCTTTTAACCGAGCACTAAACAACTCGTCCACGTTTTATCTATTGAAGCCATGATTTTTTATTAGCAAAATTACAATACATAGAAATATTTCTGATAATACAGTGAAACAAACTCGATTCGTTTCCATATTTTATGTCCATCGTATACAATGTGCGGATTGTGCTCAGAGGGATTATTCAATATGATGCCTGCGGCCATTTTCTACTATCGTACAACTCGCCATCGACAGGGAGTTCACCCTCATACTCTACAGCCTAAATTGTCGCGTACAACGCGGTTTCAGAGATGTTTTCTCCCACGAACAATCAGGTTGTGAAATGAGCTCCCTGCCGAGGTTTTCCCAAGAGACTACAGCATGAGGTCTTCAAAAGGGGGGTAAAGAGGTAACCGCTTACCATCAAGTGGGCCGTATGCTTGTTTGCCACCTCAATGGTATAAAAAAATGGTAACTGTATAAATCAACCCACCAGCACAATCAGAGCACCAGTGAAGGGTGATAGGTGAGAATGAAAACAGGCCAGTTAGCTCATCATGATGAATTCATCAGGAATTAACCATGATAGTTTCCAGGGAGAACCGCGAGGAGGTCAATCTGGTTGGGTATATTGCTAGCAATGGGATTCTCAGTCTCCATTACTAACAATCCCTTTCCTCCCTGATTAGTTTATAGTGGAAACTGCACTGATTTATGTTATGGCTGTGTATACTATTTATATATATTTTTAGGTATTGTAAAATAAATTAAAATAAAATAAAAAATAAAATTGTACACATAGACAACCCTATCCGTGGATCGCATGAATCCGCCACAGTCTCGCAATGTATCCAAGCAGTACAATCTATAATAGAGTTGTTAATATGCCAACACTATCGGTATTAGGGTTGAGACACGTGTACACAGTTTTATTGTAAAGTTTGACGGGCCGTAGCCACTTCAAAATAGTTCGGGAATCCGTCATTTGGAAGTAATTAGCCATCGATACGGAGCCAAAACTAATCGGCCCAAGGGATTTTGTTGTTTATGTTGTCGTAGCAGAGTGTGGCATGGGTTTCATTGGCATGGCGTTTATTGGGTGAGATTTAATGAAATTTAAAATTTAACAACGCCTTAAACTTGTATCTTTTTAGTATTTTTTTCTTCGTAAGAGACAATACGGGTCGTGTATTCTTTCTGTGGGATTTTTATAACGCGAATTTTTATTTTGAATGTATAAGTGTAAATTATTTTCGCGCGCTTTTTTCTTTCTTTAGTACGTATAGATTTTTTTTTTATAGATGATAATGGAATGGTAAATCCGTTTGTGCTAACGGTGCATACTGACGGAGCACCAGTGAGGGATGATAGATAGATAGATAGATAATTTATTTACATTACTTACAGCACACAAATTACAATACAAACATACACATAATACACAGTAAAAGAGACAAAAGAATGAAAATAAAAAAGCAACAAAAAAAAACAAAAAGCAAAATATTTAAAACAACATAGGTGATAGGTGAGAATGAAAAGACAGGTCAGTTCGCCCTATCGTAATGATTACATATGGAATTCAACACGGTGGTTTCCTGGGGGAACCACGTGGAGGTTGGCCTGACAGGGTATATTGGTAGCAAAACGACTGGTAGTCGACATTGCTAACAATTTCTTTACCGACCTCCCTTATTTAAAAATAAAAAAAAAATAAAGCCCGTATTACGTAACCGTATCTACCGGTCTCAAATACATCTTTAACACTGATATTTATTTCAGGGTTCATCAAAGAAAAATATCTTCTATTAACCAATTCAATTTTTTTTTATTTAATTTTTTTTTTCTTATAAAAACATTTAAGGCATACTTGAAGCCGATGTTTGTATGTATCAATTTCAATGTAAGTAGTCAATTTGGTCCCCTTTTAATACGACACCACTGGGATATTTTAAAGTAGTCTCTCGACCTACATTTCGGCCACCGAGCAGCTGTATTTGTGGACGTATTTTATTTTTTATACAATTTAGAATGGCAAACAAGCTGACGGTCCACCTGATGGAAAGTGGTAACCGTCGCCTATACACATGAGCAGTACCACGGACATAACAGACTGTTTCGCCCATGATACCCCCATGCGTTGCCGCATTGTCCTGAGGACTCAGGTGTTATTCCTCTGTATCCAGTAAATTCACGCCATATCCCACCCTTCAAACCGAAACACAGCCATGCAAATACAGCTGCTTCACGGTTGAAACACGAATGGCACAGAGGTACCCAAGCAATCGACTTTTGTACAAAGTCTCCCTCTGGTAAATTTAATATTTTAATCCTAATAAAATATATAAATAGGTAAATACAACTGGACATGTCATACAGCTGTTTTTGCCATGTGATCCCAGCATAGAATAGACCTCTTCCCATGCTAACAGTTCCTTCCTTGTCTAAGGGGACTAAAAGGACCACGGATGGGCAACAGCATCCCTTTTAAAATAACACCAAAGCCTAACTGCGGTTACCGAGGGGAAAGGGATTGTTAGCAATGGAGTTTGACCACCCCATTGCTAGCAATATACCCTATTAGGTCGACCTCCACGTGGTTCCCCCTGGAAACCATCGCGAACAATTCTTGTTGAAATCGTCACGATGGGCTAACTGACCTGCTTCATCCTCACCTATCACTTCTCACTGGTGCCCCGCCGGTGTATACTGATAACGCAGGCGAGGTAACCATTTCATTATCACCCATTAAATAAAAACTGCGGTTACCAACTCGCCTGCCAAGCGTGGCAACTACAATATTTTATTTTTTTGATAATAATGATTTATTTCCGCTATCTATCTGCAATAACATGTTCCGAAAACACATTCGTGGCATGCAAATAAATCTGTAAAATAAACAAGAAAGTCCCTAATACATATTCATTTATTCATCACACAAAATAGTAAAGGAATCCGGGGTTTCACGTCCGAAATCTTCGACGCATCCGGACGCCCCATGAATTACTAAAGGACTTTCAAAGACACGCCAAATCAAAGGAAACGACGCAAACGGACGCCACCGTTCCGAGGATCCTTAGAGGAAACCGTTATTCTTATGGTGGGCTCGATTTTTTAATTAGTACCAGAAGCACATAACTTAATTGGAAGTTTATTATATTAAATTAGGAGTGGAGGGTTGGCGCTTACCAATTAGCTTTCAATAGGGAACCCCATTGCTATAGATTGTGGATAGTATCTGAGGTCTCCTCACCACTAATTCATGCTGATAAAGGAGCTATTAATTAATTTATACCAGAGGGAGACTTTGTACAAAAGTCGATTGCTTGGGTACCTCTGTTCCATTCGTGGTTCAACCGTGAAGCAGTTGTGTTTGCATGGCTGTGTTTCGGTTTGAAGGGTGGGATATGGCGTGAATTTACTGGGTACAGAGGAATAACACCTGAGTCCTTAGGAATGGCAACGCATGAGGGGTAAAATGGGCGAAAAAGTATACTCTGTTATGTCCATGGTACTGCTCATGTTTATAGGCGACGGTTACCACTTTCCATCAGGTGAGTCGTCAACTTGTTTGCCATTCTAAGTTGCATAAAAAAAAAATATTATGTCACAAAATAAACAAGCTACTGCTTTGGCCTGTATAAGCAGTAAATAAATAAAAAATGCTTTGGTTATTTGACTAAAACTACTTAGTTTAATTCCGCTACCATTAGTATGTGTGTGACTGGTAACACTTCTTTTTTTATACAACTTAGAATGGCGAACAAGCTGACGGCCCACCTGATAGAAAGTGGTAACCGTCGCCTACAGACATGAGCAGTACCATGCACATAACAGAGTATACTGTTTCGCCCATGATACCCTCCATGCGTTGCCATTCCTGAGGACTCAGGTGTTATTCCTCCGTACCCAGTAAATTCACGCCATATCCCACCATTCAAACCGAAACACAGCCATGCAAACACAACTGCTTCATGGTTGAAACACGAATGGGACAGAGGTATCCAAGCAATCGACTTTTATACAAAGTCTCCCTCTGGAAGACTGGTAACACTCGAAAATTTATTACTATTATTAGCAGAAGTTCCACAACCTTCCACATTTGCCATCAATTTCCGACCACTATTCAATCCACGCACGTTCTGCGATACGTGTTTCACGAGGCATCTTCAGGCAAAATCTAAAAAAGGAAAAAAGTCAAATTATTCGTTTAGAGGTAAAATAAATGTCACGAAACGTGCATGGATTGAATAGCGGTCGGAATTTGATGTAGATAACATTGGTATACAATAGTAGATACATTGACTCGGCGAAGTCAATATATGGCCTTATTTATATATTCAATTAAAATTGTATTGGAATTTGTAATTGAGACTACAGCATGGGGTTCTTCAAAAGGGGGGTAAAGAGGTTTCTTCAGGGTCGGCAACGCGCGCGTAATACCTCTGATACTGCAGGCGTTCATAGGCTACGGTAACCGCTTACCATCAGGTGGGCCGTATGCTTGTTTGAGTGGTATAAAAAAAACTTCTATATTGCAAAACCAACTTTTAATTTTACAATATATTTATTTTGATCATACTTTTTACACACTCACTTGTACATTGGACGCTTGTTGTAACGGAAGAGGGCAAGGGCAATTTTAGTGTTGCCATATTATAATATTAAATTTAGTGTTTCCAACAAATTAATTATTATAATTATTAAATAAAAATTATTTATCCAGGTTGATAACTGAAATTATAATTGCATGAAATATCATAAATTAAGTAACAAATGTGATATTATAACATTAATTTGATATTGTACAATTTTAATGCTTTATAACTATAATATCGACTATTTTTAAATGTTGACATAATTAACTAATTCAATGTAGCAATTAATATGTATTTAGAATAATTATTTGGACATACGTAATTGATAAATTTTTACTTAACATGTGCTAAGACAAAATTTTAATGCCTTAAGATAAGGCGAAATGCGTAGCTCAGTTACCATTTAAGACCTTTGTACCACATTTCGAGCAAATAAATTATTATTATTCTTATTCTTATTGAGATTTGATAAAAATACTGTACAAATGATTTGAATATTGTTTTCTGCTAACTATTCTGTAAAATAAAACAATAAACGTATTTATTGTAAATTAATCTGAATGAATTAATCTTAAATAATAAATTAATATTTAAAAATACAATGAGACATGCTGATATTGAAGTAATCAAATTATAAATATAATTGTGAGAGACTGGTGCCTGAGATAGGTATAAGAATACCTGTATTACAGCTCACCGTGGCCTCACTTCGCAGGGTTACTTACTACGTACTTGTAATATAATAAGTGAATTTAATGTAATAAACAAATTCATAAGAAGAGATAATTAATTATAATTTAATCTGGGAGTTGTGTATGTGTACGGGTGCGTGCGTGTGTGTGCGTGCGTGTGCGTGCGCGCGCGCGTTTGTGTGTGCGTGTGTGTGCGAATATGTGTGCGTGTGTGTATGAATGTGTGTGTGTATGTGTGTGTAGGTGCATGCGTGTCTCTCGCTGTGTGTCTTTGTGTTTGTACGCATTCATATAAAAATTAAGGTCTTTAAGTTATTTTCTAACATCTGTGGAATAAGTAAGGCCTCTGTAGCATCATAGTCGAGTGTTTTCAACCAATTGGATATGAACATTTTACAAGTGTACCTATGATGTCGGTAGATTCTCAACTGAGCATTGATTTTATTAAAAATATCATGGTCATCGTATCAGCCATTAACTGTCCATTGCTGAAAATAGGTTTCCCCCTATTGGGCGGTTTTGTCAGTAGCTACCACGCTTGGCAGACGGATTGGCAACCGAAGTTAGGTTTGGTAATGTTTTAAGTATGCCGCTGCTCATCTCTCGACTATTATGTTCCCATAATCGCCTCTTACGACACCCACTCGCCGTGTGGTCCTGGCATACAATGCGCCACACCTTCTACGCTAGGACCACATGACGAATGTGATACATTAACGCAATGTGAGTGATATATTAGCAAATAATAAAATTGGTTACACTAAAAAGGTGTTATTGATTTAGGTATTGATTTAAACATTGTTAAGTAGTATATAAGAGCTGGTATTCGATATATTTTTGCCAACGTATACTCAAGCTAGAATGAGCTTCTTGGCGAGTTGTTGTTGCAGATAAGAGGCTGTATCCACTGTAATTGTATTTGACTGCGAAGAACTTTCATTTTCGCCGTTTTCTTCTTAACTGTTCGACTTAGTTATTTACACATTAAATTCCCATTGTACACATACATAGATATAGTTATAAGACGAACATGAGTTTTAAAAATAATAAAATGTTCAAAATAAAGCCTTATCCCTTTATAATAAAACACAGATTGTTTACAATATTGGAGTCCGTCATTATTATTTTTCTTACTTTAACGAATAAAAAAAAGTACTGACTGAATGGAGGCGCGTGCGCGGACGCTTGCTCCTGTAAAAATAAATGTGATGTGTGTTTTAAACTGTATGTGCCGTGAAGAACCTGTAAAAATTTGTGTGTGCGTATATATAGGGGTTGAGGAAGAACTGCCGATCACCTACAGCAGAAAATTCACGAAGCCGATGCCAGGTTAGTCCTCCTCGACAGACAGAGAATCATTCCCTTATAAAACGCTTCCACTGCGGTGTTTTACCTTAAACATAAAATATACATTGAAATTTTTATTACATTCTATTTCAAACTCATTGCCAAATGTACCAATTTAATGCTATAATTGGACTAGATGTCAACACTCTGCCAACGGCAGAACTTTGCGAAATTATTACAGCATTTCGCCAAAGCAAAGGAGCCAAGAAAAATCTGCTGAGAGATGTAATTATAAAAATTCACAACGAAATTTCATAATTCATTTTAAAATCTAAGTAAATTTTATCTAACTAATATAATAAAATTGTAAATAGCTGATGTCTGTACATGGAAGATATTTGAGGAAAATAATATGAGGGGTCCTAATAAGACCAGCACATGTTATAATAACAATAAGTTTTAAAGATTTAAACATATATATGGACGGACAGACAGCGACAGCGACTTTGTTTTATACTATGTAGTAATTTATGTTATTGTACATACTGATAACATATAAAAATTTGACAAAGGTAAGTAAATGTACAAAGGCGAGCTTAACTCTAAAAGAGTTCTCTTCCAGCAACATTCAAAGTGGAAAGGAGCATCAATGTTAACAAGTAGAGTGGTATACAATACTGTGACAATTTTCAAACAAAGAGAATTAGACAAACTTAAGTTCATACATAACTAATTATGTTTTATTAAATCCAATTGAAAAATGCCATATTTATATATTCTTTATTGCACTAAAACATACAGTAACAACAATAAGTTAATAACAATGTTAGCAAAGGTGAACTTATCTCTAATAGTGATCTTTTCCAGTCTACCTAACACAGTGGCGTAGGAAGTAGTGGGTGGGCAGAAATAGTGCTAAACAGAAATTAAAAGAAATATTTACATAAATTACAAATCATTACATATATATTTGAAAGATACAATATTAATACATACATATATATATATATATATATATATATATATATATATTTAATATATAAAATTCTCGTGTCACGGTGTTTGTTACCAAACTCCTCCGAAACGGCTTTACCGATTTCCATAAAATTTTCTGTGCATATTGGGTAGGTCTGAGAATCGGCCAACATCTATTTTTTTATACCCCTCAATGATAAGGGTGTACCAATTATCAAGTATACTAATAACATATATAGCAAAAGAAGAAAAACTAGAGCATATCCTAAAAGCTACATATATCTTTCTCTTATAAAAATCCTGTGCCCAACAGTTAAAAAGAAATAAACAATGCCATGAGCTTAAAATGTTCAACGCTCAAAATGAACTAATCCAATCTAAAATTAAGAGGAGGGTTGGAGGGGGGGGGGGGTATGTCCGTGCCCGAAGGCCGCCCCACTAATTTCAGCATGAAAGATTAACAGACTGACAAACTTGCTGGCGGTTGTTAATAAATAAGGAAAACAAAGTGGTACCTCGCCGAGCAATCGGAATTGGCTACTAAATATATTATTACACTAGCCTTTACTCTCGTCTTCGTCCGCGTTACTATTATTATTACAACTATTATTATTTAGAATACGTAAACAAATATATAGTTAAATAAAATATTATATAAAATATTACATAAATACATATACTACAAATAAAAATAGTACCTACTTACTTATAGGTAATATAAGGTGATACAAGGTATCAACTTGAAGTACAATTAAATATGTAAGACCAATTTTCTAAAAGACTGGTGTCTGTAGTGGGTTTTGAAGAACCGTGTTACAAGTCACCAGTGCCCCATCTCCATGGACTACATAAATACAAGGCAACGAATTAGTGTTACAATACACAGACATCAATAGAGAGATATAAATTGCGAGAATAAACTTTACATTAGAACTTATTAGAATTATAAATTAGATAAAATTATTTACAAACTACAGACTGTGTCTCTCTCTATCTCTCTCTCTCTCTCTCTCTCTCTCTGTGTGTGTGTGTGTGTGTGTGTGTGCGTGCGTGCGTATGTGTGGGAATGAATCGGGATAGTATGTTAGGCCACTGGGCCATGGTGCCAGCTTAAATCGAATCACTTTCTTCATAAAAAGTACATATTACGAACTCTTTAGAAAACGCCAAAAGAATTTACAGGAAGCGGGTCCCGCAACGTTCCCGTCAGGAAATGAGTTAATAAAAACCATCCAATCGCGAAAAGGGCCGGCCCGTAGAGCGGCCTAGGATAGCTTGGAATATTTCACAAGCAACATCTTGTGAAACATTATCATACCAATTTGCATTGTGTAAAAACACACCTGTATATAAGTAGAATACACTAAAGGTACTGTATAATGCTATAAAAACTTTATCTAATACTGTATTTTGCAAATAAACGATTGATTGATTCGCTGAAATTATATATGAAATGCTAATTCACACCTTGCTACCTTTCTTGATATAGATCACTGCAAATAGCAGTTAGTGAAAAATCACAGTTAATCGCTACACTTATATCTCATCGTGTTACATCAAATTTAAATCTCAGTCAGGTGAGCATTTATGTCAGCAGTATAGAGAAAATAATGATACCTCACCACCGTATAATCCGCCATAAACTAAAGTTTTATCGCAACCATCTGGATGAATAGCGATTCTCCACCATGCGTTATTCAAGGCACTTTCTTCCACGCACAACCGCTCTTTAGAATCAACTTCCAGCAACTATATTTTTAAACCGATATGACATCAAAACCTTCAAGAAAAGAGCATATTCCTTTTTAAAAGGCCGGCAGCACACCTGCAATGCCTTTGGTGTCGTGGGTGATCATGCATGCTCGTTTGCCCCCTGTGTTGTAAAATAAAAATACTATCAGAAAATAATAATTAGCACTTAATTTTCAACAGCTAATAGCAACAATATACAATCACACTGCTTTATTTGATCGTGATTGAAAATCGCTAACTGTGAATATCACAGCTGTTATAACTGTGAAAAATAATTACAAATAATAAGGAATTTAAAGTGGCAATCAATCCCGTGCCTAGGGCGGACCAACCGACCTTTGATACTCGTGAAAGGGCCACTACATATTCAATGGCGATCTTCAGTTGCTTTGAAGTTATAGGCTGTAATAGCACTGATAGATCGATCTAAAGCTTTTAAGGGGAGAGAACAAAATATTATATAGCGGCCGATAAAGCAATCAGCTTTGCCAGATTGGGTATTTTTTTCTCAATTGTGAGTAATAATGTGCCTCTTCGAGAAATGGAATATACGGAGAAAAAGAAGAAATCGTGGAGATTTTTGTTTATGGATATGAAAATAATATGGTAAATTCGCCTATGCTCTTGGTATACCTTCATTATCACCGTATCAGCCTTTAACTGTCCACTGCTGGGGGGAAAGGGATTGTTAGTAACGGAGACTGAGAATCCCATTGCTAGCAATATACCCAACCAGGTCGACCTCCTCGCGGTTCTCCCTGGAAATTATCATGGTTAATTCCTGATGAATTCATCATGATGGACTAACTGGCCTGTTTTCATTCTCACCTATCACCCTTCACTGGTGCTCCGCCAGCGTATCCCGTTAGCGCAGGCGGGGTTACCATACCATTTTCACACATCAAAAAACATCTATCCACTGCTGAACATAAACCTCCCTTGGTGGGTTTTGCCAGTAGTTGCCACGCTTGGCAGGCGAATTGGCAACTGCAGTTAGGCTTTGGAAATATTTAAGAGGGATGCTGCTGCCCATCCCTCGCCTTCCCTTAGTCGCCTCTTACGACACTCATGGGAAAGGAAGGGGTGGCCTATTCTATGCCGGGACCACATGGTTATCTATATTGTTATATATATGTTAATATACCTAGGTGAAGTATAACTAGTGAGAGGTGACGGGTCAGATCAGTAACCAGAGGGAGACTGTACAAAAGTCGAATGCTTGGTTACCTCTGTCCCATTCGTGTTTCTACCGTGAAGCAGTTTTACAATAAAGCATGACTGTGTTTCGGTTTGAAGGGTGGGATATGGTGTGAATTTACTGGGTACAGAGGAATAACACCTGAGTCCTCAGGAATAGCAACGCATGGGGGGTATCATGGGCGAAACAGTATACTCTGTTATGTCCATGGTACTGCTCATGTCTATAGGCGACGGTTACTACTTTCCATCAGGTAGGCCGTCAGCTTGTTTGCCATTCTAAGTTGTATAAACAAAAAAAGATCGCTTGGCTCACTATGATTATTTCACTAACAAATTAATCACGATGGTTTCCAAGAAAAGACCGAAAACTGAATACTTATCAATGAGTCTGCCTATTTCTGTTACTAGCAATCCATCCCACGTTATATTATAGTTAATAGTTGAGAGCCTTTTTCATTAATCTTTAAAGCATTGAAAATAGAAGAAGATTGTTTCATTTTACAAAAAGCAATTTTATATTTTGCAAAAAAATAAAATATCGTATCTAGCAGCCCTAGAAGCGATTCCCTTTGTTAGCGTGACTAACATTTTCAAAGCGTATTTAGCCTGTCCGCACATTTTGAATCTGCCAGTGACAGTAGCTAGAGGCATTGGAAAGGTCGAGGTGTATGCTGTTACAGTAAATTCAGTACAAATATAATAATTATTTACAAAACTAACGTCAACTCAAAATCATTTCTGTTACATCGCTATTGGAAAGGTACTGTACAGTTTTAGACTCTTGTTTTTTTATATAACAACTTTTTTAAGTAGTAAAAAAAAATTAATAATGACTAATTAATTACACTATTCTTATTTGAAAATTGAAAAAAAAAAATAAACCCATTGTGACAGTTCACCGTTTAAAAAAATATTCACGCTTTCAAAATGCTGACTGTACATTAAGAGCCTTAACATCAGGGCTGTCTCATTAAGAAAATGAAATATAATATTACATTCTAAAATTCTACCATTGCGGCTCTTTTTCCTTAAAAGGGACACAACATAAACTTGTCAGGTAATAATAAAAGACCCAAGGGTTTATGATATTTCACGAGATACACTTCACATAAATAATTCTTAAAATTTTCTCTTGAAATAATATTAAACAACTACTTATTTTTTTTTTTGACATAGTAATAAAAAAGGTATTTCATGTTTGTATGAAAGGAAGAGGTTTTTATACTATAATGTTACATTTTCCTGTTATATGACAGGAAAATATAACTACGCTACATTTCCCTAAACTGTTTTCTATGCCATCAACTCTTTTAAATATTTTTACCATGCCAGTAAGCCAGGATACCGTGAAATCTGATACAGTATATTTTATTATGTCCACGGTACTGTTCATGTGTATAGGCGACGGTTACCACTTTCCATCAGGTGGGCCGTCAGATTGTTTGTCATTCTAAGTTGCATAAAAAAAACTTATTACTAAATTCCATTACTAATTTTTTAATTACAAATAAAATTTAATATTACCACTTTTGAATGCTTTTAGATTTTTATTTTAATTTCTTTTTGAGGTTTCACAACAAAAACTTCGATTAATTTAAATTTAAAAATTATTTGCTGGTGTATTGTCATTGTAGTAAATAGCATTATAATTCTATTTATCCTATTTAAGAGCTGCGCTCTTGTCGGTGGAGCTCTTGCCACTCACTACGATTTTCAGCGAGTGTCTTCACCTCTTGATACGACACGACACCAACTCCTTCCTTAATCTTCCTGATGTAACTATGCCTCGGTCTCCCTCTCCCCCTCCTTCCTTCTATCTTACCTTCTATATGTATGTTCATAAGTTCGTCGTGTCGTATCAAGTGTCCCAACATTTTTCCCCTTCTGTCCTCAATAGTTCTAATAATTTGTCTTTTCTCCTTAACCCTAATTCGACCCTCCTCATTGCTAATTCGATCCCCCCAGCTAATTTTCTCTATCCTTCTCCAGCATCAAATTTCAAAGGCTCTAAGTTTATCCATTTTCTTCTGAGTTAATGTTCACGTCTTACATCCATACAGAGCTTCTAGTTATAGATAGAGCTCTAGATATAGGTTTTGATAAGCCGCAGCATTATAATTATACTATTATAATAACAGTCCGGTCCCGGCGTAGAATGGGCCGCTTCTCACTTTCTCGTAGATGTCGTAAGAGGTGACTAAGGGAACTTATGGTGGAAGCATGGGTAGCAACGTCCTTCTTAAAACATCACTAAAAGCCTAACCAAGCCAAGCGTAGCAACTACCGTAAAAACTCCCCTTGTGGGAAAGCCTACGTCCAACAGTGGACATTAACTGTCCACTGTTATTATGCCTGATATTATGACCATTACTGTGGATAAAACTTCGCGAAAATAATATATACTTATACATAGATAGATAAATAATTTATTTGCATCACTTACAGCACACAAACAGCAAGAGACACAAATGCAATGTGAAAAAAAAATAAAAAAAAATACATATACAAAAAATAAAAAAAAAAAAAACCAAAATCAGAATGCATAAAATTAGTAACAATTTCATTTTCTTCATACGTGTGCCACAGTAATACAAAGTGGCCACAACTCAGCTTTTTGCTTTGCCCTAAAAAGAGCAAAACACAGATTTTCTGTTGTGGCTAAAAGTGAGCCGCGAAATACATATAAATAAGGATGCGAAAAAAATTAACTGAGCTTGTCAATCCGTCAGTCTGCCAAGTGTGGCAACTTTCCCCGTGGAGGAAGAGGCCTATAATCAGCAGTGGAGAATTAACGACTGATGTGGTATAATAATAATAAAAATATACATTCCACAATGACAGAAAAACAAATAATCAGAAGGTGAATATCACTACATAGTATGTATGTATATATATATGTATTTATGTGTGTAAGTTTTTATTTATTTATGTATTAATGTTTTATTATTATTCATGTACTTTTATTATTTACATATGTAGGTATATAGAGCTGTTTTTAATGTATTATATATTCAATTTTTTTACTGGGTATTATTTAGTTTATCTTTAATTGTATGGTTATTACCCTTATACATTCTAAAGTTTTCTTTCAGCTTCTCAGAGGTTGACTGTAAGAGATCCCTTTATGGGATAAGTCCGCCATTGTATATTAAATCATTTATCAGTGTTCAATCTGAATTATGTACAATAAAGATTTTACAATACAATACAATTGTATAAAACAAAGTCTCTTCCCATCTATCTGACACTATGTATGTAATCATACATCTTTAAAAGTACGCAACAGATTTTGATGCGATCTTTTTTAATAGATAGAGTGATTCAAGAGGAAGGTTTATATGTATAATACATGCATAATATAGTTGAGAAACACTGATAATTTTAGAGGTTTCTAATGTGATGTCGTAAATAAACACGTTCATACTTTAGTTGGTCTTAAGGTTATTTTTAAACCACTGTAGTATATTTAGTATCAGCATTGCACCCGTTCAAAGCCAGGACGAGTCACTAGTTACAATATAAATGAGAAACGTCTTTTTTTATGCAACTTAGAATAACAAACAAGCTGTCGGCCCACCTGATGAAAAGTGGTAACCGTCGCCTATAGAGATGAGTAATACCATAAACATAACAGAGTATACTGTTTCACCCATGATACCCCCCATGCGTTGCCATTCTTGAGAACTCAGGTATTATTCCTTTGTACCCTGTAAATTTACTGTCATATCCCACCCTTCAAACCGAAACACAGCTATACACACACGACTGCTTTACGGTTGAAACACGAATGGAACAGAGGTGCTCAAGCAAACAACTTTTGTACAAAGTCTCCCTCTGGTAAAAAAAGTCTTTACAAAATTTCCAATGTAAGTAAAAATTTGTGTAATAGAATGTAAACGGGGAAATTAAATCTTATGATAATACCGTACAACCTAAAGCCAATAATACAATTGGCATAATAACAAAACATTGTTATTCTCATACGTTGACTTGCTGTACCATTAAATAATTCAAACGAAAATTAAAGGCGTACCAGTCAAAAAAGCTACCGTGAAATTTCACAAACATTTACACCGAGTTGGGGCACAATGGTGCCCGTAATTGTTTGTTGAGACGAAACGTGTTAATTTCCACAGCGTCAGATAGCATTCAGGGGCGGCAGATAGTGGGACAGCCGACCAGATAATGGGACAAAGTAGCGGCACGACGCGGGAGTAAATGGTGAGCGAAGCTTTGTACTCGTATTATGGCACTTTGTGATTATACTCAACGTTGTTCTCCATTGAAATTTAACTTTGAATAGTTTGTTTATATTTATTATTTTTTACCTGTAATTCTGTTGACAGTATAATTGACAATATATATTTATCTAGCTCAGTATTTTTTTTATGCAACTTAGAATGGTAAACAAGCTGACGACCCACTTGATGGAAAGTGACAACCGTCGCATATAGACGCGAATAATGCCATGAACAAAACAAAGTATACTGTATCGCCTCAGATAAACTTCATGCTATTTCAGCAGCACAAAGGTGTTTTTTTATAGATGATAATGGAATGATAACCCCGCCTGCGCTAACGGTATACGCTAACAGAGCACCAGTAATATATGAAAGGTGAAAATAAAAAGACATGTCTGTTAACACATCGTGATGAATACAACTGGAATTCTATAAGATGGTTTTGCAGGGGGGACCACGTGGAGGTCAATTTGACAGGGTATATTGCTGACAATGGAACAGTCCGCATTACTAACAATCCCTTTCTCCCCGGGCTAAGGTATTATGCTTCTGTAGCTTGTAATTTTACTGTCATATCCCACTTTTAAAATCGAAACACAACCATGCTAACACAACTGATTCATGGCAGAAACACGAATGGAACAAAGGTACACAAGCAGACGACTTTCGTACAAAGACTCCCTGTAGTGGATCAGTAAAAATAAATAAGATAGTATTTTGTTATTTGCGCGTAAATGTAAACAATTGTTAGAGACGCTATATTTCATACGTAGGTACAATATGTAGGATTCATTTTCGGCGCGCTTGTAACATATCTACCCTCATTTCTTTTATTAGGCTAACATGCTCATAGCAATAATACCCCCTTACCTAAGTATACGAGTACATACATAAGAGCACTAGAAAGACTATGACCGGCGTTGTTCCCATTAACACACACTTGAGGATGCCTCAGCTTGATGTTTTCTCAGAAGGGAAATAATGTTACAGTCACCTTTTCAAGACGTGATCATACATAATGTTTACTAAAGATATTTTTTTTATACCACTGAGCGCTAAGAGATAAAAAAAACACTGAATATACAGGGTACACAGGAATAACACCTGAGTCCTCAGGAATGGCAACGCATGGGAGGTACCATGGGCGAAACGGTATACTCTGTTATGTCCACGGTACTGCTCATGTCTATAGGCGACGGTTATCACTTTCCATCAGGTGGACACTCAGCTTGTTTTCCATTTTAAGTTGCATAAAAAAACACACTGATATTGCAGGCGTTTATAGGCTACGGTAACCGCTTACCATCAGGTGGACCGTATGCTTGTTTGCCACCTCAGTAGTATAAAAAAAAAACACTCGCATAATATTAGTAAAGATACATAATACAGTAAATTTCCGAGTATTTCCATAAATAGTCGTGCATATTGTTTACCCGGAAGGCAAGTCATATAGTTAAGATTGGCATCTTTTGTTTTATTTATCAAAGGGTTGACATCGTCGGAACTACTCATCCTCAGAGAATAAGTATGAATAGGGAACTTTTCGTCCACGTGACCCCAATCGTCGGTAGACGTTATATGTTCTCAATATAGGCCTCAAAGAGTAATATAATCTACACTTTGAAGTATCGATCATATTAAATTAATTCAATTGAAACTGCAAATAATAATCTGTGAAAAGATATTTTAGCCGTATCGTCCTGTCATAGAACAGGCCACCCCTTCCTTACCCGTGGGTGTCGTAAGAGGCGACTAAGGGAGGACGAGAGGTGGGCAGCAGCGTCTCTCTTTAGACATTTCTAAAGCCTAACTGCGGGTACCAATCTGCAACTACTGGCAATATTTTTTTTTATACAACTTAGAATGGCAAACAAGCTGACGGCCCACCTGATGAAAAGTGATAACCGTCGCCTATAGACATGAGCAGTACTATGGACATAACAGAGTACACTGTTTCGCCCATGATACCCCCCATGCGTTGCCATTCCTGAGAACTCAGATGTTATTCCTCTGTACCCAGTAAATTCGCGCCATATCCTACTCTTCAAACCGAAAAACAGCCATGCAAACACAACTGCTTCACGGTTGAAACACGAATGGGACAGAGGTACCCAAGCAATCGACTTTTGTATAATATCCCCCAAGGGGGACGCTTATGTTCAGCAGTGGACAATTGAAGGCTAATATGATGATATAATGAAAAGATATTTATTTATTTATTTATTTACTCTTTATTGCAGCATTTAAATAATTAATTATTTAAATTTTAATTATCAGCAAAATAGTTTTTTTTTATACCACTGAGGTGGCAAAGAAGCATACGGCCCACCTGATGGTAAGCGGTTACCGTAGCCTATGAACGCCTGCAATACCAGAGGTATTACGCGCGCGTTGCGGACCCTGAAGACACCTCTTTACTCCCCTTTTGAAGAACCCCATACTGTAGTCTCTTGGGAAAACCTCGGCAGGGAGCTCATTCCATAACCTGAGTGTTCGTGGTTAATAATATAATAATAAATATAATTTATTGTTGATAATAAATTAATATAATTTACTAAAATACTATCAATTAATCGATATAATGATTTATTATTATTAGAATTGAATAGAAATAATCTTTGTTCAAACAGACTTGTTTACAAACCCTTTTGAGTCGACAATCTTTTATGATTGTACTACTAGGTTCGTAATATTGTTATCTACTGAGAAGAACTCGCAAGAAACTCAACACTTACTCCTTTCAAATTATTATATACGTATTAAAAACTGTAATTCCTTTGATGCAAATGCAGCTAATCAATTATATATTTATAAAGACGATGAGTTAAATAAAAAACACGTCTAGTGTTTTCAACATCATTTTTAATTCAAATGACGAATTACGTATTATTTTTCTATAAAAAAAAAAATAACTGGCCAGTTAGTATAATATTAAAGGAGATCATTCACTCGTATTAAATCAAAACTGTAACAGAGGGAGACTTTGTACAAAAATCGATTGCTTGGGTACCTCTGTCCCATTCGTGTTTCAACCATGAAGCAGTTGTGTTTGCATGGCTGTGTTTCGGTTTGAAGGGTGGGATATGGCGTGAATTTATTGGTTAAAGAGGAATAACACCTAAGTCCTCAGGAATGGCAACGCATGGGGGTATCATGGGCAATACAGTATACTCTGTTACGTCCATAGTACTGCTCATGTCTATAGGCGACGGTTACCACTTTCCATCAGGTGGGCCGTCAGCTTGTTTGCCATTCTAAGTTGCATAAAAAAAACATGATCTAGACATCAAGTCCAGGAACAATACATTAATTAATTGATAAGATGTTATTGTTAGAAACAGTATGCTTAAGAACTGCATGACCTGATTCCGCCTTCACCCTTTCGGCATCAAACGGCCAGACGGGGGGGTGAGCCTCCATCCTTACGTCGTAAACATGCCATTTATACGCACGAACTGCTTTGCGTCTTCCTTCAACTTGCATAAAACCAAAGAGTGGGACTCTATCCCTGCTTATTTTTTTCTAATGCAAATATAATTTGCACCAATTTAAATCAAATGTGAATAAGCTATTCGTGGACTTGCGAGCCCCATGTTAGACCATATCTTCACTTTCCATCAAATAAGAACGTGATCAATCGTGGGACCCATTCAATAGCAAAAAAAAATTGCATTAATAATCAACATAGATACTATTAGACTGTGATCTATTAAATTACGCAGTTCTTAATATATCATTAATTTAATTAACACTATCGATTGATCAATCGCTATTTAGACTAATCTCAGTGAGCACTCACTATAAATAATCGATTGTTAGTCACCACTACAGTAAACCAGATCGGTAATGTGAGCCTCTTAAAGTCGAGAAGGATATAGGGATCGAGACCCACGTTGGGCGCCATTTACCTTTATCCCACTTAACCACCTTAATTGACGCGTGAAAGTGTCTGAATCGCAAAATACTGTACGTTAATTCCTGATTAAAATCCAACTGTGTGCGGTACAAGGGCCACGTACTTGTAGCCCGCGCCGGATACTGGGGCAGTAGGAGCTAGCACGTGACGCGCTACCACTGCGCTGCTATGTACAGAAATTATTGTTATGCTCCACGTACACGTGACGTTGGAATTTAAAATAATAAAAGACTGAGGACAGCTTCTTACGAAGGTTTCTATACTGTTGGTATGTGCAATTTGTACTATTTTTTTTTTATAAACTTTACTTAATACTGTAAATGTTAAAGTGAGTTTGTTTGTTTGTATAGACAGAAAGAATTAAATAAATAAATATTGGTAAATTTAGTATATTTCAAATTGTTTTTATTTATTTATTTATTTATTTAACTCTTTATTGCACCATAAATAAAAATATACAATGACAAGTGAATAATTCAAATGAAATACAGTAACATAAATACAGATTGAAATATACACATAAAGGTACAAAAGGCGGTCTTATCGCTAGGGCAATCTCTTACAGACAACCTTTAGTTAAGGGAGAACAGATAGAAAAGGGCAGGTGGCGCAAGAGTGAATCAACAATTTTCGTGCACAAAATACAAAAGCATGTAATGCACAAAAATATCAAATACATATAATTTATTACACTACTTACTATAACAATATATATACATACATACATACACATACACATACATATATATATACATACATAATCACATATAACATACATACAAAATACATAAACATACACATATAAATACATACATAGCACACACAAGGAAATATGACAAATCTAGTCCAAAAATTACAAAGGAGTGGAAAAGAGTAACTACAGTGAAAGAAAATGTGATTTGACTTGTCCTTTAAACGAAGCCAAGGATTGCGCACTCTGTATAGACGGTGGCAGCGAGTTCCATAGGCGCACTGCCTGAACGGAAAAGGATTTGGTGTAGTACACGGAGGTATGTGCTGGGGTTTTTAAACGGAGACTATTTGAGGTACGCGAAGCGTGACTCTGAACTTCACCGAGAAATATAAATCGCTCTTTAAGATAGTGAGGTGTAAGAGGATTGAATAGAATGGAATAAAGAAGAGATAATATATGCCAATCTCGGCGTCGACGTATTGGGAGCCACTTGAGCTGAGTGCGAAAATTAGAGATGTGGTCGTATTTACGAAGTCCAAATATAAATCTAATACACAGGTTTTGGAGACGCTCAAGTTTATTAAGTTGGTCTTCGGTGAGATCAATGTAGCAGGTATCAGCATAGTCAAGGACGGGAAGGACAAGGGAGTGAGCAAGCGCAACTCTAGTGGCCATAGGTAAAAAATTACGTAATCTACTGAGTGAGCCCACAATCGCAAAGACCCTCCTACTAATCTCTGTTATTTGGGTGCTCCAGGATAGCGTTCTGTCAAGATATATTCCGAGATCCTTTACAAAATCTTTATAGTCCACAGATATCCCGTCGAACATTATGTTAGGCAGATTTTCCCAGCAAATTCTTGAAATATAGTTGGGGCTCCCGATAATAATAGCCTGCGTTTTATTAGGGTTTACAGTTAATCCAAATGATTTACACCAGCTCGAAATGTGTGCCAGATCTTTGTTTATTGAATATATCGCAGAGTCTAACTCATGAAAAGGAGCGTGTGAGTAAATTTGAAGATCATCTGCATAAAGGTGGTAGGAAGAGCGAAGTTGAATAGTGATGGTGTTAATAAATAACGAAAAAAGTAAAGGAGATAAGACGCCACCCTGAGGTACACCAGCTAGCGTGCGACACCATTATGAAGAGCTATCTTCAGTACGAATGCGTTGCTGGCGCCCATTCAGGTAACTTTGAAACCACTCGATTACGGCTGGAGATATGTTGAGAGAACGCAATCTTCCTAATAATATATCAAAATCGACAGTATTAAAAGCATTACTTAGGTCTAACAATGTTAAAACCGTAAGCTGTGAGTTTTCCATACCATGACGGATATCGTCGGTGATTTTGACAAGAGCAGTAGTCGTACTATGACCGGCACGGAAACCTGATTGGAGGGGATTAAAAAGATCATTCTTGGATAGGAATTCATTTAGTTGTTGATGGACAAGTCGCTCGAGAGCTTTAGAAAGAAATGGAAGAATGGAAATTGGACGGAAGTCTGAAAAAGATGTTGGATTGGGTGTTTTAGGGAGAGGAAGTATATGTGCGTTTTTCCAGACAGAAGGGAAAACTCCCGAGGACAAGGAATTATTGAAAACCAATGTAATAATGGGAAGGACAATGTCAAGAATGGGAAGGATCATAGTACGACTTATGTCATCTGACCCCACAGCATTGGAAGTAATAGCTAGCAGGCTCTTCTCAACATCACAGTCCGCAACTGGAGTAAAGAAAAAAGGCGAATAGTCAGGGATTGGAATAGAAAAAAGGTAATTAATCGTGTTTGTTTTAGTGGTGTTATCAATAACAGCGGAAGAGCAGAAATGCCTATTAAGGCTGTTAATATCAATATTTTGGGAGCCATAACTTTGGTTCTTACCAATCCCCACCGACTTCAGAAATTTCCAAACTTTGGTTGGGTTGCCATTTTCGACAGATTTATGAAAGTGGCGTCGTTGAGCTTCTCTACACACCTTATTACAGTGATTTCTAACACGTATATACTGTTCACGATATTTTGTGGGATCAGATTTAAATTTAGACTTGGCTCTGTTCTTTTTCGCCTGAATGGTTTTAATTTCATCTGTCAACCAAGGTGCAGGTAGATGTCTAACACGCACTGGACGGACAGGCGCATGACGGTCGTAAACCTCAGTGATGAGATTATTAAATATTACGATCTGATCATCAACAGTATTGGCACTATGAACTAATGCCCAGTCCAGATCCAGTACTTCCCTTCGCAGAAGATCAATATCTATGGCTCCGAAGTTACGCTGCATAAGGATTTTGTGTTTATGTTTTGGGGGACGGGTTTTGAAAGAAAGAAAAATGAGATCGTGACAAGAGAATGCATCAGCAGTACATTGGCCATGCTTTGCGACGAGAAGAGGAGAGGAAACTATGATAAGATCAAGTAAAGAAGGTAAGTAATTAGGGAAAAAATGGGTAGCTTGAAGCGGTAAAATATCGAGATTGCAGGCGTCAACTACTTTCATGAGGCAATTTGATCGATAGTCATTTTTAAGGAGACAAGTATTGAAGTCTCCCATAATAATTGTGTGTTCATAAGAGGGAATTATGTTTTCTAGAAGATTTTCTAAAGGAAAAAAATAATTAATAGTGGAAGACGGACTATAAAAAACTCCTAGTAAAACTTTGGAGTGAGAGAGGGAGACTTCAATAAAAAGATATTCGGCTTCCTTTGAAGGATCAAGACTATTTGAAGAGCAAACTATATTATAGGGAATATGGGAACGAAGATAAATAGCAACACCACCACCACCCTTGCCAGTACGATCGTTGCGAATTAAATTAAACCCTGGTAAAGAGTATGAAGGGGAAGGGAGACATGGCTTCAACCATGTCTCGGAGACAAGAATAGCGTGGATATTTTTTACATTGAAAGACGTTAACATGTCAGGATAATGTGCTGGTATGCTCTGCGCGTTAATATGTAAGACATTGAAATTGTTAGGAACGTCCAAGAATTTAGTTTGTAAGATTTCATCTAAAGATGTAGAAACACTGTGATAACTATCATCTGTAGCTGAGAAGATTGTATGGTAACTTTCGTCAAGTTCATCATTCATATTTGTGTGCAACAAAAATAATAATATAAATTATAATAAAAAAAAAATAATAAATCAACAAAAGAAAATAGAAACCTAAAAAAAAAAAAACAGAAAAAAAATGCAAATGCTACAAGGTTGCTATATCTACCCATCAGTGGAAAGTTATGTAGATACAATATAAAAGTTGAATTAAAATTACGCACATTATTTAGAGTAAAAAATAATAAGTGAAAATGAATGTAACACAATAAATATCTCAGTCACCCTATTTCATGTACATTATAATCATAGATTAAGAACAGTGCTTGTGGTCCTAGCCTTATACTTTTGACTGTTGACAGCTAGTATGATATTGACAGATACATAATATATTAATTGAAAGGTGTAGGTAGAAAAAAAAAATTCTAACTCTAACTTAGTCTCTCTAATATGGAGGTATAGGTGTTCTTTGCTTCAATCTGTCAGCGGAATAATAGTCAATGTTTACTTTAATATACATTAATCAACGATACCTTCCTCAGTGAAAAAAACTATACATATAACAAAAAAAAAAGAAATAGCGTAACGGACGGGCATTATTAACATTTAGTGATAAGCGTTTTAAGGTACATAAAACAATAATAATATTTTCTTTATTTACGGATTACTAAGATCCATTTTTGTTAGTAACAATTGACTTAAACTAAGTTAGTAGAGAAAAAAATACAAAATTCATTTTATAGCCCCTATAATAATTTTGACCCACAATGAGAGGATCGGGCTATCGTATTTATTACATAATGCCCTCAGAATGCCGTTACTGCTGCCACGCAATCGGTATAAAAGAGATGCAATCCGTTTGCGTCTGATGGCATAGAAGTCATCTGTCCATGCCGCTGCAAACATTGTGGATGCACTACAAAAACGTGGCAGCCGTAACAACACCCTGAAAACATTATTGTATTGAACACGCAGAGCGCTGTATGCCCGCTGTGTATAGTCAACCCACAGGCTGCTTGTGTAAAAAGATTGGCAATATGCCTTGAACAATATTATTTTGACTTCAGTCGAGCAACGAGCAAACCTGCGAGCCAACATATTACCCCTTACAGCCAGCGCCCTGCGTTCACGTTCAATGTCAGCGTTATCTTTCAAGTCATCGGTAATAATATGTCCTAGATATTTAAACTGAGTCACTCTATTGAGAGGAACACCGTTTAGAAGAATTGGCGGGATTTGTGGATTCTTACTACCTAGACCGAAATACATAAATTCACTTTTTTGTGTATTATATTTCAGACCATGTTTTTCAGCATACTTTTCACACACGCTTAGCAATTTACGTATAGCTCTGATTGATGGACTCAGCAGCACCATGTCGTCAGCGTAACTCAAGTTATTCACAGCAATCCCGTCTATGTAACAGCCCGCATGCATACTGCTGAGCTCAGCGATCAGGCTATTCATATATATATTAAAAAGTGTAGGCGAGGATATACCGCCCTGTCTCACCCCACACTCCAATCCATACTCTTCAGATATTTTATCCGCCCATTTAACAACGTTAATTTGATTATCATACCAATACTTAAAAATACCAATCAGTTCAGTAGGAATATTCAGCTTTTGAAGTTTGTTCCACAGGATCTCATAAGACACCAGGTCGAAGGCTTAAAATAATCATGTAATAAAATAATCATGATAGTACATTTAAGTCATGTTTAGCAACAATAACAATAAGATTATTTTAGGTACACTATCCCGTCATTTCTTCTTGTCCCGTTTTAGGCGAGACGAAGCAGCAGCAGTGACCTTGGCGGGGTCTGTCTTTCCTAAAGCCTTTGTGGTACCTGAATCTACTGGTACTGCAGCAGAAACCTGGATGAGTTTTTGAACTTCGTCGACAGTACTGACTCGGTGTTTTAAACCATCTGATGTAATTACAATCACATAGCCGTCCCGAGTCCAACATCTCTTCACTCCGAACTGTTGACGAGCAGCCATGAATGCATCATGTCTAGACTTGGTCAGGAATTCTGACATAGTGACGCCGCTATCCTTCAATGCTGTCTTAGCAAACCATATTTTATTACGAGTAGCTGCATTTCGGAATTTTACTAAAATAGGCTTTGGTTTGTCAGCGCTTGATCGTCCCAGACGATGACTTCTACTGATGTCATTTGCAGAGAAGTCAGGAAGTTTAAAGTGCTCAGTTACAATTCTGACTACTTCCGAAGCAGAGTCATCGCCCCCACGCTCTTGAACCCCATGGAACAGCAAGATTTTGCGTCGACTGCGCATTTCAAGTTGTTCCATTTGACGTGCAAGTATTTGTACCTGATGTTGTAGGTTGTTCATCACCTCAGCTGCAAATGACCGAAAGGCGGTGAAGTCTGCCGCCAATGAGGAGATTGTGGCTGGTGTAGTACTTATCCTTTGGAGATCCTCTTGGAATGTTACCATCTTTGCGTTAAGAAGCTCCATCATTGTGTTCATTGATTGTTGTAGTGCGTCCATTATTAGATTATAGGAGTGAAAGAAAGGAAATAATATCACTGCAGGTAGATATTAGCTAGACTATTAATATACACATAAATATATAACCACTTATACAATATATATAATTTAAAATAACACTTATATTTGGAGACAAAAATTTTAGCTGTTACTTCTTACACATCTACCCGCAAAAAAACTGTTTTTAAGGTATAATTATGATAAAATCTTATATAACTGAAAATAAAATTATAATTGTTATGTAGAATTTTTTTTTTTTTAATGAATGATAATCAAATGGTAAGCCCGTCTACGCTATCGGTATACGCTGACGGGGCACCAGTGAGGAATTATAAATGAGGATGAAAGCAGTCAGGTCATCGGGATGAATACACCTGGAATTCAGCACGATGGTTTCCAGGGGGACCACGTGAAGGTCGACCTGACAGGGGACTGATAGTACGCATTACTAACAATCCCTTCCCCTCTGTAGTATGTAGTATGTGATTAATGTAATGAAGGGTGGGATATAGCGTGAAGGGTGGGATATAGCGTGAATTTATAGGGTACAGAGGAATAACACCTGAGTACTCAGGAATGGCAACGCATGGGGGGTATCATGGGCGAAAAAGTATACTCTATTATGTCGATGGTACTGCTCATGTCCATAGGCGATGGTTACCACTTTCCATTAGATGAGCCGTCAGCTTGTTTGCCATTCTAAGTTGTATAAAAAAAAAAATTTGGCTATGACGTGTTTGGTTATGAGTCATCATTGAAAAAGCTGAGTTTCTTGGCCGTTATTATTGGCCGAAATTGCGTTCCAAATGACTACTTAAAAATGCTTAAATCTAAATACACAGAATACTTTTTATGTATAAATTACTTATAATATATATTTAATAAGGGAAACATTAAAATGCTATGCGCATGTTTCTTAAGTCGATCTGTGAAGTAAATAATTTTATTGCATCGTAAGTAGAGTGAAGGTAGTTGTAGGGGGCATCCATTAGCCGGAGCCCGGATATTGAAGCCACGAGTGGACGTGGCTACGTGACCGTTGAACTGAAGCCGTGTTGAAACTTTAATGGTATATTTTTTTATCTGGCTCGTAGTGTAGATACGAAGGGATTTGGCCGCAGTTTTTCAACTCGCTTCAAAAAGAATTAAGTTCCCAATACGTTTGTATTTTTTCTTATGTTTATTACCTTTAAACTACCGTAAGACTCCATCAATTGTAAACCAATTTGGAAAATTCCTTTTTTTTATATTTAAAAGCATATACTTACAGATTGGTCCCATAAAAATGTTCAGTAATTAAATTTTTAATCCAAAATGTTTTGGCAAAATTGAAGTAGTTTTTTTTTTTATGGAACACAATATTCGTTATTACAATTTATTTTTAGTTAGACTAGTTGTTTATATAAATAGATAGATAGATAGATACTCTTTATTGTTTCCTCTAAAAGATTACAGTAGTAAACTTATTATAAATATGAACAATTACAAGAAATAATCACAATGAGAAAACAATGGGCGATCTTATCGCTAAGAGCGATCTCTTCCAGGCAACCTTTGGATGGAGAGGAGTAATTATAAACAATTTGGTGGGAGGCACGATGAAAAATTTTGTTAGTTCTAAATATGGGAGATATGATACATATAATAATATAAATATTGTTTTTTAGTTAGTTAGTTGACTAGAAATATTTTGTTTCAATTCACCTCTAAACGAGGCATCATCAGACATAGAAGAATAGAATGTATGTATCTACTGAATAACAGTCAAATATTGATAACTAAGTAATAGAGAAAGTCATAGACCCTATGCTAATGATGGGTAATCATCAAATGTTAGCAATCATACGCATACAAAAATCTTAATTAAATAACTAGATGCATTCTTCGTGTGGTCCCGGCATAGAATAGGCCACCGCTTCCTTTCTCGTGGGTGTCGTAAGAAACGACTAAGGGAGGGCGATGGATGGGCAGCAGCGTACCTCTTAAAACATTTTCAAAGCCTAACTGCAGTTGACAGGGGGGAAAGAGATTGTTAGTAATGGAGACTGAGAATCCTATTGCTAGCAATATACCCAACCAGGTCAACCTCCTCGCGGTTCTCCCTGGAAACTATCATGGTTAATTCCTGATGAATTCATCATGATGGGCTAACTGGCTTGTTTTCATTCTCATCTATCACCCTTCACTGGTGCTCCGCCAGCGTATCCAGTTAGCGCAGGCGAGGTTACTAAACCATTTTCACCCATCAAAAAACTGCGGTTGACAATCTACCTGCCAAGCGTGGCAACTACTGGCAAAACCCCCCAAAGGGGAGGCTTACGTTCAGCAGTGGACAGTTAAAGGCTATAGTTATGATAATGTTAATATAAATTACCGCAAAGTTAAAAAAATCCTAGTTCAGTATTTTTTTTATTAATTTATGAAAAAAAAAAACTAATTTCAACGATATGTTATTATACCGATGTTTCTTTACATATTCGACTTTTATTTTTTCATTAATGAAAATGGAATAGTATGCTCGCCTACGCTAGTGCTTTTTATGTACCAGTAAAAGATAACAGGTCAAGATGAAGACAATCCATCGTAATAAATTCATCAGAAATTCTTTTACAATGGTTTATAGGAGAAGCATATGGGAGACTACCTAATTAATGACGAGTTTGAATCTGATGGACAATATTGCCATTATAAAAGTCTATTTTTACTATGCCAATACTTTTTGTCAATTTTAATTCCCCATCTACACACTACTGATATTTTTTTTTATGAAACTTATAATGGCAAACAACCTGACAGCCTACCTGATGGAAAGTGGTAACCGTCGCCTATAGACATGAGCAGTACCATGGATATAACAGAGTATACTGTTTCGCCCATGATATCCCCGTGCGTTGCCATTCCTAAGGACTCAGGTGTTAGTCCTCTGTACCCTATAAATTCACTGCCATACCCTACCCTGCCAAACCGAAACACAGCCATGCAAACACAACTGCTTCACGGTTGAAACACGAATGGGACAGAGGTGCTCAAGCAAACGACTTTTGTACAAAGTCTCCCTCTTTTAAATAATGACAATAAACGCCGTTGACAAATTTATTTATAATTCTTTAAATTAATTTGAAATTGGAACAAGATGTTTATAAAATTGGTGCTACAAGACATAACGCAAAGACTGTATAAACATCGTACCTTTGCCTTTGTAGTTATAAAAAAGTAGTGTACACCACGCTACATGATGCACTCAACAGATTGAATCCCGTCCATTGTCTCGGCTCGCCACTGCTAGTGCAACTTTGATGGTTCTCCATACAATTAACTTCAGGGTTACCATCTTAGGGGATTTACCATAAAATTAGGAAAATTATTAAATTAATTTCTTATATAATTTTTTAAATATGATATTTGGAACGTTAATTTCAAAACTGTTATTCGAAATTCAAATTCATGCAATTCATAAAATTTCATAATTTTAGTTCGGAATCGATTGGCTAAGATTTCATAGTTTTTTTTTTACATATATTGTGCACAATACAGTTTTTTTTTTTATACTTGAATACTTTTATTAATTACAGTAATTATTTTAGCTTAACTGCTAGTTAAATAGCTATTCCCACAGCTTACGTATACTAGACTAGAAGACTTCAGTTTAAACCTCAAAACGTTTTCAATCGCGTCACAAATATCCTAAGACATACTGTATTACTCGCAATACACCCGTGAACTGCGCTCATAAATAAGGGCTCTTATCGAATTGGAAACTGGTCGGGCATTCCCGAATTTAAAACATAAGTAAAGCTGTATTTGGGCGAGTTTTTTTTTTAAGCAAATAAATGGCAAACGAACTGACGATCTGCCTGATGAAAGTAGCGACGCCTATAAACACTTAAAGAACTTCACTTAATATACTATAATAATACATCTAACGCATTGATATCCCCAAGAACTGAGATGTTATGTCTCCATATCCTCTAATTTAGAGGGAGACTTTGTACAAAAGTCGTTTGCTTTAGTACCTATGTCCCATTCATATTTCAACCGTAAAGCAGTTGTGGAATATGGCAGTGATTTTTTTTTTATGCAACTTAAAGTACAATCGTACAAATACAGTTACACCACGACAGAGACATAAGTGCGACAGAGGCATCCAAGCAGACTTTTGTACAAAGTATCCCTGTGCTTACGATTATAGAATGAATATTGACGGATTTTCAGAATATCCGACATTTCGATGTGTTTTTAAGGGTAAATATTTTTAAAACGTTGGCAACCCTGATTGTGTTGAGTTGTTGGTCTGTCAGTTAGTGACGTGGCGTGTAGTTTGCGTAATTGGTGTGCGTCTTGATAGTTAATTACAATATTAATATATTCAGTAACTTGAACATAAATCTTGTTAAGGAGACTGGAAATGCTACTAACGTTATTATAAATGTGATAGTTTGCAAACAAGTTTCTATTTTTTGGATATTTGTTAATCAATCACTCTTAAATAGCTGAACGATTCAAATTTTTTTTTATTCATCTTAGAATAGCAAACAAGCTGACAGCCCACCTGATGAAAAGTGGTAACCGTCACCTATAGACATGAGCAGTACCATGGACATAACAGAGTATACTGTTTCGTCCATGATAGCCCTCATGCGTTGCCATTCCTGAGGATTCAGATGTTATTTTTCTGTACCCAGTAAATTCACGCTATATCCCACCCTTTAAACCGAAACACAGCCATGCAAACACAACTGCTTCACGGTTGAAACACGAATGGGACAGAGATACCCAAGCAATCGACTTTTGCACAAAGTCTCCCTCTGGTAAAATCTAAATAAAAGTTAGTATTAGCTACGTATTAATATTTATTCAGATTCGATATAGGTTTATATTATAACTTAACACACAGGCTGATGCAATAGAAAGAGAACACAAAATTCAAAAAGAATCATCGAAATCAATTTAGATTTGACGAAGATATAGATTGATATTTTCCTTATTTTTTAAGGTTGGTTAAAAGTAATAATTTTCTGTCTATTCCATATATATTATTTGGATTTTGAGTCATGTTTTATTAAAATTCTTTGAGGTTAAGTATACATCATCCTGTTTTAATGAAATATCTCCGGATTCGTTCAAATAGATGGAATATATTAAACGAGTCTCATTAATAACAATTTATAAATAAGCCACTTAGATATAACCGGTGCTAATTTTAACCTTATTGTAATTAAAATTAGTCTCATTTTTACTCATTAATGAGGGGAATATATTTATGATATATTTCACAAGTTTTTTTTTATACAACTTAGAATGGCAAACAAGTTGACGGCCCACCTGATGGAAAGTGGTAACGATCGCCTATAGACATGAGCAGTACCATGGACATAACAGAGTATACTGTTTCACCCATGATACCCCCCATGCGTTGCCATTCCTGAGGACTCAGGTGTTATTCCTCTGTACCCTGTAAACTCACGCCATATCCCACCCTTCAAACCGAAACACAGCCATGCAAACACAACTGCTTCACGGTTGAAACACGAATGGGACAGAGGTGCCCAAGCAATCGACTTTTGTACAAAGTCTCCCTCTGGTGTGTAAGTAACCTTCTAATTTTCAATAATCTTAATATTTCAGAAATGGATACTGTGATGCCTTATATATTTTTCTATTACGTCGATAGCATAATAAATTTATTGATTTAAACTCACACAAAGTGCTAAATATATAAATATTAATATTTGTATTGTATTTTTTACGACTTTTTTATACTACTTAGATGGCCCACCTGATGATAAGCGGTTACAGTAACCTATGAACGCCTGCAATATCAGCGGTATTACGTACGCATTGCCAACCCTGAAGAAACCTTTATACCACTTTTGAAGGACCCCATGCTGTCATAGTCTCTCGGGTAGACCTCAACAGGTAAAGCTCACTCCATAACCTGAGTATTCATGGATGGAAATATATCTAAAATCACGCTGTACGCAACCATCCAGACTCTATGGGGGATATGGGGTCGAACTCCTATACATACAATACAATTCCTCTGAACATAGTCCATTGCATAAACTGTAGATCAGGCAGAGTAAGACAAAATCTTTCCCATGGCTTAAGGGCTCAATACAGCTAGTAAGCTGGGATCTTTGACAATTCTCATAGCTCATCGTTGCTGAGTCGAAGGGTTCAGGCTGGTATCTAGATACCAATGCCCTTAAGTGACAGCAATACTCTATGTGGGTCCGGATTTGTGACTTACAGAGCATTAGTCGTTGATCCGGCGTGAAGTATTGCTTCGCTCCACTAAGCGCACCGAGTTTTTGGATGCCAACTTCACCTTATCTTCGAAATAGCCAGGAAACTTTACACCGCTTCTTAGAGATGCTAAAGGACATAATCTGCGTTTTGTTTGCTTAGTTAAAAATGCTTTCAGTTTTATATCTTTGATACTTTTTCATTTAATTTTTTATGTAATATAGAATGACAAACAAGCTGATAACCATTCTAATAAGAATCGTCGCGTGTAGACATGAACATCACCATGGATATTGCAAACTGTGACAGATTGGAGCCCCACAATTGTGTAGTAATACATGGCTTTACATCATCATTATCATCATATCAGCCTTTAACTGTCCATTGCTGAACAAAAACCTCCCCTTTGATGGGGTTTGCCAGTAGTTGCAACGTTTGACAGGCAGATTGGCAACCGATGTCAGGTTTTAGAGATGTTTTAAAAAGGACGCTGCTACCCATCCCTTGCCCTCCCTTAGTCGGCTCTTACGACACGATAGAAAGAGGTGGCCTATTCTATACCGGGACCACACGACCACATGGCATGTTAATTACTGAGAATTATAGTCTTATGCCTCCGTACCCTATAATTTCACTATCACATTACAATTTCACGGCAGAAACACGAGTGGAACATGGACAGATGTTTGTTGTATTAAACCTTCTCTTGGCTAAAACAAATCCTCGCATATAAATATCATAATCATTCGTCAATATGCCTCAACATCTTCAATACAGAAATCCCGTTGTTAGCAATGTCCCTACACTGGAAATAAATCAGGCATGCATTTTGCGAGTGTCAATACAATGGCTCGTGGCGAAATAAATCTCTGAGATTAGGGTTCGCCCTGTACATGACCCAATCTGCGGGGTATTAGATGGGTGACCATGATTTGGCGCGATATTGTGGGACCTTATTTATGTTGAGGCCGGTGCTTTCAGGACTACTAATGTCTGCATTATCTGTTAAATTATCTATATACTCGTAAATAAGAATGGAATGCTGTTTGTTGATGAGTGCATAATTTGTCATTTTATTTTTATAGATTTTTCTAGTCTTCTTCGTAGTACACGAAGACCTTTGATACAGCTTACCGAACCACGACTTAACTCGCCATTCGCGGCACGAAGCAAATGTCAATAATTTTTCAAAAATTTCGAAGACGTTCGAGCCGGAACTCAATTTTTGCACCTGTGGACTACCTCATGCATTGTCTAAAGAAACTATCACCACTTATTAACTATTAGTTACATCTGAATCTTTGAAGTAACATATAAACTTTTTTATGAACCTCAATGCCTCCTTTTTTGAATGGCAAAAAAACGAATGGCCAACCTGATGAAATTTGTCTTTTTCTCAATGTCCTCTACCCAAAGGTTGTCTGGAAGAGATTGCTTAGCGATAAGGCCGCCTTTTGTATCACTTCTCATTAATATTTACTGTATTTGTTATTTGTCTTTTTACTTGGTGCAATAAAGTGTGAAATAAATAAATAAAATGGTAACAATAATAGTTACTTCTACAGGTATCAGTAAGCGTTTTTCATCAGATGGTGAACTGTCAACAAATTGAAATTTGTTTTTAATGCAACTAAGAATGGCGAACAAGCTGACGGCGCACCTGATGGAAAATGTTAACCGTCGCCTATAGACATGAGCAGTTCTTCAACAATTCTTAAACAGTCAGGTTTTTGTAGCTATCACGACCACTAATTTACGTCTTTAATTAATAAATACGTATACTTTTATAAGGGCGTAGTAAATAAATGTAAAAGGAAGTACCTATCCTATTGATTGCATATATATCTAGTCGTAAAAGACGCAAGGAAAAAGGAAAGAAGAAAGCCAGAGGGAGACTACAAAAGTCGTTTGCTTGGGTACCTCTATCTCATTCATGTTTCAACCATGAAGTATTTGTGTTTGCATGGCTGTGTTTCGGTTTGAAGGGTAGAATATAGCAGGAAGTTTTGAGGGTACAGAGGCATAACACCTTAGTCCTCAGGAATGGCAATGCGTAGGGGGTATCATAGGCGAAACAGTATACTCTGTTATGTCCATGATACTGCTTATGTCTATAGGCGACGGTTACCACTTTCCATCAGGTGGGCTGTCAGCTTGTTTGCCATTCTAAGTTGTATAAAAAAATAATAAATTAAGAAGTTTTATGCACAGTAAAGTGTTACAAACTAATGTATAAAATAACATGAATAATAAAAATAACAAAATGCAGTCCCTAGTTGACTAAATGTGTTTTTGCGGGCCACAGAACAACCGGCGACCGATGACCGTTACGCGGAGTTACGCCTAATATCACGGCGACCCGATAAAACCGTTATTGTGTTTACGCGCCCAAAACTTACGCGTCTACATTTTACGCACGGGAAACGTAATACGGCGGTATTGTTGATTTCATTTGCTATTTAGATGTAGGTTCGACCTTTTTTTTAATATAATTCATAGGCATTTTCCAAATATACTATTATATAGATGAATAAATTGTGTGGGAGATACATTTAATATTTGATATTTAAACGACTTTAATGTTATTATAATTTTATGAAAGCTGGTTATTATATTCCAAAAATATATATCTATAGCTAGTTTCAAATACCTTCGTGTATAGTGTAGGCGGTATAGAAACTTAACAATGGAGGGCGCCACCGTCGCAAAGGTTATGTTTATTATAGCAGTTTTGTAAAATAATATACCAGAGGGAGACTTTGTACAAAAGTTGCTTGCTTGGGTACCTCTGTGCCATTCGTGTTTCTACCGTGAAGCAGTTGTGTTTGCATGGCTGTGTTTCGGTTTAAAGGGTGGTATATGGCGTGAATTTACTGGGTACAGAGGAATAACACCTGAGTCTTCAGGGATGGCAACGCATGGGGGGTATCATGGGTGAAACAGTATACTCTGTTGTGTCCATGGCACTGCTCATGTCTATACGCGACGGTTACTTTCCATACACGGCACTTTCCATCAGGTGGGCCGTCAGCTTGTTTGCCATTCTAAGTTGTATAAAAAAAAATCGTTACAAAGCAATAGAAATTGTAATGATTTCCAGAGGCTCCCGCACGCAAGTTCACCTGATAGGAGTCTAGTAAATATTTAACTGAACTAAGTGTTATTCTGCAGAAATCCATATCACTGGTTATTTGATTAGAATTATTTTGTTTAATTCCGCTACCATTAGTATGTGTGTGACTGCCAACACTAGAAGATTGACCTATTACTACCAGAAGTCCAACAAACGAGCGTGAACAAAATAGCAGTCGGAGATTGATGGCCAAAATGGAAGGTCGTGGAACTTCTGGTAGTAATAGTGGTGGTCAATGTTCAAGTGTTGGCAGTCACACACATACTAATGGTAGCGGAATTAAACAAAATAATTGGAAACAAATAAAATAAATCTGGATCCTCTGAACGTTATAAAGCCGTGTAAATTCGGGGCAATTGCACTAGTATGTTGATATTTTATATAGTAATAAGTATTATCCTTCGAAACATCTTTCCTTTCAACAAAATTATTCGTGCTTAGCCGGACTGATTGTTATCGCGCCAAGCTCAGACCTTTGATGCTTACTTCGTGTCTGAGGGCATGATCGCCCAGTTTTCTTTGAAAGGCAAAATTTAAAAAATGTATTTCACGACAGTACGAAAATGAATTATGCGAACGTCGCAATAAAGATGCGAATCGAGTGTTGCAGATGTTAAATAACAACAAAAAACGGTCGCGTCTCGCGTATTAAAGTGGAAGTCTAGTGCAAAGATTATGTATTGTAAGAGATGGTCACCCTGGTGACCTTCTACAAACAAGAATTTGCCAAATTTCAATCAGTGTGTATTGTAAATCATCGTCATTATATCAATCGTTAACTGTTCATTGCTGAACATGAGCCTCCTCCTATTGGGAGATTATGCCAACTGTTGCCACCCTTAGCAGGTAGGTTGGCAACCGCAAATAGACTTTGGTAATCTTTTAAGAAGGACGATACTGCCCACTCTTCGACTATTAAGTTCCCTTAGTTGTCTATCATGACACCTATGGAAAAAGAGATGACCTATTCTATGCTGGGACCTCACGGCATTAACTCTCTGACCGCGTATTTTTTTAGCTTCATTACCACATCGCTTTGACAACAAATCGAGATTCTGAGAAACAATATTAATCTACCCAAACAAAAATCACGGGATAAAAATGTCAATAAACATAAAAAATACGAGCATGTCGAAATCCAGGGATGCGTAAAATTAAACTAGCAGATACTGCACACGGAAATCGCGGATTGCGCAGTCAGAGGGTTAAAAATTCATACGGTCCATCTTTACATAAAGTCTAGGGTAGTTTAAATAATAATAAACGTGGAAACTATTGGCAAAACCCTCCTTATGAGGGAAGCCTAGTCTCTAGTTTTTTTAAATGGGTGATAACCCCGTCTGGGCTATCGGTATACACTGGCGGGGCACCAGTATTAGATAACTGATAAGGATGAAAGCAGGTAAGTTAGCCCATCCTGACGAATTCAACTAGAATTAGCCACGATGGTTGCAAAGAGGAACCACGTGGAGGTCGACCTAATAGGACATATTGCTAGCAATGGGACTGTCAAACTCCATTACTAACAATCCCTTTCCCCCCAACTACAAAAATCTCCGACTTTACTAGCAATATATCCTGTCAGGTCACGTGGTCCACTCTGGAACCCATCGTGCTGCAAACCAAGTGTATTCATCACAATGGGCTAATTGATCTGTCTTTCCATCCTCACTGGTGCCCCGCCAGCGTATATCGTTGCTGCAAACGGGGTTACCATTTCATTTACATCCAGTAACAAAAATACCTCCGACCAGCCCATTAGAGGTTACAGTCGTGAACATATTGTTTATAACACTTTATACCCACGCGAACACTACCTCCACTATTCATACTCTTTGATCTAGTTAAATTCCTAAGCACACAGTCCGATATTATTTCTCGCTCGGATTGTAGACAAAGCCGCCCCCTAATGAGTTTACTTCGCTTACAAATCCTATTCGCGGGCGATGGGGAACCCGAGGGGAGGAATCAGACGAAGATGGAAAACGTATTTGCAATGAAATTGCGATGAGTTTACTACGCTTGTTTGTTCAGTATTTCTATTTGTTGCTTTTAATTAAATGCTATTATGCCCATTGATGTGTGAAATCTCTGAATAATGAAACGGCGGGGTTTGCCCCGACTTAAATCAACTACAGTTAGTGCATCAAAATTCTGCTTTGCTATTTTTTTATCACACTAAGAATGGCAAGTTGAAGGCCTACCTGATGGAGATTGTAACCATTGCCTACAGACTATGAGAGTAGTCGATGATCCCAGATTTAAAAGCGGTATTGTACCTTGAAGTCTTAGGAGAGGTTTAGCCACGTCGTTGTACAACGGACTGTGCTCAGAGGAATTGTTCAAAAGATGCCCACGGCCATTTTCCACGATCGTACAGCTCGCTCCCATATCTTAGAGCCTAGATGGTCGCGTATAGCGCGGTTTCAGAAATGTCCTCCCGCGAACGCTCAGGTAATTAAATAAGCTCTCTATCGAGGTTTTTCCAAGAAACTACAGCATGGGATTCTTCAAAAAAGTAGTTCATTAGCTACGGTACGGCTTACCATCAGGTGGGCCGTATGCCTATTTGCCATCTCGGTGATATAAAAAAAAATAGACATGAACAGCCTTCATGCGTTGTCTGAGGATTATGGTGTTTCTATACCTTGTAAATTCACTCCCATAAACTCTTCACACCGAAATACAACCATGCAAGAACAGGTACGTTACAGCTAAAAGGGGAAGACTGTACCCAAGCAGGCGACTTAATTAAATGCGATTATGCCCAGTGACGTGTGTAACCACTTAATAATGAAATCATGGGAAACATTTCACTTAACGTTTAACCCATGGTAAGCCATAAAGCCAACTACTTCTTGATGATTGAAATAGGACTTACCGTCCGTTTAATTTCATTTAAATACATTTAATATCAATGTAGTGCTCGTGTTCTAACTATAACATCTGTTATTTTCTATTTTCACATTTTACATCAAACATTCGAAGGCTGACTGAAGGAATGCCTTTTATGAGATAAATCCGCCATTTTTTTTTGATGGGTGAAAATAGTATGGTAACCCCGCCTACGCTAACGGGATACGCTGGCGGAGCACCAGTGAAGGGTGATAGATGAGAATGAAAACAGGCTAGCTAGCCCATCATGATGAATTCATAAAAAATTAACCATGATAGTTTCCAGGGAGAACCGCGAGTAGGTCGACCTGGCTGGGTATATTGCTAGCAATGGGATTCTCAGTCTCCATTACTAACAATTCCTTTCCCCCCCATTGTTAATAGGTACTATAAAAATATAAACGAACTCATTCAGTCAAAATTATTTATTTAAACACATTATACGATAATAACATCTTTAATAAATAATGTATTAAATACATATTCTCTCAAATAGAGTCCGTCCAGCTTAATTACCGTGATATGTTATATTTAAAATTAATAATAATAAATTATTTTAGTCTGGAAAGTTTATAAGTTAATATGAAATATAGTGGTTTTTGTTAGGTTTTGTTAAGAGTTCGAAATATTTAATATTATTTAGGATAATTTATTCTGTCTACACATACGAGTAGAATAGACGATTTATAAACATAACTATTTTTTCTCACTTTCCCTTTAAACTTAACCTTGATGGTTGTTAGAATCAAATTGTTTTATTTGCATTTCTAATACAGTTAATTATTGGTTACAGTCATATATTGTTTCTATTTATATATGTATATATTTATTTATTTAATATGTTATATGTATGTTTATATTTGATTAATTATATGTTTGTAATATATGAATATATTAATAAAAAGGTTATTTTTCTTCTTTTTAATAATGCACCGCCAATTTATTTCTCTGTTCGCCCAATGATTGTTGACTGGTAGGGAACACCGTCCGGTGTTAAGTCTGCCATATGTATGTACATAGTTTCACTGCGCATTAAAGTTTAAATAAATAAGTATGTGCGTACCAGGTGAGGGGGCTGGTTGGCCAAAACGAAAACTGCTGAATCAGTTGGGGGCTATCATGGGCGAAACAATATACTCTAGTATGTCCATGGTACTGCTCATGTCTATAGGCGACGGTTACCACTTTCCATCAGGTGGGCCGTCAGCTTGTTTGCCATTCTAGGTTGTATAAAAAAAAATAAAAAAAAAAAAAAAAGAAAACAGTTGGCAGATTGTGTTTCTACCGTAAATGGACCAATGCCATATAATAAATGATTTTTAAATTAGTTGACGTGCAATCTATTTGAAATTGTACGACGTACTGTGCTCCACGCGTCTCGGGATATCTACATCGCACGGTCATTGACGCTTCCTCGTGGGTAGTTTTAGTACGCTTATGGTTTTAACGTTGCATAGATGATTCCGCGCGTCGCGGTAGTATTTTAATACGAATCAATTCAATCTGAATTCAAATCTCAATTCGGTTGTATTTTTTTTTATGTTTGTGACCTCATAACTCCGTCAGTTATAGTAATTTACCAGAGGGATACTTTGTACAAAAGTCGTTTGCTTGAATACCTCTATCCCATTCATGTTTCAATCGTAAAGCAGTTGTGTTTGCATGGCTGTATTTCGGTTTGAGTGGTGGGATATGGCGTGAATTTACAGGACACAGAGGAATAACACCTGAGTCCTCAGGAATGGCAACGCATGGGGAGTATCATGGGTGAAACTATATACTCTGTTATGTCCATGGTACTGCTCATGTCTATAGGCGACAGTTACCACTTTCCATCAGGTGGACCGTCAGCTTGGTTGCCATTCTAAGTTGTATAAAAAAATCGATTTGGAAAATTCTATTTCTATCTAAAGCGATATACTTACAGATTAGTTCCATAGTAATTTTATCACAACTGCTTCAAGGTAGAAACACGAACGGGACAGAGGTACCCAAGCAAACGACTCCAAAGTCTCAAAGTGTACAAAGTCTCCCTCTGATAAATTATTATTTATTATTAAATATTTCAAATTTTTAATTGGGTTAAAAAAATCTCCAGGTAAAAAGTGATTCGTATATTTTTTTGCATTAATACACCAGTGAGCATTAAGTATTATACATATATAAAAAGATTGGTTTTAAATCCCATTGTTTTCTCCGTGTCAATCTATAGGTATGTGTTATCTAAAAAATCATCCAACACAAGTACCCAACGTGTCGGTACGCGGTGACGTTGACGGTTCGGTGATGGATGAACCCTGTTCCTTCCATCAACGTGCGCAGCTCGGGTGGATACACCGCATTTTAATGTTTCCACCATGAAATCACCAGTCATCGGGTGAACTTCAATAATGTTTTAGTATCTACTGTTCCAAATTGGAAAATACATGTTAGGTGCATTTTGTAAAAAAAGAAAATTATGATAGAAAGAAAGAAGAAAGAAAGAAACTTTATTTTACAGAAGTATGCGACTACACACACACACATACACACAGGGGTTAAAGAATTATAATAACGGAACTACACACAGAATATTTATATCTTCTGTACTTATAACAAATCTGTAGAGAGGTCAATTCTGTACATGAAATATATTTCCAAAATAACTATCAGGCGGTGATTAGTGATCGATACTGATGCCAAAAATACAATCAGTAAAATTTTTGCCTGTCTGTCTGTATGTTCGTTATAGAAACAAAAAGTACTCGTCGGATTTTAACGAAACTTAGTATAATTATTCTTCATATCGAGCATTTTATATCGAGGAAATTAAATACTTATAAATAACTACATTACGCATAAATATGGAAACGTGCTCGGCATGTAATAAAAAATTTAAAACTGACGAATCGCTTAAGTGTAATCAGTGTAATGAATCTTTTCATTATAAGTGTTTAAATATGAGTTTGAATGCTTATCAAAATTTGAAATTAAGTAATAAGCCATGGCAATGTTGTGTATGCATCAATATTACTCGGCGAAGAGGGGACAACACGAATACCCCAGTCCGTAAACCAAATACACTTGACGAATCGGTGATGTCATGTGATGTTACTATGCATCAAAGTGAAATGGAATGTTCCGTGTCTGCTGAAAATCATACTATTTCGCTGCAACAATTTGGAGTTTTGTTGGATTCTAGATTGGAAAGGTTTAAAGCTGATTTTTTCTCAGATATTAAGGCTTCCATAAGAAGTGAGATTCACTTGGCTATTACTGCATTAAAGGATGAATTCACAGTCACCGTCGACTTTTTAGAGGAAGGACAAAAAAGAATCAACGGTACCTTGGCGGCTGCAGTTGAGAGAGTTTCTGAACTGGAATGTAATAAAAACAAGCTTCAGGGTGATATTTACGAACTTGAACGTCGATTAAAAATTTCTGAAAAAACATCTCGTAGCATGAACATTGAAATACAAGCTGTTCCTGAAAAACGCAGTGAAAATGTTGTTGGTATTTTCAAAAAAATATGTGATGTGATTAATTTCCCTATATCTGATACTGAAATTCATGCATGCCGCCGAGTTGCTAAAATTAATTCCTCTTCAAATCGTCCTCGTAACATACTTGTTACTCTGCCATCTCCTCGTCATCGTGACAATATCTTATCTGCTGTTAGAAAGTTTAATAAGGATAACCCTAAACAAACTTTAAGCACATTCCATTTTGGTTACTCTGGAGAAACAAAGAAAATGTATATAGTTGAACATTTATCTCCTGAATGTAAGGAACTTCACTCACTAGCCAGAAGATTTGTTAAGGATAAGGCTTATAAGTTTGTATGGGTAAAATATGGACAAATATACATTCGAAAAGATGAACAATCAAGTGCTGTGCTAGTAAAAAACGCTGAAATGCTTAAGAGACTTTTATAATTTTTTTTTTCTTTCTCACTCTTTGTACTCTGTTTATGTATGAATGCTATCACTTTATATTGTTTTTTTTTTTCCATATGTTAATATATTATCAAAATGTCAATCGCTTTCGTTCAAAAGTTACTGAATTCTATCTTAATTTATTGAATACCGATTATGAGATAATTTGCTTAACTGAAACTAATTTAAATTTAAGTGTTTATAGTGAAGAATTGTTTGATGAGCGCTACAATGTATTTCGTAAGGATAGAAGTAACGAAACTAGTGTAAAGGCAGAGGGGGGCGGAGTTTTATTGGCTACAAAAAAACTATTGAATGTATCTCGTAGATATGAATGGGACAGTTCAGCTGAGGATCTTTGGTTAACCGTGCATTCTCCATTGTCTAAGTCTTCAGTAAATATTTGCTTAAGTTATTTACCTCCTGATATGCCCCTCAACAAAGTTATTGCATTTTTTGAACACTGTCAAGATATTATTTTAAACAATGGTGAAGCTGGTTCTTTCTTGCTTGTTGGTGATTTCAATATACCTAATATAACTTGGCAACGAGACTCTAATTTGAATATCATGCAGCCTATAAATGCTTTTCACTATAGAGCTTCTATACTATTAGAGACTATGGCAATCTGTAATCTTAGCCAATTTAATCATTTGGTCAATGCAAATGAAAGAATTCTTGACTTGGTTTTGAGTGATTGTGGCAGTATCGATGTTGTGAGCGTTGAACCACTTAGTAAGATAGACAAACACCACCCATCTATAGCTATTAACATAGATTTTCGCCAAGGTGAAATGATTTCTCTTAGTAGATCAAACTCTAATAATTGTAGACCTAATTTTCGTAAATGCGATTATACTAAAATTAAAAATGAACTGAAATCTATAGACTGGATAGCACTGTTTTCGGATTTAGATGTGGACTTGGCTGTTGAATTATTTTATTCTAAGTTGAATGAAATAATTTACCTTTACACGCCTATGCAGAGTTCCAAAAATAATAAATACCCGTTTTGGTACAATTATGCTTTAATACGTTGTATTCGGGAAAAAAACAAATATCATAAAAAATTTAAAATGTATGGGAACCCAAGAGATTATGACACCTTTAATTTACTTCGTCGACGTTGTAAACAGATGATTGATCAGTGCTATAAATCGTTTGTCAATTCAGTAGAAGATGATCTTTCAGACGACATTAAAACTTTCTGGCGATATGTTAATAGTAAAAAATCAAACAATACAATCCCTCAAACTATGACCTACAATAATATAACGGCAACAGAAATACCCGGTATATGTGAACTATTTTCTGATTATTTTAAATCAGTCTTTGAAATTTCTACTGGTGAAGTCAATTATCGGCCACAAATAAACACGCCAGTCTTGAGTAGTTTAACTATAACCTCTAAGGATATAATTAAGGGTATCAGAAAATTAGATTCTAACAAAGGCGCGGGGCCAGATGCTATACCAGCCTATTTTATTAAAGCTTGTGCTGAAGAAATTAGTGTGCCTTTGGAAGTTTTATTTAATAGATCTCTACACTACGGTTCTTTCCCGTCTTATTGGAAAACCGCTTTTATTATACCTATATTCAAATCGGGCGATAAAACGAAGTGTGAAAACTATCGACCGATAAATATACTGTCTTGTATGCCCAAATTATTCGAATCTTTAATATATATTCATTTGTATAACCATGTTAAACAGCGCATAATACCTATGCAACATGGATTTGTTTCTAGTCGATCAACTATTAGTAATCTACTTATCTACAAAAACTACATTTGTAATGCATTTAATAATCGCCAACAGGTGGATTCAATATACACTGACTTTTCCAAAGCCTTTGATAAGGTGAACCATGAACTAATGTTAAAAAAACTTATTTCATATGGGATTCATGGCTCATTGTATCGTTGGTTCGTATCATATATTTCTAATAGAAGTCAAATGGTTGCTATTAAAGGTTTCCAATCTACTCCTGTTATGGTAACCTCAGGAGTTCCTCAGGGATCGCACTTGGGTCCCTTATTATTTATTTTGTTTATTAACGACCTAGTAGACTCTATAAAAAGTGAATGCTTGTTTTATGCTGATGATCTCAAAGTTTATCGCGTAGTGAATAGTTTCAAAGATTGTTTGCAGTTACAGAAGGATCTTGATAATATTTACAAATGGTGTTGTGCCAATAATATGTATATGAACATAAAAAAATGTAACACAATATCTTTTGCTTCAAGGTCTCTAAAATTTATATTTGAGTATAGCATGAACAAGCAAAAACTTAAGCGTAAAGATGTGGTTAAAGATTTGGGAATAATGTTTGATTCAAAGTTATCTTTTCGTGTACATTATGATTATATCATCAGTCGTTGTAACCAGTTGCTTGGGTTCATATACAGAGCAACTAAAAATTTTAATAAACCCCACAGTTTACTATACTTATACAAAACACTTATAAGACCCATTGCTGAGTATGGTACTATAATATGGTCCCCATATTATGCTATTCATGAAGAAAATATTGAAAGAATACAGAAAAGGTGCCTTGCAACTACTTGTAGACGATATGGCTTAGTCAGGAAACTTCAATCCTATGCTTCGCGAATGAAATACTTTAAATTAGATAATTTATTATCTAGAAGACAATCGGCTGAATTAATTTACTTGTATAAAATTGTTAATTCTATGGTTGACTGTCCCTCGCTACTTAATTTACTATACTTTAATACTAACAATAAATGTCGTAACTCCCGTGTTTTTGATGTGCCAAACACTAGGAATAATGTTTCATTTAACAATTCCATTTTAAGAATGTGCCGGTCTTATAATAATGTTCAGCGTGGTGGTGCTCATCAGGATGGTGAAAAGCTTGATATATTTGGTCAGAAGTTCAGTAATTTTCGTCACGACGTTTACGTATTATTTTCCTCTGTAATTAGTAGATAGTTTCTTTTGTTGTAACATATATATGAACGTAATATGTACACCGTGGTATGTGTGTTTCTGTGTGTGTGTGCGCGCGCGCGCGCGCGTGTTTGTGTGTGTGTGTGTGTCTGTGTTTGTATGTGTATTTATATATATATATATATATATATATATATATATATATATATATATGATTATCCATTTTTTGTTGTTTAAATTATATTGTGTTTACAGACTTTAGCTGTGTGTTTATGTTTTGATCATGCCGTGTACGCAAATTTTTGGAGGATTAGCTTGAACAAAACATAATTGTAGTTTATAAATTAATGTAACTATGTTAATTCTCTGTAATGTGTACCTATTGAAATAAAAAAATAAAAAAAAAATATCCCTGGGCAGGTTATAGTATACTTTTAATCACGCTACGATCAATAGGAGCAGAGCAGTGAAGGGAAATGTTGGGAAAACGGGAGAAGTTACTCCATTTTTAAGCTTCCGTCGCGTGTGCAGCCTTGATGGCCACTTTTTGAAATGTTAAAATGTCCACCCGTGCGAAGCCGGGACGGGCGGGTAGTTTATATATAAATATTTTGTGTCTAGTTCCGCTTATTTTGTATTTTTTTTTTATATAATATATATAATATATAAATAAAAAAGGAAAAAACATAAAAGAACATTTATTTCCTTTCGTGCGTGTACCAGAGTAACATAAAATGGTCACAACTCAGTTTATTGCTTTGCACTCAAAAGAAAAAAAAACATTGATACTGTGTATGGCCAAAAACCAGCCGCGAAATTTCTTAACATAACAGAAATATATATAAATTAAATTAATTATGTATGTCCATTACATTCACCGATATTTAATATTTTATTCTAAATTAATAAATACCAGAAAAAAGGAGACTGTACAAAAATCGTTTGGTTAGGTACTCCTGTCTCGTTCAAGTTTCTACCGTAAAGTAATTGTTTTTACATAGCTGTATTTCCGTTTGAAGGCTTGAAGGAATGTAGCAGTGAATTTGCAGGGTACAAAGGTAATAACACCTAAATCCTTAGTATCATGGGCGAAACAGTATACTCTGTTATGTCCATGGTACTTCTCATGTCTATAGGCGACGGTTACCACTTTCCATCGGGTGAGCCGTCAGTTTGTTTGCCATTCTAAGCTGCATAAAAAAAGAACAATAAAATAATAGATACTATTAAAAGAAAGCTAATCAAAGCTCACATTCAAGCCCTCAAGTGATAAATATTTCCGCCACATACCTATTTTTTGTTTATTTATTAAAAACTTAATTAATTGTCTTTTAAATTTTTTTTTTTATTTTAGACTATGTTATTGAAATGTATTAAAATTATTATAATAGTAACAATTATTATACATCTCTTCCTCGTAAAACGAGGCGAATCCAATTTTTTTAATGGGTGATAATGGTATGGTGACCCCGTCTGCGCTATCGGCATACAATAGCGGGGCACCAGTGATAGATGACTAATGAGGATGTGAAGCGAATGATGTTAAGAGAGAATAATATTTGTAGAATGTAAACGTTTATTAATACAGTAATAATAGTAATACAATAGTAAAGAAGGAGAACAATAGAAAATATAAAAAAGGTATAATATTAAGACGATAAGTATGTGCCGTGGCGCCAACAACAACATTCCTTTCATATACGCATGCGCGGCCTGCGCGCGCAACCCGTAGTCGCCGAGCGCCTGCGCGTCCTGCGCGCGCATAGGTACATCAAACAAGCTGCGTGCGCGACCGACCGTATTACATGTATATATAAAATATTTACGCTTGTCTGCGTGTTTTTACAAAATAAATAAAATATATAATTTTATAAGTATGCTACATCACCCCCCTCCAGAGACCGTCTCACGGGCGATAATATTTAGGAAAGTGAACAGTACGACCTGATCTCGTCTTGCGGATATCATCTCTTCCAGTTTTGTTTGGCGTAGTGTGTTGTGGTGAATTTGTGGAAGAAGTGTTTGTATTGTGTATTATGTTCTGATTGTTTTGTGTGTGATTGCTTGATGATTGATTACTAGATGTGTGTGTGTCTGGTGTGGTTGTACTCTTGTATGTGTTGCTGTTCAGTAGCAGCTGTAGTTCTGGATCGGATCGTTGTGCTTTCGCTAACAGCTCTAAGTCCACTGGTTGAACTATTTCTTCTACTCGTGAAAGGGTATCAGCTACTACGTTATTCTTACCTGAGATGTGCCTGATATCTGTTGAAAACTGCGAAATGAAGTCTAAGTGTCTGAACTGTCTTGGAGAGCAATTTTCCTTTCTTGAGTGAAAAGCGAAACATAAGGGTTTATGGTCTGTATAAATAATAAAGTCTCGTGCTTCTACCATGTGCCTGAAATATTTGATTGTTTCGTATATTGCCAACAATTCCCGATCATATGGAGAATATTTTCGTTGGGTTGAATTTAATTTTTTAGAAAAGAATGCCAGAGGTTGCCATCCTTTATTTTCTTTGTATTGCAGTGCAGTGCTACAGCACCTATTGCTGTGTCAGATGCATCTGTAACGATTGCTAACTTAGCCTGGCAGTCTGGGTGTGCTAACAGAGCTGCTTCACAGAGTCCCTTCTTACAGGCCGTGAATGCTTCGAGTTCCTTTGGAGAGAATGTGACAGGATGAGAGCCTTTTACCGAGCCTACTAATAAAGAATTTAAGGGGTCTTGGTATTGGGCAGCATCAGGAACGAATCTCCTATAAAAATTAAGCATACCCAAGAATCTCCTTAGTTCCCGTATTGTTTTTGGCACCGGAAAGTTCTGTATAGCTTCGACCTTGGAGGGAAGCGGCTTAGTACCATCAGCAGATATGAGGTATCCTAAAAACTTTACCTCGGTAGCACCAAACACGCATTTCGAGGTGTTAATTACCATACCGTATTCGCGTAGCCTAGTAAACAGCTGTCTTAGATGGTGCTTGTGCTCCTCTTCATCTTTCGAGAAGACTAAGAAGTCGTCCAAATAAGGGAATGTAAAATCAAGGCCTCTCAGCATCTCGTCCACGAAACGTTGAAACGTCTGTCCGGCATTACGAAGTCCGAACGTCATGAACGGAAATTCATAAAGACCGAACGGCGTCGTGATCGCGGTTTTCTTGATATCCCCGGTGCTTACAGGGATTTGATGGTAAGCTTTCACCAAATCAATGGTAGAGAACACTTTGCAGCCTGAGAGATTATGGGCAAAGTCCTGGATATGACGTATAGGATATTTGTCAGGTATTGTTCGTGCATTTAACATTCTATAGTCGCCACATGGACGCCAGCCATTATCTTTTTTAGGTACAAGATGGAGTGGTGAGGACCAGGACGACTCGGAAGGTGTACATATACCATTCTTAAGCATTTCAGCAAATTCCTGTTTAGCTATTTTTAATTTGTCAGGAGCTAACCTGCGTGGTGTTGATGTAACTGGTGGGCCAGGAGTTGTACGTATGTGGTGTACAGTGTTGTGAGTGGGGATGCGGTGTGTACCATGTGGACGAGTAATGTCAGTATATTCCCTAAGTATACTGTGATATATAGACTCACCCATGATACTTTTTACCGAAGAAATGATATCACAAGACTGAGCAGGCGAAGCCGGGGTCGCGAGGGTTGTATTGTTATCAATCAAGCGTTGGTTCCTGCAATCAACAACAATATTAAAATATGATAAAAAATCGACACCGATTATCGCCCTTGTTACGTCCGCAACAACAAATCCCCAAGCGAAGTCACGACGCAGGCCTAGGTTTAACACTAAATGTACGTAACCATATGTTGCAATTGTAGTGCCGTTTGCTGCACATAATTGATAATTCGATTTTGGTCGACGTTCTTTTAGATAAGTGCGAGGGAAAACGCAAAGGTCACTACCCGTGTCCACTAGAAATTGCGTCTTCGTTTTCTTATCTGTTACAAATAGGCGACCATTTGTAGTGCAATCGTTGGCCGCCATTACCGATTGCCCGTTGCGTTTCCCGCCAAAAAATCGCAGGGTTGAATGCATTTTCTAGCTTGATCACCGAATTTAGCATGATACCAGCAATTGGGGTACTTCTTATGGTTTGAAGCTGATCTTGATCGAGATTGTGATCTTTTTCGCAATCGGTTAAATGGTTGACGTTCGCTATTACGAGATATTCTGTCCAACCTTGTAGTGAGAGCGGAGACTTGTTTTGTGAGCTCTTCTATTTGCTGGTTTAAGTAATTAATAGACATACCAGAAGATGTTGATGCCGATGTGGATGCTACTTGCAGAATTGGAGGTACAACGTCATGTATTCTGTCTGCCAACTCGGCTAGTTCTTCTAGTGAGGCTTTTGGTTGTGATGCAATAATTGACTGCGTACTTGCTGGTAGACGACTGGTCCATATAGTACGTAAAAACTCTTCCGGCACCCCAGGTCCAGCAAGATTCTGGAGATGTCTGACGAACTGAGAAGGTTTGCGATCACCAAGCTCTTCATGAATGAGGAGTTGTTTAACCTTCTTCTCTCTCGATGCTGACAATCGTTTAATAAGTTCAGTTTTAAGTCTGTCGTATTTGTTAGCCATCGGTGGGTTTGTGATGACATCTTCTACTTCCGCTGCATATTGTGGTTCCAATTGGCTTATAGCGTAGTAAAACTTCGTGGAGTCTGCAGTAATGGTGGCTAGTTGAAATTGCCCCTCTAATTGTGCGAACCACAAAGCAGGTTTTTCAGGGTAGAATGGAGGTACCCTGACTCCCACACGGCAGGATTCCATGTTCTGTGCGCCTGGCTCCACGCTCATCTTGATAATCGTGAACAGTTTGAGGTCACCAGTGAAGCGAATGATGTTAAGAGAGAATAATATTTGTAGAATGTAAACGTTTATTAATACAGTAATAATAGTAATACAATAGTAAAGAAGGAGAACAATAGAAAATATAAAAAAGGTATAATATTAAGACGATAAGTATGTGCCGTGGCGCCAACAACAACATTCCTTTCATATACGCATGCGCGGCCTGCGCGCGCAACCCGTAGTCGCCGAGCGCCTGCGCGTCCTGCGCGCGCATAGGTACATCAAACAAGCTGCGTGCGCGACCGACCGTATTACATGTATATATAAAATATTTACGCTTGTCTGCGTGTTTTTACAAAATAAATAAAATATATAATTTTATAAGTATGCTACAGATGAATGCATTTCAGTTAGCCCATCCTGACGAATTCAACTAGAATTAGCCACGATGGTTTCCAGGGGGAACCACGTGGAGGTCGACCTGACAGGGTATATTGCTAGTAATGGGCTATTTGACCCCATTACTAACAATCTCTTTCCCCACAGGCGAATCCAATTTGTTGGGGACCGATAAATCACGATGTCGCTGCACAATTACCGTCAATGGTGACTGCTTGTTGCCGGCTGTAGACACTCGGGACAGATTCATACTGACAGCACTCTAACAATTAGGTAATATCCCGCGGTGTTACCCGCGTAAACTAATATATAATGTATCCTATTTCTTAACTTAAACTTGGACTTGAAGTAAATTTCATTGAAATCCCTTTAGCCATTTCAACGTAATGAGTAACAAATATTTAGTCAAAAATGTATAAAGAAATAACATTTTAAATTTATAATACTAACTATATGTATGTTCTAAGATAGGACATGTCCGTGTAAGAAATTTGCCGTATGGTCCCGGCATAGAATGGGCCACCCCTTCGTTTCCCGTGGGTGTCGTAAGAGGCGACTAAGAGAACTTAATGATCGAGGTTTAATAAAATATTACAAAAGCTTAACTACAGTTACTAGCCCGCCTTCCTGGGGGGAAGGGATTGTTAGTAATGGGTTTGTAATGGGGTAGGACAGTCCATATTGCTATCAATATACACTATCAGGTCGACCTCCACGCAGTTCCCCCTGGAAACTATCGTGACTAATTTATCATTGAATTCGTCACATGGACTAACTGACCTGCCTTTTCATCCTCACGTATTACCTCTCACTGGTACCCCGCCAGCGTATACCGATAGCGCAGGCGGAGTTACCATGCCATATTCACACATAAAAAAAGCACACCTGTCTGATGTGACAACTATTGGCAAAATCCTCAAATTGGGGATTCTGCCAATAGATTATATTATATATTGTATTATAGATTTATTTATTTATTTATTTTACACTTTATTGCACCAAATAAAAAGAGAAATAACAAATACAGTAAATATTAATGAGAAGTGATACAAAAGGCGGCCTTATCGCTAAGCAATCTCTTCCAGACATACACATACATATACAATATATACACAATTAAATATATACATAACATACACATACTTAACAGCACACATACAACAGAAAAAAAATGACGAAGGAAAACGAAGAGAGAACACAGGAAAATAGTACTAAAGTGAGAGGTAGTAAGATTTAACAGAGGTTTTGAAGCTAGTAAGATTAGATTGATTGATATATAGATTGATTATAGATTGGCCTATATTCAGCTATGGACAGTCATCGGCTGATATGATGACAATCATGATGATATTTATATAGATATTAATTATTCAATAAACTAATATTTTTTCTCTCTATAAATTATACAATATATTTAAAAAATGCCGAAACGGAAGCAGAGAAACTGCCCTTCCCGTGGGTGTCGTAAGAGACGATTAAAAAAACTTAATGGTACAGGGATTGGAAAGCTAGTTGCGATTGTCAACGCGTCTGCCAAGCGTAGCAACTATTGGCAAAACCCCCAATAGTGGGAGTAACATCACTACATAGTATAAAACAAAGTCGCTTCCCGTCTATCTGTCCCTATGTAAGCTTAGATCTTTAAAACTACGCAATAGATTTTGATGCGCTTTTTTTCAATAGATAGAGTGATTCAAGAGGAAGGTTTATATGTATAATACATGCATAATATAGTTGAGAAACACTGATAATATTAGAGGTTTCTAATGTGATGTGATGTAATGTGCACCTGTGCGAAATCGGGGCGGGTCGCTAGTAAGCTATATATTCATTTAGAAAATTCTATTTACCCGTGCGAAGTCAGGATGAATCGCTAGTTTTTAATATCCAAACTTCAGGTGTGGCAAACGCAAAATATTTACACTGTTCAATTTAGATCAGACCGCGACCAAATCGCCGTTCACCTCGTTCGAGTAATAGAGTTGGCGAAAAAAATATTTTCCAAGTGTCGTTCTATAGAAAGGTAGGCGGCTGGAATGAAGATTTGGCCGGTTATCGGGTTTCACTTTAAATTAAGGGCGTGTAAAATGTAGTAATAACTATATATTAGTTATAATATCTAATATCCATATATTATAGGATATATATTTACATTATTACATGTATCACATTTCCATATTTAGAAATGATAGAGTTTCATCGTGCCTCCGATCAAATTGTTTATAATTACTCCTCTCCATCCAAAGGTTGCCTGGAAGAGATCGCTCTTAGCGATAAGGTCGCCAATTGTTTTCTCATTGTGATTATTTCTTGTTATTATAAGTTTACTATTGTAATCTTTTGGAGGAAACAATAAAGAGTAACTATCTATTTATCTATCTATCTATCTATATTTTACCAGAGGGAGACTTTGTACAAAAGTCGATTGCTTGGGTACCTCTGGCCTATTCGTGTTTCTACCGTGAAGCGGTTGTGTTTGCATGGCTGTGTTTCGCTTTGAAGGGTGGGATATGGCGTAAATTTACAGGGTACAGAGGAATAACACCTGAGTCCCCTGGTATCCTGAGGCGATACAGTATACTCTGTTATGTCCATGGTACTGCTCATATCTATAGGCGATGGTTACCACTTTCCATCAGGTGGGCCGTTAGCTTGTTTGCCATTCTAAGTTGTATAAAAAAAAAATTGGCCGTGTGGTCCCGACATAAAATAGGTCACCTTTCCTTTCCCGTGGGTGAAGAAGGTCGTAAGAGGCGACTATCAGACTAAAGATCTAGATTCGAATCCCATCAAATTGAGTTGCTGCAAGGTAAGTATTTCAACCTGTGATATTTAAATATTTTCCAAAATACATAAATATGCACGTGACTCCTTCGTCCTGTAACCTCGGATCTTTAAAACGTAACCTGAAAACACACTTAATGAGTCGGCATAGTGTTGAAAATAGAAAATTCTCATTTCGGTTGATCGCATCTATGAACCATATTGTCTTTGTGTTTGCTCAGAATGGTGTAATCACATGTGCTTTAATAAAAAAAAAACTAAGACCTTCCCCTTTTCGAAGTTGGTTGATTAATAAACAAAAATAGTGGAGGCTGAAACCTCAGATGCCATTGTAGAAGGATGCCTCTAAATATGAAATAAAATGACCGACGCTTACACCGAAGCCAATGCTGTTGAAACCTCCTTTTTTTTAATAGATAACAATGGAATGGTAACTCCGCCGGCGCTAACGGTATACGCTGGCGGGTCACCAGTGAAAGATCATAGGTTAGAATGAAAAGGCAGGTCAGTTAGCCCATCGTGATGAATACACCTGGAATTCAGCACGATGGTTTCTAGGGGGGACTACGTGTAGGTCGATCTGATACGATTATTGCTAGCATTGGGAAGATGGACTACATTACTAAGAAACCCTTCCCCCCACACTTCCTTTATATTATATAACTAGTTTTTGAACGCGACTTCGTACGCGAGGATTTTGTTGACAAAAAATAAGTTACGCATTTATAAATCGCATAAGAAAAAAAAAACAATGCTATATTTATTTATTTTTATTTATTCATTAAATATAATTACAACATTATAACAGCAAAAGCCAAATCAATGTTATAAATCTAGTGTGCTAACATACAAAGTTATAATAAATGTATTTAACCCTGAGTCTAGATATTTCTGAGCCGCTTCTAATATCTTTGGCAGGCTGCTACTAAATATATCAATGATGTTCATAATATTATTTAATAACCGTACTGCGTGAGTTAAGGCAGCATGCTGAAGTAGGTTAGTTCTTACTGCTGGGACATTAAACGTAACCGGATGAAAATAAAACAAACCAGATTTTAATTTTAACTTTCAGGAAACAATATGGAAACCACATTCAATTTGGTACAAAAAAAAAAAAAAATTCGCTTTCATATTTATAATACCTGCTGGTATGGATTTTATAAAAATAATCTGGTTTAATAAGGTACTTAGTCTAAAAACAATGGTAGAAGGAGAATCAAAATTGACACCAGAAGATGTCCACAGAGATATTTAAGAAAAATTGATATATGGGGTTTCTTTTTTTTTACAACACACGATGCGAACGAGCATGCGGCTCACCTGACTACCGTCGCCCATGATCACCAGCAACACCAACGGAATTGCAGGTGTGCTGCCGACCTTTTAAAAAGGAATATGCTCTTTTCTTGAAGGTTATGTTGTCGTATCGGTTCGGAAATACTGCTGCTGGAAGTTGATTCCAAAAAGTGGTTGTGCGTGAAAGAAAGTGCCTTGAAAAACGAACGGTGGAAGACTGCCACTCGTCTAAGTGGTTGGGGTGAAATTTTAGCTTATGGCCGGTTGGAAGAAGATGAAAATCAGCAGCAGGTATAAATCCGAACAATTCCTCAGAGCATTCCCCATGATAAATTCGGTAGAAGATGCACAGAGATGCAACATCTCTGCGCAGTTTCAGTGGGTCGAGCCGGGTCTTATTAAGAAAATGGAGTCTTATTACTAATGAAATCAATAATAGATCAATAATTTTTAGATAATAATAGATCAATAATTTTTAGATTTTTTACATAGTATATATAGTTCGTATATTTGTTTTGACATTAAGCAAAAACGACTGTACCAAATTGAATGTGGTTTGTAGAGTTGTATATATATATTCCACTATATATACACTTATATATATATATTCCACTTTCCATCAGGCGGGCCGTCAACTTGTCTGCCATTCTAAGTTGCATAAAAAATAATAAATACACGCACGAACCTAAATGGTCACGTACAGTGCGGTTTCAAAGGAATTTTCTCCGGCGAACGCTCAGGCTGCGGAATGAGCTTTCTGCCGAGGTTTTCCTCAGAGACCGTATTGTGGGGTTTTTCAAAAAGGGCATATTTAGGTACCTTCAGGGTTGACAATAGGGGTGACACGTGCGCGTTGCACGTGACATCCCTAGTGTTGCTGACGTAAATAGGTTACAGTAACCGTTTACCATCAGACGGACTTGCTTGTTTGCCACCTCTGTGGTATAAAAAAATATTAAATTTCACAGAAACACTCTCTTAATGAAATTAGCAATAATTCAATTTATTCAGTTGGTTAATCAACTTTTCGTTTGTTAATATAAAAAAAAATTGGCTTCAGTAAACTGTCAATGGTCATCTTAAGTTCTATTTATTTTTTATACAACTTAGAATGGCAAACAAGCTGACGGCTCACCTGATGGAAAGTGGTAACCGTCGCCTATAGACATGAGCAGCACCATGGACATAACAGAGTATACTGTTTCGCCCATGATACCCCCCATGCGTTGCCATTCCTGAGGACTCGGGTGTTATTCCTCTGTGCCCTGTAAATTCACGCCATATCCCACCCTTCAAACCGAAACATAGCCATGCAAACACAGCTGCTTCACGGTTGAAACACGAATAGGACAGAGGTACCCAAGAAGCGAAAAAGGTTTGTTTGAATCGAAGCATTTGGCGTTCCATTGTTTCTGCCTACCCTAATGGGAGACAGGCGTGACAGATATGTATGTATGTACCCAAGCAATCGACTTTTGTACAAAGTCTCCCTGTCACAATTTGATCGGAGGCACGATGAAGATCCTATTATTTCTAAATATGTGTTACGGTGTGAATGCCATCCATTTTCATATGCCAGACGCGTAGGTATTGCATCTCAGATGAGGCGGATCTTGCTGTGATCTCGTTAATTAAGTTCCTACACGTACAGCCTCCTGCACGGCGTTACACACCATCGTTACACCACGTGCTGGTTTAAGGGCCTATTGTTCATAATGTGCGATATTTATTTATTTATTTATTCATTAAAAATAATTACAACATTATAACAGCAAATGCCAAATCAATGTTATAAATCTAATGTGCTAACATACAAAGTTATAATAAATGTATTTAACCCTGAGATTAGATATTTCTGAGCCGCTTCTAATATCTTTGGCAGGCTACTACTAAATATATCAATGATGTTTATAATATTTATTTATTTATTACATCCACTGGGTGAGCCTTACAGTCTTCCAATACGCTCACCCAGGAAAGCATGAGTACAATAACATACAAAAAGGAATATTACACATAAATATTAAACAAAAAATAATACAAAAATTCTCAACTGAAACAAAAAACGTCTGAACACAAATACTCTGTGGTCACTCGACGAAACTCCAGCAAGTTGGAGGCAAATACATCCAATTGCGGATACTGGCTCAAAATATCATTGAGTAAACAACCCACCTGTTGAGGGGAGAGATTGTTAATAATGGAGACTAAAGGCCCCATTGCTAGCAATATACCCAAACAGGTCGACCTCCACCTGGTCCCCCTGGAAACCATCATGCTGAATTCAAAGTTCATCACAATGGGCTAACTGACCTGTCTTTCCATCCTCACCTATTATCACACACTGGTGCCCCGCTAGTGTATACCGATAGCGTAGGCGGAGTTACTATTCCATCGTCACCCATTAAAAAAAAACAGTTGGGGGGAGAGGGATTGTTAGAAATGGGGGCATTAATCCCTATTACTAGTAATATTAGGTTGACCTTCACGCGATTCCCCCTCGAAACCATCTTAGTTAATTCTTGTTGAATTCGTCACATTGGACTAACTGACCTGCCTTTTCATCCTCACCTATCATCCCTCACTGGTACCCTGCCAGCGTATACCGATAGGGCAAGCGGGGTTACAATTCCATTATCATCCATTAAGAACTCATCTGTGGCAACGTTTTGAAAGTCTAAATAAGTGCCCTAGGTCTACCATCGTCATCAGCATCTCAGCCATTATCTGTCCACTGCTGAACATAGGTCTCACTCTCGGTAAGTTTTGTCAGTAGTTGCCACGCTTGGCAGGCGGGTTGGCAACCGCAGTTCGGCCATAGCGACGTTTTAAAGGGAGCGTTGCTGCCCATCCTTCGACCAAGCTCCGTTAGTCGCCTTTTACGACACCCACTGGAAAGAAAGAGGTGGACTTTTCTATGCCGGGAGCACACGGTAACTTAATCTAAAATTAGTACTAAAATAGCAACAACTTCAATTATAAAATACAAATTTACTGAAAAAAAAAAACAAAAATACTTTGAATAAATTTAAATATTTAAAAATGCAAATAAGTAAAACGAATCTCATTACAATTTAGTAAACATATTTAAAATACAAAGTTAGCCATTAATAACTAAAGGCTGAAACAATATTTTCGTTGCTTCACTATATTCTATTTGCACAAACCGTTTTATTCATTAAATTTCACCATTGTTTCCCTTAAGTGGAGCAAATATTAGCTACGGAATTATTTTATTGTTCGGTTCGTTTGTAGAGACCGTTGCGTAAAGTGTTAATCTTCAGTTAAATGTACCCTAATCAGTTATATAAATGTGATTACTTAAAAAAAAAAGTAGGAATCTTATATATATGTATATTCTTTATTGCACTGAAACATACAGTAACAACAATAAGTTAATAACAATGTTAGCAAAGGCGAACTTATCTCTAAAAGAGATCTCTTCCAGTCAACCTAACACAGTGGCATAGCAAGTAGTGGATGGGCAGTAGTAGCGCAAAACAGAAATTATATTAAAATAAATTTTTACATAAATTATAAATCATTATATATATATATGAGGCTGAGAATCCCATTGCTATCAATATACCCTATCAGGTCGACCTCCACGCCGTTCCCCCTGGAAAATATCGTGACTAATTTACTAATTTATCGTTGAATTCGTCATGATGAGCTAGCTGGCCTGCCTTTTCATCCTCACCTATCACCACTCATTGGTACCCCGCCAGTGTATACCAATAGCGCAGGCGGGGTTACCATGCCATTTTCATCCATTAAAAAAAATAAACCATTTTTATGCAAACCAATTATGTAATTTTAGAATAACATGAAACCTGTTTGTAGCGAACTCTTTGCTACATTTTTATATTCTTATTGTCATTCGAAATTTATATATTTTTTTGACATATTGTTTTTACATATTGTTTAAATATATTTTGCTAATGTCTGTCTCCTCATCTTTTCTGTAGTTTTCCATTCTAAAATCCTCTCATTGCATATTAAAAGTATTATCTCCGTTTCACTGTTATTAGCCTTTGAATTAAATACTGTTTACGGTTTATTTCCAATAAATAAATAAATAGTAATGAGTGAATGAGAGATATATTTTCACCACTAATGGCATTACATTAACTGGTACAGCTGTAAAGGTTCATATGTCCGCCACGCTCCCTCGCCAAGCTATCAATCACGCGACTCCGACGTCGGTATCGACAGCCGGTTGTAATGAACCCACTACTTGTCACGTTATTGAAGCTGTTTCTATAAAGCTGTAAATATCTGACAAAAGCGAGCCATTTGCAATTAAAAATGATATAATATAATCAGGTGAAAAGAGCGGGCGGGTGGGCGTGCGTGCGTGCGTGCGTGCGTGCGTGCGTGCGTGCGTGCGTGCATGCGCTAGTAGCGCTATACTAGCGGTACACTGGAGAAGCGCCAGGAAGGGTTCATAAGTGAAATTAAAGGGCAAGTCAGCCCATCGTGATGAAAATACCTGGAATTCAGCATGATGGCTTCCCGGGGGGACCACGTGGAGTTCGACCTTATAGGGTAGGTCTAGTAATCCGAATTACTAACAATCCCTTCCCCCCAAAAACTAAGGTTTATTCCCTATACTTTATAAACACCTTATTTTATAAGTAGTACAATATTTCCTTCCTCAATTCTGTTCTACTCTGCTTTCTTATAAAAACGTGTTAAGTTTAAATTTTTCGTAAACTATTTTTGCTGCAGCGTTGTTTATTAACATTTTCATTGGAGCACTAAAGCCTCGGCGAGGCAGTGGCTCAGGATTAACTTCAGACTTATGTTTCACTATTTTTTTTTTTATCTTTTATAAACATCTACTAAAATATTATTACCTTGTAATATTAAAAATAAAGCTTATGAAATGTGGGAACGTTGCAGTTTTAAAATATTTAAGAGCCCTATTTTATTTTTAATGGGTGATAATGGAATGGTAACTCCGCCTGCGCTACCGATATACGCTGGCAGGAAACGGTATCATTACCTTAACTTTGTAAGGATGAAAGCAAGTCAGCAACGATGGTTTCCAGAAGGAACAGCTAAAGGGTCTAATTAATGAGGTATACTATTAGCAATGTTGTATTCTCCCACGAACACTCAGGTTATGGAATAAGCTCCCTGCCGAGGTTTTCCCAAGAGACTACAGCATGGGGTTCTTCAAAAGGGGGGTAAAGAGGTTTCTTCAGGGTCGGCAACGCACATGTAATACCTCTGGTATTGCAGGCGTTCATAGGCTACGGTAACCGCTTACCATGTGCCGTATGCTTGTTTAACACCTCAGTGGCATAAAAAAAATACGTGTGTTACACTCCATTGCTAACAATCCCTTCCCTTCCCCCAAAATTACTATTACTATTAAATTATTTACTATCATTATCGGATATACCATGTAGTATGGTCCCGGCGAAGAATACGCCACCCCTTCCTTTCCCGTGGGTCGTAAGAGACGACTAAGGGAGGGCGACGGATGGGCAGCAGCGTCTCTCTTAAAACATCTCTAAAGCCTAATTGCGGTTGCAAATCCGACTGCCAGGCGTGGCAACTACTGGCAAAAACCCAAGGGGTGAACAGTTAAAGGCTGATATAATGATGATGACGTGAGAGACGATAGTCTATAGAACCGACATAAAAGCATACGACATAGACTAGTTTTTACACGCGACTTCGTCTATCCGTGTATTAAAGATATAAATTTATTTCTATGTCCTTCACCATCCCAAATACTACTTATACACCGAATTTCATGGCGTTTGATTGAGCTGTGGTACAAGGTGAATCGAACAAACAAACACACTCAATACCACATTTATAGTACCTACTAAAGAGAATAGTGACCTTGTTGAGTAGCGTACTTGTAGTGCGAGCGGTTACTTGTACAGGCCGAATTGTGGGGCCTAAGGGTCGCAATAGGTACGTATCCGCTGTAATTAGATTTAGCTATTGACCCTCCTTATATGAGGAAAGTGGACGTTCGCAAAAATTTACAAACTCATATATAATTCAGAATATCTTTTCGGTTCTGTAACAAAAAATGTGAACGCGTGACACTTGCCATCTCCACCATACTACTATTTTTAAAGTCTTAATCTCTCATATGTGTCTGCGTATTAGTGTGCGTGTGTATGTGCTTGCGCGTGTGAGAGTGCATGTGAGTGTAAGTATACGTGTGCGTGTGTATGTGCGTGCGTGTGTGAGACTGCGTGTGAGTGTAAGTATGCCTATGCATGTATGTGTGCGTGCGTGTGTGTGAGTACAAGTAAGTGTGCGTATACAAGTGTATGTGCGTGTATGTGTGAGAGTGAGTATAAGTGTAAGTGTGCGTATGCGTGTGTATGTGCGTGTGTGTGTGAGAGTGCGTGTGAGTGTAAGTGTGCGTATGCGTGTGTTAATTCGGGCGTGTGTGAGAGTGCGTAAGAGTTTAAATGGGCGTATGCGTGTGTATGTGCGTATGTGTGTGCATGCGTGTGTGAGAGTGCATGCGAATATAAGTGTGCGTATGCGTGTACGTGTGCGTTTGCGTATAGATATGAATGTACAAGTGCATGTACGGAGACGTTACTACATTAGATGATAATTGAATATTAATAAAAAAACATCATTTTCAATATGCAGATTCTTTACATGGTCGCCTGTAATGTAAAAAATAATTATCATGATCCAATTAGAACTCAAAAATATCGTGTAACGCATAAATGGAAGTCATAAATAAAATTTATCTTTCGAATTGATATTGAAATAGCGTAGCTACCGTTCAGTATTTTTTTTCCAACTCAATTATTTTCTAGTTATAGCCGCTATTTATCGCGTTATCAGATCGAATTTGTCACAGGCTGAGTTTGTATTTCTACGTTTAAATTTGTCACAGTACCATTTATATTTCTACGTCTCCATTTCGATTGAACTTAAAATTGATTGAATTAATTTTAAATCCGACTGGAATGTTTTTTTTTTTGTATTTACGATATAGCATATCGAATAAGATGTTATTTAAAAATATTAGAGACATATCTGTTTATATTAATAGAAAAAATGTAAAAACTTATTAACAAAAATAAATGATGATCTGGAAGACATGAGAAATTTGAAGTCTCTTTGAACTTTGCGACTAAGTCTACGGTGACAAAAACCACTGTTAATAAACTGTATTAATCCAAAAAAGGTGGTAGATTCGCATCCCGGTTCCACCATCTTGGTTTCAAACATGCTCGGTGAAATATGTGTTTTTTTTTTATACAACTTAGAATGGCAAACAAGCTGACGGCCCACCTTATGGAAGGTGATAACCGTCGCCTATAGACATGAGCAATACCAGTATACTGTTTCGCCCATGATACCCCCCATGCGTTGCCATTCCTGAGGACTCAGTGTAAATCGTATGCTACGTTCACCACAATAGCATCAATCAACAACACCTCTGACTACCCCATTAGAGATTACAGTCGTATACATACGTGTTAATTTATAATATAGTTTATAAATAGTTTTCCGTATGATTCCGGCATAGAATAGGCCACCCCATTCTATTCCGTGTGTCGTAAGAGGCTTTTAAGGGAGGGCGAGGGATGGGCAGCAGCGTCCCTCTTAAAACATCTCCAAAGCCTAACTGCGGTTGCCAATTCGCCTGCCAAGCGTGGCAGCTACTGGCAAAACCCCCAAGGGGAGGCTTATGTTTAACAGTGGACAATTAAAGGCTAATATCGTCTCCATTATGGTAAACTTACGAAACTGAAAAAGATACATTTTACAGGGGAACGTTTTGAAACATTAGAATGCAAATTACTTTTGACAGAAGACTGCTGTAAAAGATCATGCTAACATTTTAGTTTTAAAATCCTGTTTATTATTGAATGCGCTTAATTAATTATTATTATATTACAAGTATCAGAAATAAATGCATATTCGTTACTTTGCACCTTCATACATGAGAGTTCCTAGGTATTGAGTCATGCAACAGCAAATCTACAAAAGTGGTAGTTTCGTGAATTGCCAAAAAAAAAAAAGTATCTGTCTATAAAATAAATAACAAAATGATATTAATAGTACATTACTGCAGCGGCCAGCAACTGAGGCATTGATGGACGAACGTGCAAATGTGGGCCGAGGCGTAGCCGAGGTACACGTACGTGAGTCCATCAATGCCTAGTTGTGGTCAAGGCTTGTATAGTGCTTTCCACAAACAATGCGCGGAAATCAAAAACACAATTTTACTTTTTAAATTCAGTGACGAATAACGATCAATAATAATTTTTCACGCGACACATAATGTTCCTAAGTTTTTTTTTTAATAAACAGCTTTCTATTTGCAAGACAATTCGAAATTTAAATAAAATCTTGTATTAGTTACCTCCTTGGTAGCCATGTTTCAAAGTAAAAGGTCATTCCATTATTTTTAAATTACAGGATAGATATGAGTTTACATAGTAGTTTATCTGGCTGCAAAACACGACAGATATGGATTTTCATACAACTTTTGCCGGCCGCTGTCCACATGTATCTGGCCAGTACGGCAATTTTGATTTATTTCTAAGAAGATCATCAAAATAATGCTCAAATTTCCAAGCATGTTTGAGAAAATAATATAACTTTCACACCATTACTGGCAGTGGCTATAAAAATGGACCAGGGATATATTAAAACAATAGTAATATTTTAATCCCCAGTGGCACTGACATTTCATAACAAAGTTCTGCATTACGAGTTGAATAAGGCGGTTTTATTCCGAAGTGAAGAGTTAGTTTTGAAATAATTGAGTTTAAAACTGAATCTTGTGTCCAGAGATGCAGATAGAGTGCTTTCAAATTGCGAACTTACAGATGGCATTATCGAATCGATATTAAAAATGATCTGAGATGAATAACCTTTCAAAGTCAAGCGTTTATTCACCAGAGGGAGACTTTGTACAAAAGTCGTTTGCTTGGGCACCTCTATCCCATTCGTGTTTCAACCGTGAAGCAGTTGTGTTTGCATGGCTGTGTTTAGGTTTGAAGGGTGGGATGTGGCGTGAAATTACTGGGTACAGAGGAATAACACCTGAGTCCTCAGGAATGGCAACGCATGGGGGGTGTCATGGGCGAAACAGTATACTCTATTATGTCCATGGTACTGCTCTTGTAGGCGACGGTTACCACTTTCCATCAGGTGGACCATCAGCTTGTTTGCCATTCTAAGTTGTATAAAAAAAAACTTTACAAAACCCATATAAGAAATGTATAGAATATTCCTTATATGAGTGCTGATCACAAATGCGCGAAGGACGGCCATTTTCCTCACAAACCTCCACAGAATAGGAGCCAGTAACGTAAATCATGATTTTTGTGAATTTATCTCTCCCCAATGGATACAGGCGGCTTTTGTTTACATTTTATTACGTACCTGAGTTAACCAAAATATAACTATGGATTTTAACACTAATATTTAACTCTTTCTCTTTCTTCAGTCGTACACTCTTGGCAGAGTGGTCGTGGTTTTCACAATGACGGTGGATCGTCGGTGAGGCTCTCTTTCGCGATTGAGGTCCTCGCAATATGTCTCCATCTACTTCTGTTCGCTGCCGAGCGAGAGCATTCCACAATAGATTGCTGTGTGGCCGTTTTGATGAGGTCAGTCCATCGCGTTGGCGATCTACCCCGAGAACGTTTGCCTTGTACCGCTCCTTGGACAATTAAACGTTCCATACAATCTTCATTCCGGATGATATGGCCGAAGTACTTGAGAATTCGTATACGAACAGTTGACGACAATCTCTCTGATTTTCAGTTCGTTCAGAATGGAAACGTTAGTTCGAAAGGCAGTCCAAGGTATTTGCAGCAGTCGTCGCCAGCACCACATCTCTAGAGCATAAATTTTTCGGCTTCAATATTTAACTAGTCACTGACAAAAATCGAAAAAGGAATGTTGCGTTGGTTTGGTCGTCTGAAGAGGACGGATGAAAGAAGAATTACGAAAGAGATTTATCGAGCAAGAATGAATGGAGATGTCGGTAGGGGCCGCCCTAGACGGACGTATGTCGACCAAATAGGCGACGTGCTGAAGAAGGGCCAAATTAAAAGTACCCGTAACCGGCGAGCGTGTATGAAAAGATTAATTAATGTGGAGGAAGCGAAAGAGGTTTGTTTGAATTGAAACATTTAGCGTTCCATTGTTTCTGCCTACCCTAATGGGAGACAGGCGTGACAGATATGTATGTAAGTATGTATTACTGCCCAAAACTTCGCCCGCGTGATCGAGATATGTTCATTGACCGGAACAGTATGTGTAAAGCAAATTTCGTAGTATTTTGTTAAAATCTCATTCGTCGAACTAAGATAACTGTCTGCCTCCGTACACTATAATTTCACTACCATATTTCACCCTTCAAACCAAAATACGACCAACACCTAAGCAGTAAATTTTTACGACTGAAGTACCCAACTATCGCATGAAAGTATTTCATTTACAAAAATTAAAAGTTCAGATAATATTAACTAAAAAAATTACAGTATCGAGTATTTTTGCCACTACTAAAAGGAATAGATAGATAGATAGATAGATACTCTTTATTGTTTCCTCCAAAAGATTACAATAGTAAACTTATTATAAATATAAATAATTACAAGAAATAATCACAATGAGAAAACAATGGGCGACCTTATCGCTAAGAGCGATCTCTTCTAGGCAACCTTTGGATGGAGAGGAGTAATTATAAACAGTTTGGTGGGAGGCACGTAGGCAATATCAAGTCTCCGGTAAAATTTTACTTGATTCAGAAAATTACTAACCGTCACCCATTCTAAGAATAACCGTATAAAACGTTACTTAACCTCGTTAATCGATTGTGTTGTGGGTGGTCATGGGCGGCGGTAGTTACTTACCATCAGGTGAGCCGCATGCTCGTTTGCCCACTGTGTTGTAAAAAAAAACTCTTTCTTTCGTTCATTCTATTCTTTATTCCGGTTACACACGGAAACTAGTAGAACAGTTCCCCCGTACAAAACGTACGTAGGTATATTCAACTAAATTCCTTTGACGTTACAACGTTAAATCTGATCTCGAAAAACCGAATACCCTTTTACTTCTACTTGTGCTGCGTTACTGAACTAAATTAAGGCGTCGACCGCTCTCTATGTCCAAATAGGAAATTATATGCTTATATTTTTTTTTTTTATGGAACTTAGTATTGCAAACAAGCTGACGACCCACCTGATGAAAAGTGGTAACCGTCGCCTATAGACACGAGCAGTATCATGTACATAACAGAGTATACTGTTTCGCCCATGATAAACCCATGGGTAACCATCCCAAAGGACTCAGATTTTATGCCTCTGTACCCAGTAAATTCACTGCCATATCCCACCCTTCAAACCGAAACACAGCCATGTAAACACAACTGCTTCACGGTTGAAACACGAATGGGACAGAGGTACCCAAGCAAACGACTTTTGTACAAAGTCTTCCTCTGGTAATTAATATACTTCTTTTATATTTTATTAATGTACCACGAAAGCTTTGCTCCGAGTGTAGTGTAGAAAGAATATTTTTTATGGATTATGGACGATAATGGAATAGTAACCCCGCCCGCGCTAACAGTATACGCCGGCGGGGCACCAGTGATGGATGACAGATGAGAACGAAAAAGCCGGTCAGTTAGCCTATCGTGATGAATACACCCGGAATTCAGCACGATGGTTTCCAAGAAGGATCACATGGAGGTCGACCTGGCAAGGTATATTGCTAGCAATGGGATTGGCAGTCCGCATTACTAACAATCCCTTCCCCCCTGAGCATTCTAATTTTTATAACATTTTTTTATTCTGACTATTGCTGATTTATATAAAGTATTTATATAAAATAGTCATGTAAAAAGTAAATACAAACATTTGTATTACCCTGTGAGTGATTGACGTGTATTTATATAATTCTTGTAAGAAGAATCTACAGGGTGTTACAAGAAGACGTCTAAAACAAGGTACAGTGTCAATAACGATGCGAACACTCGTATGACATGAGATTAAACACCCACGTCCCTGCCTATTGTCCGCGTAAAGCCAATTCATACTGAACGAATAATACGACACGCGATAAATGGATGGAGAGGGAGACTTTGTACAAAAGTCGATTGCTTGGGTACCTCTGTCTCATTCGTGTTTTAATCGTGAAACAGTTGTATTTGCATGGCTGTGTTTCGGTTTGAAGGGTGGGATATGGCGTAAATTTACTGGGTACAGAGGAATGACACCTGAGTCCTCAGGAATGGCAACGCATGGGGAGTATTTTTCTTTCTTTTCTCAATGTCCTCGACCCAAAGGTTGTCTGGAAGAGATTGCTTAGCGATAAGGCCGCCCTTTGTATCACTTCTTATTACAGTTAAGTGTATTTACTATTCTATAAATGGTGCAATAAAGTGTAAATAAATAATCAATTAGTGTAGACGAACCAGACTGTAACCGTAACATGTTGATACAACATCTAACCTCTGAATAGACTTTGGTAAATGTCAACGTTCTATCAAGAATACATAGAACAGTTGCGCAAAGCAATTGTCGCCGCCCATGGATATCTAGCTGTATTCTTTATCAACCTCCAGCCTGGATTTGTACATAATACAATGAAATTAATGCCAAATTACCTAAAATTAATAGCATGCATGATAGTTCGAATTCCTACGGGAATAAATCGCTGAAACACTGTACAATAATGTAATAATAAGTAATTCTAATTTACATATAATTTAATATTTGTAGACTTTGTACAAAATTTAAATGGACAAACTTAGAGCCTTTGAAATGTGGTGCTGGAGAAGGATAGAGAAAATTAGCTGGTGGGATCGAAATAGCAATGAGGAGGTCCTGCTTAGGATTAAGGAAAAAAAACAAATTATTAGAACTATTGAGGACAGAAGGGGAAAAATTGTTGGGACACTTGATACGACACAACGAACTTATGAACATTATAATAGAAGGTAAGATAGAAGGAAGGAGGGGAAGAGGGAGACCGAGACATAGTTACATCAGGCAGACCAAGGAAGGAGTTGGTGTCGTGTCGTATCAAGGGGTGAAGATACTCGCTGAAAATCGTAGTGAGTGGCAAGAGCTCCACCGACAAGAGCGCAGCTCTTAAATAGGATAGATTGTACAAAAGTCGATTGCTTGAGCACCTCTGTCCTATTCGTGTTTCTACCGTGAAACAGTTGTATTTGCATGGCTATGTTTTGGTTTGAAGGGCGGGATATGGCAGTGAATTTACAGGCTACAGAGGAATAACATCTGAGTTCTCAGAAATGGCAACGAATGGGGGTTATCACGGGCTAAACAGTATACTCTGTTATGTTCATGGTACTGCCAGGACAGAACAGGTGGACCGTCAGCTTGCTTGCCATTGTAAGATGCATAGCTTATGGAGGGATTGGCAGTAGACTCCATCTTAAGACATCTGCCAAAGCCAAACTGCAGTTGCCAATCTATCTGCAAAATGTGGCAACTATATATATATATATATATATATATATATATATATATATATATATATATATATATATATATATATATATATATATATATATATATATATATATATATATTACTTACAGCACACAAATAACAACAGACATACACAGTAAAAATAATAAAAAAATAAAAAGAGATAAAAGAATGCATATACAAAAAAAGGCAAAATACATAAAAGAAGTGACAATTGAATTCAAAATGACAGCTTAAAAAAATTATAAAATTTTACAAGTCTAAAGCAATGTAAGAATTATAATCGACTAGCTGTATCACCCAGCTTCGTGCGTAAAATTAGACAAACTCACTTTCACATTCATAAAAATACTATACTCGCAACAGGCCGCCTCTTAACTCAGCCGCACTAAATTCAGCCGTGTTTATGCTACAGGAAAGCCCAATAGATGTTTCCGAGCTGAAAACGATACGCCTGTCCTGAAACGTAGTTAATTGCGAGCTATACACGACAAAAATGGCGCCCCAATTAGTTAATTAGTCACATTCACGATTTTGCATTCATACGAGACGTGGCGACATCTGCTGATTTGTTTTCAAAGTTTTCATAATCAATACTTTGTTAGCTAGTAAACTAACTTGAATGGGGGAATGGGATTGTTAGTAATGAGGTTTAACAACTCCATTGCTAGTAATGTACCCAACTAGGTCGACCTCTTCGCGGTTCTCCCTGGAAACTATCATGGTTAATTCCTGATGAATTCATCATAATGGGCTAACTGGCCTGTTTTCATTCTCATCTATCACCCTTCACTGGTACTCCGCCAGCGTATCCCGTTAGCGCAGGCGAAATTACCATACCATTTTCACCCATCAAAAAAAAATTTGCCTGAATAATTATACTTTTGTATCACTTCTCATAAAAAACTGTATTTATTATTTTAATAAATGGTGCAATAATGTGTAAAACAAACAAATAAATACTTATACAAATTTATTAGTTTATACATGGAAAAAGCCTTATAACTTATAAATAAATATAATACCTATCTACTTATATAATAAATGTTAAAATACTTAGTCCACGGACATTAAATTTTGTGAGTCAACTGCACGTTGAAAGCAATTTCGAGACCGCTAGAAATTAATCTACTTTATAGACCCTTCTATGTCTAGACCAAAACGTGTAACTGTGAAGTGGTACGAACAGGCCCATTCGCCGCTAATTGCGTAGCTCGTGTGGAGACAACGCTGCCTCTACAATTAGTTAATTAGTCTGTACGCATTCTGACTCTTGTTTAGTGATGCGCCGAGTTACGTTGACACAGACTAGCTAATATATAGCAATATCTATATATCGTTCGTGTGGTTTCAGCATAGAATGGCGCTTCTCTTTCCTTCCCGTGAGTGTCGTAAGAGACGAGTAAGGGACCTTAATGATCGAGAGATGGACAGTAGCGTCCTTCTTAAAACATTACTGAAGCCTAACTGTGATTGTCAACCTGCCTGCCAAGGGGGAAGGGATTGTTTACAATGGAATTTGACAACCCCATTACTAGCATGCCATAGCAACATATGCCCTATCAGGTCAACCTCCACGTGATTTCCCCCTGGAAACCATCATGAACAATTCTCGTTGAATTCATCACGATGGGCTAACTGACCTGTTTCATCCTTCACTGGTGTCCCGCCGGTATATACCGACAGCGCGGGTGGGGATACTATTTCATTATCACCTATAAAAAAACCTGCTTGCCAAGCGTGGCAACTACTAGCAGAACCCTCCTTATGAGGGAGACCTATGTTCAGTAGTAGTCAGTTAACGGCTGAAATGATGATGATGAAGATCTACATTTTGTAATTACAATATCTATAATAATAATAATATAATAATATATATATATATATATATATATATATATATATATATATATATATATATATATATATAAAAAGCGGTGCTCTTAGATTCTGCCCGCATTGTACGCCGGTTTCTCTTCCTGGGGCCCTGAACCCCGGCCGACTGTGCTTCTGCCGGGGGTTAGTTGCCATCTCCTCTCCTTAAGAGGGGAGATCAGAATATTTGTAAAATTTGAATAATAATAAAGCCTTTTATTTATTTCCATATTCCTAATATATTTACAGTATTGTTAGTATCTAATCTATTTATAATTTTTCTTAATAACTAATTGTTAGTGTAATTCTTTCTTTGATTCTTGGTTATGGACCCCTCTTTGGGTGAAGGCCTCCTCCATCTTTCTCAACTCTCTGTTTCTGCCTATCATAAACTAGTCTTTTTCTGTATGTTCTGTTATATCATCAGTCCACCGTCTTATTGGTCTACCAACATTTCTCTTACCTCGTGGTCCCGTCCATTTCGCACTAATAATATTAAATATGGGTTATACAATATATAATATCCAAATAAAAAAACCCAATCGAAATTAATACCTATAAATATTCAACTAGTATAGGTGATACCGAAATGGGTGATAACCTTTTTTCCGCTATCACTGTTTAGTAGAGGAACCCAATAAATAGATATCGGAACGGTATCGATACAATATACCCATACCTAGACTTAAGTACTGACTCGGATATCTAATAAGGACTCAGGTAATCCATTTCGAAGAAATCGGATACACAGAATTCGAATAGAGCTTTTGAATAATTACAGTACTCGAATACTACTCGTGTATTTAATATTTTTTTTTTCTCTTTAAACATTTTAACAATATTTTTCTTAATTATCAAAAGAAAAATTATTAGATTACTAAACTTTAGAACTCATTTGAAAAAGTACTCAAATCTGGCAAAGTACTCAAATATTTGCCTCGAGTATTCGTCCGAGTCCTCAGACAGACTCAGTATTGATTATTTATTTAACGAGTATCAAAATACTCCAATACCAAAAAAGAACGACTCGGCACATCACTACTAACTGTACGTCAGTGTTGCCAGATGTTAATTTGGATTTTTCCCAAATGTCATATATTTTTTCCCCAAATCGATAATATTTCTTCCACATTTAACCAATTACAAACTTAAGACAGTTTTCACTACATTTTATCATATAATCACTACGCAAATGACAAAAAATACTCCTTTTCTGTACGCTTCACTTTTTCTACCCAATTTTGCTACCTTCTTTGTTTAATTTAACTGTATTTAAAATCTGCAGTACGGTTTACAAATAGCAAAGCTGTCAGAAAATCATTCAAATTTCAACAAAAATGGTTTTAACCCATTTCATTTTTCTTCAAACCGATGTTAACCGGTAATAACGATTTATCACCTTTATTATTATTATTTCAGCCATTAACTGTACACTGCTGAGCCTAAACCTTTCCCATAAGGAAAGTTTTGCCAGTAGTTGCCACGCTTGGCAGGCGAGTTGGCTGGCAGTTAGGCTTTTAGAAATGTTTTAAAGGGACGTTTCTGCCCATTTCTCGCCCTTCCTTAGACACCCCTTACAACACACACAAAAGGAAGGGGTAACCCATTCTATCCCGGGGCACACACGGCGACATATCATCAGCTTATCAATCGTTAACTGTCCACTGTTGAACATAGGCCTCCCCATAGACTGCCATAAGGAATTGTCCTAAACCACCTGCATAATATTTTTCTTAAAATTTCGCGAATGAAAATTTTTTACTAAAAATTAAGAAAATAATACTCAATCTGGCAACACAGATTTCTGCTGCTGAGCCTTTTAGTCACGAAGTGGATTTGCGGTTTGTGGAATGACTGCAATTGTAATACATAAGTTACTAACAACGTAGAGGGAAATTAATTGAATCGGGGTTTTATTTTGCTGGCTGTGATCTTATTAGACTTTTACGTTTACCTGAGGCCACAAGTCTCGTTTATTTATTTTACATTATAGTTGAGCTAACTTATATATTTCTTTTACTTTTATGTACTCTTTCTCGTATCGAGCTGTCCAGTTATGGAACAAACTCCCTTCTTACGTACAAGAGAGTCCCTCCATTACCTCTTTCAAGAAAATGTTAAAATCACATTTTCTTTTTTTCAGGTTTCAGGTTGACTGGAAGAGATCTCTGTCAGAGATAAGTCCACTCTTGCTCACAACATTTATAAATACATTATTTTATATGTAACTTACAAGTGCAATAAAGTAAATATATAATAAATATATAAATAATCTTCTTATTTTTTTTTCTTTTATCTTTTATAATAAATAGCTTTTATACGAGCTGTATGTGTCCCGGCATAAAATAGGCCACCCCTTCCTTTCCCGTGGGTGTCGTAAGAGCCGACTAAGAGAGAGCGAGGGATGGGCAGCAGCGTCCCTCTTAAAACATCCTCAAATATCTAACTGCGGTTACCAACCCACCTGCCAAGCGTGGCAAGTATTGGCAAATCTCCCCTTATGGATATATATTTTTTACATCTTGTTACTTTAAGAGCCCAATTACCGTGAGCCAAATTTGGCATATATATCGTCATAGTCGTAGAATACTGACGGATCTATATATGTAATCTTTGTCAGATCCGTCAGTATTCTACGACTATGACGATATTGAAATAAAAAAGATATACATGGGTCACTTTTTGTAACAGTCACGTGGACGTAATCTAATATTATTGTTATTATTATTTCCGCTGTTAATAGCCCACTGCTGAACATAAGCTTCCCTCTTGGGGGTTTTGCCAGTATTTGCCACGCGTGGCAAGCAGATTGGCAATCGCAGTCAGATTTTAGAGATGTTTTAAGAGGGATGCTCCTGCCCATCTCTCGCCCTCCTTTAGTCGGCTCTTACGACACCCACGGGATAGAAAGGGGTGGCCTACTCTATGCCGGGACCACACGATAAATATATGTAAAAATATATAATATTTAGTAGAGAGAAACTTTGTACAAAAGTCGATTGCTTGGGTACCTCTGTTCCATTCGTGTTTCAACCGTGAAGCAGTTGTGTTTGCATGGCTGTGTTTCGGTTTGAAGGGTGGGATATGGCGTGAATTTTATGGGTACAGTCCTCAGGAATAGCAACGCATAGAGGGTATCATGGGCGAAACAGTATACTCTGTTATGTCCATGGTACTGCCCATGTCTATAGGCGACGGTTACCACTTTCCATCAGGTGGGCCGTCAGCTTGTTTGCCATACTAAGTTGTATAAAAAAAAACAAATTAATCGTATCCTATATTAGGACATATTGTTTTTTATACTATTTCATGTAAACAAAGCTGGCTACATACTACCAGTATATATTATTAATTAAAAATTTTTTTTGAACGGCATAAAATGTCGATTTTGTCTGAAGGAAGTTATGAAAGTAACGCAGCTTCCATCCGCTATGGCGTGGTAGCTTTTTAATTTTTTAAGAATGGAAAATATCAGCCGCGACCCTTAGTCAAAAAACTTAAAATAAGCTTTTGAACAAAGTTTAACATTCTGTTTTGTAATAACGCCATAATATCACGCCATACCGCCTGCCATGTTCAGTTTTTAAGTACTCGGCAAAAAATGAAGGTAAGTCACGTATTTTTTTTTAATGTATGATAATGGAATGGTAACCCCACCTGCGCTAACGGTACACGCTGACGGAGCACCGGTGAGGGATGATAAGTGAGAATGGAAATCAGGTCAGTTAGCTCATCGTGATGAGAACACCTGGAATTCAGCACGATGGTTTCCAGTGGGAACCACGTGGAGGTCGCCCTGACAGGGTATATTACTAGCAGTGGCACTGATACAGTTATTGCATTAAATATCATGGTATACCGATTGATAATAATCTTTCTTTTAAACCACATATTGATTTATTGTCTCCTAGAATTCGTAGATTGATCGTAGTGTGTAGTGTAGTGTACATTAGATACGTCGCTAGTCTAAAATTTAATATGTTATTATGTTTATAGCCCTGTGGTCCTGGCATAGAATAGGCCACCCCCTTCCTTTCTCGTGGGTGTCGTAAGAGGCGACTAAAGGAAGACGAGAGTTGGGCAGCAGCGTCCCTTTTAAAACATCTTTAAAGCCTGATTGCAATTGCCAATCCGCCTACAAAGCGTAGGAACTACTGGCAAAACCCCCTAAGGGGGAGGGTTGTTCAGCAGTGAACAGTTAAAGGCTGATATGATGAATTAATTCTATTTAAATAATGAATTATTTTTTTTTGTGTATATATTGTTAATCTTTATAATCTTTTACCAGAGGGAGACTTTGTACAAAAGTCGATTGCTTGGGTACCTCTGTCCAATTCGTGTTTCAACCGTAAAGCAGTTGTGTTTGCATGGCTGTGTTTACCACCAGATATGTGTATAACACCAGAGTTCTTAGGAATGGCAACGCATGGGGGGAATCATGGGTGAAACAGTATACTCTGTTATGTCCATAATACTGCTCATGTGTATGTATTATATATATGTATTATATATATATATATATATATATATATATATATATATATATATATATATATATATATATATATATATATATAATAGTACTTTACGAGTTTTGACTGCTACCATATATAAAATACTAACTTATCTTTCTACCGGTGGTTACGAAGTCGCACCAGATCTCTAGATCATTTATAAAACTCACAGCTAAGAATATTGTAAAAGGTTTAGACATTTCATTTCTAAAGTGACATCAATTCTATATTTCCAACTGAAAATATGAAGTAAGATCGAAATAATTGTAACTCCCATTTGTCGTATTCTTTGAAACATTTCACTGGGAACGTTCTCTTTGTGGAAATAATAACTCGACACAACAAACGATTGTAACGTTAGAGTTGGGGTCAACGTCTCACGGTATTCCGGTGACGTTTTGTCGGGAAGCTATCTTTTCAGATATAATTGGGGACGGCTGGCCCCTCGTAAGGGCGCGTATAAATTAGAACCTTTTCATAGATGACAATAATAGAATAGTTTATATTTCGTGAGGTGACAGGATAAGAGTACAATGGGAGTTATAGTTGGCACTTACCATCAGTTGGACTACGTTTTTTTGCCACTGCTATATTTGACATATTTTACATTTTTTGCTCTACAAAAAGCTACATATATATATACTAACTAACAGAATTTTTTATCGTGCCTCCCATCAAATTGTTTATAATTACTCCTCTCCATCCAAATGTTGCCTGGAAGAGATCGCACTTAGCGATAAGGTCGCTCATTGTTTTCTCATTGTGATTATTTCTTGTAATTGTTTATATTTATAATAAGTTTACTATTGTAATCTTTTGGAGGAAACAATAAAGAGTATCTATCTATCTATCATTACAAGAAAATTAATATGAAACCAATACGGGAATAAAATAATAATAATATTAAACTCTTTATTGCGCACAGTAGAGATGTATACAAGGAGTATTTATACAGAATGTGCATATACAAAAGGCGGCCTTATCGTTAAAAGCAATCTCTTACAGACAACCTGGATAATAATATATAATCATATTTTAAATTTAATATAACAATTTTTTATGAGGATGAAAATGGAACGGTAACCTCGATTACGCTATCAGAATACGCTAGCATGTTACTATTGAAGGATAAAATCATGTCAGTTGGCCCATAATAGCCGAGATTCGACGTTAGATTCCAGAAAAGAATACGTACAGGTCGACCTGACAATCTATCCCAATTATTAACAATCCAACCTGGTAAAACAATTACCAATATCAGAATTTATTTATTTATATTAATTATACAGGAAGTTTTCAGCCATGATATATTTTTTTTGTATTTTTAAATTTTTACTACATTGTCTGCCGCGGGTCGCATTTGGCCCGGGGCTGCAGTTTAGAGACCCCAGCCTTAACACTTAGAATACTATATACACTACTTCGTACAGACAAAATCGCGGTAAACATATACCTAGTAAAAAATATACAATGATATTAAAACAGGGCCGTAGCTAGACACAAGTTTAAGATAGGCCAAAAGAACTTTTTGATAGGGCAGACGCCATAATTAGGTGATTTTGAAAAAACGAATCTGTCTAATTTTTTTAAGGCTATTCATTTTAAGATAGGGCATTGCCCTTCTATGCCTCTCCCCTAGCTACGACCATGTGTTAAAACCTTCCTTTTAAAAGCTATTCGAATTTTAAAAATAAGAAAACTACATAAAAAAAAAATTATTTAATGCAATGTAACCTGTGAGGAGTCGCAGCGATGTCTGACGAAACGCGATATTAGGCCGGCTTGTTCCTTCATCCTATGAAATATTTAGCAGCTCCTTCATAAAACGTATCATTACCCGGTTATAATAAACAACATTTGGAGGGCACCGCGCCACGCTTACATGAGCCACTTCATATTTCAATTTATATATGTATGTATATATACATAACAGCTCAAAACATGTTTACTCACAGTACACTAATATATATACATATACATATATATATATATATATATATATATATATATATATATATATATGTCGGAAGATGGCCATAGCTAAGCTCTGTTTCCTCCGACTCAGACATGGTTAACAAAAACTAATCTACCGTGGGCGTGTACTAATAATAATCAATAATTAGTGCAATTACAAAATCACACTTTATTTTTAAACTACAATCATTTTCATTAATGTAAGACATAAAAACTAATAAAATAATATCAAATAGAATAGAACTAAATTAAAATAATATTAGCTAAGACTCGAGACACAACGATCCGTTAAAGTCGCGCGATGTCCGACAGACGAATGTGGCCCCACTTCCTTTCATTATCGCTCCAACGTTTTGTCAGCGCTCCCCTCCATTTCTTGCGCTTGTGTCTCGAGTCAATAGAATGTCTTTTATTCTATTTTGCGCCGACATATATATATATATATATATATATATATATATATATAATAATAATTCGGGTTGTTCAGCTCTTGCCAACACTGGGTACTTGCACAGACACAACCAGGTAGCCAAAATACTCCATCAAGAGTTAGCTCTGAAGTACGGCTTCGCGAATGAGAGGTTGCCGTACTATAAGTATGAGCCCCTGCCGGTCCTCGAAAGCGACAGCGTCAGGCTCTACTGGGACCGATCCATCATCACAGACAGGACAGTTCTTGCGAACAAACCTGATATCGTGGTGATGAATCGGGCACTCTCGAGGGTGTTTTAGGCAGATGTCACCATACCGCATGACGAGAACCTCGTGAAAGCTGAAACCGAGCAAAAGAGAAAATATCTCGACCTGGCTCACGAGGTGACCGAAATGTGGAGGGTGACGTCCACCGAAATCATTCCAATCGCTATGTTGGTGAACGGTTTTATCCCAACTAGTCTGGAACAACATCTCAGACGGTTAAAACTCCGAGGCGGCTCACTCCCACTAAAGAAGCAGAAAGCGGTGCTCTTAGATACTGCCCGCATTCTACGCCGGTTTCTCTCCCTGGGGACCTGAACGCCGGCCGACTGTGTTTCTCCCAGGGGTTAGTTTGCCATCTCCTCTCCTTAAGAGGGGAGATGTGAATTTTTGTAAAAATTGAAAAATAATAATATTTATTTATTCAGACAACATACGGCCCATTTTGTTAGTTATAAATTTATTTAACCTATGTTAGTAAAAGAGCGGTCATGACGCTCTTGCATTGTAACCTGTCCCAACCAATATTTTAGGATAGAACAGTCCATTTTACCGGTAATTGTCTTCAGGACACTGTTTGAGCTAACACGCACCCCGCCCAACAGTGAAACAATTCGTTTGCGCCGTGTTGCGTAAACATCATCCGTACGCTCTCGTGCAAACACGTGTGACGCACTACAGTGGAGTACATATATGTATAACCGTAATCCAATATGTACTAAAAACATGTAAAATTCTACATCTAGTTAAATATATTAATCGAGTCGCTTTCGATTAAAATAATTTCCGAATTACGCAGTTTTATAATCGTATAAAGTTTATTGAAATTTAATAAAATAAAAATTAATCACTAAATGTAAATCCGAGAACGGCTTAATATCCTATCCTATTAGCAGCAAAATGAATTGTTTTTTTTTTATTCATTTCATCCCAACCATCTATCTGGACGAGTGGCGCGCTTCCACCGTGCGTTTTTAAGGCACTTTCTTCCACGCACAACCTCTCTTTGGAATCATCTTCCAGCAGCAATATTTCCGAACCGATACGACAACATAACCTTCAAGAAAAGAATATATTTCTTTTTAGAAGGCCGGCAACACACCTGCAACGCCGTTGGTTTTGTGGGTGATCATGGGCGGCGGTAGTCATTTACCATTAGGTGAGCCGCATGCTCGTTTGCCCCCTGTATTGTAAAAAAAAAACATTAATAAATCAGTGCGAAGTAGCACACCAAAAAATAACAACTTTTTCACTGCCTTCGGCAACATCCAACACTTCATTACCATCATCATGTTAACCATTATTTGTCCATTACTGAACAAAGCCCTCCCCCATAAACTGCCACAAAGAACTTCCGTACTTACCTCAACATGAGGGAGACTTTGTACAAAAGTCAATTGCTTAGGTACCTCTGTCCCATTCGTGTTTCTACCATGAAGCAGTTGTGTTTGCGTGGCTGTGTTTCGGTTTAAAGGGTGGAATATGGCGTGAATTTACAGGGTACAGAGGAATATCACCTAAATCCTCAGGAATGGCAACGCATGGGAGGTATCATGGGCGAAACAGTATACTCTGTTATGTCCACGGTACTGCTCATGTCTATAGGCGTCGGTTACCACTTTCCATCAGATGGGCCGTCAGCTTGTTTTCCATTCTAAGGTGAAAAAAAAAACAATTCTAACAATTTATCATTATTATGTATTATATAATTTGTAAGTTTATATATATACGTTTGCAACTATTTATCCACAAAACTTTTTAGTATTTTTCACCGCATTTCTATATTGCCAAAGGTTGACTGGGAGAGAATGCTCTGTAGCATTAAGTCCGCCTTTTGTACCAAATATTTTTTGTAACGTGATCAATAAATTATAAATAAATAACAGTTACTATAACCGTAGAACCAGAGATTCTTAATTCACTTATAAACAACTTTTGTGTAAAAATAAATAAAATAGAAAAGAGATTAAAAATTAAAATAACCTTTTGTATGAACTACCGAAAAGTGGAAAGAATTGTTCATACTATATCTTATATTATCCCAGTTCAGCTGAGAGGCGGCTATTTTTAAAACTCAATTAACTTGATTGATCACTACCCACGGCTGGGAAACTAAGTAGAAATTATTTCTTTAACGACATCTTTTGTCTGTAATGTAAATAATTAACTCAGCTGTGCCAACTCAGCCAAGCTTGGCAACTACTGACAAAACCTCCCAATAGATAGAAGCCTATGTCCCTCAAGGGACATTTAACAGCTAATAATAATGATAATGATAAATTAAAATTGAATTGAAACTTCCCTACTTTTATATTAAACGTTGTAACTCGAAAAACAATTCCGACTTACGAAATAACCAAATTATTGGATATATATTCAAGGAAAAGTTAAATATTTCTTGTAAAATACATATTATTGTTTTCTGTACAAATTCCTAGAATAAATGAATATTGTAATTCTACTGCGTCATCTGTGAACATTTGATCTGTATTATAATAAAAGAAACAAGGTATTTACCTTAGATTATATAGATAGAGCGTCTCCATACGAATGCTTCGAGAAAAGCGTGTCAACTTTTTTAAAAAATTTTGCATGATAAATAGTTATGAGTGATTCTTTTATAACTTCTATATTTATTTTGTCTTATAAATTCCGCACTTTTTTGACGAGCTACAAAATTCATTTTATTTATTAAATAATTGAATTTAGATACATTGTGTGCGTAAATATATAGAACATTAATAAAATAACGAGTTTTTTTTTATACAACTTGGAATGGCAAACAAGCTGACGGCCCACCTGATGGAAAGTGGTAACCGTCGCCTATAGACATGAGCAGTACCATGGACATAACAGAGTATACTGTTTCGCCCATGATACCCCCCATGCGTTACCATTCCTGAGGACTCAGGTGTTATTCCTCTGTACCCAGTAAATTCACGCCATATCCCACCCTTCAAACCGAAACACAGCCACGCAAACACAACTGCTTCATGGTAGAAACACGAATGGGACAGAGGTACCTAAGCAATTGACTTTTGTACAAAGTCTCCCTCATGTTGAGGCAAGTATGGAGGTTCTTTGTGGCAGTCTATGGGGGAGGGCTTTGTTCAGCAGTGAACAAATAATGGTTGACATGATGATGGTAATGAAGTGTTGGATGTTGCCGAAGGCAGTGAAAAAGTTGTTATTTTTTGGTATGCTACTTCGGACTGATTTATTAATGTTTTTTTTTTTACAATACAGGGGGCAAACGAGCATGCGGCTCACCTGATGGTAAGTGACTACCGCCGCCCATGATCACTCACAACACCAACGCTATTGCAGGTGTGCTGCCGGCCTTTTAAAAAGGAATATGCTCTTTTCTTGAAGGTTATGTTGTCGTATCGGTTCGGAAATACTGCTGCTGGAAATTGATTCCAAAGAGTGGTTGTGCGTGGAAGAAAGTGCCTTGAAAAACGCACGGTGGAGGACCGCCACTCGTCCAGATATATAAGAAAATAAATTATTTAAAACTGTGTTTAAAATTGTGGCGTAACCAGTTATTTTAATTTAAAAACTAAATTGCAGAACTGATTATGTATATCCTTTCATAGAAAAAAAAAATTCTAAAGCAATTTCTAATCTAACTCTGTCAAATATTTTTTGACAGAGTTAGGAAGTAACAAACGTAAAAAAAAATTAAGTAAATATTTAGAACGTCTTTTTTTAAAATCCGTTGAAAATAAAATAAATCGATACAAACAATATTTTATAATCAAGCGCTGCATTCTTCAACACACGAATTCCTACAATAAGCACCCGTTCACGAGTATGACGAATGAGTCAGTCATCGTTGTCAACCTCAATTATATAATAAACTGTCTTCAGCTTTTCCTGAGCGATCATTGCCCTTTGATAAAAACGACAAAACACGTCTAAATATTACGAGCATTTTCAACGCCCATTGTTTTCTCATTGTGATTATTTCTTGTAATTGTTTATATTTATAATAAGTTTACTATTGTAATCTTTTGCAGGAAACAATAAAGAGTGTCTATCTATCTATCTATCTAAATATTTCGAGCATTTTCAACGACATCATACAGTTTAATCCTGCGACACGATCCGAGACGTTCATAAAGCCGGCCATCGCTCACAAGTTTGTCAAATAAAAACGTCACCATATAATTTATATCGCGGGTCCCGTGCGAAATAACATTTTCATAGTGATGCGGAAAAATCCCTTGATGTACAGCGGTAACGTGCATCCCGGGAGTTAATCCTAAAACATGTCCGTCTTGTGTCAGCGCGACGCGGCGCGGAAATCGCAGCGGCGTTAGTGCGACAAACGACTTTATCGCGATATTGGAACGTTATGGGTTTTTACTTGATTTCGATCGTAGTGACATTATTGAGAATGACGATTTCGTTACGATAACAGAACGTGACAATTTGTGACTTATTTTTAATAGAATTATAAATTAATTTATACTAGAGGAAGACTGTACAAAAATCGTTTGCTTGACTACCTCTGTACCATTCGTGTTTCTACTATGAAGCAGTTGTGTTTGTATAGCTGTGTTTCGGTTTGAAGGGTGGGATATGGCAGTGAATTTACAGAGTACAAAGGAATAACACCTTAGTCCTCAGGAATGGCAACGCATAGGGGGTATCATGGGTTAAACAGTACACTTTGTTATGTCTATAGTACTGCTCATGTTTATAGGCGACGGTTACCACTTTCCATCAGGTGGGCTATATGCTTGTTTACCATTCTAAGTTGCATAAAAAAAATTAAAATGGAATGGTAACGCCGCCTGCATTATCGGAATATGCTGGTAGAGTTCTATTGAGGGATGATGATATTGTGGAAATGAAGTCAAATCATGACAAATTCCCCAGACCACGATGGTTCCAGGGGACAGGCTGACATTTACCCCATTGATAAGGTGTATTGCTAGTAATTAGCTTGCTACACTTTATTAATATATATCTAAGTATAAATTTTATACTTGTAACAACATAAACAACAAAGTAGATAGCTTTGTTTGTTGAAACATCTTTAAACAAACAAAGCTGTCTACTTTGTTTAATATTGACGGAATATCAAGTTTGTAAGTTTATTGGTTTACATTCGATAACCTTCTTGTTACTTTGAATCGATCAGTTTACGTCTATTGTGGTATTTTATGATAACTACGCTGTTATTGTTACCAAATTTAAAAAAAAATATTTTTTTTATACAACTTAGAATGGCAAACAAGCTGACGGCCCACCTGATGGAAAGCGGTAACCGTCGCCTATAGACATGAGCAGTACCATAGAAATAACAGAATATACTGTTTCGCCCATGATACTTCCCATGCGTTGCCATTCCTGAGGACTCAGGTGTCATTCCCCTGCACCCTGTAAATTCACGCCATATCCCACCCTTCAAACCGAAACACAGCCATGCAAACACAACTGCTTCACGGTAGAAACACAAATGGGACAGAGGTACCCAAGCAATCGACTTAACAATAACGATTGTTTTATCAATTTTCCAACGTTTAATCAACATTGTTGATAGAGTACTTATTCGAGATCAACAAAATTAGTGTGGGACCAACACTGGCAAACTGCGAAAGGTATTGTAAATAATTACAGATTGTGGCCCACAAAAACACCGACTTCATATACGACAAAACCAGTTATTATTTATTCATATATATCAAAACTAAACTACTCAACCATCAGCTTGTAGACTGAGAGTCCCATTGCTAGCAATATACCCAACCAGGTCGACCTCCTCGCGGTTCTCCCTGGAAACTATCATGGTTAATTCCTGATGAATTCATCATGATGGGCTAACTGGCCTGTTTTCATTTTCATCTATCACCCTTCACTGGTGCTCCGCCAGCGTATCCAGTTAGCGCAGGCGGGGTTACCGTACCATTTTCACCAATCAAAAAAAAAAAGCCATCAGCTTGTTTGCCATTCTAAGTTGTATAAAAAAAAAATACTAGCAAACACCCCTTGTGGGGGAGACTTATGTTCAGCAGTGGACAGTAAAAGGCCGTTATAATGATGTCGATATATAAATTAATGAATTATCGTCCCTCTAAATATGGATACATTTAGCAATGCACAGTTACAAAATCGCTGAAGGTGCGTCACACAGAATAACTGCGAGCTCGTGTTTGGAATCACCAATTAGTTGACACTGTATGACGCTCAGGCACATCGATGAGCTGAACTCTATTGCCTTACTATAAGGCACAAAATCGGTAACGATCACGAGCCATTTCTTTTCTTGAACGCGGATATTTAATCACCTCAACACACTTTATTTTCCCATGGCGTTTTCACAAATACCACTGTTTGACTTCAGGGATATAGAGACGGTGCTGGTGTTTTAAGAGATTACTAGAAGAAAGAAACTCTTAATTCGTCCATATTTTTAGGGTTCCACACCAAAATTGTCTTAAGGAAACCTTATATAATATATATGTATAATCTAACCCAACATTACTTGGGATGAAGGAATTGTTAAAAATGTGGACTACCAGTCCTATTACTATCAATATACTCTGTCAGGTCGACCTCCATCTGGTCCCTGGAAACTATCATGCCGAATGCCAGGTATAGAATCATCCATTAAAAAAATTTGCTAAATGCTATTAAAGAACTAATCGGATTGTGTACGGAACCTCTGGCGTGTGAGTTTATTTCGCACTTTACCAGTTTCGTTTTTTTATGTAACCGCTACTAAAGATAGAAGATAAATCAATAATTTTTAGAATTTTTTCCTATTTATCTCTCTGTTTGTTCCCGCATCATGCAAAAACTATTACACCAAAAGAATAGAATAGAATAGAATAGAAATCATTTATTCAAATAAACTTACATTGAAGCACTTTTGAAAAGTCATTACATTTTTTTTAATTTACCGCTCGTTCGGAAAGCTGTCTCATCACAAGAAGAACGAGCAAGAAACTTGCGTGATGCTCTTTTAAATAATTTTATTATTATTTTACATTTTTAAGTTTAATTGTGTGAATACAAACCACCAATTAGCACTAATTCAATTAAATACTCAAAAAGAAAAAAAAAATTGAATACATAACCAACTGGTTAAACAATTAATAAGAGGAAATCAGTCATAGTGATTAGAGCAGACCAGTCCCTACAAGCAGCACCCGTTCACGAGTATGACGGATGAGCCAGCCATCACTGCGCTCGACCATATTTTAGGGAGCCCAATGACCCGGCCCACCACGCCGCCACAAGTCTGGACATTTTAGTGAGCATGACTACTCAAAACACTAGACCACGTCAAAGCTACTCACAATTGCCATCTGATGGTTATAGTATTCACATTTTACATAAGAATGCATGCGGCAATTAATACAAAAAACCGCTACGCTTTCATATTTCTAAAATTAATCAATTAAATCAAGAAAGCAATGAGAAAAAAAAATTATAACGTTGTATGCTAATAAACTAATTATTTACTTGATATGTTGTCATCTATGAATTCGTCTATCCTGTAATAGGCTTTCTTACATAAAAATTGTTTAATATAAGATTTGAATTGCCTCTCTGTCAGATTTAATGCAGATTCCGGCAGTTTATTATAAAATCTTATGCAATTACCATAGAATGAATTACTGATTTTGTGCAGACGGCATTTAGGTAAAATAAGCTTATTTATATTGCGTAAGTTTCTACTTGTACAGTCTTTGAGTTTTTTAAAACTCGCTAAGTTCTTCCGTGTATACATAATATTTTCATAAATGTATTGTGAAGTAACTGTGAGGATATTTGAGTCTTTAAAGCACTGACGTAATGACTCTCTTGAACCCATACCATAAATAGAACGTATGGCTCTCTTTTGTAAAACAAATATAGTATTTATATCGGCTGCTTTACCCCACAGCAGTATGCCATAAGACATTATGCTATGGAAATAACTAAAATATACAAGTTTAGCCGTCGCCACGTCTGTTAATTGCCTAATTCTTCTAATTGCATATGCAGCAGAACTGAGTCTACTGGCCAATTTTGAAATATGGGGCCCCCATTGTAATTTCGAGTCCACTGTTATACCTAAAAAAACTGTATCATTAACAAAATTTACTATTTCGTCATTAAGCAATAACTGTGTATTTATTAGTCTTACATTAGGAAGTGTAAATTTTATACACTTTGTTTTGCTGGAATTTAATAATAGGTTATTACATGTAAACCAATTTAATATTGCAGACATAGCACAATTTACATCGTCTAATTGATTACTTTGACGTCCAATTTTAAACACTAACGAAGTATCATCCGCAAACAGCACTATATCTGCAATTTTCTCTACCATAAAGGGAAGGTCATTTATGTAGATTAAAAAGAGAAAGGGGCCTAAGATTGACCCTTGTGGAACGCCCATCTTAATATTAGCTCCCTTAGATTTTACACCGTCAATATCTACAGTTTGAACCCTATCCTCTAAATAAGTTCTCATTAATTTTAGATCATTATCTCTTATACCATAATGTTCGAGCTTGTACAAAAGCGTTTTATGATCCACACAATCAAATGCCTTTGATAGGTCACAAAAACTCCGAGTGCATCCTGTGACCTCTCCCAAGATTCGAAAATATGTGTCATTAGCGCAACACCTGCGTCAGTGGTAGACTTGCCGGCGGTGAAACCATATTGCTGACTGTGAAGCAGTCCGTTAACCCTGAAGTGATGTAACATTTGATTTAACATTATCTTTTCAAACACCTTACTTAGAACTGGCAAAATAGATATAGGTCTATAGTTCCCTGGCTCAAATTTATCTCCTGATTTAAATAGTGGGATTAATTTGCTAAATTTCATTAAATGTGGAAAAACGCCATTATCAATACATTTATTAAAAATAGTGGCTAGATATGGAGCAACAATATCTATGAAAGAACTAACTACTTTTACAGACATGCCCCAAAGGTCTTCCGTATTTTTTAAATTTAGCTGTTTGAATATTTTTATGATATGAAAGGGGCTAACATGTGAAAATTTAAATCTTAAAGAACAAATTTGATATAGTCTTCACAATTGTATTCCCGAAGGTATAAGTTAATATTTTAACTTATATTTATTATATATTTATATATAAATATATATTTTTTATGCAACTTAGAATGGCAAACAAGCTGAAAGCCCACCTGATGGAAAGTGGTAACAGTCGCCTATAGACATGAGCAGTACCATGTTCATAACAGAGTATACTGTTTCGCCCATGATACCCCTATGCGTTGCGATTCCTGAGGACCCAGATGTTATTCATATGTACCCTGTAAATTCACTGCCACATCACACCCTTCAAACCGAAACACAGCTACTTCACGGTTGAAACAAGAATGGGACAGAGGTGCCCAAGCAAAACGTCTTTTGTACGAAGTCTCCATCTGATTTATTTTATCTAGAAGTAGTCCATTCCATCTGATTTCTTACTCCTAAAACCCGCGCGTACAATAAACTAGTAAAATATAAAGATTTACACAAGAGGTCGCCACGTAAGTATTAAATTTAGACACAATTTCAGACCTGTCAGCGTCGCTAGATATTTTCCATTTACTAAATAAACACATTTACAGTTAAATAAGCATTTTGCTGTGTCCACAAAGGTCTGTCTCGCCAGATAATAAAAAAAAAACGAAAATACAATATTCATTTTGTAAATATAATTTTTTTATAAAAGAACACTTATGTCAGCATATTATTTTAACGTTTATATTTTTAAGGATCCTCCAAAATAAAAAGGGTCTCAAATTACCTGTATTTTTTACGCAGTATCTTCGTTTATTGTGAATCAATTTTAATAATTCCATTTTGCAATCGATAGGGGTCTCTTCCGTTTACCGTTAGAGTCGGACGACTTCCAGCACGTTCCCCATGACTCCGACAATAAATGGACGTGGAATACTGGGGGGGTTTTAGGCGGTAAAACTCCGTCAGTACCCACATATCTGCCCCGAGGTATATTGCTGGGGGAAGGGATTGTTAGTAATCGAGTCTAACTCGAGGCTAACAATATGTCCTATCAGGTTGACATCCATGCAGTTCTAGAAACCATTGTGATTAATTCTCGTGGAATTCGTCACGATGGGCTAACTGACCTGCTTTCATTCTCACCTATCATCTCTCACTGGTGCCCTGCCAGTGTTTACCAATAGCGCAGACAGGGTTACCATTCCATAATCACCCATAAAAGAAGAGAAGTATATTGCTACGCATAATTTGAACTTGACTTGAAAAGGAATCACTTTCGTGTCGACATTAATAACTATTGAAACTGTTATATCTCTTTGCGGAGCAAACACTGCCTTTAATGGAGCAAAATATAAGTGCTAAATTCAAATATGGAAAACAAATGTTATATATTTTGTTCTTATATGTCTCTTAATAAAAAAAAACAATTTAAATGACCTACAACACTCTGGTAATGGAAAACACTTTTAACAATCGTCTATTCATCAAGTTAATATACTATGAGGAATCAAAACAACTTTTATTCATAAAAAAGTCCAACCAACTCTCGTAAGCCTATTTTTCTTGTTCTTAAGCCTATTTCAGCTATTGAACTCTTTTGTCTCTTTCATTTACGCTAAATTCACAATTTGAGAGAAAGTGACAAAACATGTTTAACAGTTAAAGTAGATTTGTAAAATATTTTAGTTTTTTTATGAGTAAAATTATTTCCTAGCGCAGATTAAAACGTTTCTTTTTTTTAAATACATGAATTTTATTTGTAGTTTCTTTTGAAAAGAGACCATTAACGAGTGAACTATAATGATGAATGAGTTAAAATACAAATAACAACTAAAAAATTAACTGTTTTAAGCTAATGGAACTTCAAATTCCCTTTCAATTTTTTTTTTTTTTATTATTTTTATGATGAATCCATTAGGTGTAAATATAAGTAAAGAATTTCTGCCAGCAAATAAAATAAATGCAAATACTAAACACCGAAGATGTACAGCAACAACACAACAGGCAAGCTTCACTCTCTTAGAGTTCTCTTCCAGCAGAACTTGATTGAAAAGGAGAGCAGTTGGTTTGCGCGGATTTTGGATCACTATGGCTGAGTATCTAGGTGTCCGATATCTGAGTGTTTAGGTGTCCAAGTATCTGAGTGTCTAGGTGTCCGAGTATCTAGTGTCTAAGTATCTAGTGTTCGAGTGTCTAGTGTCCGAGTGTCTAGTGTCTGAATATCTGAGTGTATAGAAACTGTGTGTCTGAGTGTCTAGTGTCTGAGTGTATAGTGTCTGACTGACTAGTGTTTGATTGTCTAGTGTCTGAGTGTATTTTGTCCGAGTGTCTAGTGTCTAAGTGTCTAGTATCCGAGTGTCTAGTCTCTGAGTGTCTAGTGTCTAGTATCTAGTGTCTAGGTCTAGTGTCTAGTGTTTAGTGTCTGAGTGCCTAGTGTCTGAGTGTCGAATGTCTAGTCTCCGAGTGTCTAGTGTCTAACGTCCGAGTGTCGAGTGTCGAGTGTCCAGTGTCTGAGTGTCGAGTGCTAGTGTCTGAGTGTCTAGTGTCTGAGTGTCGAGTGTCTAGTGGCTGAGTGTCTAGTGTCTGAGTGTCGAGTGTCTAGTGTCTGAGTGTCTAGTGTCTGAGTGTCGAGTGTCGAGTGTCTAGTGTCTAAGTGTCGAGTGTCTAGTGTCCGAGTGTCTAGTGTCTGAGTGTCTAGTGTTTGAGTGTCGAGTGTCGGGTGTCGAGTGTCAAATGTCCGAGTGTCTAGTGTCTGAGTGTCCGAGTGTCTAGTGTCTGAGTGTCCAGTGTCCAGTATCTGAGTGTCTAGTGTCTGAGTGTCGAGTGTCGAGTGTCTAGTGTCTAAGTGTCGAGTGTCTAGTGTCCGAGTGTCTAGTGTCTGAGTGTCTAGTGTCTGAGTGACGAGTGTCGGGTGTCGAGTGTCAAATGTCCGAGTGTCTAGTGTCTGAGTGTCCGAGTGTCTAGTGTCTGAGTGTCCAGTGTCCAGTATCTGAGTGTCTAGTGTCTGAGTGTCGAGTGTCGGGTGTCGAGTGTCAACACACTCGAACACTAGACACTCGGACACTCGACACTCAGACACTAGACACTCAGACACTAGACACTCGGACACTAGACACTCGACACTTAGACACTAGACACTCGACACTCGACACTCAGACACTAGACACTCAGACACTAGACACTCGACACTCAGACACTAGACACTCAGCCACTAGACACTCGACACTCAGACACTAGACACTCAGACACTAGCACTCGACACTCAGACACTGGACACTCGACACTCAGACACTAGACACTGGACACTCGACACTCAGACACTAGACACTCGACACTCAGACACTAGACACTCGACACTCAGATACTAGACACTCGACACTCAGACACTCAGACACTAGACACTCGGACATTTGACACTCGACACCCGACACTCGACACTCAGACACTAGACACTCTGACACTAGACACTCGGACACTAGATACTCGACACCCGACACTCGACACTCAGACACTCAGACACTCAGACACTCAGACACTAGACACTGGACACTCAGACACTAGACACTGGACACTCAGACACTAGACACTAGACACTCGGACATTTGACACTCGACACCCGACACTCGACACTCAGACACTAGACACTCAGACACTGGACACTGGACACTCAGACACTAGAAACTCGGACTCTAGACACTAGACACTCGAACACTAGACACTCAGACACTGGACACTGGACACTCAGACACTAGACACTCGGACTCTAGACACTAGACACTCGGACACTAGACACTCGACACCCGACACTCGACACTCAGACACTAGACACACAAACACTAGACACTCGACACTCAGACACTAGACACTCGACACTCAGACACTGGACACTGGACACTCAGACACTAGAAACTCGGACTCTAGACACTAGACACTTGAACACTAGACACTCGACATCCGACACTCGACACTCAGACACTAGACACACAGAGACTAGACACTCGACACTCAGACACTCAGACACTAGACACTCAGACACTAGACACTCGGACATTTGACACTCGACACCCGACACTCGACACTCAGACACTAGACACTCAGACACTAGACACTTGGACACTAGACACTCGGACACTAGATACTCGGATACTAGACACTTAGACACTAGACACTCGGATACTAGACACTCAACACTCGGAGACTAGATACTCGACACCCGACACTCGACACTCAGACACTCAGACACTCAGACACTCAGACACTAGACACTCGACACTCTGACACTAGACACTCGGACACTAGATACTCGACACCCGACACTCGACACTCAGACACTCAGACACTCAGACACTCAGACACTAGACACTGGACACTCAGACACTAGACACTGGACACTCAGACACTAGACACTAGACACTCGGACATTTGACACTCGACACCCGACACTCGACACTCAGACACTAGACACACAGACACTAGACACTCGACACTCAGACACTAGACACTCGACACTCAGACACTAGACACTCGACACTCAGACACTCAGACACTAGACACTCGGACATTTGACACTCGACACCCGACACTCGACACTCAGACACTAGACACTCAGACACTAGACACTCGGACACTAGACACTCGGACACTAGATACTCGACACCCGACACTCAGACACTCAGACACTCAGACACTCAGACACTAGACACTGGACACTCAGACACTAGACACTGGACACTCAGACACTAGACACTAGACACTCGGACATTTGACACTCGACACCCGACACTCGACACTCAGACACTAGACACTCAGACACTGGACACTGGACACTCAGACACTAGAAACTCGGACTCTAGACACTAGACACTCGAACACTAGACACTCGACACCCGACACTCGACACTCAGACACTAGACACACAGAGACTAGACACTCGACACTCAGACACTCAGACACTAGACACTCAGACACTAGACACTCGGACATTTGACACTCGACACCCGACACTCGACACTCAGACACTAGACACTCAGACACTAGACACTCGGACACTAGACACTCGGACACTAGATACTCGGATACTAGACACTTAGACACTAGACACTCGGATACTAGACACTCGACACTCGGACACTAGACACTAGACACTCAAACAATTAACACTCGACACTCAGACACTCGACACTCAGACACTAGACACTCAGAGACTAGACACTAGAATACTAGACACTCGGACACTAAACACTCAGGCACTAGACACTAGACACTATACACTCAGACACCTGATACTCGGACACTAGACACACTAATAGTAGACACTCAGACACTAGTCACTGAGACACTCAGACACTGGACACTCGACACTCAGACACTCGACACTCGGACACTAGACACTAGACACTCAAACAATTAACACTCGACACTCAGACACTCGACACTCAGACACTAGACACTCAGAGACTAGACACTCGAATACTAGACACTCGGACACTAAACACTCAGGCACTAGACACTAGACACTATACACTCAGACACCTGATACTAGGACACTAGACACACTAATAGTAGACACTCAGACACTAGTCACTGAGACACTCAGACACTGGACACTCGACACTCAGACACTAGGCACTCAGAGACTAGACACTAGACACTCAGACACTCAGACACTCAGACACTCGACACTCAGGCTCTAGATACTCTGACACTAGACACTCAGACACTAGACACTCAGGCACTAGATACTCTGTCACTAGACACTCAGACACTAGTCAGTCAGACACTAGACACTCAGGCTCACAGACACCTAGACACTCAGATACTCGGACACCTACGAGTATATACTCAGCCATAGATAGCCAGAATCCGCGCAAACCAACTACTCTCCGTATTCCAATATAATCTGCCTTTAATTGGAACGAATCTTGTCGAATGAGCTTTTTTTGGGAGACAGCCGCCGAGTGAGCCAGAATCCGCGCAAACCAACTACTCTCCGTATTCCATTAGAATCCGCCTTCAATTGGAACGAATCTTGTCGTATGAGCGTTTTTTGGGAGGCAGCTGCCGAGTGAGCCAGAATCCGCACAAACCAACTACTAAGGAGCTTTAATTACCGGCGGGCAGTGTGCATGCGATGAAACATTGTAGCTGTGATATTGCTGTCAACATTAAGAAATCTTTTATTTTCAGAATTAGTAAACAGTTAACTGGCCGCTGCTGAACATAAGACTTCCCCATAAGGGAAGTTTTGCTAGTATTTGCCGCACTTGGCAGACAGATAAGCAACTGCATTTAGACTTTAGTGATGTTTTGAGGAGGATGCTGCTGCCCATCCCTCGACTCTTCAGTTCCCTTAGTCGCCTCTTACGATACCCACGGGAAAAGAAGAAGTAGCCCATTCTATGCCGAGACCACACTGCATTAAAATACTTCAATGTACACAAATATACTTTTACGTAAACCCTGATAATATGGAATGGCCTTTTCTGTGACGTCTTTCCTTCATCCTATAACCTTGGATCCTTCAATCGTAGCCTGAAAATGCATTTATGAAGCTGGCATAGTACGTCCAACCGTCGAGAACAAATCTTTATCTTTTCGATTGATTGTATTCATGGACTATATAGTTTCTGCGTTCACTTAGGTTGGTGCGGTCATGTGAAGGGTAGCATGAAGCAGTTGTGTTTGCATGGCTGTGTTTCGGTTTGAAGGGTGGGATATGGCAGTGAATTTACAGGGTACAGAGGCATAACACCTGAGTCCTTAAGAATGGCAACGCATGAGGGATATCATAGGCAAAACAATATACTCTGTTATGTCTTTGGTACTACTCAGGACTATAGGCGACGGTTGCGACTTTCCATCAGGTGGGCCGTCAGCTTGTTTGCCATTCTAAGTTGCTTAAAAAAATATAATAAAAAAAGAAAATATAGTATATATATAGTGGATTTGCGACGGAGCATTTCCTATAAATTGGTCGATAAATAAAAGCGGAATCTCTTGACTGGGAGTATATAGCCGGGGTCGTCTCCATATAACATAATCTCAATTGAATGACGAAACAGAAACAAGGCTTCCGATATAACCACCGAGATGACACAGTTAGAAGTGGCATATAAAATATCGTATATAAATCTATACATTTTAGGAACCTTCGAAAATAATACACGCGTTAGCTTTTTGCTAATTACTTTGAACGCGTAGATTTGAGAAGTCAAAAAACCAATAAGATGGGCCATATTTTAAGTTGTTGTTATATTATAAATCTATTTAAAAATGAGTAATTATATGTAAAATAATTAAATATAATCTGACATCTAAATTGACATTAATGCATATATATTAGCTAGCTATCAATATAATTTGGCTAAAACCAAACGGGGTTCCTGTACTTACTCTACGTAATAACATTGTAACAACTATGTACATGAATGCATTTTAATAAATAATTTAGACCTTATATTCTTTATTGCACTTCAACAATAGATACAGCGGTTAGTTTGTTGTGCCTTCTATTGGTAACATATTATTTTTTGTTTAATAAATTTTAACAGACATCGCCTAGTTCAACTTTATTATAATAGTATAATATTTTTTTTAACAAAAATAAATATGTATTTAATATGATCACGTGTTATTTATATCCTGGAGATTGAAAGAAATTATGATTGATACAATACATTCATACCCTATCACCACATAGAATCCTTAAAAATACTATAAATGTGAAAGGCAATTTGTTGCTTTGTTACCTCTTAATTTTTTAAAGACCTAAACAATCGCTGTGAAACTTTAGTACTACCAAGTTATGCTAAGTTGGATATATTCTTCTCTGTTACACATTGCACATTGTTGATATATATGATAGAGAAAGATATAGACTACTTTTAAACCTATCACGTGGACTAGTACACAATAAAACTACTATTAAGTAAACTAAATTAAATTTAATTGAAACGTAAGAAAATATAACAATTTTAAAACCATTTAATATTTGATCGCTCCAATAATGCACCCCGGTGGGTAAGATAGCGAAACCAGGATAAATCGAGACTGATTTATGAAATCCAGATTGGCCGGGTGTCTTGTAACTGTAGACCGCTGATAAATGTGGGCGAAGCCCGAGTGATAAGGTTGCGAGTTAGTCCGAGCTCGACGTGGCGTGAAGATATTACATACCTATGTTTAGTTTACGGGCTTATAACTCGGATTTAAACACGCGGAACTTATCAAATAAACAGTTTCTCCTTCACCATAGATACTTAGATTATAGATGGAGTGACTCTATTTAAATGCTCAACAAAAACAGATCAATTTTTTTATCTATGTGAGTGTAAATAGAGATACCATAATGAACAGTTAATACTCAGAATTAGGGAGTAATGTATATTGTAGGTAAGGTTTGAAAAATTTGGATATTTAAACAAATTCTCACGAATCTGTCTGTAAAGAGTGGTTGTGCGTGGAAGAAAGTATCTCGAAAAACGCACGGTGGAAGACCGTCACTCGTCCAGGTGGTTGGGATGGAAGTTTAGTTTATAGCGGGTTGTACGGTGGTGAAAATCAGCAGCAGGTATCAATCCGAACAATTGCTCAGAACACTCCCCATGATAAATTCGGTAGAAGATACACCGAGATGCAACATCTCTGCGCAGTTTCAGTGGATCAAGTCGGACAGTAAATTATTATATTAATTAATATTATCTAGTAAGTTTTTTTTTTATACAACTTAGAATGGCAATCAAGCTGACGGCCCACCTGATGGAAAATGGCAACCGTCGCCTATAGACATGAGCAATACAATGGACATAAATCCTTCAAATCGAAACACAGCCTTACAAACACAACTGCTTTACGGTTGAAACACGAATGGGACAGAGGTACCCAAGCAATCGACTTTTGTACAAACTCTCCCTCTGGCAAAATATGCCAATATCTATATATTTTAATTACAATACCTATATATCGGCTAAATAACGGTTATATTAAATGCCACTTATAATATGGAAATGAAGAAATCCATCGACATTAGTATAGATATCCGACTATTACGGTCGATATGTACAAAAGTCGATTGCTTGGGTCTCTGTCCCATTCGTGTTTCTACCGTGAAGCAGTTGTGTTTCGGTTTGAAGGGTGGGATATGGCCTGAATTTACAGGGTACAGAGAAATAACACCTGAGTCCTCAGGAATGGCAACGCATGGGGGGTATCATGGGCGAAACAGTATACTCTGTTATGTCCATGGTACTGCTCATGTGTATAGGCGACGGTTACCACTTTCCATCAGGTGGGCCGTCAGCTTGTTTGCTATTCTAAGTTGTATAAAATATATATACTACCCAGCCTAATTTTGTACAAAGTCTCGCCTCCGGCAAAATGTCTTTACAAAATGGCGTAACAACAAATTTTCAAGGGAAGCGTCAACTTTGAAAATTAACTTTAATAGAATATATTAATGATAGTATCGATCAAATTAACTGGGAAACAGACGTAAGCCGATTTGGTCGGCGGCTGAAAACTCTAAAATAGGTGGAATTAAACCTCAGCGGGCAGAACAAAAGTTGGCAAAATGTAATTCCCACTTTCAACGTTATTAAAGAGAGCGTTGCGGTTGTAATTTTTGGATTTAAACAGCGTAATATTTTTAATAGAACAAACATAATATGCTACTGGACATAAACCTCCCCCTTAGGGAGTTTTACCAGTAATTGCTACGTTTGGCAAGTGGATTGGCAACCGCAATATTCTAAGAGAGACGCTGCTGCCCATCTCTCGCTTTCCCTTACTTGGCTCTTACGACACCCACGGGAAAGAAAGGGGTGGCCTATTCTGTGCTGAAACCACACGGCAAATAATATACATACGTATATATGTGTTTCTTTTATTAGCTTTTACCCTCGACTTCGTCCGCATGACCGGGATATGTTCATTGACCGAGTTAAAAAGTATCCTATATTCTTCTGCATCCCTAGTAAGTGTATATCAAATTTCATAGGAAAAGGTTAAACCGTTATGGCGCTATAAGGTAACAAACAAACTCACTTTCATATTTATAATATTAGGAAGGATATATATTGTAGTATTTTTGAGTCTCTATATAGTCTATGGATCAATACCAGAGGGAAACTTTGTACAAAAGTCGTTTGCTTGGGCACCTCTGTCACATACATGTTTCTATCGTGAAGCGGTTATGTTTGCATGGCTGTGTTTCGGTTTGAAGGGTGGGATATGGTAGTGAATTTACAGGGTATAGAGGAATTACACCCAAGTCCTCAGGAATGGCAACGCATGGAGGGTATCATGGGCGAAACAGTATACTCTGTCATGTCCATGGTACTGCTCATGTCTATAGGCGACGGTTACCATTTTCCATCAGGTGAGCCGTCAGCTTGTTTGCCATTCTAAGTTGCATAAAAAAAATTGATTTATCTTGAGATAGATCCCAAAATCAAAGCACTCGCCTCTTACAGCCTGTACTCATAATACACTATCATAAAATAGACGTCAAAAAGATTTTATTGTTATTTTCAAAATTGGATCACAATTTGATGATACTTCACAGACAAACGAACCGTAATAGGTGATTCAAAGATTTTTGTTGTTTTTTTCCTGTTCCTTTAAAGAAAATATGCATTTTTACTTATAGAAAACTCCCATAAAAGAATCCCAATAATTTCCGCTTTACCCAATATCGGTTATTTGACGTCGAAAATTTAACATTTTTTTTTCTTTCATACAGGATTTTATTTACCACAGAAAAATAATACTTAACAAGTAGACTACAAGTAGTAAACTTAACTTGCTACTTAGCGAAGTAGTAGCAAAGTTAAGTTTTAATTTTCTACGAGGATAAGGAACATTTCCAAACAGGAAAATTAATACTCAAATATTTACTTTTACATCAAGTAACTCGTCTCTATTTTATGTACCTAGTCGTAATATAAGAAAAAATACAAAGCAGAACTAAAGTGTTTCCTAAGTTTTTTCAATTGAAGAAAAAAATAATAAATCACTGTGGCAACAACCTTAATGAAATCTCGAAAAAATAAAGCTGTACATTCAATTTTCTTTGCCTGTCCCAATGATAAAAGAAAACTAGACAAATATACTCGTATTTTGTCTGTCTCTTGAAAAGATCCATCTTCTCATTTTACACATTTTCTAGGTCAATAAAAATATTTATTTAGTACTTAGAACAAATACCTTCAGATAAAGTGTCTCTTTATAAGTGTAAATACATCAAGAAAAAAAATGCCTAACTTTTTTAAAAAAATGGCGCGTCTTATTTTTGCATTAATCTTATAATTTTTAGGGCCGCGCCACTTTGAATGAAAAAATATTAGTATATAATCTATGTAACCAGTTTATTAAATTTGCAAACTTTATGCTAATAATAAAGTAGGTCTTTAATGATATTCATAGATATTTCAATATTTTGGACTTAACCACCTTAAAAAGAGTTCAATAATACCATGAATATTCATTTACATACTTCATTATATTGATGCTTCAAGATGGTTGCACAAATTCATTTTCAGTTTCTTTAACGTAAAAACTATGTCAAGTCTTAATACTATTTGAATAGCAACTTGTATTTTCTTTATTGCTTTTATTACCTAAAATAATAATTGTATTTATTAACAATTTTCAACCGACTGCAATAAGAATTTCTCAATTTGGTTGTATTTATTTGTCTATTACCTCATAACTTCATCAGTTGTAAATTTATTTGGCAAATTACTTTTTTTATCTGAAATAATATACTTACAGATTGGTTGCATAGAAATTATATCAAAATCGATTCAGTAGTTTAGTTTTTAGATGAAAATAACTGGTCTTGTCACAATTGAAATCGGTTTTTTTGTTAAACAATATTTAATTATTTAATATTTTCCCCCCCTTTTTTTGTGTATATTTATTTGTTTATTGCTATTTATGTGCTGTAAGTACATACACACATACATATCTCTCACGCCTGTCTCCCATTAGGGTAGGCAGAAACAATGGAACGCCAAATGCTTCGATTCAAACAAACCTCTTTCGCTTCCTCCACATTCATCAATCTTTACATACACGCTCGGTTACGAGTACTTATGGCTATATCGTACTGTACTATAAGGAGTACAAATAAATTATTTATCTATCTATGTATCCAACAGACTTCGTATTGAAACATTTTCCATTAAATTTGTCGTTTACACAAAGTTCTTAAAAAAAAATATTATAAAAAAAAAAGAAAGAATTTGTTCATAGAATTAACTCACACAGTAGCATAAATGAAAAAAACTAAATACAACTATTTATGCGACATGCAATAAAAACTAAATAAATTCTCGACAAAATTTGATAATATATTTGAAAACCGTAGAACTACGTCGCAGTGACGCCCAGTAGTACAAACGGGTTATGTCCCTAGCTACCCTTCACGACTTATCTCCTAACGTCAGGGTTTCTTAATCCAAGGGTCGATATTTATCATTTTTGCCAAAAATATTCCCCGACCTAACTAAACTGCCCCGTCACGACCTCTTCAGGCAATCAGATTTGCTGTATGGACGGTATATATATATATATATATATATATGTATTAATATAAAACTATCATCATCCAAGGAAACCATAAACCGGTTAAAATATATTTACAATTTTACTAAATTACTTTGCGGTATATTTCTTTTTTCATTTCTAAAAATTAATGGCGAGAATTTACAATTAATAAAATAATAAGTTAATAATTAATAAATTAATAAAATATATATAATAATTAATAAATTAATACAATTAATAAAATAATAATAAACTAACGTTTTTAATAATAAAATAATAAGTAAAAATAAACAGTTTAGTAAATACTAACTTATTAGTCATTACTTCCCGTGAACATCAGAAGTGAGAAACTAATGAAAAAATCTCTTCTAAAATATAAAAATAAAATATTTTGCAGATTTTAAATTAGACATTCAGGAACACACACACACATACATACGCGTGCGTGCGTGCGTGCGTGCGTGCGTGCGTGCGTGCGTGCGTGCGAGTGTGCGTGCGTGCGTGCGTGCGTGCGTGCTTGCGTGCGAGTGTGCGTGCGTGCGTGCGTGCGTGCGGTCGTGCGTGCGTGCGTGCGTGCGGGCGTGCGGGCGTGCGTGAGTACGTGCGTGCGTGCGTGCGTGCGTGCGTGCGTGCGTGCGTGCGTGCTTGCGTGCGTGCGCGCGTGACTGCGTGCGTGCGTGCGTGCGTGCGTGCGTGCTTGCGTGCGTGCGTGCGTGCCTGCGTGCGTGCGTGAGTGCGTGAGTAAGTGCGTGCGTGCATGCGTGCGTGCATGCGTGCGTGCGTGCGTGCGTGCGTGCGTGCGTGCGTGCGTGCGTGTGTGCAAAAGTCGATTGCTTGGGTACCTCTGTTCCATTCGTGTTTCAACCGTGAAGCAGTTGTGTTTGCGTGGCTGTGTTTCGGTTTGAAGGGTTGTATATGACGTGAATTTACTGGATACAGAGGAATAACACCTGAGTCCTCAGGAATGGCAACGCATTGGAGGTATCATGGGCGAAACAGTATACTCTGTTATGTCCATGGTACTGCTCATGTCTATAGGCGACGGTTACCACTTTCCATCAGGTGGACCGTCAGCTTGTTTGCCATTCTAAGTTATATAAAAAAATATTATTAACCATTTTTCCTTTAATTTTGAACATGAATTATATCACCTTGATTTATTTCACCAATAAAAAAATCATCCAAAGGAGGGTTAACACCGGACGGTGTTCTCTACCAGTCAATCATTGGGCAAACCGAAAAATACGTAGCCGGTGCATTTTTATTATATTGTTGTATATATTTACTGGACAGAAAAACTAACGAACGAGAAAATCCTAAAAAGAGTGAATGAGAAGAGAACATTGATTGAAATAATAAAGAATAGAAGAGGCAAAATGCTGGGCCACCTTATACGACATGACGATTTTTTAAGAGCATAATAGAAGGAAAGATAGAGGGCAAAAGAGGAAGAGGAAGACCGAGGAATAACTACATGGGACAGATAAAGGAAACATTAGGCGTCATGTCGTATAGGGAGATAAAGGATATGGCCTGGGATAGAGCTGGCTGGAGGAAGATGCATGAATTAGTTGCACCGACAAGAGGAAACTCTTAAATGAAAAGAAGAATATATTTTTTTTTTTTTTGAAATGAAACTTTATACGCAGAAGGGTTAATTAACAATAATCCCAGTACAGGAACGTGAAACTGTTAATCGACGCGAGTATGGTATGCGGACCGTCCTCTCCCTTATGGGCAGACCCGTTTTTCCCAGAAACCATTCCGGGATCAATGATTTATGTTGGCTCCGACGCCCGCGGTGATTCGTCCGTTGTACGCCCGGATTATATTTGTAATCCATGGATTTATGCGAGGATAAAGTTGGACGGATCCTATTATTTAAAATGTATAAAAATGACAATTGAAGAAATTAAATTGAGATATTCGTCGGGTTTTATTATTTGGAATCCAACAAGTATTACGACGTAATTTATTATAAAACTAGCGTCCCGTCCCGGCTTCGCACGGATGGATATTTTTACATTTAAAAAAGTGGCCATTAAGGGTGCATACGCGACGGAAGCTCAAAAATGGAGTAACTCCTCCCGTTTTCCCAACATGTCCCTTCACTGCTCAGCTCCTATTGATTGTAGCGTGATGAAATGTATGCTATAACCTGCCCAGGAATATGAAAAATAATTGTACTAAATTTCATTCAAGTCCGTCGAGTAGTTTTTGTTTCTATAACGAACATACAGACAGACAGACATAAATTTTACTGATTGCCTTTTTGGCATCAGTATCGATCACTAATCACCCGCTGATAGTTATTTTGGAAATATATTTCATGTACAGAATTGACCTCTCTACAGATTTATTATAAGTATAGATAAAAATTTATGTGTATATATGTAATGTATGTATGTGTATATGTAAATATGGGCTCTATGGGTGATATGGTATATAAATATTTGTTAAACGTATGACTAATTTGTCTCAGTCTTAAAAAAATAGGTAATATATATATATATATATATATATATATATATATATATATATATATATATATATATATATATATATACATATGTATTATTTTCAAAAGGGAAAATAAATCGTGATTATAGAAAGAAAGAAAATATTTATTGCCAACAACAAAAAGAATTACAATAATTAATATTAATAGAAAACAAACTTTACATTTTTTATTGCCAACATGGCCGCCACTCAGCAAGCGCTGCAGCGAATTGCTGTATGGGTGGAACATGGCAGTGAATTTACAAGGTATAGTGGTACAACGGTTTCGGTTCGGTTTGAAGGGTGGAATATGGCGTGAATTTACTGGGTACAGAGGAATAACACCTGATTCCTCAGGAATGGCAACGCATGAGAGGTATCATGGGCGAAACAATATACTCTGTTATGTCTATGGTACTGCTCATGTCTATAGGCGACGGTTATCACTTTCCATCAGGTGGGCCGTCAGCTTGATTGCCTTTCTAAGTTGTATGTAAAAAAAAAGCTGCTTAAGCATGCTAAAGTAAGATTGTTCAATATGATGCCCACCTTCTAAAATCGTTATACCTCGCCACTCTCGCGAATGTCGTAAGAGGCGACTAAGGGAACTTAATTGTAAAGAGATGGGCAGCAGCATCCTAAAGCCTAACTGTAGTTGCCAACCCACTTGCCAAGCGTGGTAAGTACCGGTCAAACTCCCCTTATGGAGGAAACCTACGTTCGACAGTGGTCGCTTAATGGCTGATACCACGATAACGATTTTGGTATGATTATATAGTATTTATTTATCATATTTACTCCTTCATTGAATGGACAGCGAAATGCATGGGCATTTTTTTTTATTAATCATTAGTACAAATATGTGTACATGGCGGACTTAATGCTAAAAGCATTCTAAGCATCCCAGTCAACCATAGGGAAGTGTCAGAATACTCGAATGCGGTACTACTAATTATTGATATACATACATACTAAAATTACATTTTGCATTTTGCCGTCGATCCAATAAATTGACCTGCCAATCAAGATATATTTACTTTAGCGATGTATTTTTAGGTTTTATTTAAAACGGCACTACTTTTAATTCGAAATAGCACTTCTGTGGATTGACTAAAAACTAACTTTTGCCTGCAACTTCGTACGCTTATGTTTTGAAAGACATCTAAGTGGTGTATGGGACATCAGATTTTAAATTAAACCTTATTTATATCTCTTAAATTACATTTTGAAGTATATATTAACTTTTTGGATATAAATACATAGCCAATATATATATATATATATATATATATATATATATATATATATATATATATATATATATATATATATATATATATATATTGGCTTTCTGAACTAAGAATTTATGAAATAGAAATAGACTAATGAAAGATTAATGAAATAGACTAGTTCAAGATGGCATATTCAGTTTTTAAGTTAGACCTACAAGAATACAACAGTTGAAACTGAGTTCAATTCAGTGCAGTAGTTTTTGCGCGAGATCTGAACAAATATATGGATGAACAAACAGAAAAAGGTAATCTAAATGTAATCTTATGAAGGAAACAATAAAGTATCTATCTGTCTATCTAAAGAATATTGTTTGGACTTCCATAGCTCTTATTACGATCCCTCATATCGGGGGGAATAGTTAACAATGGAGTTTGACAGCCCTATTTCTAGCAATGTACCCTATCAGGTCGACCTCCACATTGTTCCCCCTGGAAACCATCGTGAACAATTCTTGTTGAATTCGTCACGATGGGCTAACTGACCCGCTTCATCCTCACCTATCATCCTTCACTGGTGCCCCGCCGGTGTATACTGATAGCGCGGGTTACAATTCCATTATCATCCATTAAAAAAAGATCCCTTATATCAATTTCTCTCAAACATCTCTCATGTACATGAGAGATGTTCATACAGACATCGTCTTGTCACGATTTTATATTGTCAACAAGACAAGATCGATCTTACCATGAAAATTCTTAAAAAAAAATGTCTCCAAAAATAATATATAAAAGGATAGTTACCTACTAAAATGTGATCAGCTGCTGTCAATTAGTTTGTAATAAACAACGCCCGAAATGGACTTAAGCCTTCCAAGGTTGTCTGGAAGACAATCGATGACCTATCTAGTTAAATAAAATTATATGCAAATAGGTATATTTGGACCAAAATAATTCTAAACTTCATACATTTATCATACAACACATAACAAATACTCAATTCATTCAATTTTTACACAACATTCCACCTGAATCATATTTACATCAATATCCATGGTAGTTTTACATCAACCGTTATCTGATTTAAATTGTAAATTGGGAGAATTTTGTTAATAGTTTTCTCGATTGGCAGGCGGATTAGCAACCGCAGCTGGGCCTTGCGATGTCTTGAAAGAGACGCTGCTGCCCACACCTAGTCCTTTAAGTTCCCTTAGTTGCCTCTTATGACACCCACGAGAAAAGTGTGGCCCATTTCTATTTTCGAAAACACACGTCAATTGTAGTTTACGTCTTTTAATAAGATTCTTTATTAAAAAATAAACTATACCATTTTTCATCAGCTGGAAGATGACGAAGATGCCTCGTTTAAAGGCGAAACACGTGTCACAAAAGGTGCGTGATTAAAATGATAGTCGGAGATTAAGGACTAATATGGAAAGTTAATAAATTTCTGATAATAATAGTGGTGGTCAATCTTCCAGTTTTGGCAGTCACACACATACTAATGGTAACAAAATAATTGTAAACAAATAACCAGTGATTTGGACTTCCGCAAGATAACACTTAGTTCAGTAAAATATTTTGTGCAAAGTCTTCTTCTTGTAATATTTATTTATTTTAAACTTTAATGCACCTAGTAAAAAAAAATACAGTAAATAATAATTAGAAGTCATACAAAAGATTGCCTTGTCGCTAAGCAATCTTTTCCAGACAAAATTTGGATAGAGGAATTTTCATTGAGGTAGGTGGCGCACTACTCATATTATATAGATAGTCATGTATCTCTCTCTTCAGTCGTACACTCTTGGCAGAGTGGTCGTGGTTTTCACAATGACGGTGGATCGTCGGTGAGGCTCTCCTTCGCGATTGAGGTCCTCGCAATATGTCTCCATCTACTTCTGTTCACTGCCGAGCGAGAGCATTCCACAATAGATTGCTGTGTGGCCGTTTTGATGAGGTCAGTCCATCGCGTTGGCGATCTACCCCGAGAACGTTTGCCTTGTACCGCTCCTTGGACAATTAAACGTTCCATACAATCTTCATTCCGGATGATATGGCCGAAGTACTTGAGAATTCGTATACGAACAGTTGACGACAATCTCTCTCTGATTTTCAGTTCGTTCAGAATGGAAACGTTAGTTCGAAAGGCAGTCCAAGGTATTTGCAGCAGTCGTCGCCAGCACCACATCTCTAGAGCATCAATTTTTCGACATGTATACATACACATATTTAATAGCACACATACAACAGTAGAGAATGACGAAGGAAAATGAAGAGAGAACACAGGAAAATAGTACAAAAGGGAGAGGTAGTAGGATTTAACAGAGGTTTTGAAGCTAGTGAGAGTTTGAGCACCCCAAAAAGAAAAGGTTGTGAGTTCCACAGTACAGTAAAAGATTTAGAATAAAACTAATACTATACATTATATGCCATAATGTAAACCACGTTTTGTTTGCACACAACCCGCACTAAGAAACACGTGTCCCGCAGGAGCGCATGTAGTTCTCAGTCCCCGCAAAACGTTTTCGGGCACCCAAGATGGATGGCCTAATCGGGCGAGTGGCTGACGCGTCCCGAATTCCTAGCGTTGAATCCTGATGCCCGCCACCTGACTGCTCGATTTATATCGTACGTGGTTATTTAAAATAAAGTATCATAAATAACGACGCCATTCCCCCACTTAATAATACAGTGGAAAAGCTAGAAGGAGAGAATCACGGGCCAAGGACCTGTGGAACCCAGATGTGTACTCGTGCTACATGTGAGTTAAATAATAAATTTTTTGATAAAGATATAAAACCATGTAACTAGCAATTGCACCCGACTTCGTCCGTTGGAATATTTAGCAATTCTAAGTTATACTGTATAATGCTTTTGCTGTGTGAATTAAATAGAATAAAAATAATCTTTATCAAAGTGAACTTGTTCACGAGCTCTTTAAAATCGTAACTTATCAACCGATTTTAAAATGTTTCTTGTTTGTTACTTCATACCTCTGTGAATTATGAACCGATTTAGAAAAAATCTTGTTCCATAAGTATCTGAAATGATGTACTTTAAAACTGATTCCAAAGAAATTTTATCAAACCACTTGAGTAGTTTAGTTTTAAAATTATTTTAAATAGATCTCTTTTATGTATCTCTTTACACCTTGCACAGTACATTAACTCAAAAATTTGTAAATATAAATTAAATAGGCACTTATTTTTTTCCAGCTTTAATAATACACAGTAATGCTTCGGATTTGTTATTAAATTTCTTGCGTTTCCAAAGGACTTCATAAATAATGACTCTATATTTAAAATACTGTTATTGGCACTCTAAGATCTATTGTTGTAAAACTGTAATGTATACTGTATTAATATTTTGTAAACGACAATGTTGCCAACTTCTTAGTACTTTTATAGATTTTATTTTTTAATGTATTTTTATACTTCTTTGTTTTACAATTGTTACTTTGCTCTTTTTCGCTGTCGTGGTCTGTCTTTTGTAGTTTTCTTTAATATAGTTATTTTCCTTTAAACCCATCATTTAATTACATCAAATACATCAACATACAGTCTGTAATATCGCCCATAGACTGTTTTTTTTTTTATTTATTTATGGTGTTGCCATAAATAAATAAAAAACCAAAATAACTGTTTTCCCCACAATCGAAGGTGTTTTTTTTTGGAAACACAAACTTATAATATCGTTAGTAATATTATTTATTCCCTTGTTAGTTCTATATTGTAATAATTGAAACTGCCTTTTTATATTCTCTCTTCTTATTTAAAAGTTCTTTTTTATGCAACTTAGAATGGCAAACAAGCTGAGGGCCCACCTGATGGAAAAAGGGTAACCGTCGTCTATAGACATGAGAAGTACTATGGACATAACAGATTATACTGTTTCACCCATGATATACCCCATGCGTTGCCATTCCTGAGGACTCAGGTATTATTCCCCTGTCCTCTGTAAATTCACTGCCATATCTCAGCCTTCAAACCGAAACGCAGCCATTGCAACTAGAACTGTTTCTACTTTTCCTCTTGACAACTAATTCTTTTTTCTTTGCTGTGCAAAATTTGTGTTTTGATTCAAAATCTATTCCTAGACAAAGGACTTCAGTTTCAATATACCAATAAAAAAAAAAAAAACTATTTCACAATTGTATCAAAGCCCACTTGTCCTATTAAAATTTAATATCATTATTTTCTATAAATAAATATTATGAAACATTTTCTTGAAAACAACTAGGTAGATAAGTGAACAAAATATAATATATTTAAAAATAAACAAACATAACGACCTCGCCGTCTAGTACTCTTAATGATTCAGTAAATACCTCATTAGGCGTCTTGCTTTATTTTAGTATGTTAATTCTGTTCTAGAAATAAATCATTTGAAAACTTACTTGCTTATTTGAATATTAAAAATATTTTAACTAGGATTTTATATTCTATTTTTTTTTTTATTATACCAGTCGTTTACTGTCCAATGCTGGACATAAGCCTTCCCCATAAGGGGAGTTCTGCCTTGAATGCTCTGCTCTGAGTGGCAACCGCAGTTAGGCTTTTAGAGACGTTTTAAGAGGGACGCTGCTGTCCATTCTTCGCCCTCCCTTAGTCCCCTCTTACAACTTATATGATTTTATATATTTACTAGTTTTTACCCGCAACTTCCTTTGCGTGATCGGAATAAATAAATCCTTTCCTGAAAGTTGATATATATCTCCCTACCCCATATAATACGTGTAAACCAAATTCCTTAATGATTAGTTAAGACGTTTATTTACCAGAGGGAGACTTTGTACAAAAGTCGTTTGCTTGGGCACCTCTGTTCCATTCGTATTTCTACCGTGAAGCAGTTGTGTTTTGCATGGCTGTGTTTCAGTTTGAAGGGTGGGATATGGCAGTGAATTTACAGTGTACAGAGGAATAACACCTGAGTCCTCAGGAATGGCAACGCATTGGGAGTATTATGGGCTGAGACAGCATACTCTGTTATGTCCATGGTACTGCTCATGTTTATAGGTGACGGTTACCACTTTCCATCAGGTGGGCCGTCAGCTGGTTCGCCATTTTAAGTTGCATAAAAAAATGAACATAAATTTTAAATAAAAAAATAACAATTTGATATTGTAACAAAATACCTATCGTATGTAAAAATAAGAATAACAAATATATGTAGATTCAACGTAACTATAATATCCTTAATTGTACAAACATTTTTACTTAGGACTTAAGTGGAGACAGTAACTAGGTCTCTTTATTACATTCCACGTCATCGAGCAAAAGCGACGGAAAACAAAAGAAACTTATTATGCTCGCTACTAGGACTCGAAGCGTATTATAAATGGATTCTTTTGCGTAAATAAAAAGTGACCTCTGTCGTAACAGCATTAATGGTAACTAATAAATTCAAAATACTTATTTTAAAAACCATTAACTGTCCACTGTTGAACATAGTCTTTCCCCATAAAGGGAGTTTTGTCAGTAGTTGCCACCTTTGGCAGGCAGGTTGGCAACCGTAATTAGGCTTTGATGTTTGTGATGTTTTAAGAGGGACGCTTCTGCCCATCTCTTAACCATTTAGTTCTCTTTTTTTTATACAACTATGATAAAAAAAATAAGCATACGATCCGTCTGATTAAACGGTAAAGGGGGCCTGCGGTAACACTGTCGACCCTACCGTCCCTTAGTGACCTCCACGCGTTCCCCTTAGACTAATTTCCATCTTGACTTATTTATCGTTGAATTCGTCACGATGGGCTAACTGACCTGCCTTTTCATCCTCACCAATCATCTCTTACTGGTGCCCCGCTAGTGTATACCGATAGCGCAGGGGAGGTTACTATTCCATTATCACCCATTAAAAAAATCGTTCCTTAGTGTCCTGATGCAAATTAATTATGACAAATAAATTCAGTATTCTTATTTCAAAACTAATAAAACTTTCGATTGATGACATGACATTTCATAGTTGCATTAATTTAAAAATATTCAAATTTGGAACGCGGAATTCTATTTTCAAATTATGCCTCAGTCATCACAAAATTAATAACAAGACCAGCGCAGAGTTTAAGCGTCGATCGCAAAGAGATTTCATTATCCAAATCGAGTTATCATCGGTGAAATAATCGCGTAATATAACCACGAAAAATACAAGCGAATCGAGGAACGCTACCATTTGAAAATCGATTATAAACCTCGTGAAGTTGTTTAATTTTTATTGTAATCTATAACGAGTCGCTTGTCCCAAATCACAGTGGCACGTGCTGAGCTAAGCGGGCGAATGGCCGGTGACACTGTTTATAATTACATGTCAAGCTCGGTGAATAGGCTAACTTCTGTCCCCGGAGAGACATTGTGTCCGTCTCAACAACGTGAGTGCCTCTCAATCATGAATAGGTCAATATCTCGTCAATTTACTGAGTAAATAGTAGGTATATAACAACAATTTCAAATATCATATAAATTGTTTAAAAACGAATTGATGTCAGTCTAGTTATTTAGGTATACGATATTTCTGTCAATCTAATTAATTATATTTACAAGTCATGTGTGATTTGAACCGTGATATGGCATATTTTTGACATATTTGACATTATTTTACCATATATGATTGCTTTACGCTTTAACATATCTGATGGCAAGGAATTAGACCGGCTCCCTGCCAGCACCGGCGCACGTAGTAGCCACGGACCTCACAAAATTTATATAAATATATATATATATATATATATATATATATATATATATATATATATATATATATATATATATGGCATATTTTTATTTTATATATTATTTTACAAGTTTACTATCGAAAAAAAGCAACAGCTGTACTTCTTGGCCGTTCTTCTCAGCTGAAACTGCATTCCGAACTGAGCGGTAGATTCATAAAAGAAAAATTGACTATTCAAAAATGCTTATTTTTAACGAGATATGCTCTTGAAAAAGGACTGTATTTTTTATGAAATAATAAGACGGTCGCTGCTAGTGGTAGAGAAAAATATAATAACGAATCATGACATTGTCGGATATCGAAAAACAAAATAAAAATATAAAATTTAAATATATTATCTAAAAAGGTGCGTTCTGCAACCTTAGGTGTTATTAAGTTTACTTAAATAAAATATACTTTAATTTATTTATAATTATTTATTGGAATCTTATCTTTTGGAAGAAACAATAAAGAGTATATATCTACCTATTTATTTTTGAAAATCGACACATAATTTTGACGCTACCCCGCATTTGGGTAAGCTTCTGTCAGAGGTTTAAGCCCTTGTTAAAATTAAAAAAAGAGCAAAAACTCCTTTACTCCACAAAGATAAGGCTGAGAGACATTCGTCTTTTTATTGTGTTAATTCACGTTAATTAAACTTGGCCATAGAACGGAATCCACAGCACAGCGGAGACAAATATACTGCGATCTACGTTCGCTTGACGAATGTGCCCCGTTTGTATGGATTAGGTGTGAATTTGTATGGATTACAGCTGGGATAAGTGAGCTCCCTGGATAATGTACGTACAGTTCTTGCGGACTAAGACCGATTTAAACCTAGATACCGGCGCACCAGAGAACAGAGAATATATTTTGTTCATTAATTTTTTTTTATACAACTTAGAATGGCAAACAAGCTGACGGCCCACCTGATGGAAAGTGGTAACCGTCGCCTATAGACATGAGCAGCACCATGGACATAACAGAGTATACTGTTTCGCCCATGATACCAACGCATGGGGCGTTGCCATTCCTGAGGACTCAGGTGTTATTATTCCTCTGTACCCAGTAAATTCACGCCATATTCCACCCTTCAAACCGAAGCACAGCCATGCAAACACAACTGCTTCTCGGTTGAAACACGAAGCGGAATCATTCATTTTACAGTTACAGCCTTTGAACTTTGTAAACCACTCCTAAATTATTTTGGGCGAAATATGCCTTTTCCAAAGTAAACTGACACCTCAGACTCCCATAGTCAAATTACTTTAAAAATCCTGTCTCTAATTTTTTCTTTGTAATACAAAATACTAATTTAAAAACTTTGCGATTGGTTAAGTAAACTGGACGAGATTGCTGTAGCGATAAGGCAACCTTTTGTTTTTTTTTTTATATTACATACTATGGTGGCAAACTAGTATACGGTCAGTTTAATGGTAAACGAAGTTACCGTAGCATATGGACGCCTGTAACACCAGCGATGTCACATGTGTTACCAAAAACTATGTATATATATATATATATATATATATATATATATATATTTACTATATCTCTTTAAGTAGTCATTAAAATCTCTATTCACATAGATCCACCCTTCCACTTTTAGGATACCGATTTCATTCATATGTTATTTAAAGATTTTTACCAATTTTGATATTTATTATGATAATAGGACTATTTTATTTTTATACTATTCACCAATGGACATATTCAATTCCTCTAAGTACTTAAGTCACTGAATTAGATACTCATAGATTAACAAGATCTAGATAGAGTATCTTTTTTACATTTTTAAATGGTGTGCTTTTAAAAACATGTTAATCTACAAGATTAATTACTTTTATCATACGATTATTTCGAGTCACCAACACGAGACTGCACAATTTGAAAAATCATAAAAAATCCTTAGAATAAACGAATATGTCGTTTCTTCTTCTTTACTGCTAATTGGGAAACTTACTGTCAATTTAATCCAACAGAGATGCCATCGTATTAAAAAATAGAATAGAATAGGATAGAATAAGATAGAATCGAATTGAATCGAATGGAATCCTTTATTTGCTTTGAATAGGTAATAGCAAAGTTCTTATGGAATAGGTAAACAGTTCCATATTAAATAGATAGATAGATATATAATTTATTCAGCTAATATTATGCAAGCAAATATAAACAAATATAATTTAAGATTTTTTTTTTAATACGAGTACCTACCAACGATTAATTTACAATTCACAATATACATTACTATACATACTACGTCGCATTAATAATTATACATAATATAATTTGAAATAATAAATTAAGTATAACAATTTAGTAATAACATAAATAAACTTCACCTCTGTTTAACAACATGCTTTCTTACTGTATTGGGTCGACTGGAAGAGATCTTTGTCAGAGATAAGTCCACCCTTGCTCACAACATTATATGACATGTAATTTACAAGTGCAATAAAGAATATGTATTCTATTGATGATGAGAAAAAAATATATATTAAAAATTATATTCACCCCATAATTATTATTTTTTTAAAGTCACTCTTCGACTGTACATTTTCAAATGGCATCACCTTTGCATAATTTCGTACATTGAAGCTATTTTTTTTTTATATTCATTATTTTAAATATCGAATAGTTAAAATTAGAATTAGTTTAATTGTTTATTAATGCATCATTAATTAATTGTCCTTCACATGAACCCTAGTAGGGTGTTACAAGTTATATATATACGATTAATGAATCGTTAATCGTACACTGATAAAGTAAATACATACATACATACATATCTGTCACGGCTCTCTCCCATTAGAGTAGGCAGAAACAATGGAACGCCAAATGCTTCGATTCAAACAAACCTCTTTCGCTTCTTCCACATTCACCAATCAATATAGTAAATAAAATATATAGTGATAATAAAATTTGTCTCTGTAAAATATAAATTAAAATTTCATTTCAAAAACTACATAAAACTAGAAATTATATCTATCTATCTATCCATTTAAGAGCTGCGCTCTTGTCGGTAGAGCTCTTGCCACTTATATAAAGTAAATTTTTACTTTTAATTAAAATTTGGTTCGTCTTTACAACTGAAAAACTCTCAATTTGAAATTGTTTTAATTTAGTGATAAAAATTGAATGAATAGTTGCTTTTCTTTTTTTAATACTAATATTTTTAAGGTTGTCTTGTTAAGATTGCTTCCAACAATAAGACCGCCTTACTGTACTTTTTTTTTAATTTTTTTTTTTATACAACTTAGAATGGCAAACAAGCTGACGGCCCACCTGATGGAAAGTGGTAGTCGTCGCCTATAGACATGAGCCATGCGATACCCCCCATGCGTTGCCATTCCTGAGGACTTAGGTATTATTTCTCTGTATCTTGTAAATTCCCACCCTTCACACCGAAACACAGCCATGCAAACACAACTGCTTCACGGCAGAAACACGAATGGGACAGAGATACCCAAGCAATCGACTTTGTTAATTATCTTGCTTATTTCCTATAATAATACAAATAAAGTATACTCATTTATTCATTCATTTCTAATACTGACTCTTTTATTACTAAAATTATATTTAAATGAATTAGATGGAGCTTCCAAACGCTCTATCTATTTCATTTGGGGCATATGGTCTATGACGCGATGCGACAGCGATATGACACGGTTCGATTGAAATAGTTGGCAATCGTCCACATTTATTTCAATAGAGGTACTTCATACATTCAGTGTATGCTTTTATAAAATTCATTAAATAAATGGAGTGAAGAAAAATAAAACTTCATTTCATTTGGGCGACGTTTCACTTTGTAGCTGCGTTTCAGTAATATCAGAGTTTTTAGATAACCAATTTATTTTCGAGTGTAGCAATTTGCAAAATATTATATGTTTAAAAAAGTAAATACTGCAATGCAAATGCTTTCATTTGTATTATAAGTATAACTACTTGACGGCTGGTCAAGTAGCTATTTCTTTTTTGTTTTTTTTTTTATACAACTTAGAATGGCAAACAAGCTGACGGCCTACCTTATGGAAAGTGGTAACCGTCGCCTATAGACATGGTTGTGTTTCAGTTTGAAGGATGACATATATATATATATATATTTTTTTTTTTTATACAACATAGAATGGCAAACAAGCTGACGGCCCACCTGATGGAAAGTGGTAACCGTCGCCTATAGACATGAGCTGTACCATGGACATAACAGAGTATACTGTTTCGCCCATGATACCCCCCATGCGTTGCCATTCCTGAGGACTCAGGTGTTATTCCTCTGTACCCAGTAAATTCACGCCATATCCCACCCTTCAAACCGAAACACAGCCATGCAAACATTACTGCTTCACGGTTGAAATACGAATGGGACAGAGGTACCCAAGCAATCGACTTTTGTACTAAGTCTCCCTCTGGTATATATATATATATATAATATGTGTCATCCTTCAAACATATATATATATATATATATATATATATATATACATATATATATTCTTCTTCCTTCCAGCAGCAGTATTTCCGAACCGATACGACAACATAACCTTAAAGAAAATAGCATATTCCTTTTTAAGTGCAATTCGTCACGATGGGCTAACTGACATGCTTCACCCTCACCTATCATCTCTCACTGGTGCCCCGCCGATGTATACCGATGGTACGAGTGGGGTTATCACTCCATCATCACCCATTAAAAAAAAATAGGTAAGAGGAATGTAACACATCCATTTTTGTAATGAATTTATAGTGTTAGTGTGTCTAGAAGAAATAATTAGCAGCTCGCGCTAGATAGGACGGTACGGGATGGGACGGGACGGGACGGGACGGGCTGCGGTCGCGGGATAAATATGAGGATGAAGACGTTTGCTACAGTGCACACGGTTTTATACTGTGCTACTGCCAATTTTATTTTCCTTTTTTTTACAACACAGGGGGCAAACCAGCATGCGGCTCACCTGATGGTAAGTGCCTACCGCCGCCCATGATCACCCACAACACCTATGGCATTGCAGGTGTGCTGCCGGCCTTTTAAAAAGGAATATGCTATTTTCTTTAAGGTTATGTTGTCGTATCGGTTCGGAAATACTGCTGCTGGAAGGAAGAAGAATATATATATGTATATATATATATATATATATATATATATGTTTGAAGGATGACACATATTATATATATATATATATATATATATATATATATATATATATATATATATATATATATATATATATATATATATATATATATATATATATATATATATATATATATACCAGAGGGAGACTTAGTACAAAAGTCGATTGCTTGGGTACCTCTGTCCCATTCGTATTTCAACCGTGAAGCAGTAATGTTTGCATGGCTGTGTTTCGGTTTGAAGGGTGGGATATGGCGTGAATTTACAGGGTACAGAGGAATAACACCTGAGTCCTCAGAAATAGCAACGTATGGGGGGTATCATGGGCGAAACGGTATACTCTGTTATGTCCATGGTACTGCTCATGTCTATAGGCGACGGTTACCACTTTCCATCAGGTGGGCCGTCAGCTTGTTTGCCATTCTAAGTTGTATAAAAAAAAACATATGTATAAAACGACTAACTATAATCGGACATAGTCTTCATATCATAGATAAAATTTAACTGTCCATTTGAACTAACTAATTTATAATAAGTTTACTATTGTAATCTTTTGGAGGAAACAATAAAGAGTATCTATCTATCTAACTAACTATGCAACATGTGTGCATCGAACATTGAGTTGCAACTAACTGGGTATTATGCAGCTGTCAAAACCACCATCCATTCTTGACTTGAGTTAGTACGACATATTACCGAGAATTCCTTTTGTTATATTGTCATTAGGAGTCTGGTTTTAAAAAAAAAAAAAGAAAAATAAGAAATTAGTTGTAGAAAATATTTATTAATAAAGTAATATAATTGACTACTTGAAGCGACCATTCAAGATGGAGTCTGAATCCGAACTGCCTTTGCGCTCCGACCGAGTCACCCAGCTGCAATTGAGTATTAACTCTTAGCATTTTTGGTTACATTTTAGGGATGGTAACAGTTCGTAGTAGGGGGGAAAGGGATTGTTAGTAATGGGGAAAAGAATCCCATTGCTATATCCAACCAGGTCGACCTCCTCGCGGTTCCCCCTGGAAACTATCATGATTAATTCCTGATGAATTCATCATGATGGGCTAACTGGCCTGTTTTTATTCTCATCTATCACCCTTCACTGGTGCTCCGCCAGCGTATCCCGTAAGCGCAGGCGGGGTTACCATACCATTTTCAACCATCAAAAAACAAAAACAGTTCGTAGTAAAGTCGAAAATTGTAGATACTAAATCAATTTTAAACTTTAATAATACGTTTGCATTCAAATATTGACAGAGGTCGGTAAACGTTGATTCATTTCATTAAATGCTTGCTAAAACTATAATGAAGTTAATATTTACTTTTAAATACAGTTTGTTACTGTTATATATATATATATATATATATATATATATATATATCCTACTAGATAAAAGGTATACTGTTTTAAACGCTCCTATCCTAACTGTATTTGTTTATATCAGGGGTTCCCAAACTTAGTTGTATACTTTGAGAATAAATTACTTTTTAGCGCCCCTTATATAGATTTATATTAATATTTTTTTTTTATACAACTTAGAATGGCAAACAAGCTGGCGGTCCACCTGATGGAAAGTGGTAACCGTCGCCTATAGACATGAGCAGTACTATGAACATAACAGAGTATACTGTTTCGCTCATGATACCCCCCCATGCGTTGCCATTCCTAAGGACTCAGATGTTATTCCTCCGTACCCAGTAAATTCACGCCATATCCCACCCTTCAAACCGAAACACAGCCATGCAAACACTGCTGCTTTACGGTTGAAACACGAATGGGACAGAGGTACCCAAGCAATCGACTTTTGTACAAAGTCTCCCTCTGGTATATAAATATATATATATATATATATGTATATATATATATATATATATATATATATATATTTATATATATTTATAAATATGCTCCTATTCCAATATTTGATCGTATTCCAAGAATCAATAATCATGCCATAGATTATTGCCTATTGTATAATATCAATACATACCCGTATATCATTTAATAAATAAAATTGCCGTCACATTTTCATGTAAAAAAAATATATATATGTATATACATTGTTACTGTGTTTATTCACAGTGTATTGAATCCGGTCGTAATATTAAGAATGGTTCCGTCGTTTTATAGACAAACGTCTAGAAAAATTACCTTCCAACACAATTTACGCGGCGTATGAATTTGAAACAAAAACAAAGCGATCCAATTCGTCGACGGAATAGGTGTGCGGCATCAAAATTGCGCGATATGAACTCAATAACGTAATCAATTGAGTGCGAACGGAACCAGCGAGTCACACGGCGACACATTCTCGCCAATCGTGGCGCGTCAGATAGCTGCCTTATTGGAATAATGCGCGTTTCCATTGTCGACGCCGATACGGTTATAAGGGAACATGCGAGAACTTAACACCGTGACGGACAACTTGTCCTACTAATTAGATAATTGTAACCCGAAGCTCTGTCTATGTGAAATAAAGTCCAGTGTGTTAATGAAGGATATGGTCTAATATAAACTCCATGACAAGGGGGGGGGGGGATTGTTAAAAATCGGGTTTAACTGCCCCATTACTAGCAATATACCCTAACAGGTTGACCTCCACGTGGTTCCCCCTGGAAACTATCGTGGTTAATTCTAGTGGAATTATCACGATGGGTTAACCGACCTGCCTTTTCATCCTCACCAATCATCCCTCACTGGTGCCCTGCCAGTGTACACCGATAGCACGGGCAAGTTTATCATTTCATTACAATCCATTAAAAAAAAAACCCAATGACGTAATTAATTGAGTGTCAACAAGGGAATCGCAGGGCGACACATTTTAGCCTATCGCGGTGCATCGCATAGCTGTCTTATTGGAATAATACTCGTGTCCATTATTGATATGGCTACGGAAATGCGAGAAATTTAATTATTATAATTAACTGTCCAATTAATTATAATTAACTGCAACGTGGAGCTTTGTCAATATGAAATTGTAATAGTATTTCTTAATCTAAAATGTAGTTTATTTGTACCTTTATTTCAAGTACGTGCTGCTATTTTAACAGGCATCTAAACGTCTTTATGAATTTCATATTTATTATTTTATTTAATTCCATTTAACCAACAGTGATAAGTCAGTTCAATGACTTTTCACACTAGCATTTACACACAAATTCACACATACACACACTCACGCACGCACGCACGCACGCACGCACACACACACACAATTTAATTTAACATATTGGCTGCTGTTTTAAAATTTTTAATATTCTACTTTATTGTGGTTGCTAGAGACAAAAAATATTATCTTCATTGATATAACTAAACTATACATGTTACTTGGTGTGTTTTGGAATCCTGCAATGGGGAGAAGGGCATTAGTATTTGCGACACAGTTTTATACTTCTGCGGATATCATCGTTGATCAATAATATTGTAATCAATGTTTTTATTCCAAAAAAAAATAAGGAATTTTTAAATTTCTTAATTAACAAACAATTTTCTTACCGCACTACACGCATAAACATAGATATGGCTTCTATGTTCTCGTATCGTATCTGACAATGGAAACAGTGCAAGTTCCACAACAATGATCACTGATGAGTTCGCCCGCTCGAGTCCCGATATCTTCGTGCTACGGAAATATGGCTCTATGTGGCTTATTATGCGACTTTATTCCACGACACATCCGCGCACGGAATCGTAGCACATCTGCGGATATTAAAGTTGCACGCCATCCGCGCGGGGGATGGGGGAAAAATTGTGTTGTTATTGGAAATAGGTGATTCCCTGTAAGTTATTACTGCTCACAGATTTCTCACGTGAACAATGTGAACTTTATTACGTACAGCTTAAGGTATAAATATGTTCATTAATAATAAATAGGCGTAGGTACATATTAATTTATAAGTACTTACTTAGCATAGGTACTTAACAGAGATAGACTTTGCACAAAAGTCGTTTGCTTGGGTACCTCTTTCGGATTCGTGTTTCAACCGTGATGCAGTTGTGTTTGCATAGCTGTGTTTTGGTTTGAAGGGTGGGATATGGCGTGAATTTACAAGGTACAGAGGAATAACACCTGAATCCTCAGGAATGGCAATGCAGGGGGGGTATCATGAGCGAAACAGTACACTCTGTTATGTCCATGGTACTGCTCATGTCTATAGGCGACGGTTACCACCTTCCATTGGGTGGGCCGTCAGCTTGTTTGCCATTCTAAGTTGTATAAAAAATCTCGATTTCTTATAGTCTATTATCATCTTCATATCAGCCTTTAACTGTCCACTGATGAACATAAGCTTTTGGCGGGTTTTGCCAGTAGTTGCCACGTTTGGCAGGCGGATTGGCAACCGCAGTCAGGCTTTAGAGATGTTTTAAGAGGTACGCTGCTGTCCCTCCCTCACCCTCTTTCATAGTCTATGATCTAGTAAAAAATTTAACTAGGATTGTCGATGATTCAATCTCTCTTCCATTCGGCGCCTGATGAAGCAAGCCTATCTCTGCGATTATATTTCGTTTATTCAGTAAATTGTAAATATCAGTTAATATAGAATAATTGGGGGGGAAAGAGATTGTTAGTAATGGAGACTGAGAATCCCATTGCTAGCAATTTACTAAACCTGGTCGACCTCCACGCGGTTCCCCCTGGAAACTATCATGGTTAATTCCTGATGAATTCATCATGATAGGCCAACTGGCCTGTTTTCATTCTCATCTATCACCCTTTATATACCATATCATTTTCACCCATCAAAAAAATATGTATGTTATAAGAAATAAATCAAAAGGTGATTTCAGTAATTTTCAGTTTCATTTACCAAGCCATCAATATCACGTGTGCCCGCGATCAAACACTATTCGCGTGCACAGATATGATGATGTAAACTTTGTTCTGTAAACAAAAATGATCATGAGTCTGTTCATAGACTGATTCGTCATCAGCATCATCATTTCAGCCATAACCCGTCCACTGCTGGGCATAGGCCTCCCCCATAGACCGCCACAAGGAACGGACCTAAGCCACCAGCATCCACTGATTCCGTGCAATGCATTAGAGGTCGTCGCTCCATCTAGTGAGGAGACGTCCTACACTGCGTTTGCCTCTATGAGGTGGCCACTCAAGAATCTTTCATCCCCATCGATTGTCGGTCCTTCTGGTTATGTGACTAGCACACTGCCACTTGAGTTAGCTTATCCTTCGGGCTATATCGGTTGCTTTGGTTCTTTTGCAAATATCCTCGTTTCGGATTCTATCAAGCAAAGTAACTCCGAGCACAGCCCTCTCCATAATCCGCTGAGTAATATAAAGCTTTTGCATACGGCCAATCGTGTAGGACCATGTTTCGGATCCATAGCCTGACTCGCATTTGGCCAATTTTCGGGTGGCTGTGACCAGAACCCTGTTCGATGACTGGATACTCGCCTATATAGATACATCTCTTAAACTTCACTACCGCGGATTTTACAGGTCAAAGTAGGTCATAATACGCAACATCAGTTACTTATACCGTAAAGTCTCATTTAATCAAAGGACAGAAAATCTTTCATCATGAATAAATCGCCGCTGTCCGGGTGTTAATTTAATATCCAGTTGAAACCGCTCCAAACCGGTAATATCTGGCGTAATAACTGGAATGAAGCGGATTAACAGCTCGCAATATCTACCATTATTGTTCGCTAGAGCTAAGCGCGCGGGTTTACTTTAATATAACTTTATTTTTCCTTTGCAGCATTTATTAACTGTATTTAAGTCTTATAAATAACCTGCTAAGTGTTTTAGGCAACTTAGACTATCAAACAAACTGAGGACCTACCTAATGGCAACCGTCCCCCATAGACATGAACAGTGCCGTGGAAATAACACAATACATTGTGTCGCCCATGATACTCTCCATTCCTGAAGACTATGGTATTATGCCTCTGTACCCTGTAATTTCATTGTCATATCCTATCCTTCAAACCAAAACACAGCCATGCAAACTGCTGCAGAGCTGCAGACAAACTGCAAAATAGTTACGCGGCACTAAGAATATGTATTGTTTATATACTTAAAATAGTAATAAATAAAAAAAAAACTGCTTCACGCCAGACACACTAATAGGACAAAGGTACCCAAGTAAACGACTATTACAGTCGCCTTGTAGAGTACTGTTTATTTTGTAAACTAAAACTAACTTTGTTTAATGAACTTTAATACATTTAAACAATACAAAAGGTGGACTTAATACAGCATATATGATATATATATTTATATCGACACATATAATAGGTCAAATGGAAAGAGGAAAGACCTAAAAGTAACAATTCTTTGATCACTCAAAGAAGATACAGAATAATAAAATGTTATCATTTATATTATTACATCAATCGTTAACTGTTCACTGCTGGACATAGGGCTCCCCCATGGGGGGATCAGCCAGTAGTTGCCACACTTGACAACTTAGGGTTATTAATCAAACCGCAGTTAGGATTTGGTGATGTTTTAAAAAGGACGCTGCTGCACATTCCTCGACCCTTAAGTTCTCTTAGTCGCTTCTTACGAGACCTACGAGAAGAGAAGGAGTTGGCCCATCCTATGCCGGGACCACAAAGCAATGTATTATAATAAAGTACTCGTATGTATCCTTATCAAAACGTTTGTCACTTTGCATTTTTATAATAAACAATTTTATTATATATACATGTATATACAGATTTGACAGGTTACAAACAAACAAACGTTGAGATCCATAGAATATATATTACAGACAGATGACAATAGTATCAGAGCGCTTCCCTATTCAGGAATTGACGAGTGACTTTTATCATTGTCACGACATCTCCATTCAATAGTACCAAAGGTTTTGTTCATACTAATAGCGAGATATCTATACATATAAACGCTCATCTGACTGACTGAATGATGTATTAACTGCGACTGAAAACTTGAAATTTAATACATTATACAATGGCTTGTTTAGCTCTTGAAGTTGTATAAAAATTGCGGTGTGTATCGGCCCGGCATGAACAGGCATGAACTGTACACCTTTAGTACCCCTCGAGTGTCGTCATTTCTCGAAACTTGTGTGTTATCAGATATTATGCAGTACTTTGTAATTAGGAGAAAGAGATTGTTAGTATTGGGAAACGACCTTTCAGGTCGACTTCCTTGCGATTCTCCCTGGAAACTATTGTGCTTGTCTCCAAGTGAATTAATTGCAAATGGGTTAACTGACCTGCCTCGTCATCATTACCTATCCATCCATCCATCATTGCTATCCCGCCAGTGTATGCCGTTAGCGCAGGCGGGGCACCACTTCATTATTATCGATTAAATGCAGTATCATGTAATTTCACTGGCGTTCAAATTAAAACAGGACTACTCAAGCACAGATATTTGGCAGCAAAATCAGAAATGATACTATAGTTTTCAATCTGGATTTCTCTAATTCAGAAGAAAGAATGTAACTTAATGTGAACAAATACGCGACAGCGCCCACATAGGGTTTAAAAAATAATAATAAGAAAGTAATAAACAAACGAAATACTAGAAATACGAGGAAAAAAACTCTACTATATGACTTAAATATGACAGTCCTTGTTCATTGCCTGGCCTTCAAGCAAAGATACCGTGTGTAATGAGGAACCAAAGGACAAACGTCTAATGGCACAAACCAGAACACCTAAATCTGAGCCGATTCATAATAGTTCGTTTGCTTAGTTGGCCTTACCGAGAATCAAACCCGGGTTCTAATTCACGTAAAGCAACGTACGCAAAAAGTCACGGAGATCATAAAAAAACCGTACCAAATGAAACTTTTGGATTGTTGATTCCTAATATGAATTACTTGCACCACGCTACAATGTTTTTATTTTTTTATATATATATACAACTTAGAATGGCAAACAAGCTGACGGCCCACATGATGGAAAGTGGTAACCGTCGCCTATAGACATGAGCAGTACCATGGACATAACAGAGTATACTGTTTCGCCCGTCATACCTCCCATGCGTTCCTGAGGACTCAGGTGTTATTCCTCCGTACCCTGTAAATTCACGCCATATCCCACCCTTCAAACCGAAACACAGCCATGCAAACACAACTGCTTCACGGTAGAAACACGAATGGGACAGAGGTGCCAAAGCAATCGACTTTTGTACAAAGTCTGCCTCTGGTAAGTAAAGTCTTCTTTAAATCCTGACGGTACCCTAACAACATAGAAGTACCGTCGTAAACGGGCCTGTTTCTCTTTTTTTCCATAACGACGTATAATGAAGTCTACATTAAGAGCGTTCATTGAAATATACTCGGCCATATTTTTACAGTACAGACGGTTTCGTAGCACTCATTACTAAGAAATGAATAACATGGATGTAAAATTAATTAGAATTACGATTCAATGATAAATAAGTAGGAAGCTATTTTTTTCGAGCTGCTCTTTCGAAGTAAAAATATATCTCCCGTACCATTGCCATCACTATACACACACGAGGGGGGGGGGGGAAAGGGATAGTTAGTAATGGAGACTAAGAATCCCATTGCTAGCAATATACCCAACCAGGTCGACCTCCTCACGGTTCTCTCTGGAAACTATCACGTTTAATTCCTGATGAATCCACCATGATGGGCTAACTGGCCTGTTTTCATTCTCATCTATCACCCTTCACTGGTGCTCCGCCAGCGTATCCCGTTAGCACAGGCGGGGTTACCAAACCATTGTCACCCATCAAAAAAAAAATAGTAATAGTAATAAAAATCAGATATCTTGGTCCTATTTATCAGTAATCACGTCATATTAAGTCTTGATATTTTAAAAATAACTATCTTCTATACGATTTTAATTCTGCGGTGAAATTTTTCTCGCCGGCATCATTACCACCGGCCTTTATGTGATGAAGCGACTTCTTAATTATGATTTTAATTGATTTCAAAAAGTGCGGTTCCCGCTGTTGTTTACGATAATTGTTATGTCATACTCATTGTGCCTTATCCATTGAAGGTTTTTTTTTAAAGAATGTCATACCCGACATTCGACAGGCCGTTTAATTTAAAAGAAGAAAAGCATTTTAAATTGTTTACTAATCAACTAGGTGATAGGAATCGGAATTCGTTAGCGTCGATTGTTTTCTCAGATAAAGGAATAAGTATTTTCGATGGCATTTATAAATTAAAGACTCTTTTCTGTTTCGTTTTATGGACACATCTAGATGGAGCAATGTGTCCCGAATTATCAAGTAATTTGTCGTAGAGCAGCGTTTCCCAACCTTTTTTGTGCCATGCCCCATTTGAACATTTCTAAAATTTTTATGCCCCCATACATAATTTTTCCCGACAAAGTTTACTTGACGACTCCAATCGCCCAGTTGATATTTTGGTAACTTCAAACGATATTATAACTAATAAATATTTACAGCATTTTTTTTTCATTTACTTTTTTTGTTAAATTTGGCACCGATATCTACTTGTAGCATTTTATTTTAAATGGCCCGGAGCAGAAGGGTTATAATCGCTTTTAGTCCATTTTTTAATTGCTCCCCTTAACTATCAAATTGCCCCCCTGTGAGGCGTGGGCTCTACTTTGGGAAACACCGCCCTAGAGCATATATGGTCGCATACAGAGCAGTTTCAGAAATATGTTCTCCCACTAACGCTCAGGTATAGAATGAGCTCCTGTCGAAATTTTCCCAAGAGACTAACAACATGGGGTTCTTTAAAAAAGGAGTAAAGAGGTTTACTCAGATCGACAACGCGCGCGTAATGCCCCTGGTATTGCAGGCAGGCGTAGGCTACGGTAATTGCTTAACATCAGGTGGGCCGTATGCTTGTTTGCCACCTCAGTGGTATAAAAAGAATGTAATTGTTCAGGCTATTATCTTGTAGCTTATTATCTTCATAATTCATTTATTCTCGTAATAATATTTTAAGACTCGCTAAATTCTTGAGTTTTTGGGTTTGAAAATTACACACTCCATCTATGCAAGCCTGTATAAAGAATTAAGGTATTAAAAATACTTCTAAAAGAAAAATAGATTAATTCCAAGAACATTATACTACAGTAATATAACTTATAAAAGGGTTTTCACAGTTTGCATTCAACAGGTGAGAGGTAACACAGAAGTTTAGCGAGAATCAGGTAAAACAAACATAGCAACATAAACTAGTCACAATTTTGTTTACTACTTTGCCTTCAATAGAGCAAAACAATGACATTCAACTATCACTAAAAGCTAAAGGCGAACTTTCCAAATCAAAAGTTTTTAAATTTATTGGACAATATAAGGTCAACGTTCAGTATGATAGGTTATGTACGAGTACAGTTTTAAAAATCCCATATGACTTGCAAATGGTTATTTAGTCAAATTGACAAAAATTTTATATTAAATTAACCAGACTTACTTCAATTCATTTTTGTATGATAAATATGATATTTATTTATTTACACTTTTGCACACATTAAAAAATATGTGTACAGGGCGGTTTTAATGCCTGATGGCATTCTCTACCAGTCAACCGTTACACTAAACAGAGAGAGAAAAAATATACATATTATAAATTTATGTTCATTCACTCAATGTAAATCGAAATTATTGCATGACAAATCTATTTAAAAACAATTTATCGATTATTTATACAAGTAATTAAATATAATCTAACATGTAAATTAACAGTAATGGATATATATATATATATATTAGCTACCTATCGATTAAATTTTACTACACCCGAACAGGATTCGTGTACTTACTCTTCATAGTAACATTGTAACAACTCCATATTATGTACATTAATGCATTATAAAAAATAAATAAATAGGTACTTTCACGCTCAAAAAACTCTATAGAAAGTCCGGTTAAGTTGAACAAAAACCGCAAACGCCGGAAGGGAAAAATTTATTCCATTTTAATCATACTTATATGAAATTATTGCATGACAAATCTATTTAAAAACAATTTATCGATTATTTATACAAGTAATTAAATATAATCTAACATGTAAATTAACAGTAATGGATATATATATATATATATATATATATATATATATATATATATATATATATATATATATATATATATATATATATATATATATATATATATTAGCTACCTATCGATTAAATTTTACTACACCCGAACAGGATTCGTGTACTTACTCTTCATAGTAACATTGTAACAACTCCATATTATGTACATTAATGCATTATAAAAAATAAATAAATAGGTACTTTCACGCTCAAAAAACTCTATAGAAAGTCCGGTTAAGTTGAACAAAAACCGCAAACGCCGGAAGGGAAAAATTTATTCCATTTTAATCATACTTATATGAAAACATGCCCTCCTATGACCAATATTTGTATTGATGCGTAGGAGGATCTAAAATTCCGTGGAATTTTCCTTCTCACCAACTTATGGAGATCAAGGGTGAAAAAACAATTTTATCGTTCAAAATCTCAACAATACGCCGAAGTTTAGTCGGATTTATTTCCCAAGTTTCTAACTAATAACGATTTTTCTCGTTTTGCGCACACAATGACTGAGTTTCTAAGTAGTTTGCGACGGATGAGGGACGATTCTACCTAATTCGCGAACTTCTCAATGACTTATTACAAAACCATTGTTGGCTTTAATAAAAAAAAAAAAAAAAACTCTAATCGCCGCCATAAAAATAATTTAGAAGGCAATTCCTGAGTTAGCAACCGATAATTATTCGGATTGTTGAAATTTTAATGGGATAAGGCCACGGTTACATTATGGTGTGGTAATTTATGGTGGTCCGGCCGGTCGGTGCCGGAGGACCATTCCAGGCATGTTTTAACTGTAATCATGGTCAAATGTCGCCCTTTAACTAAAGAGTAATAAATTGTGAAAATGTTGAAATATCACACGAATGGTATTAGCTATTTGAATGTACACAATGTAGGAATGTACTTTTAGGGTTCGGTTCAAAGGACAAAGGAACATATATGGTGCAACTTCGTTTATTTGTGTGCCATACCTCTATATTTCTCGCCCCTACCTTTCTCGTGGGTATCATAAAAATTTCCCGATATAGAATGGGCCACTAAGACAGTTAATGGTCGAAAAATGGGAATCGGCTCCCCTTAAAAATCACCAATCCTAACTGTGATTGCCAACCCACTTGCCAAACGTGACAACTACTGGCAGAAACCCCCTTATAGGGGGAGTCCTATGTTCAGTAGTGGACAGTTAACGTCTGATATGACGATGATAACTTCTATATTTCAACAACTGCTAAAATGCTATCGACCTTAAATTTTTAGTTGAAAAAATTCAAAATGAAATTACATTTATTTTCTTCGCTGTTGCGTCCACAATGGAGACTTTAAAGTAATTGTTTGAGCTAAAGATCATATAAAACTCAACATTGTTTTAAGAGAAATGATCATTAATCCTTCAGCTACAGTTAATTTTTTATCCGTACACATAGTAGCATTAATTTCTTTCTACTCTATAGCTTGCCTTCAAGATATTTCTGCGGAAAATAAATCTACCTATGTACCTAATACTTCTAATTATTCAATATAATTAATTGTATTATTTTTACACAATAAAGTTTAAATGAACACTCTATCTCGAATCAAAATAAACAAACAATTATCAAAATAAAAACAAAATAAATTCCATTGCATTGAAACAAACACGAAATTAGGATACAATGGTATATGAATAATCCTAATTTTATGTGGTTCTCGTTTTGCATGTAATTATTAGTGATGTGCCAGATATCCGAGTTCGTATCCGCGGATATCCGACAGAGAAGATAGATCTGTATCCGTATCCGTTGCTTTTCAACGGATGTCAAACGGATCTTATAGATTATTTATGAAACTAAATTATAGATAACAATGATATAGTAATTAATCTCGTTTAATTTGATTTTTATTTCCTTAAATAAAATATTTTGCGCGCTTATATTGCAAAAATTAAATATATAAACATTTATTGCAGTGTGTTACCAATATAGTAGTACTAATAAAAATATTAAGGTTGTCTGTAAGACATTGCCCTAGCGATAAGACCTTTTGGACCTTTTGTACCTTTATGTATATGTTACTGTATTTCACTTGAATTATTTAATTGTCATTGCATATTTTTGTATTTCTAGTACAATAAAGAGTTAAATAAATAAATAAATATAAATAAAGAAAATAATAATTTAATTTGTAAAAAATGTAGTGATTCGTACTCACAGACCTAGACACCAGAGGGAGACTTTATACAAAAGTGATCTGCATGGATACCTCTATCCCATCCATGTTCTGCCATGAAATAGCTGTGCTTACAAGTAGTTCAGTTGTTCAGACAAGTAGTAGTTCAGTTTGAAGGGAGAAATATAGCAGTAATATTACTGGGTACGGGGGCATAATTTCATAGCCGGATAATTGTTAGCAATGCGGAGTACTAGTTTGTTTTTTTTCTAAGTATCATAAAATCTAAACATTAATAATACAAAATCATTTCCGCGAACGTACATTTTTTTATACTACAACTCAGAATGGCAAACAATTAAGAATCATTTAAAATCCATTTTTGACGATTCGGCACATCACTAGTTATTATACATTATGCTCGAGATGTCTTTATCCATCCGTAAGTACAACACACGCTCGTGTTCGGCAGTAAAATTAATTAAATACTTTGCTAAGTAATTTGTAATCAAATTACAGAACACAAGGTAAGTTAATATAACAATGGCAGAGTTCAGAATGTCTAATTGAAACATCTTGGCTAACGAGCGATGAAAGCACGTCCCTCCCTTGTCGAGACAATTTCTTTTTTTTTTAGCCGACTTCCAAAGATGTATGTTTGTTTTTCACGTATATGTTTGTAAATATATAAAGAAAGCACATTAATTATGTAAAAGAGGATTCAGAAATTTATACGATCTACCTTGATGCGATATGGGGAGAGCCGTCCCCCTCGTTCGTGACATTTATCCGTGACATTTTAAATAATTAAATTTATTTGATACTCTTCATCTTGGTGTATTTCGCTTTGTTTGTTTATTTCAGTGTGAAATAAGAAGAGAATAAAAAATTTATGAGCGTTCCATTGTCGCCCCCCCCCCTGCCCCTCCAACAATGTACTCGACGTTTTGTTAACAAGTTAAATAAAATATTACAATAAATACAAACTTTTATTTATCTTGCAATGTATATTCGTTTACTTCTTTAGGTCAAATTGAGCTAAAATGTTTAATATTTACAACCCAACCTGCATGTCAAGCGTGACCTAGCAACTCCCCCGCCCCTCACACCAGGGGGAACCCCATGTTCAGCATGAGATAGTAAAGAGCTAATATAATGAAGATAAAAATAATATACATTTTCGATTCTGATGACCATACAATATGCAACACACATTATAATATTTTCAAAATGGCCGCTATCATAAAATGGCGGGTCATGTCATTAGTACATACGTAGGTACATTTCAACCCCTTTTGTCTAAAGAATATAAAATGATAAAGTTTTGACAACACACGAAATTCAATATGGCCACCGCATTACATTTTAAAAGCTAGTATTTAAAAATGTTTTTTAAATAGAATTAATTATAAACAAATTTTCATTCGTACGACATCAGAAAGACACAGCTTTTTCTATATCTAATACTTCATGTACCTACACCAGATTTCATATTTGGTACCAAATTGTATAATTGGCTCAGCTTTTTAGCTTAATTGCTTTTTAGCAGCCAAAGAAGTAATTTATTTTTCTGTACCAACTTATAGACAGAAGACTATTTACACTCTTACGAAGTTACAAGTATCTTTGATTTGTACCTGTTAATATTTTTGTAACTATCCTATTGGCTTCTTAGATAAATAACTCTATATACTGTGTTCTTCAGTATCAGGTCGACTTCCAAGCGGTATCCTCTGGAAATTATAGTGATTTTTTATTGGCTGATAATGGAATGGTAACCTCACCTATTCTATCGGTATACGCTGGCGAGGTACCAATACGAGATGATAAGTGAAGATGAAAAGGCAAGTCAGATAGTTCATCGTGACGAATTCCACTGGAATTGTCCACGATGGTTTCCAGGGGGAACCACGTGGATATCGACCTAATATGGTATATTGCTAGCGATGGGTCAATTTGACCCCATCACTAACATTCTTTTTCCTCCTAACTATAGTGATTAAAACCTGTGGAATTCATCACAATGGGCCCGATGACCCATGATGATGCTTTCATCCTCGCCGATCTCGTATATCGATAGCACAGGCAAGGTTATCTTTTCATTTTCACCCAATAAAAAAAAGACCAAGTTATTTATCCAAAGTTGGTCCATCGCATTCATGGAAGAAAGGTTCTCGAGTGACGATTCCGTACGGGCAAACACAGGGCAAGACGACTCCCCACTAGATGGAGTGACGAGCTCAAATGCATTGCAGAGAGTGGACGTAGGTGGCTCTGGACCATTGTTTAATGCACTCTATGGGAGAGGCCTATGTCCAGCAGTGGACAAGTAATAACTGAAATGATGATGATGATATGGTCCATCACACTCATCATTGTAAATCAGTGAAATAACAATTAATAAACTTATGACAGAGATTCGTAACAAAGTGCTGACTCGATGTTAATTTACCTAATACCGTATCCAGTATTGCGGTCATACGACACGTGTTCCGTCTCTAACGAGACATCATCAGACAGTTGATTGATTGGAGCGTGGACATCAGTCTACGTACTACTCGCTGTCCGTGCCTTATTCGTAATTCAAAAGTTCGCTGAAGCTACTATACCTACAGCTAGAGTGGCTACTATTTATATTATATTTCAAGAACCAGCATATTTTATAAGCATAATAAGTGATCCTTCGAGCCGGATATGAACCAGCGCTGTTTCATATCCGGCTCGAAGGACCACTAATTATGTTTATAAAATATGCTGGTTCGTGCTATATATTTTTATTTATTAATTATATTATATTAATTGTAAATAAAATTGCCATCTAATGACTTGATGTATTATATGTATTTTAGTTCAATTTCAATTGTTTATCTATTTTCTTTTTTATAAAAAACTACGATTGTCAATGTATGTAAAAAGTTTATTTTGAACAAAAAATTAAGAAAACGAAGTCTTTACATAGAAGATATTTAATAAAAAAAAATATACGATGCCTCTAAATAATGAAAGATTAACAAAATTTATGTGGAGCCAACACTGGCAAACTTTGAAAGGTAACATAATTAATTACAGTATCAATTTTTATCTCCCAAAAAAAATAATAACTTAAATTCTAACTGAACGGATTTTAATGAAATTTCTATAAGACAAATATTTAAGTATATTTTTCAAATAAACAAAGGATCTTTTCAAATTGATTTAAAACTAAAGAATCTCCTTTCATTGAAGTCAGTTGATACGAGCAATAGAAAACAATATTTTTTAGAATTTTTATCTGTCTGTATATTTGTTGAGACATTAGGCAAAAACTTTTTCTTTTATACAACTTAGAATGGCAATGACAGCCCACCTGATAGAAAGTGGTAACTGTCACCTATAAACATGAGCAGTACCATGGACATAACAGAGTAAACTCTTTCGCCCATGATACCCCCCATGCGTTGCCATTCCTGAGGACTCAGGTGTTATTCCTCCGTACCCAGTAAACTCACGCAATATCCCACCCTTCAAACCGAAACACAGCCATGCAAACACAACTGCTTCACGGTTGAAACAGAGGACAGAGGTACCCAAGCAATTGGCTTTTGTACAAAGTCTCCCTCTGGTACTACTGCAAATTGAATGAATAAACTGAATGAATTGAATGAACCAATTTTTTTTTAAATTGTTGTAAAAAAAAACACGGGGCAAACGAGCGTGCGCCTCACCTGATGGTAAGTGACTACCGCCGATGATCATCCACAACACCACGGCATTGCAAGTGTGCTGCCGGCCTTTTAAAAATGAATATGCTCTTTTCTTGAAGGTCATGATGTCGTTTCGGTTCGAAAATTTAATGCAATGTCCCAGAAGGCCCAAATTAAAATCTGATATATATTTAATCTTTATATGCTATCAAAAATGGTTACCTCTTTTCAAAATCCATAATAACAGAGTATACTGTTTCGCCCATGATACCCCCCATGCGTTGCCATTCCTGAGGACTCAGATGTCATTAAGCTCGCCACTTGTACAAAGTTTTATTGTGCAATGAAGAATAAATATATATTATGAATGAATATATATTAATAGACATACGAGTATGTAGATATCATCTACTTATATATTATTATTATTATTATATTAGCTATATTAAGATCGCTAGCCGTTGCCAGTGAAAACCGCGCCTTATGCAGATATCAGGGCAAAACAGAGAGTAAAATAGTGTACACGGTAATCCAAACATTCGCAGTCGTATTTCACGAGCCAATTCCCGCGACACATCCGGAAATTAATTTAATAATACCCCGTTTAATATTAACGTGGTTAACTAAGGGCGTAAGGTACAGAAGGGAGCGGGGGCGATTCCTACACGTGGACAATGGCACAGAATTGTTGTTCGAACACTTTAACCTATTTATATTATAAAAAGCGTTTGTTGTTCATCAGTCTCGTTGAAACTCAAAAACTACTTGACTGATTGAAATATTTATTTCATTTTTGTTACAATGTGTGGGTAAAAAAATCGAATAACAGTAAAAAATTAGCTGAAAAATTAATAAATTGGCGCGCATGTGACATATCAAATGTCGCAGACGTTCAAAGGCTAACCGTTTACCATTAGACGGACTATATGTTTGTTTACCATCTTCGTGGTATAAAAAAAATAGGTAATTTTGTATGGGAATCGTTACTTTAAATTATTTTTAATAGATGGCGCTACATATGATACGAAGTTCCACCGGGTTATCTAATTGAACATAAAGGTCATTAAAAAAAGAAATATTATTGTTTGTTTGTATTCCAGTGGATTAAATAAAAAAAAATATTAATCCTATTTTAAACATTCCTTCACCAATAAAACGGTGAGACACCAGAGGGAGACTTTGTACAAAAGTCGTTTGCTTGTGCACCTCTGTGCCATTCGTATTTCAACCGTGAAGCAGTTGTATTTGTATGGCTGTGTTTCAGTTTGAAGGGTGGGATATCCCACCCTTCAAACTGAATGGCATAAATGGCATATATGGCATATGCCATATGGCAGTAAATTTACAGGGTACAGAGTAATAACACCTGAGTCCACGGGAATGGCAACACATGGGAGTATCATGGACGAAACAGTATACTCTGTTATGTCCATGGTACTGCTTGTGTCTATAGGCAACGGTTACTGCTTTCCATCAGGTGGGCCGTCAGCTTCTTTACCATTCTAAGCTGCATAAAAAAAATGGTACATAAACAGTCCTAGCGTACTGGGTAACTAGCTAGTTAATTATAAAATTAAAGCAAAAATCAACAAACAAAACAAATTGCATCCACATTATACATACACATTGACTAATACGTTTAGATAGATAGATAGATAATTTATTTGCATTACATACAGCACACAAATAACAACAGACATAGTTAGACATGCACAGTGAAAAAAGATAAAAGAATACATATACAAAAATGAAAATAAATAAAACTTATTTAAATAAAACTCAATGCTAATTATAATCACAATGCCCGTAAAAATGTAAAATTATCTTGCACATAAACGATTTGAAATGAGTAACAGTTGAGTTTTTTTTGCCGATTCTTCTTAATAGATAACAATATTCCGAATCCATAAGTAGAATTCAAAAAAAGACGATATAAAAGTGCTTGCAAACCATTTCAATAAAGATTATTTCTAATCTTTTCTAAAATAACATATGAATTAAATATAGCAGTAACATCCATGCCTAAAGTACACTGCCAACGTAAACAACACCGGCAGCACACCTGCAATGCCGCTGGTGTTGTGGGTGATCATGGGCGGCGGTAGTCACTTACCATCAGGTGAGCCGCATGCTCGTTTGCCCCCTGTGTTGTAAAAAAAAAAAAAAAAAAAAAAAAAACAAATAGCAAATGCAGTGTTACAATACCATTTTGAAGTCATAAAAAAGTTAACAAAATGAAAGTGTCCTCAATCCGCCCGGTAAAACGCCGAGATCTCATTAATTGTAGCGTAAATGGCGGCGCAGAGACATATCTTGCCGCTTCCCACCCGCTAGATTACCCATTGTGCGGCAAAAGCGCAGTTTTTCGGGAGCATTTTAATAAGTGCGGCCGCTGCTCGCAAGTGGGGTTTAATTTCGCTGTCACTGGCAGCGGTGGCGCTCATCCTTACGCCGCACACAACGTAAGATGTTGAGCTATGAAATTAGATTTTTCTGTATCATGCTATTTATTATGTGTCGCGCTCTATTCACTAAGCGAGATACCTAAATGAGTTTATTACGTTAAAAATAATATTTTCTTGAGTTTCTGCCCATCCCTCGCCCTCCCTTAGTCGCCTCTTACGACACCCACGGGAAAGGCAGTGGTGGCCTATACTAGACCATACCTTGGTTATAATATCTGATGAAAGTCAGGGCTTTCTCCTAGTAGATTGTGGTTAAACAACATATAAATGACATATACTCGTAATGTGGAGCTATTGCAGTATGGAATTATTAGTTGCTACAATGCGGTGTGAGGGCCTAAGGGCGCCAGAGTGGCTCGGCCTCGGCTTAGGCCACCGCACTTCGACTCCCGTCAAGGGACGGCGAGGGTAGGGCGGTAGGGAGGGAGGGAGACGCGTTTGCCGTCGTAGTTGGATCATCGGAGTCCAAGAGTGCGTGCCTCGGGCGACGACATTTTGGAGCGAAGTTCTCTATGGGGGGTTTGTATCTAACCGCTCTTGCTATGAGCGGAATCCGATGGGAAGGTGCTACAGTGCTACTACTGCAGTACAGGGCCTCTAGACAAGTGGCAAGCGAATTCGTCGATGGAATCGACATTGCTAGCAATCCCGTGAGGATAGAATGAGATAGCAACGCCGGATGACTCATTCCAACTTACGGACTCGCTAGCGATGTCGATTCCATTGACGGATTCGCTTGCCACTTGTCTAGAGGCCCAGTACAGTACTATTGGGGGGAAAGGGATTGTTAGTAATGGAGATTGAGAATCCTATTGCTAGCAATATACCCAACCAGGTCAACCTCCTCGCGGTTCTCCCTGGAAACTATCATGGTTAATTCCTGATGAATTCATCATGATGGGCTAACTGGCCTGTTTTCATTCTCATCTATCACCCTTCACTGGTGCTCCGCCAGCGTATCCCGTTAGCGCAGGCGGGGTTACCATACCATTTTCACCCATCAAAAAAAAAAAGTACAGTACTATTATACTTATATATACTTAATACTTATAATGATTTTCCTTAATGTTTTATTCTGTTAATTTTCTTAATTATACAATACTAACTGTACAACAATTAGTCCATTACCCTAAGGTTGTCTTGAAAAGATTGCTCTCAGCAATAAGACCGCCTTGCTGTACTTATACAACTGTATCGTTATACTTATTAATTGTCTTATTTATTTCTTATATTGTATAATGCAAATAAAGTATACTCATTCATTCATTCATACTCTAAGCGTACTCCTTCAGCACCACATTCCCACACCTTGACAGTCTGATAATTTAGAAGACATGTTGATATTATTTACTTTTTACTTCGTATAAATAATAAAGATAGAATCAATATGTAAGAACAAAAAATTTATTAAGTCTCGCCAAAAATGTGTTTGTGAGCCAGTGAAGTAGACGCTCAATTTATTCTAGGGTCCTAATATTGCGTCGTACATTAATGAAACATTCCGAGTGATGTGAAAATTTGTAATTTTATACAACGTTACAACAACATGTTGAGACGGACTTAGCATAATTTCTACGTTATAATTTACTTCATATTTTTTTTTTAGATTATAAAAAAAAATATGGAGTAAATTTTTTAAAAGTTTCAATTTTATATGAAACATTTATGTTTTAGAAATATACGCTTACCTAATGAAACAAGAGATATCTATAACTGATAGAAATTATAGATTGATAAATTTCACTTGGCAACAATGAAAAAAAAAGTTTTGTCGAACGTTGTCATTCGTTTGGCGCTCTTGTTTTACGGACTCATATATATATATATATATATATATATATATATATATATATCATCTCATCAAAATATCTGATGACATTCGGCTTGGCATGGACAAGTCGCAATTGACGGTGTTGACATTACTGGATTTTAGTAATGCCTTCAACACCGTGGATTTTGACATTTTACTCGCCATTTTACGTTCTCTTAACATATCTCCAACGGCTATTGATTGGTTTCGTTCTTACCTGTCTGGGCGTCGGCAGCGTATTCGTATTGAGGATATTAACTCTTCTTGGTGCAACACGACTGCTGGCGTTCCTCAGGGTGGCGTATTATCTCCTCTTCTTTTCGCATTATTTATCAATTCCATTACACATAATCTTCGATCTTCCTACCATCTCTATGCAGACGATCTCCAAATTTACTCTCAAGCCAGTTTTAGTAATATCACTGATGCAATTTGTATCATTAATGAAGACCTTTCCCGTATATCAGACTGGAGCAAAGCTTACGGCCTCACCGTAAATCCATCAAAAACGCAATGTATTATTATCGGTAGCCCTCATTATATATCTAAATTAAATTCAATTAATCTTCCACCAGTAGTTTTTAACGGTCAAGTAATTAAATATAGTACTAGTGTGAAAAATCTCGGAATACATTTTGATCAAACACTGACCTGGTCTTATCAAATATCTCAGTTAAGCCGTAAAATATTTGCTTCAATAGGTAGTCTCAATCGGCTGCGAAACTTTCTACCAATCGGTACCAAGACTGCATTGGCACACTGTCTACTACTTCCTATTCTAGATTACGCTGATTCCTGTTATGTTAATCTTACAGAAGATCAATTAAATAAACTTGAGCGACTTCAGAACATATGTATACGGTTTATATTTAATCTTCGCAAATATGACCACATTTCTGATTTCCGCAATCAACTCAAGTGGCTTCCAATTCGCCTTCGCAGGAACTGGCACATCCTATCTCTTCTTTACACTATTCTTTTTCATCCTTCAACTCCCGATTACCTCAAAATGTGCTTTGAGTTTCATGTCGATTCTCAGGGTCGTACATTGCGCAGCGCGAGATCCCTTCGTTTAATAACTCCTATTCATTCTTCTAAATTCTATTCCTATTCTTTCACTATAAAAGCTATCCGTCTCTGGAACTCCTTACCTCTTTCTATTAGATCAGCGCAATCTCTTGCCTCGTTCAAGAGGCAGGTAAAATCTCATTTCCTATCTCTCTAATTTGCTTTGACGTTTACTATGTGTGATTTATCTTGATCTATTTAGTATATTTATGTTTATGTATTATTATTTGTATTATATATATGTATGTTTATGTATTATTATTTATATTATATATGTATGTTTATTTAGGTTATGTAATCTTATTTTTATATTTAGAATTTTTTGCATTTTGTCTGATTCCTTTTATGCATTTACTGTGTCTGATTTGCGCCATCTACCTTTCTCTCTGTACTTATCCATTCTTTATGCCAGGTTGTCTGTAAGAGATTGCTTGTAGCGATAAGGCCGCCTTTTGTATATGCACGTTCTGTATAAATACTCCTTGTATACATCTTTACTGTGCGCAATAAAGAGTTTATTATTATTATTTTTTAAATTTCACTAAAATTCTCATCTCCCCTCTTAAGGAGAGGAGATGGCAACTAACCCCCGGCAGAAGCACAGTCGGCCGGGGTTCAGGGCCCCAGGGAGAGAAACCGGCGTACAATGCGGGCAGAATCTAAGAGCACCGCTTTCTGCATCTTTCCCGGGAGTGAGCCGCCTCGGAATCCCAACCGTCTGAGATGTTGTTCCAGACTGGTTGGGATAAGACCGTTCACCGACATAACGATTGGGATGATTTCGGTAGATGTCACCCCCCACATTTCGGTCACCTCGTGAGCCAGGTCGAGATATTTTCTCTTCTTCTCGGTTTCGGCTTTCACGAGGTTCTCGTCATGCGGTATGGTGACATCCACCAAAAACACCCTCGAGAGTGCCCGATCCATCACCACGATATCAGGTTTGTTCGCAAGAACGGTTCTGTCCGTGATGATGGATCGGTCCCAGTAGAGCCTTACGCTGTCGCTTTCGAGGACCGGCTGGGGCTCGTACTTATAGTACGGCAACCTCTCATTCGCGAGGCCGTACTTCAGAGCTAGCTCTTGATGGAGTATTTTGGCTACCTGGTTGTGTCTGTGCAAGTACTCAGTGTTGGCAAGAGCTGAACAACCCGAAAGCACATGTCTGAGTGACTCTCCGGGATGGCGACATGCCCGACAGATGTCCTCAGTGCCATCCTTCAGAATGTGCTTTCGGTAATTGTTCGTCTTAACCACCTGATCCTGTATTGCACAGACAAAACCCTCGGTCTCTCCGAAGAGATCACCGAACTGTAGCCAGTGCACGGAGGTCTTCGTGTTTACGTACGGCCCGTGAAGGGCTTTGAAGAACCTTCCGTGCAACTCCTTCTCTTTCCATACGGCCTCCCGCTGAGAGGTACCCAAAACTTCGGGTTTTCGCCAGTCCTCTTTAGCCAGAGAAAGAGGGGTGAATCCTTTGTCACATTCTATGACCTCTCTATGCAAACCCTCGTCTATTTTCTCCAGAAAATATGTCCTGAGGCTGTCAACCTCGCGGTTGTGCGTGGTCTTAACACTTAACAAGCCTCGACCACCAGCCTTCCGCGGGATATACAGCCTCATGACTGACGATTTCGGGTGATGCATTCTATGGAGGGTCATAGTTGTGCGGACTTTCCGATCCAGGGCTTCGAGATCGGTTTGAGACCATCTGAGCACGCCAAAAGTGTAAAGGAGTACGGGTATGACCCAGCCGTTATAAGCTCGGATTTTATTGGCGCCCGACAAAGAACTTTTCAGTACTCTTGTAAGGCGCGCAAAAAATTCCTCGCGGACTGACTGTTTCATATCCGTCTCCTTCACACCGATGTTTTGTGACATGCCCAGATACCGGTATGTTTCAGCCTCGGAGAGGGTTTTAATATTAGAGGGATCTGTGGCGATCTCTTCAGTTTGAGTGACCCGTCCCCTCTGCACATGGAGGACCGCGCACTTGTCTATTCCGAGCGCCATCCTAATAGAGCTGCTATAATCGTTTACGATATTTAGCAGCTCCGTCAGGCGTTCGACGCTCGGAGCTAGCAGTTTCAAGTCATCCATGTACAGAAGGTGAGACACTCGTGTACCTCCTCTCCGATACTGAAATCCAGTCCCCGAATTCTCCAGTAAAGTACTGAGTGGATTCAGGGACAGGCAAAACCAAAGTGGACTCAAACAATCGCCCTGGAATATTCCCCTCTTTATCTCTATCCGGTCAGCGGTATCCGTCAATCGCTCGCCCTGGATAGTCAGGATCGTCGTCCACTGCCCCATGCATGCCTCCAAGAACACTCGAACTGTACCGTCGATCTTGTACAGCTCGAGTATCCTCCGGAGCCATGAATGGGGCACGGAATCGAACGCCTTTTTATAATCTATCCAGGCGGCGGAGAAATTCCGACGGTTCCGCTTGACCACGTGGCCAGCGACAGCATCAATGAGGAGCAGCTCCTTCGATCCGCGGCTACCGCCCCTGCATCCGTTCTGAGCGCTAGATAGGATCTTATTCTCGTACACATGACGAGAGATCTTAGCGCTCAGAACGGATGTTAACGTCTTATATATTGTCGTAAGACAAGTGATGGGGCGATATTTAGATGGATCCGCGGTATCGTCCGTCTTAGGAGCTAAATGAGTGATCCCGGTTGTAAGGAAGTTCGGGAGCGTCCTGTTTTCGAGGGCACTCTGGAATTGCACGACTAAGGTCGCATGGCTGGCCGAGAACGCCTTTAACCAGTAGTGCTGCAATCCGTCGATTCCCGGACTTTTCCAGTTCGGAGCCCGACGGATCGCGGCAACCACGTCTTCCTCCGTAATGGCAATGGCGTTCATCGGCGTTATACGAGCACATGCTTCCTCAACATCGTGCATCCATGCGCCCTCCTCATGTTCCACAGGTTCAGACCACAGCTGTCTCCAGAAGGCGACGAAATTGGCTGTTTCGGGTCTTTGTCCTGTGGGCTGTAGTTTTGGGCGCTCCAAGTTCCTATAAAACTTCCGTTGATCACTCATAAAGAGGCGATTCTGTTGATACCTCTCAACCCTCTCAGAGTACCGTCGGAGTCGCTTCCCCCATGCAGCGATCTTCTGCTTCAGTTCATCTATGCGCTCCGTAAGTTTGTGCCCGAAGTCCGGCTGGAACAGACGTACACCTGTCCCAGCAAAGGCCTCTTTTACGGAGCGCATAATTCTCGGGCGTGTGTTGCCCTCCCTGAAGCAGAGCAGTCTACCAATGAGGACTCTGGCCTGGGCGATCCGTCGTTCAATCCTTCTTTTCCAGGCTGGTTTCATATTATCCCTTTGGATATTACGTCCAGCCCGGGGCATTTTTGCGCCGGTATATCGGCATACTGCCAACGCAGCGCCAAACAGGATTGAACTCGTCTCTCCCAGGTCACCGCTGCCCTCAAGGTACTGAGGCAGCAGTCCATTTGTGGCCTCAATGGCATCCCGCGTCGCCACATTTAGATATATCCGGGGAAGCTTCGGTCTCTCTTCGAGGGGAGTTCTTCGGATCTCTAGAATCGCCTCGTCTAGTATGCTCCTCATATGCTCTATATCCTGGGAAGTTGTTCCGTCCGCATCCGCTTCTGAAAGCGTTTCGGCAACCACCTCTACGCTAGGTAGCACGTCTGAGATGGGTTGCTCTACGGTCGCGGAGTTTGCTTCTGGAACAACTTCACTTCGCAATCGTTCGAGTTCGGTCGCGCTAAACATACCAGAGCGCTGTATGTACCGAACTCTGTCGGCTAGGTTCTGTTCCGAGACGGTTAGATCCGGTAAAAGACGCAGAAACTCGCGGTGCATTACTGCCCGGTATCCTGTTCTGCCTGTTTCTGTCCCTGTAGCCCTGAAGAACGCACGTATGAGGTCCTCATTCATGGCTCTTGTCCACCTCATACGACGTGTACCACCAGTGGCGGGCACCGATTGCTGGGCCTGTGACGGCCCTGCCGGCGCCAAGCCAGCTGATGTCGATGGCGAGGGGTCGGACCGGCCAGGTGGTGGGGCCGGTCGGCTGGCTCGCATTCTGCCGCGCCTACCGCCAGTTGTAGACGCGCCCCGGCGACCCCCGGGCAGCGACCCTATACTGTCTCCATTATAATTATTCACCATCTTTATTTTTGTTTATACGCGTGACCGCCTTCCACGTGAGCTAGATGGTGAGCTCGGACGCGGGGTTGGACTTTGGAAGGCCTATTATTATTATTATATATATATATATATATATATATATATATATATATATATATATATATATATATATATATATATATATATATATATATATATATATATATATTGATGCAACAAAGCGGCTGATTTAGTGGAGGGCGCTATACTATTGGTCACGCGACGGTGCACAGGTAACCCGGATCTGAGGGTAAGTTCGAATGAACCAGCAGTTCTGGGAAGTATAAAGACAAAACCGAATCCTGCAAGCAACAAAGATTCATGTCAATGTTCTCCACCTTCATTATCTTATTGTGTTCATAATTTATATACAATTTTCCTAAAACATAGTACAGTCCACCAGCAACCGTTGCGGACGATTATTTTAAATTTTAACCATCTCATTTCACGAACGGTTAACAATAACCTCATATCGTATTACATAGGCTAATTAAAGATAAAGGGCTTCAACACACAGTTCCCTCTGTCTTCCCATAACGGGCTTGAAGATAGATCACTGATCTGTTTGCTTGCTAGTCACATATCTTTCCGACCATCGCTCAATCCCATCTAAAAACAATTATGGCATTAAAGTATTCATTATGATAGGCGAAATTATCTGAATTCACTTCACTCCTTTATCTTTCACGAACAGAGTTCCATTTTCATTCAATAAAAAGAGTAACTGTTGAGTTTCTTGCGAGGTCTTCTCAGCAGATAATAACTTTTCGAAACCTACAATGGATTCATAATAAAAAATAACGATGATTTGAATAAAAATTATTTTAATTTTGAATTTGAATAAAGAATAAATACAGCAGTAAACAATATGCGCTATTGTGATTATCTATTACAGAAAAAAAAACTAAAGTCTTCGTATCATGGCCGCGTACTTTGATACTATAGATATTACATTCTACACATGATTATAATGGCCTAAGTTTCTGGAAAGAGAAGAATCAATCGCAGAAAAGTCTTGGCGCTACCACATTAGAGAGTGAAGGGACATTGTAAGTGTAATTGGTGAACTATTAGCCACTTTTCACTAGTTGAAATTTCAAATTCAAATTCAAATTCAAAAATCATTTATTCATGTAGGACATTTTAGCCGCTTATGAACGTCAAATTTGTACATTATAATTTTATATTTACCCTACCGTCCAGTTCGGTATATAGATCCAATTGAGAAGAACTGGCAAGAAACTCAATTGAATTACTTTTTTTTTTAAAGCCAGTTTATTTACAATGTATATTTATATAGGTGTCTATGTCTAACATTAAATGAAAATTCAGTGCATGAACAACTATTGCCATGCACACTCGTCATTCAAGTAATCGTTTAGTGAGTAATAGGCTTTGCTCAGTAAATATGATTTAACAGATGTTTTGAATTTATTTAAGGGTAATTCCAACATATCCTTTGGTATCTTATTGTAAATTTTTATACCTATTCCCATAAAAGACCTATTAACTTTTTCTAAACGATACTTGGGGACAGCAAGTTTGTCTTTAAATCTAGTATTAATATTATGAATATTGCTGTTTTTTGGAAATAAGTCAAGATTTTTATGAACATATAGAATATTTGAATATATAAATTGAGAAGCAACGGTGAGAATATTTGCCTCTTTGAATTTCTCTCTTAATGAGTCACGACTCTTCATACAGTAGATCGCTCGAACGGCACGTTTTTGTAATATGAATATATTCTTAATATCTGCCGCTTTTCCCCATAGTAATATTCCATAAGAGAGTAAACTATGAAAATAACTAAAATAGACTAATCTAGCAGTATCAGTATCAGTGTACTGTCTAACTTTACGCACGGCAAAAGCTGCTGAACTTAGTTTCGCTGCAAGGCTTTGAATTTGTGCACCCCATTGTGTTTTACTATCTAGTGTGATTCCTAGAAAGACAGTAGATTCTATAAATTCGAGAGATTCGTCATTTAATTTAATATTGCAATTAGTATTAAAACTTTTAGATAGAGAGAAATTAACACATTTTGTTTTTTTAGCGTTTAACATAAGATTGTTAGTTGTAAACCAGTGCAGGAGACGCCGCAAAGCACTATTTACATCGTCATAATTATTAGTCATTCTATTAACTTTAAAAATCAATAAAGTATCGTCTGCAAACAATACTATGCCGCATCTATCCTGCATGGCATATGGGAGATCATTAATGTAAACTAGGAATAAAAATGGACCGAGAATAGATCCTTGAGGTACACCCATTTGCACAAGTGACCCGTCAGACGTAGCGTTGCTAATCTTCACTTTCTGTATTCTATCAGATAGATAAGATTTTATTAAATTTAAAGCATTGTCTTTGACGCCATAAAAAGCAAGTTTTTTTAGCAATGTATTATGATCAACGCAATCAAAAGCCTTAGAAAGGTCACAAAAAACACCTATCACATCCATTTTAGTTTCCCATGCAGCAAATACGTGTCTAAGCAACTCTGCACCTGCGTCTGTAGTTGAACGACCTTTGGAAAAACCGAATTGACTATTGTGGATTAAATTATTTAAATTGAAATAACTGACAAGTTGCATAAGGATTATTTTTTCAAAAATTTTACTGAGTGCTGGGAGTATGGATATAGGTCTATAATTTATTGGGTCACTCCTATCTCCAGATTTAAAAAGCGGTATGATTTTACTAATTTTCATTATGTTAGGAAATTTACCTTCATCTATACATTTATTGAAAATAAAAGCAAGAGAGGGCGCAATAATTTCCATTATACTATCCAGTATTTTAACAGATATACCCCATAGATCCTCTGTTTTTTTATTATTAAGTTGTTTGAATATTTTCATTATTTCTACTGATGATGTATGTCTAAAGTTAAATACAGCTGATGACTTGCTAACATTGTCTGTTAGTAAAGTTTCAGCAGCAGACGGGGAAGATTTTAGAGCCTGTGTCGTAATTAATGGAATATTAGTAAAATAAGATTCGAATGTATGCGCGACCTCTGTGTCGGAATTTACCAATTTGTTATTAATATTTAAAGCTATTTTGCTATTTTGAAAATTAACTTTTCCAGTTTCGCTATTTATTACTTTCCAAGTGGCTTTTATTTTATCTTTAGATTTAGTTATTATTTTACCTAAATAGAGAGACTTAGCTGTATGACAAACCTTTTTAAATATTTTCGAATAAGATTTTACATGTTCATGAAATAAGGGATCGGATATATAGCTTCGTTTTTCGTAAAGTTCGTAAAGATTAGCCCTAGACTTATAAATACCAAACGTGGCCCAGTCACAAAACTTTGATTTTACACTAGTTGAAAATGTTTTTGTTTTAAATTCACTGCTAGCTTCATGTTCAATTAAATTAAAAATATGTTCACATACAATGTCCGGGTCATATTGAGGTACTATGACACTAGATATTTTATGTTCAATTTTATTTTTAAAACGTGCCAAATTCTTTTGTGTTATTTGTCTGCATGTAATTGTTTGAGTCCCTTTGGATCCCTTAGTTTCAATTATAACTTTTTGTCCGTAATGATCAGATCCAAGACAGTCGAAATTCATTTTCACCTTTACTTCACAATTACAAAAAACATTATCTATACAAGTGGCAGAATTTCCTGCGACCCTAGTGGGTTCTAAAAAAAGATTGTGCAAATTAAATGATTTAAATAAGTTAATCAATCTTAAGCTTATTGAGCATTCCGATAATAAATCAACATTAAAATCGCCACATACAAATAATGTTTTATTCCTCCGTGCGACTCGTCTCAATGCTTCCTCCATAGCCAGTTCAAAAGAATCAAAACAAGCCGATGGCGGACGATAAACGCAAATTATTATACAAGTAACTAATTCTACGCAAGATAGTTCAATTGTTTGCTCAATAGAAATATTTACAATGTCTTGACGGTTTTTATATTCTACATCATTTTTTTAAATAATAATTGACCCGCCATGAATGGCATTGTTCCTAGCAAAAAAACTAGCTATATTATAATGTTCAAAAGGACAAATTATTTCATATTGTTTAAGCCAATGTTCTGTCAGACATAACACCCGTACATGGTTAGATTCTAAGAAAAGACTTAATTCTAATTCTTTGCTGGAGAAGCCACGAATATTTTGATGAATAATGACCATATCCTGTGGCTTAACCAATGTCGTAGATGTTAGTTTAAATTAACACATGTCACATTATTAGTATAATTACTAATATTACTAATTAAACCCGTTATACTACTTATAATGGGATCATAAATGTTATACGCTAGTAAACTAGCAATAGTCTTTTTTTGTTTTTTAGGAAGATAAAAATTACCTCCCGTCATATAATAATTTGTAACAAATTTGTTACTATCAAAATAAAATATATCATTACAATGATATGTCATCGAATAAATTAAATTATTTATACTATAAATGAACTTATTCTGTTCATTAGTCAGGGATTGAGAGTAGGGAAATGCGCATAATAATATTTTACCTATACCAAGCTCCACTATATTATATAATGATTTTATTAAATTAACTATATCAGATTTACGCATATGCAAACAATTCCCTAACGCTATTACTAGGGTCGTGTGAATATCATATTTTTCATTTTCTATATTTTTTATAATCTTATATATACCTGATCCCGGAAAACAATTATTTATTACTTGTTGCGAGAGGCAGTTCGATAATAAACTACCTAAATCCTTGCCAAATTCATCTGAATAAACAATTGTTCTCCTGATGGTTTCATGTACAGTGCTGCATTTATTTACTTTTGTACTGTTTCGTGTGGGTAAACATGAAACGTCTGGTTCCGTGACGGATGAGATATCAATGTTCAACTGATTATGGTGGGACGGTTGGATATAGTTATCAGACTCTGGTGAATTACAGTGACATCTATCCGTAAGAGAAACAAACCGCTCCATGTTGTAGTTACCCAATTTTATTAAATTATCTAACTGATCAGAATATTCATGTATTTCATTCTTAGCTGATTCGTATTTCAAAGATAAATTGGACAACGAGTTCTCTAATAGTTTAATTTTTTGTGATAATTCATCTATTTCTAAATCTTTGTTATATATTTTTTCTTTACAATAATTTAATTCTATTGATAAGTCAATTTTTTGCTTCCTAGTAATAATTGATTTTAAACACTTTTTATGACTTTTCACTAAATTTTCTGATTTTCGAATAAATTTATTTAATTTTACATATTTTTTTAACTTCTTACTACTATTAATAGGTACTTTATTAGGACTATAGGAGTTTGGTGTATTTGTCAAATCTATGGTCACAAGGGGCAGAGCAGATGTTTGATCACTAGTAGTATTTATCATTTCTGTATACAGATCCATGGTCTCGTTATAATTACTCAACCGCCTGTGATCCAACAAAGATTTATTTTGTGATTGAACTTCCTCAAGGTGCCGCTCTAGATGAGTGATTTTCTGCAATGCTGACTCATATGTGTCTCTGCACAGATCATATTTATTTACAATTTCTTGAAGTTTTTCTTTTTCGATATGTAGAACTTCAAAGTCTGTACTGATCTTCACTAGGTCATTCTTCAGAGCCACATATTTATCAGACATCAACTTAATTTCAATCTCACTTTCATCTCGTTCCTGTAATAAGGCCTTATTTAATTCATTGGATTTTTTTAACTCTAAGAGTGTCACCTTAAGCTTAGCATCAAGATCACATGCTCTGCGGGACATCATTTTTAATTATTATGTTAAATATCTACGAAACAAGACAACAATGAATATTATTCAATAGAAGAAATACAGTGTTGAAAGTGCGCTATTTCCCTTCAATAAAATAATACAATAAATAATTTAATAATAAATAAATAAATAAATATTGTTAGTAAAAACTTTAAATACCAATACTGTTACAAAAAAAAAAAATTAATCTTATATATTACCACTACAGTAAATATGTCTTAATTTGTCATATGATATCTAGCAATGGCTATGGATTACTAATATTGTATTGTTATTTAATAAAATACATAAGTTTAGTTTCGTACAGCTATTTGGAATATATTATCAATATGATAATAAATAAATTTTATGAGCTGTAATTATTGCAATAATATTTTATGTTAGTGGGTAGTATTTTTTTTTTTCCTCTCAACAACAACAACCGATCTTCACTATAGAATATTTGACTTTAATATTATTGTTTATTTGTAAATGGATATAGTAATAGTGAAGTGTAATAACTGCATTTAATTATTAAAGGTGTCAATAGAAATCCAAGACTTCTATTGTAAATTACCAATACTTTGACAGTTGGCGGTCCCACAAATTTTGTAACGTAGATTTTTGTCACAAAGAAATCACAGATTTACACACCAACAACAATCGACGTTACTTATGACCAAAACTCACTGATTATATACACTAGTATCGTTATTTCACAAGTAATAAATTAAAAACAATAAATAAATAAGAGCCAACTGACAAAGACTGTTATCGGCAGTGTTGCCAGAGAGAATATTGATCTTATCTTATGTTGGAGAGTTTACTAGAAGAAGAAGAATTGTTCAATTGTCAATTTAATTTTTAATTGTTCAATATGATACCCACGGCCACTTTCTACCATCGTACAGCTCGCCATCGATAGGGAGTCAACCCTACACCTTAGAGCCATAGATGATCGCGTACAGCGCGGTTTCAGAAATGTTTTCTCCCACGAACGCTCAGATTATGGAATGAGCTACCTGTCGAGGTTTTTCCAAGAGATTACAGCATGGGGTTCTTCAAAAAAAAGGTAGTTTTCTTCAGGATCTACTACGATGATCGCTTACCATCGGATAGGCTATAGGCTTAATTGCCACCTCAGTGATATTATTGGAATTTGTACTTCTATATTGCAAAACCACCTTTTAATTTCACAATATATTTATTTAAATTATATGTTTACACACACAGTAGCACATTAGACGATTGTTGTAACGGAAGAGAGCGAAGGCAATTTTAGAGTTGCCATATTACAATATTAAATTTAGTGTTTCCAACACATATAAAAAAAAAGAAAAGAAGGTGGATATTTCTGATGATTTTTTTCTCCCAATTTCTTATAGAGTAGAAGATGTCCATTAAAACGTTAGGTAATAGACATTCATATAAAGTAGTTCGCTGTTAGAAACTCATCTCATAACAAAATAAGCCGCTTGCCTGACCCGTGGGAGTCACAATTTCTCATAATGCATTACATAAACGTGGCTGAAACGTATTTTATAGCAATTTGTCCACATAAAACGTTGTTACGTCTAAAATAATGCCGGCCTGAAGCCAATATACTATATTGATGCTGTAAAAATGCTAATACAATTTTATGTTCACGAAACTCAATTGACAATTTAAGTGTTGCCAGTACCTACCTTATTTTTGTGGGGAAAAAATTAAAGCGCAATATGACATAATTCTCAAAGTGGATGATAACGTCCTTTTGTAGCCGAAGCGAAAATAAAAATAAATTGAGTGTATTTATGTTTTGCTAAATACTTATTCTACCAGAGGAAGACTTTGTACAAAAGTCGTTTGCTTGGGTACCTCTGTCCTATTCGTGTTTCTACTATGAAGTAGTATGCATGCCTGTGTTTCGGTTTGAAGGGTGAGATATGGCAGTGGATTTACAGGGCACAGAGTCCTCAAGAATAGCAACGCATGGGCGAAACAGTATACTCTGTTATGTCCATAGTACTGTTCATGTCTATAGGCGACAGTTACCACTTTCCATCAGGTGTGCCGTTAGCTAGTTTGTCATTCTAAGTTGCATAAGAAAAAAGTGTCTCGCTAAATGCGTTGTTAAACGCAAAATTCCGAGGGAAGCTTTTATGAAAAGAAGAATTGTCAAGAAAATGTAAAATTTACCAGAGGGAGAGTTTGTACAAAAGTCGATTGCTTGGGTACCTCTGTCCCATTCGTGTTTCAACCGTAAAGTAGTAGTGTTTGCATGGCTGTGTTTCGGTTCGAAGGGTGGGATATGGCGTGAAATTACAGGGTACAGAGGAATAACACCTGAGTCCTCAGGAATGGCAATGCATAAACGAAACAGTAATAGCATAGGCGACAGTTACTACTTTCCATCAGATGGGCCGTTAGCTAGTCTGTCATTATAAGTTGCATAAGAAAAAAGTGACTCGCTAAATGCGTTGCTAAGCGCAAAATTCTGAGGGAAACTTTAACGAAAAGAACAATTGTCAAGAAAATCGCAAAAATTTTATTTTCTTTTTCCCATATGAACTGTTCTTAGCTACAAATTGAAACATTTAATTTAAATATAATATTCAATACCAACAAGTAGTCATTCATCTTGTCAGCTAGTTTATTTAAAAAAAAATGTATTTTATGGCTCGTTATTATTATAAAACAATCTCATATGAAATGTAAGTTTGAACTCGAAACAAAATAAAACTCCTACCTACATGGTACGTTATTAGATTATATAGACAGAGTAACTCCATACAAATGCTTCGAGAAAAAAGGGTCAACTTTTTCATACAATTCTGCTTGATAAATAGTCATGAGTGATTCCTTTATAACTTCTATATTTATTTTGTTTTATAATTTTTACATCTTTATAATGCGTTAAAACTCATTTTATTTTAAAAATAAAATTGAACATAAAATATCTAGTGTCATAGTACCTCAATATGACCCGGACATTGTATGTGAACATATTTTTAATTTAATTGAACATGAAGCTAGCAGTGAATTTAAAACAAAAACATTTTCAACTAGTGTAAAATCAAAGTTTTGTGACTGGGCCACGTTTGGTATTTATAAGTCTAGGGCTAATCTTTACGAACTTTACGAAAAACGAAGCTATATATCCGATCCCTTATTTCATGAACATGTAAAATCTTATTCGAAAATATTTAAAAAGGTTTGTCATACAGCTAAGTCTCTCTATTTAGGTAAAATAATAACTAAATCTAAAGATAAAATAAAAGCCACTTGGAAAGTAATAAATAGCGAAACTGGAAAAGTTAATTTTCAAAATAGCAAAATAGCTTTAAATATTAATAACAAATTGGTAAATTCCGACACAGAGGTCGCGCATACATTCGAATCTTATTTTACTAATATTCCATTAATTACGACACAGGCTCTAAAATCTTCCCCGTCTGCTGCTGAAACTTTACTAACAGACAATGTTAGCAAGTCATCAGCTGTATTTAACTTTAGACATACATCATCAGTAGAAATAATGAAAATATTCAAACAACTTAATAATAAAAAAACAGAGGATCTATGGGGTATATCTGTTAAAATACTGGATAGTATAATGGAAATTATTGCGCCCTCTCTTGCTTTTATTTTCAATAAATGTATAGATGAAGGTAAATTTCCTAACATAATGAAAATTAGTAAAATCATACCGCTTTTTAAATCTGGAGATAGGAGTGACCCAATAAATTATAGACCTATATCCATACTCCCAGCACTCAGTAAAATTTTTGAAAAAATAATCCTTATGCAACTTGTCAGTTATTTCAATTTAAATAATTTAATCCACAATAGTCAATTCGGTTTTTCCAAAGGTCGTTCAACTACAGACGCAGGTGCAGAGTTGCTTAGACACGTATTTGCTGCATGGGAAACTAAAATGGATGTGATAGGTGTTTTTTGTGACCTTTCTAAGGCTTTTGATTGCGTTGATCATAATACATTGCTAAAAAAACTTGCTTTTTATGGCGTCAAAGACAATGCTTTAAATTTAATAAAATCTTATCTATCTGATAGAATACAGAAAGTGAAGATTAGCAACGCTACGTCTGACGGGTCACTTGTGCAAATGGGTGTACCTCAAGGATCTATTCTCGGTCCATTTTTATTCCTAGTTTACATTAATGATCTCCCATATGCCATGCAGGATAGATGCGGCATAGTATTGTTTGCAGACGATACTTCATTGATTTTTAAAGTTAATAGAATGACTAATAATTATGACGATGTAAATAGTGCTTTGCGGCGTCTCCTGCACTGGTTTACAACTAACAATCTTATGTTAAACGCTAAAAAAACAAAATGTGTTAATTTCTCTCTATCTAAAAGTTTCAATACTAATTGCAATATTAAATTAAATGACGAATCTCTCGAATTTATAGAATCTACTGTCTTTCTAGGAATCACACTAGATAATAAAACACAATGGGGTGCACAAATTCAAAGCCTTGCAGCGAAACTAAGTTCAGCAGCTTTTGCCGTGCGTAAAGTTAGACAGTACACTGATACTGATACTGCTAGATTAGTCTATTTTAGTTATTTTCATAGTTTACTCTCTTATGGAATATTACTATGGGGAAAAGCGGCAGATATTAAGAATATATTCATATTACAAAAACGTGCCGTTCGAGCGATCTACTGTATGAAGAGTCGTGACTCATTAAGAGAGAAATTCAAAGAGGCAAATATTCTCACCGTTGCTTCTCAATTTATATATTCAAATATTCTATATGTTCATAAAAATCTTGACTTATTTCCAAAAAACAGCAATATTCATAATATTAATACTAGATTTAAAGACAAACTTGCTGTCCCCAAGTATCGTTTAGAAAAAGTTAATAGGTCTTTTATGGGAATAGGTATAAAAATTTACAATAAGATACCAAAGGATATGTTGGAATTACCCTTAAATAAATTCAAAACATCTGTTAAATCATATTTACTGAGCAAAGCCTATTACTCACTAAACGATTACTTGAATGACGAGTGTGCATGGCAATAGTTGTTCATGCACTGAATTTTCATTTAATGTTAGACATAGACACCTATATAAATATACATTGTAAATAAACTGGCTTTAAAAAAAAAGTAATTCAATTGAGTTTCTTGCCAGTTCTTCTCAATTGGATCTATATACCGAACTGGACGGTAGGGTAAATATAAAATTATAATGTAAAAATTTGACGTTCATAAGCGGCTAAAATGTCCTACATGAATAAATGATTTTTGAATTTGAATTTGAATTTGAATTTATTTATTAAATAATAAATTTAGATACGCCAATGTACATTGTATGCGTAAGTATATAGAATACTGATAAAAAAACGAATCAGCTAATTTGACAATTAGCTGACAAAAAGTTGACCCGTTTTTGAGACTCGATGCTCTATCTATATACTCGTAATTTAAGGGTACGCTATTATTGCTATATATAAAAATTAACGATGACTTACAGCTAGAAATACAGGGGCAAAAGGGATTATTAGTAATAGAATTTGACAGCCCCTTTCCTAGCAATATACCATATTAGGTCGACCTCCACGTGGTTACCCCTGGAAACCATCGTGACCAGTTCTCGTTGATTTCGTCACGATGGGCTAACTGACCTACTTCATCCTCACCTATCATCTCTCACTGGTGCCCCGTCAGTGTACACCGATAGCGCGGGCAGAGTTACCATTCCATTATCACCCAAAAAAAAAGCTTCAAATACCTTAACTAAACCGTCTTTCAAAAAAGCGTTCACGCTCACTTTTTTACTTTATCCGAGCAGTAAGTGCTTTATATTATTCTCAATTTCGTGTATAATATAGTATATATCATATATGTGTAAGTATATTTGTTATTCATATATATTTATTCGTTTATATATGTAATTTTAGTATGTATGTATATCAATAATTACTAGTACCGCATTCGAGTATTCTGACACTACCCTATGGTTGACTGGGAGAGAATTCTTTTAGCATTAAGTTCGCCATGTACACATATTTGTACTAATGAATAAATAAATAAAAATACAGTTTACACAACATTACATTATTAAATGTGTCAACGTTAAGAAAACAATACAAAAAAAAATGTATACGACACGTTTCAGATATGTTTAGCGATATAAAATCCTCCGACACACCATTAGAAAATGATTGACTTATTTTTTATATAAAACAGTTCATAAATTTTTTGTTATATTATACAAAAAAAAATAATAGATTAAATATTTATAATCAAATTAAGCATTTACGTAGGTAGTCCTTATGCTGTATTAGAAGCACAATGTGACTTTGAGAATATAGGTCGTTTACTTTCGACCAATTGTCAAGGAGTTGTCTGGAATTATTGCTGATAAATCAATAAATTATACACTTTGTGATATCTATTACCTAAACAGTTTACCAGAGGGAGACTTTGTACAAAAGTCGATTGCTTGTGTACCTCTGTCCCATTCGTGTTTCAACCGTGAAGCAGTTGTGTTTGCATGGCTGTGTTTCGGTTTGAAGGGTGGGATATGGCGTGAATTTACTGGGTACAGAGGAATAACACCCGAGTCCTCAGGAATGGCAACGCATGGGGGTATCACGGGCGAAACAGTATACTCTGTTATGTCCATGGTACTGCTCATGTCTATAGGCGACGGTTACCACTTTCCATCAGGTGGGCCGTCAGCTTGTTTGCCATTCTAAGTTGTATAAAAAAAAAACTTACAAATTCGTTTCAAATATTCAGACTTTACAATCGATTATTTATAATTGATTGTTATGTTGTTGGAAAAAGATTGCTGTAGGTTTTTTTTATAATAATGAAATGGTAACCCCAGCCGTGCTATCGGTATGCACTGACGGGGCATCAGTGACGGACGATACGTGAAAACGAAGACAGGTTAGTTGGACTCTCATGGCATATTCAAGGATAATTAACCACAGTGGTTTCCAGCGGAAACCGCGTGAAGGTCGACCTGATAATATGCCCATATTGCTAGCAATAGGATGATTACACCCCATTACTAATAATCTCTTTTTCCCCGACTGGTAGGATACCTAGGAGGCTGACAACATTGCCACGCTGAAAAGTGACAGAAATGCAATTGCCAATATACTGGCCAGCCTTTTGGCCAAAGGGAAAGAGATTGTTAGTAAGGGTACCTAACAGCCCCATTGCTAGCCCCCTGTCAGGTCGACCTTCACGCGGTTTCCTCTAAATTTGTCACGATGGGCGTCATTCTCACCTGTTATCTCTTACCGATGTCCCGCCCAGCGTGTACCAATAGCGCAGGCCAGGTTACCGTATACTCATATCCTACAGCCTAAATGGTCGCGTACAACGCGGTTTCAGAGATGCTTTCTCTCACGAACATTCAGGTTATGGAATGAGCTCCCTGCCGAGGTTTTCCCAAGAGACTACCATCTATTCCTCCTCTTTTGGTAAACACCCAAGTGACACAGCCAGCAGGGTTTTTTTTTTTGATAGGTGACAATTTTTTTTTTTTTATACAACTTAGAATGGCAAACAAGCTGACGGCCCATCTGATGGAAAGTGGTAACTGTCGCCTATAGACATGAGCAGTACCATGGACATAACAGAGTATACTGTTTCGCCCATGATACCCCCCATGCGCTGCCATTCCTGAGAACTCAGGTGTTATTCCTCTGTACCCAGTAAATTCACGCCATATCCCACTCTTCAAACCGAAACACAGCCATGCAAACACAACTGCTTCACGGTTGAAACACGAATGGGACAGAGGTACCCAAGCAATCGACTTTTGTACAAAGTCTCCCTCTGGTGACAATGGAATGGCAACCCCGCCTGCGCTAACGATATACACTGGCGGTGCACCAGTGAGGGGTGATCGATGAGAATGGAAACAGGCCAGTTAGCCCATCATGATGAATTCATTAGGAATTATATATTGTTGATACCATGATAGTTTCCAGGGGGAACCGCGTGGAGGTCGACCTGGTTGGGTATATTGCTAGCAATGGGATTCTCAGTCTCCATTACTAACAATCCCTTTCCCCCCAGCCAGCAGGGTTGTGAGGGTTTAAGAGTAAATCTGTCTATGATATGCTACGTAGAATAGACTGGACGAGCTTGCAATGTATGTATCTAACGAAGACAAATCATGTACTAAGACATGGACGCTGTGTGCGAGAGATATGTACAAATGCGTGTAATCTCTCCGACGAGGCGCGTCTCGTAAAATATTTACTACCCAGCTAGGGCAAGTGGAATGCGCAAATGTGTAAATACGCACGCATCGTACTGCTACGTACCGTGTACATTGGAAAATTGAGCCGTTCGCTGTGTTATATACTTCGTTTTTCATCAAGGAGGGAATTCGCAAGTTTTTTTTATACCACTGAAGTGGCAAATAAGAATACGGGCCACCGGATGGTAAGCGGTTACCGTAGCGTAGATGAAATGACGACCTCAAATGCATTGCAGAGGGGGGAAAGGGGTTGTTAGCAATGGAGTTTGACAACCCCATTGCTAGCAATATGCCTTATCAGGTCGACCTCCACGTGGTTGCCCCTGGAAACCATCGTGAACAATTCTTGTTGAATTCGTCACGATGGGCTAACTGACCTGCTTCATCCTCACCTATCATCCTTCACTGGTGCCCCGCCGGTGTATACCGATAGCGCGGGTGGGGTTACCATTCCATTATCATATCCGTAACAAAAAAAAATGCATTGCAGAAAGTCCGTGAATGCAGGTGGCTCAGGACCGTTCCTTATGGCGGTCTATGGAAAGGCCTATGTCCAGCAGTGGACAGATAATGGGTGATATGATGATGATGATGATGATGAATAACGTTTAAGTAATCCGAGGTTAATTTTACAAAAAATTTAAACGAAGGTTATTCAAACGAATAGACGCATTGATAAATTTAGCAGTTCTCTAATTTGTCCGTGAAAGAAATTCTGGAAATTGGCATCGAGCGTCTTCAATAGCACTCCCAAATGTTTTGTTGATTAGTTTCCGATTTTGTCGTTTTGAACGAACTCGTCATTACGAGATCTTGCCATTACGAGATCTTGCCATTATGAGATCTTGTCATTATGAGATGGACTGAGACATTTTACTAGTTAAGCTAACTCGATAATCTGACGATTATTATGTATTGATTTACTACCTAATTTCGCGTTGTTTACACATATTTTTAATACACAATCGAAACTTAACGTCATAAAAGAAATTATGTATTATTATGTATGTATTATGGATATGTAGATACTATTTATCTGCAAAAGGTTTTTTCATCGCGTTTAATCCCGATGGTATATTTTTTTTTTTTTTTTTTATACAACTTAGAATGGCAATCAAGCTGACAGCCCACCTGATGGAAAGTGGTAACCGTCGCCTATAGACATGAGCAGTACCATTGACATAACAGAGTATACTGTTTCGCCCATGATACCCCCCATGCATTTCCATTCCTGAGGACTCAATTCCTCTGTACCCTGTAAATTCACGCTATATCCCACCCTTCAAACTGAAACACAGCAATCCAAACACAACTGCTTCACGGTAGAATCACGAATGGGACCGAGGTACCCAAGCAATCGACTTTTTATTTGTTTGTAGGTATATAATAACTCAATGTCTATTGGTAACTACACAATTTCAGTATTAGACTTTTTATACTACTCCAGAAGAGTTTTATTTTGATTGGAGTCAATTCTAAGAAGTCATTTCTTTAAATCTATCTCTAAAATTTTTATTTCAATTTGATACCACAGCGAAATCTTTATTAAAAGAACAATTGTGAATTATTTATTTGCCAAATTTATGTCATAATTATTACATTTAAAATATTAAAGTAAGAGATAAATTTAAAGGAATTACACCTCAGAATCGGACCTATTTTTTTTTTGCTGGGTGATAATGGTATGGTAACCCCGCTTGTGCTAACGAGATACGCTGGCGGAGCACCAGTGAAGGGTGATAGATGAGAATGAAAACAGGGCAGTTAGCCCATCATGATGAATTCATCAGGAATTAACCATGAAAGTTTCCAGGGAGAACCGCGAGGAGGTCGACCTGGTTGGGTATATTGCTAGCAATAGGATTCTCAGTCTCCATTACTAACAATCCCTTTCCCCCGATATGGCGTGAATTTACTGGGTACAGAGGAATAACACCTGAGTCCTCAGGAATTGCAACGTATAGGGGTATCATGGGCGAAACAGTATACTCTGTTATGTCCATGGTACTGCTCATGTCTATAGGCGACGGTTACAACTTTCCATCAGGTGGGCCGTCAGCTTGTTTGCCATTCCAAGTTGTATAAAAAAAAGATGATTGATGGAAACAGTAGATAATTTCCAAGCTACAATAATTTTGATTAGAAAGAGAAATAATATCCACTAGTGCGTACCTATTATATGTATCAAATAAACAAAGGTTAACAACCACATTTACTTGTATAATAAAGCTCGTCTCAAACTATTACAATATCGAACAATAGCCGTATTGTCTGGAGGCCATTTCCTCAATTTGCGCGGTAACCCAGGATCTTGCGTGACGTGATGGGGGTCTGACCCGTCAAATCAGCCTCGCGATAGATAGCTATGTGTCTTATTAACAAATAACTTTGGATTGTTATTTGTCTGTACTTTTTTTTTTTAAACAAAAGGTATCGGTAGCTTAGCTACGCGGTTTTTATTCGCAAAACAGTATTCTAAGTTTTTTTTTTTTTTTATATAACACAAGAGGCAAACGTGTGTTGTAAATATTTGGCATTTTAATAAAAGACTCTTGGGACGGTGAGAGCGTCTATTTCATTATCGTAGTAGCATCTAAGTCATAGAGCAGTCTGTTATAGACAACTACAGATAAATAGATAAAGCACATTAAATCTACATTAATATAATTGTAATTAATACACATTGTCAATCGTATAACAAAATTAGTGAAAAATTCGATATCTTTCATCGGAGTACTATTGGGTTTAAGAGGTCGTTGTATGGTTTTGAGATAGAATGAGTTTGTATTTTTTTTTTTTGGATAGAATAAGTTCATAATTGTAATCAGTAATGTAATGTACATCTATAAAAATGTTAAAACGTTTACTTGTAACTTAGTGTTAAACGATGTTTACAATGTAAGGTTGGCAAACTGCGTATTGATAAATTTTTGTATTGTTTTATTTTTAATGTTTCATTTCTGTTTGCAAACTGTTATTGTAACTTATAACAAATAAATAAATAAATATTATAAAGAGGAAAGATTTGTATTTTTGTGTGTATGTATGTTTGTAATGAATAAACTCAAAAATTACTTTGCCGATTTCTAAAATTCTTTCACCATTAGAAAGCTACATTCATCTTGAGTAATATTTATTTTTTTTTTTTATGGGCTATATTTATTGCTAGAAAAGATTAGGGATCATTATTAAAACGTTAGTAACGTAACTCAAGGTATAAAAAAAGTGCTATAAAATATCTTTCGTCACGTGCGCTGCGGAAACTATTGGTGATAGAACAAAACTATGTTCTACAATATTGAAGGAAATATCAATAACTACAAAAAACTACTACGATACTATATGTCCAACTATTATCGTTATGTCACAATAAACAATTTTTACATTTTAAATGTTGATAGAAATACCGACCAAATTTACACCATGTTATTCGTACTTGTGTTTGAATCCTTATCCAAATAAAACATATTGTTTTTAAAACTATTTCAATATATGTAGATTACTTTTTGAATTGTTCAAATCGGCTATTCCATTCAATAGATATTATGAATTTAATAAATCATAGAAATATAAAAAATTACGATGTCGCGTTATACATGTTTTTTTTTTATACAACTTAGAATGGCAAACAAGCTGACGGCCCACCTGATGGAAAATGGTAACTGTCGCCTTTAGACATGAGCAGTACCATGGACATAACAGATATTTATACCTATTTATTAATCCGTATTAAACAATTTATTTTGTATTCAAAATTGCTTCAATACCTGCAAATTATTTTTTGAATTTTTCGAATCGTAGGTATATTCCGTTCGAAAGATATTATGTCGAAAAGTGTAAAATGTTGTAAAAATGTCCACCCGTGCGAAGCCTGCTAGTAGAATATACGATTGATTAAGCCGTTACGGTGTTTTTTTTTTATGGGTGAAAATAGTATGGTAACCCCGCCTGCGCTAACGAGATACGCTGGCGGAACACCAGTGAAGGGTGACAGATGGGAATGAAAACAGGCCAGTTAGCCCAACATGATGATTTCGTCAGGAATTAGCCATGAAAGTTTCCAGGGAGAACCGCGAAGAGGTCGACCTGGTTGGGTATATTGCTAGCAATGGGATTATCAGTCTTCATTACTAACAATCCCTTTCCCCTCGCCGTTAAGGTGTTATGTTTGTTACAAACAAACTTTCACATTTACAATATCAGAAAAGAACTGTCGCTGAAACGTATCCAACTAGCTCAGTTCAAAAATTATTATTACTCATTACAGTATACTCTGTTATGTGCATGGTACTGCTCATGTCTATAGGCGACGGTTACCACTTTCCATCAGGTGGGCAGTCAGCTTGTTTGCCATTCTAAGTTGCAACAAAAGCATTAAATACTTACTAAATTCTAAAAATAAAATTTTAGAATGTCATTCTAACTCATATTGTAATATGTATATCACTTGTGGTTGGAAATGTGCTTACAGGAATTGTTCAATATGATACCCACCTACCATCGTATAGCTTACCATCGACAGGAAGTTCGCCCCCTTATCTTCGAGCCTAGATGGTCGCATACAGTGCGGTTTCAGAGATATTTTTCCCCACAAACATTCAGTTTATGGAATGAGCTCCCTGTCGAAATTTTTTCGAGGCTACAACATGGCATTAAATAAAGAAATAAAGGTTCCGTCAGGGTCTACAACGCGCGCGTAGTGGCCCTGGTATTACAGGCGCTCATAGTCTACGGTAACCGCTTACCATAAGGTGCGCCGTATGCTTGTTTACCACCTCAATGGTATAAAACAATCCTGCACCGTTAAAATGTTAATTAGGGTCTTTTTAATTTACACAATAGAATATATTTAAAATATTTCATTCGTGTTTCAACCGTGAAGCAGTTGTGTTTGCATGGCTGTGTTTCGGTTTGAAGGGTGGGATATGGCCTGAATTTACTGGGTACAGAGGAATAACATCGGAGTCCTCAGGAATGGCAACGCATGGGGGGTATCATGAGCGAAACAATATACTCTGTTATGTCCATGCTACTGCTCATGTCTATAGGCGACGGTTACCAGTTTCCATCAGGTGGGCCGTCAGCTTGTTTGCCATTCTAAGTTGTATAAGAAAAATTAAATTAAAACAATGAATGTCAAGCTAAAATGATCTTTATTATATAAAATTCAATTGTCACACAGACAAACATTTCGTTCAAACTACGTTGCTTGCTTTGTTTGTTACGGTGCTTGGATCGATTAAATAATGAAGTAACAATTATGAGGTATTTTAACATCACTAATTTTTGAATTATTCATTGAGTATGTATTGTTAATTACAACTTGGAATACTGTAAGGTGTCGTGGGAGAATTTTTTACTCAAATTTCGAACAACAAATAAATATTTAACTCTTTATTATTGACAAATTGTGCATGACATCGCATTTAAGAACCCCACGGCCATAAATAGATATATCCTGACATATCTTTACTATAAAAAATCTCATTGTACGTTTAAAGAGCTTTTTTGCTGAAATTTCCAATAACTTTATTAAACGTTTATAACAGAATGTTATTCATAAACACTCAATAAGCTCTCATTGACTAAAATATGCTTAAAGGAGGATTTACGTCATTATGTTGCAAACTTGCCGAGTTCTACAGAGCATAGACAAGCAGCTAATACTAATTTTAAGGATATATATATATATATATATATATATATATATATATATATATATATATATATATATATATATAGAATCTATCACGAAGAGAATAGATAGCAGAGAGATATTAGTTCGAATCCCGTCGAATCAAGTTATGGAAAGGTAAATTTTTGCACCTATTAACGTTGATGTATTATTAAAGGGCCCTGACCTTTTACAAAAGTGCATGTAACCCAACAATAAACACGTTTTTTTAAACAATTTATTGAAACGTAGATACTTTGTAAGTGCCACGGGTCACTACATCAAATAGCCTGACCCTAAAGCTAGGATCCCCCGTGTTATGAGGAACCAAGCATCAAGCAATACAGGACACAACCTAAGATAACTAGACCCGGAAAATTTAATTACCTAAACTGTTCCAACAGGAAATCGAACCAGGACCTCAACTGCAAATCAGCGTGCCCATCAAATTAAAATATTACCATCAATAAAAATATTATTATGTCAGACTGCATAATAGAAATGAACAACCATCGACAAAAAGCCAAAATGGGGTTACAATAATCAAATATCAAATTTTTGTTTATACCACAAAGGTGGCAAACAAGCATACAGCCCGTCTGATGGTAAACGTGCTTCGTCTAATAATTCAAATAAAACAAAAAAAATAAAATCAAAAGTTTTACTAGATGCTCTAAAATCGTAGAACAACTCTATTATTTTTATACCCGTTTCGTACAATCACTTCCATACACCTTTGGGTTCTTGCGATGCGCCAAAAGTATAAAAAGAAATTAAGATTAAATAACAACAGAATTCTAAAACTATTAATATTGTATTTTTACATACATTCTGTATGACAAAACCTGTGTGTAATAATAAATCTAATAATAATGTCGAACATGGGGAAAACAAAACAATCATACACATACACAATATTTTTCAAATATTGTTTTTTTTTTCACATTTACATGTAGACTTAAGAAGTATTTGATTTTAGTTAAAACTTTTTATTAAAAATTGGTGACAAAATCAATGCCATAAACGGATTAAAAAATTACAAATTTTAAACAAAAAATTTAAAACATTCGAAATGTCATCTTGTGTTGTTTTAGAATCAAAATTGTTAGACATTTAATTTCTGAATTTGTGAAAATTTCACGTACTGTTACTACGGTGCATTATGGTGGCAAATCTGTATGAATTTCCCGGATATATCTATTATAATTTATGGATTTATAATTTAAATAGAAGGGGGGGAAAGGGATTGTTAGTAACGGAGACTGAGAATCCCATTGCTAGCAATATACCCAAACAGGTCGACCTCCACGTGGTTCCCCCTGGAAATCATGGTTAATTCCTGATGAATTCATCATGATGGGCTAACTGGCCTGTTTTCATTCTCATCTATCACCCTTCACTGGTGCTCCGCCAGCGTATCCCGTTAGCGCAGGCGGGGTTACCATACTATTTTTACCCATCAAAAAAATAATTACATAGAAAATAATAAGACGTCCGGAAAACTCATACGGTGTTGATTACTATTTATCGTTTCTCTTCGACTACCGTCTGTCAGTTGCAAATAGGCAAGAAACTCCCTACGTACATACATGGTTTGTTTTACTTAAAAACTTACAACTAAACTCTAGGAATATCACATTAACAGTTTCTGCGCTCACAGGTTTGTCCTGTCTATGTACAGTTAGCCACAAAAATACATAATCCAAACAATATTGTTAATGGAATATAAGCTGGCAACACCAAAGTCAAATACCTGAGCTGTGTTTAAATTATGTAACTGCCCGATGGTATAAACCTTTCACTGTATAACAATATAGAAAAATGCACACAATATGAATAAAAAGACATAAATACGAATACAAAAAGGAAATAAATATTCTAGAAGCTTCTAATCTGAAAGATCAATGTTGTAAAATAGTACTAATATATTTTTGCAGGTAACTGTACATTTATATCAACTCATCGAGACTCCGTTAGTTTATAAAAGGTATATCTTTGTAGTATTTAGTCGCATATTAATAATTTGGTGGACTTAACAATTCGATATTTTACAATGTTAGGTGCAAGTTAGTAGATTGCTCTCAAATTGCATCGAAGAAGGCTCGAAACTCTAATCTAACGACTAAATCTAAGGAAAATTCAAACATAGCTACATTTTTTTTTTTTTGGTTCTATTAATTTCCATGATTTTTATACTTACACCTAGTATCATTCGATTATAATATATACATATACATAATTTCTTACTATATCATAAATAGTTATTCTACCGAAAACCGTTAAAATATGAGCTGAATGTATCATTTCCTTTGCCATGACCTTGTAGTAAACCATAGACAAAAAAAAAGTTTAGCAAAGGAGAGACACAATCAACCATTTTTGTAATTAAAACTAGGGGAAGATCATTTAGTTTATTGGTTTCACATGAGAGACAGTCTTTAGTAAGGGTCATTTTACAATGTAACTACATTTTCAGAACAACCTCTGTGCTCACTACGCCGTCTCATACCGCGACTGAAACTATACAGATTTTATATGTGAAAGGCTGGCAAACAGGCATACATAATTATTCCTTGCATGGATTATTGTGGGACAAACCCCACTACGTAATCCACACCAACACTATCAACACCATAATTCCAGGCTTAAACCGTCAAAACTGGAGGCCAATTAACTACAAATTAGTAATAATCAATTATTCCGCAATTACAACGTGATCAATTACTAAGTATTTGAAAATAGAAGAAAAACTATATAATAGAAGTGAGCCACTGTAATAGACAAAGCAGTGTTTCAACTAAAAGTGACTAATATAGAGCAATATCTATCTATTGTAGTTACAATATCTATACATATATTAGCCCAATAACAGATATATTAGATATCGATTATATAATATCGAAAAGAAACCTCTCGTAATATACAGATATCTAATGATAAGGGCGATATCGCAATGGGTAAACATTAAACCGAACTCAATACATAGATATTGGGTATTACGCATATCTAGTTTTGACAATTTTCGTGCCTGACACGCTCCTGTAGCGGTTAGTAGCGGTACACGGTATAGTGAGCACAGTCCTTAATATTTTACGCGTTGTTAGTATTTTCTTTTGGGGCCTTTATACTACATTATAATGTTATAATTTGGTACACAACCATTTTCACCTGTCATAGAAATAATGTCTTCCCATTGAAATACTTTTAAATAGGTGCAGATTAGATATAAAAGAAGCTTATAAGCAAATGGAGATTCCGTTGTTAATACAATATTGAAGCCAGTATTTTAACTAATAACTTTATTGGCCATCTCACTTACACTCGAATAGGATTACGGAAAAGTTGTTGTAAAAAAGAGATACTAAACGTCATAGTGTTAGAACCATCCGTCTTATACTCAACTGTAACGTGTTGAGAAACCAGAAAAGCGAATCCATTGATGAAATCGTCATCGCGAGCGAGATCATGAGACAGAATGACACAAAAAGTCTGGTGTCTCATACAATAGGATTGAATAATATATAGCAATAACTATATATTTTAGTTACAATATCTGTATAATGGTCCAATGAGAAATATATTAAAAGTTTGTAAATCCAAAAAATAATATTGGATAACAGAATTTAAACATGGTCGATACGGGCGATATCGAAATAAGTATAGTAAATATACAGAGGAAACCAGTATATAGATATCGGATCGGTATTATTGACTATTACCCATGCCTAGTACCAACTGAATGCATGTTGGATACATTTATTTTATCTAGCGGACCAAATATGCCTTTTTAAAGCCCTAATTTATTGGTATCAAATCAATTTTGATGTTCACGGTACAATCACCACTTGTTATAACCTTCTTTAATGAAGATAGATATTATATATATATATATATATATATATATATATATATATATATATATATATATATATATATAATATTTAATTCAAATATTTATTTTAATTTTTCATAATTTTTAATATAACAATAAAGGCTACTTGATTTGTATGCTTTTACTCATTCTTTTGGGAAGCCAAAAAATATTCAGCTATAACTAATGTTTGTTTTACATTTGAATTTAATTTTAATATCACTTTTCTCTTGTCTATTGCTCTCTTTACAATACTCTGACCGTTCCTCTGTTACAATTGGATTTATTCAATTCGTTAATTACGTCATGCTGCAACGACAAAATGGCGGCCACCTGTCAAAAGACAGTCTACAACCAAATAGTCTCATTCCGAGTACTTTAATACAAAATGGCCTGATTTTTTTTTTTATTTCCTCACACTGTTTTTTTTTTTACTCTATATTTATGTTTTTAATTCTTGAATTTTATACTAATGCAATTAGGAGTATGAACGCTCAGTTTAATTAAAAATTATTCGCATACACTTTTTGTGCACTATAAAAGATATATGGTGAATTTTTATGGATATTTTTGATTGGTATCACGTCAAGAGGTTGTTGATGGTGTTTTTCTTACATTTTCAGGGCATTTCGTACACGATTTTTTTTTTATTATAGACGTATTTTTATTACAAATCTAATCTAATAATCAATCTAGATGCAATATCAACACGTCATAAATCACTACATATCATTAAAATTACTTCTTAATTTACACAATTAAGAATTTGTTAATAATATTTTGTTTTTCTTTAATATTGTAGTAGTGTGGGTCACATAAACGAGATTCTATCAAAGTTACATTCAATTGAATAAATTTAATTTGCAACATATAAAACAAATCCCATAGAAAAAAGTTCCTAATTCACCTCTACTTGGTACAGACCATTGTAATTGTTAACTATATATATATATATATATATATATATAGTTGTATTTATATATAATTAATTTTTTTTTAAATTACAATTGTTGTAATTTTGATAGAATAGTTAACCAATATTTAGCTTAAAACCTTTTTATCCTTTTACCTTACATTAACGTTATATCGTGACATAACTACACATATAACTGGCCTCACTACATATGACTGTTTCATATTAATACTTAGAAATTCTTGACAATGTGGTTTTTTTTTTTTATTTATAATAATACATATTAACAGTAAGGGCCCCATATCCACGATCCAAATAAACATAAGGGCAAATTGTGTTCGTTGTTAAATAAATCAGTTTTAATATATTTTTAATACTATTTTTAAATTGTAATTGCAACATAGTTGACAATACGTGGATAAAACTGTAATAAATAAGTTAAAATTAGACGCCATTTTGAAATGTGATTATTTCAAAATGGCGGCTGAATAACTTTTTTATATTTTACGCATTTTTATGTTTGTTTATTCCTATACCTTATTCCGTAGTATTTTTGTGTTAGTTTTGTGATAATAAACAATTACAATGCTGAATATTAATTTGAAACAGCAGAATACAGAAGTGGATATGGAAGCCCTGTACTGAGGTTATTTATAACAGTTTATATGTAAGCAGTTCATGTCAAAAATTTTAATATAATATTATGTAGATATGGGAACCTACACAAATAGGAACAAAACCATTTCAAAATACGATTTGCCTTGCCTTGTCAGGTGATTCGAAAGTGCGGTAGCGTAATCGTACCTATATAGAGATATAATCATTTACTACTTATCTAGACATTATACTTTTATCCTTGACTCTCTGACCTTAGTAATTAATCATTGGTGAACATAGTATCGTCCTTTAATTATACTATAGTTATACAATTACAACACATATTCTCAAAACGTCTCCACTCCATAGGAGTAATGTTTTAAATCGTTCGTTATTAACTATGAATTAGGAAAAATAAAACTGTCTTTATTGTTAAATGTTCACAACATTCGCATCATCAATCTCGACATTAATGGTTCATGCGTAAGATGAAACAACGTATATGCCAAAACATCAGAAAAATAAAAAAAAAGTAATATTAGCGCGAATTAAGCACCGATTGTCATACGAAAAAAAAGTAGAAAAATTAAAAAATAATAAATTCAAAAATCGAACAACTGATCACAAACACAGAATAGTGTTTTCTATATTTTATAGGTTCAAATTTCGAACGAAAACATGTCGCTTACACTAGAAGCTTCCCGTTCTGCTTGACTTCACCATTTCCTACATTTGGCTCCTCGATCTTGTTGCGTTTCTGTTTACGAATACACTTGTACAGCGGGAGAATGACCAGGATCACACCCGAAATCCCGATAAACACGCCCGCCATGTAGAATGAGAGGTCGTAAGAGCCGGTTATGTCATAAATCCAACCTGGAATGGTAGAAAAAAACAATGTTAATTATTTTTGTGAGTGAGTTGACAAATGAAGCCTATAAAATTTAAAGGCAGCTAAACATCTTAAAACTGATTTCATTTTCACTCTGTACTCAAAAATGGAGGGAGTTCTATTAATTTAAATTAAAATTATTACTAACATTCAATTCTTTTTTAATCTGGTTTAAAATATAGACCACCAGAGGGAGACTTTGTACAAAAGTCGATTGCTTGGGTACCTCTATCCCATTCGTGTTTCTAGCGTGAAACAATTGTGTTTCGGTTTGAAGGGTGGGATATGGCGTGAATTTACTGGGTACAGAGGAATAACACCTGATATTAGTGGTACAGTCTTAAATTCATCATCATCATCATATCAGCTAATCACTATTCACTGCTGAACATAAGCCTCCCCCTAATAGGGCAATTTTGCCCGTAGTTTACACGCTTAACACGCGGTTTTTTTTTTTTAATGAATGACAATGTAATGTTCTTACTCTCTCCGCCTGCACTATCGATATACATTGGCGGGGCACCAGTGAGCGATGATAAATGAAAATGAACACAGGTCAGTTGCCCCGTAGATTGCCACGAATTCATAAGAAATGTATCAAAACGGTTTCCAGGGGGAACCGCGTGTTTTTTTATACCACTGAGGTGGCAAACAAGCATACAGAACGCCTGCAATACCAGAGGTATTACGTGCGCGCCGCCGACCCTGAAGAAACCTCTTTACCCCCTTTTGAAGAACCCCATGCTGTAGTCTCTTGGGAAAACCTCGACAGGGAGCTCATTCCACAACCTGAGCGTTCGTGGGAGAAAACATCTCTGAATCCGCGTTGTACGCGACCATTTAGGCTGTAGGGTATGAGGGTGAACTCCTTGTCGATGGCGAGCCGTACGATGATAGAAAGTAGCCGTAGGCATCATATTCCTCTGAGCACAATCCATTGTACAAGCGGTAGAACACGCAGAGTGAGGCAAAATCTCTCCTAAGACTTAAGGGTTCGATACCGCCTGTGAGCCTGGGATCATCGACAATTCTCATAGCTCGTCTTTGCACTAAGTCGAAGGGTAATATTATTAGAAATGGGAGTGGTTATCCGCATTACTAACAATCCCCCCCCCCCCTCCAACAGTTAGCAACCGCAGTTAGTCTTAGATGATATTGAAAATCTGAAATTATACAAGTTCTAAATATAAAAGCACCAACCTGCCAAAGGAGGTCCGATCAGGTTGGCGACGCCCTGTATCAAGAGCAGCAGCCCGTACGCGTTGGTGAACTTCTCGAGCGTGATCTGCTCGACGAGTATAATGCTGGTGAGCGAGTAGTTGGCCGCGATGAAGGCGCCGAAGGCCCCCGAGGCGGCGCCGAGGGCCGCGTAGGCCTGCACCAGCGGCATCAGCAGCGTCACCGCGCCGCACAGCACCATGCACGCCGCGTACACCAGGCTCGCGTTCACACGCTCGAAGTCGCCCACCCAGCCGAGCAGAATCTGGGAAATTATAATTGTACTGTTATAGATGACTGCGAAAGAAATAATGTTTTCGAGTGGGAGAAGAAGGAATTGTTAGTAACGGGGATTAGTTGCCCCATTGCTAGCAATATATATTTTTAAGTGTCACTTTTTTTCCTATCAAATTAAGTACTAAACTAAATCCTTTATCTTTAGTTATTGTTTAAAAAGTATACCGCAGTTTCTCTCTATGTAAAACCCACTGTTACAGTAGGATAAGCAATTCTATGACTTTAAAGAGTTCACGTGTAAAATATAGTACAATAACTGGTATATTTAAGAACTAAACCATCGATATATCCATTCCAATACCATAAGGGGGGAGGGGGGGATTGTTAGTAATGAGAATTAGTAGCCCCATTGCTAGCAATATACTCTGTCAGGTCCACCTCCTCGTGGTTCCCCCTGGAAACCGTCGAGATTGATTTATTGTTAAATTCGTCATGGTGGGCTAACTGACCTGCCTTTTCATTCTCACCTATCATCTCTTACTGGTGCCCTGCCAGTGTATACCGATAGCGCAGGGGACGTTACTATTCCATCATCATCCATCCACAATTTTTTTCGAGTGTAAGTATAACAAAAGGGGGAAGGAGGGGGGATTGTTAGTAATAGGTTTTAGCTTCCCCATTCCTAGCAATATATCCTGTCAGGTCAACCTCCAAGACATTATGGAACATGGGTACACACATGGAATTCAGCACGATGCTTTGCAGAGGGACCACGGGGAGTTCGACCTCAGGATATACTTTTAGCAATGGAACTGGAAGGCCGAATTACTAACAAACCGTTCCCCTCGAGGACCTCAATGTTACGTCTCCGTACCCTGTAATTTCAATCACTATAATCCACTCTTCAAATCGAAACGCAGCCATGCAAACACATTCGCTTCACGGCAAAAACAAGAGTGGGACACAGGTACCCAAACAGATAATAATATAACATTATAATGTATTATTATGTATAATTATTTCAATATGTTACTATAATTAAGTCACATATTCTTCACCACAACTGCCCTTCATACGCTTTCTGTTTCTACCTCATGGTTAGCTGGTAGAGAATGCAATATGGCAACTCGCCACTTGTACAAAAGTTTTATTGTGCAATAAAGAATAAATAAATAAATAAATACTATTTCCAGTAATTATCAAGACTAGACCGTCATTTATTAATTAGCGTTTAGCACTATTACACAATAGTAATCAATGATAATTGCGTGTAAACACAAACTTTATGACTGTATTGTTACAACGGCATTGTGCTGTCACTGTTACCGTTATCTGAAGGATCAACGTAACAGTTTTGACCTAAATATGGTATCTACCTTTTGTTTACGCTAGGTAATTATACACCTATACATATATCGACAGTCAACCGCCAATATCTCGTTTTTTATGCAACTTAGAATGGCAAACGTGCTGATGATCCACCTAATGGAAAGTGGTAACCGTCGCCTATAAACATGAGCAGTAGTATGGACATAACAGAGTATACTGTTTCTCCCATGATACCCCCCATGCGTTGCCATTCCTGAGGACTCAGGTGTTATGCTTCTATACCTTGTAATTCCACTGCGACATCAATACTCAAGAATGTATGAGATACAATATAGGCATCACCAGTATACCACTTTCTACCACATGGACAGTCATTTTCATTACCATTTTAAGTTACATATAAAAAAAAAACTTCAAAGAGACCCTCGGCACTTTGCCCACTCTACCTACCCCGCAAGGGACTTGGCTTGAAGATAGGTAGTTATAACATTAAATACTCACCTCGCCAAACATATTCAATATCCCGATAATAGATATCAACATCGAGGACTGTGACTCGTTGAAACCCATAGACATTGCGTTGTGCGCTATATACACGTATGGTACGTCATACCACATGTACAACAGGAAGTTGGATAAGGAGAACACGAGGAACGCCGGGTTGAGGAAATGGGAGAAGTCCATCACGTCCACCACCAGATCCCAAAAGTCCCAGAGACCAGCGTACCATTGAACCTGAAAGAAGGAACGATATTTTTGTTAAACAAAAAGGTTGGTGAACTAGCTTATTGTCCCGCTTGGTGGAAGAATACCAGATGCCCCGCGCGTGGGGTTATCTCGTTCTTCAAACTATAATAATATTCAGAATTTTGTATTTGTGGTAATAAATTCGAGTTATATTTATAAGAAATACAAAATATAAACTAGCTTGCAATTTATATTTAAATATATAAGAAATTAATTTCTTAGCAGCGTCTAACCGCGGTTGTCAACCCGCTTGCCAAGCGTGGCAACAACTGCAAAGCTCCCCAATAGGGGGAGGCCTACATTAGACAGTGGACAATTAAGGGCTAATATGATAATTATATGATAACTACATTATAAAAGATGATCATATCACATGGTCATTTTCAATATAAATAGCACCAATTTGCATTTTCAAAGAGTTACTTGACAATTTACATTAATATAGTATTAATAGTATTTGATGTACGTAAAATATATTATTTTTAAAGTAGACAATTAAACAATAAAGAAGTAAAGGCATTAGTTAACTGAGCGAATTTTGATGAAACATGGTATAGAATTTTTTTGAGGTAACAAATATGTGAAAGCACAATACAATTTATTTTAATTTTCAACTCACCTTTTCTTTTGCAATGGTGGTCATTGAGTTCCTGAAGATATTGGGACAAGAAGAAGCTCGGAGTCTGTATCTATTGATATTCAACATTGCACCTCTGTACGTAAGAGAATGTCTATGCACTCTCAAATCTTTGAGGAACGCCGGGGGCTTCTTGGAAACAGAGGAGCCCGTGGCACCTTGCCGTCTCAACCAAAGCGATATGGCAACTTTATCACTAAGAGGTGCTGAAGTATTGTTACTTTCAGGAGCTTGAGTTGCAGTGGGTGACATAGCCCCCGGCGTGGTACCAGGAGACATTACACCCCTAGGTGGCGACTGCTCATGAAGTCTTCCACTGTCGCTAAAGCTTCTAGATGGCAACATAACACCGGGATAATTCTGAGCCAGTATCGCATATGCTCGACCTTTATTCGACATTAACTCGAACACTTCTAGGGAAATACCCTCACCACCAGTCATAAAAGTAGGTAAATCCACCAAGGAACTAAACTGTGGAACAACAGGAGACGCAACTGCTTCAATGTCTACTTTATCAACTTTAGTGGAACCAGCTGCACTACTTTTGCTATCCGAGAAACTATCAACCGAGGAACCATACCGTTTATTTCGTTTTCTCTCTCGTCTACGTTTTCTCTCTCTGGCCTTCTCCTCGTTCATTGTCGTCGTCCATGGCAGATCTCTAAAGAGCATGCCACAAACCGCAATATTCAAAAACAATCCTGCTAATATTAGCGTAGTTCCACGCCAGCCGTACTCATCGAGTAAAAGATTCGTTAGAGGGGCAAATATGAAAGTTCCAATGCCACTCCCACAAACTGAAATTCCAGTTGCAAGGGAACGTTTCTTCTCAAAATAATATGCGACTATAACAACTGCCGCAACATAACACAAGCTCAAGCCAAAGCCGGCCATAATGCCAAAAGTCAAAAACAGAGTCTCCATATTGTCCACAAATGCGGAAATAACAAAGCCGATGGTCGCCATTATTGAACCAAATATAGTCATACGGCGACATCCGTACCTGTCCGTTAAAAAACTAGCGATCGGGCCAGAGAGAAGGGGCATTGCCATAAATATCCCCGCAATCCATGCCGTCTTTCCTTTTCCCTCGCCAAAGTATTCGAGGAAATGAGGGAAGAATACGCCGAAACTAAATGTGATTCCATCGGCGATGAGATTAACCATGAAAGATGCAAATACGACGACCCAACCCCAACCACCGTCCGGAGGCCGGGCTTCCGCGATCGACACATCTTCGTCGTCTGAGGAACTCGAACTAGAACTAGATACGGATACAGGCGCCGGGGGCGACTGCGCGTCGAACTGCACATGCAGGACACGACCGTTCGTTTTCCGCGCAACATTATCACTGATAGCACTGACACTGAGCGGGTCGCGGAGGAGAGGCTCGCTCTCGGGAATAGAGGGTAGCGCACGCGGCGCGGGCCGCGGAGTCTCTGGGTCGTTTAAGGCCTCCGCAGGCGGGGCTGGGGTATCAGGGGTTTCGCGGGGTCCTCCTTGGATCGACCGATTGTTCGTGCAGTCCGGCGGCGGCGAGAGGCGCGCGCGGTCCATTCCGGCAGGGCGCGACGAAACTGCGCTCGCAGCGTGTGCAGCGCGGGATCACCAGTCCGCCGGGCTTCCATGCGGACACCACACCACCGCCGTGACCTCATGCTGAAATATCAGAAATATTGTCGTTAATACAGTCCACATACGACATAATAATACTTCTATGACTAGGATTAAATCTATCATAATAGTTTTCCAATTCTTTGATTATAAAGTTACAATTTCGAACTTTGTTGTTCGTGATAATTATTTAATTACATAAATTTACTCGTATACTCTCACAATAAGGTTTCAAGTTTTTTTTCTTCAGAGATTTTCAATTATATAATGAAGCGATGACATTTTTCTGAAATATTAGATCGTTAATTAAAACTGGCAATGTAATTTATCACGGGACAAAAAAAAAACATTAATTTCATCCAACCCTCATATATCAAATTGTCACTGCAAATGCCTCATTTTTTTCAACTAATCTCGCAGCTGTCGGTCAAAATCCAATGACAAATAACGAACGTCCTCTCGATTTATATTAATATTGTATACATGTACCTAATCACGGTTAGGTAATAAGACCTACTCGAGCTAGGAAGCCAAGAGTCGTATCAATCACGCTCAATGTACGTTGCTCTATTCAAAGCAGATAATAGTTCATTGCTTGCAACGGATGTCCAAAGTGCTAAATCGTCTCCAGTTACTTGAGTGATTGCTGGACAATGAGGAGCCGGTTGAAGATCGGAGCTGGTATGCCGAAGTATTAATATGTACAGTAAATAACATCATCGTTGAGTGCCAATCCAATGTTATTTGCCTAGAATACTCGATAAATCTATGCACAAACTAAGGTTTTAAAAAAGTTTAAACTTAATAACATTAGTGTTAATAATGAAAGTCAATTAACAATAAACAAATGGAATCCAGAACTTATTTGGTGTTTACATTCATTTCTTTTTTATTTGGAATTAATGCTTATTAAATTTCGGTAGAAAACTTAATAGGCAATTTTCGTATGGCAAATACTGATCCTTATCTTATAATAGAAAAAAGAAATCATTTTCTCCCAAATGAGTCCCATTACTTTTGGTTCCATTCACAGTAACGCTCATAGATGCTATTACTACATACTAAAAAACCGTTTTAGTGAAATAGTGAATTGCATTATCCACGTATTCTTAAAGTACTCGTCCTTATATAAAAATATTTGTGCCAAAATCTGTAACATCAAAAAAAACATAAATAGTTTTTGAGAACTACATAAAACTGCTAATATCTTTGAAGTCGGTTAAAATGGCTATTTTTTGAACAGCTCTTCAGTTAACATCGCTTGCAGAGAAAACAAAAGTCTGCCTGACCTATTAGAAGAACAAAGTGCAGCCTCTCCAAAACCTCGAGCTTTTGTAAGCCAAGATATCTAAAGCAAGTCTTCAGATATCTTGTTTTGTTTTACAAAGAATAAAAGAAAAATTGTTTGACGTTGTACAATAAAATTAATAATCTATTAAAGCAAAAATTGCATTTTTAAGAAAACTATCTAACGTTGCCATGTACCTGCCGTGTAGGTCCTGACAAAGAATGAAGCACCCCTTCCTTTCCCGTGGGTATCGTAAGAGGCGACTAAGGGAACTTAATGGTAGAGCGATGGCCAGCAGCGTCCTACTTAAAACATCACTAAAAGCCCAACTGCGGTTGCCAACCTGCCTGCCAAACGTGACATCTATACTGATAAAAATCCTCTTCTGGGGAAGATTTATGTTCAGCAGTAAACAGTTGTATACTATTTATAAATCAGTCAAGGTCTCTCCTTAAAATGAGAATGTATCCTTAAAATGATAAAGCATTGCTTCATAAGAAAAAGCAGAGCTTCATCATTTATATTCGTCTTACCATAATTAAGATTGTGTTCCCTAAAAAACCGATTTTAATTCAGGCAAAACCAATTATTTTGATATAAATACTAAACTATGAATCGATTTTGATAAAACTTTTATAGTACCAGTCCATAAATATAATATCCTTTCAAATAAAAATAATTTTACAAATCGGTTTTCAATTGACAGAGTTATGAGTAAAACAAACATAAAAAAAAAACTACAACCAAATTGAAAAACTTTTTGAAGTCGGTTGAAAATTTCAATTTGACTTAAAATCAATTTGATCTTTGTAATCCTTACTAATATTATAAATTTAAAAGTGTACGTTTCTTTGTCACTTGTTAGCATTTTAATGGCTCATCCAATCGGCACGTCGTGAAATTTGTCCATACACGTATAGTTTTGAATGGAAAAAAATATAGGCTACTTTTTAGCCCCATCAATCCTGTACATTTTTATATACTGATCACGCGGACAAAGTCGTGTGTAAAGATTAGTTTTAAATATTCAACATCAATTATTCACTCCTATTCAAGAAAGACGAGCAACGAGCAAATGATCAAGCCTATATCAAATCAGTTGCTAATAATAAATGGCTCGAACTAAGCGTGCATATTACCCTATAGGCATCTATATTGAATGCAGGCTTTTTATCTCGGTGGTTTTATACTAACATCCCTGTATTATCCTGCATCAAATGCACGCTATGCAGCAGCTGACCTGCTTCCCGCTAAACCAGGTCATCCGCAGAGCATCCGCATACATTAACGCCCCATGGTCTATGTTTAAGACTGACTGATATACAAAGTTATCTTGTTTCATGCGGGGCTTTGATAAGAGGTTTTTCATGTTCACAGGACTGACCTATTTTTCTAGAAAGAGGTCATTCGCAATGAAGTCTTGTTCAGGAATTTAACCACTACACTTAAGCGTACATTAATAAAATAGCTTCATTCCGTAAAGTCAACATAAAAGGCTTTTAAAAGGATGAACTGGATAGATAAATGCAGATGTTTGTGAATAACCAATTCCTGTTTTAAAACAAAATTAACACCTAATCCTACGTAGTAAAATTTATTAGTAACTACCAGTGTTTTGCTTACATTTGTACTATCTTACTTTTTTGTAGCAGCAACACATTGCTGCATTATTATAATTTTGGCCTACAGTTTAAGACTACGAAATCACGAAGCGTTGTTCGAACAGGGTATTCCAGGACCACGCTACGCTATATATAGAAAGTACTATAGCAAATTACATTTTTCTGTTTCTAGGGTTCCTGTCGCAGCTTATGTCAACGCGTAACTACAATAAGAACTGCTTCGTGTGTACCTTTCATCACACTGTGGACCCAACATAGACGTTTGACCTTAGTGAATTGTTTATCGTCATTACCTTAGATCGGTATAAAAAAAAGGTCGTGTATCTGCCTGTCTCCGTGGCCTAAACAACTGGCTAAAAATTCATAATCCTCCAAAATGTACTCTGTAAATTGGGTTTAATCAACGGGCCCTGTTATACCCATAAAACTGATGGTACGCATTTCATCTCGGGTCTCAGGTGACTGAACATGACATGACGTTGATATATGCAAAGTGGTGCTATAAGGGTATGTTTTAATATTTTGAATTAAAGAACTCCGGAATTAATTATTAAAATTCTAAGTTTTAAAGACAAACCGTATTTCTCTTCTGAAGAAATTTCGCCTTGAAAATAAATAACGACAGGTAATGTTCCTGCTATCGTATTCTGTGGTGAATACGTAAAGTATGGATTAGATTAAAATAACAAAGAGCAAATAAAAAGGACTATATATAAATAAAATTTGAAAGATTTAAAAGAATCAAAAGAACAACACACAAAATTGTTTACAAATGCAGTTAAGGTAATAAAAAAAACCTTATCTCTTGAAGAAGTTACTACTTTTTCAAGAGATAAGGCTTTCTTGTGTCACTACACAACCAGAATTCCCTCGTTTGACCTAATGACACTTTTATTGTGCTAGATACCTTATCATTCCTGTACTTCCTGTTGTACCTATAAATTCCGCGTATTAAGTATTATGAGTTGCCATCAAAAGATGTTTTTCAGAAACATTCCGAGTATATTTTTTATACCATGCCAAGTTTTCTATTTGGATCATATCCGAATATTTATAGCATACAATGTCTGTTATGTATGCATGATTTACATGGTTTCATTTTTATGTGTTTACTTTCTCCAGACTATGAACAGCGCAAAGGTTAAGGTCATTCAATATGTAATCATAGGTTTCAACTCGCACTTAACCAATTTGTTTAAAAAAATCCGTCTGTTGAACAAATGCTTTAATTTTCGAATGTACTGAATGCGTTTTAATAGAAATCACACATGCTTAGTTTCGAGCCATGTTTCTGGTTTATTCCAACAAGATCAGCTTGCAGGAAGATAATATAAATCATTTACCTCACTGTCATTTACAATCATTTTAATTCAGCTACATCAAATTATGTAACGTAACGTGGTCAATCTTTCCTCTTTGTTAATATTGTCGCAGTATATGTGGCCGGAAAATCAACTGATCAACACGGCAATGTCGCTGGCTATTTTTAAAAGGCACTAAGTAATTTCTGATGTTTACCTCAGTGTCACGACCACGCGACAAAATTAACTCAATACAATAATACAATCTAGACTTTATAGTATGACTTGCTTTAAGTTACTTCAATACATCATGGATAAAATTTACATCAATAATACACTATATAAAAATCAAAATACCTATCCATGACAAGATTTGAATTGGCATTTACAGTCAAATAGGATAATTAATATAATAATGACAGTAAATTCATAATCAAAATGTCAACTTTTAAAAGGTTATTATTTAGTAAAGTATTATAAAAAAAAAAAGAAATAAAACGGGATTACAAGAGCAACAAGCAAACATATACATTCCATCTGATGATCATCCAACGGAAATTAAAGGTGGCAATGCCAAAAACTACTCTGACGTGTGACATGATGCCAGTCTGTGTAATATGTCACAATCTCATGATACATAAATATTACATAATCTGCATCAGAACACATTATACAAGCAACAAACTTATCATCAGAAATTGTCTAAGAAACAAATTATAGGATGTTTAAAATGAATCGAATTAAACAAAATTGAATATTCAAAATCAACGTTGACACTGTTGAAGAAACAGATGGTATTGAACAAAACAGATGTAGCGTTTACAAATGTATTGCAAATTTTAACACAGACCTTGATCGGTTGGTATAAGGTCACGATGAACTCGCAATACTCTGTCTACACCAAACAGAAACAAACTTCCGTAATGACAAGTTCACAGATTATATGCTTTGGATTAATTTTATGCAACAAACAGCAAAAACAATAATAAAATCAAAAGATATTTCAATGCAAATAAATCCATATCGATCAAAAACATTGGACCGTATTCTTAACTATGAGTTTTATATTAATTTAATATAATAGAAACGAATAATTTCAAAGGCAGAGAAAAAATTATCGATTAACAACTGGAGCTAACCGAAGAAAACTGTAACAATGTATTTGGTACCAGTGAAGAGATTCTAAAAATTATTAATATCAAACTAAAATTCACTGTAATGTAAAAAATTTAGAAAATATGTAGCTAAAACTATAGCCAAATATAGCATTGCATACATGCTGCAAATACCAGTTACTGGAATTCCAAAGAATATAAGACGTTTAAAAGATTTTAATCGTAAATGCAGAAATTACGGTTATTAGACCCGCAAAACAAAAAAAACACAGGCAAATTCAAACTTGTTCTTGTTAAAAACACTTAAAAATAGTATTTCGGGTGCCATCCTATCTCTTAAATAAGAATATTAATTTAAATATCAATTACCAAACTTAAAATACACTGCACTAGCAACTCGTCTCGGCTTTATACGTTTTTTTATATAATATAACACACGCTTATAGTGAAAAAATAAAATTCGTTAAGTATTTTTTTGTTTTTTTTTATACAACTTAGAATGGCAAACAAGCTGACGGCCCACCTGATGGAAAGTAGTAATCGTTGCCTATAGATATGAACAGTACCATGGACATAACAGAGTATACTGTTTCGCCCATGATACTCGACTCAGATATTATTCCTCTGTACCCAGTAAATTCACGCCATATCCCACCCTTCAAACCGAAACAGATCCATGCAAACACAGCTGCTTTACGGTTGAAACATGAATGGGATAGAGGTACTCAAGCAATCGACTTTTGTACAAAGTCTCCCTCTTCATTACAAACAAAAAATCAAATTTTTCCTCTTTGTTAAATTACTTTAAATATAGAATAATGTCACAAAGAAGAGTAATGAATGGAATAATGCAGGCTGAGATTAACAACGTAAAAATAAAAAGAAAAGATATGGTTACATATTGTCAGAGTATGAAATGAATTTTGATACCATTCATTAAAACTAATGAATCTTGAATATAGATTTACTAAGGGAGACATTTCCGTATCGGCTCCATTGTCATTTCCTCCATTTCATGTACAAATATACTGTAAGAAAACATAAGAGGCTATTGATGCTTGGCGTCTGGCCATCTTCCAGACATTTCTTTACGTCAACCATTATAAATAATCTAAATGTTTGGCAATACAAGTGATATGTGATCTAAGAGCGAATGACACGAATGCAAAGAATTTTCAATATCGTTAACACTTTTATCCTTTTACAGAAGTCGAATCCGATCCCTAATATCCGAAAATCCCCTATATAAATAAGCAAAAACGCAAAACCTCGAGGCAACATTAAGGATTTTTTTTCAATACACATACACAAATACTATTTGAGCGATTTTATAATTTGCTATAATACAACAATTTTTTTTATTATATTTAAAATAACAATTAAGCTGACGGCCCACCTAACGAAAAGTAGACACCATGAATATTACAGGATACACTGGTGATAATTAAAGTATATCTATGACTAAGGTAATAAATGTACATAAACCATAGACATTACAGAATCAACGTTCATACCCAAGCAATCGACTTTGTACAAAAGTCGATTGCTTGGGTACCTCTGTCCCATTCGTGCTTCTACCGTGAAGCAGTTGTGTTTACATGGCTGTGTTTCGGTTTGAAGGGTGGGCTATGGCGTGAATTTACAGGGTACAGAGGAATAACATCTGAGTCCTCAAGCAAAGCTTTGGGGGTATCATAGGCGAAACAGTATACTCTGTTATGTCCATGGTACTGCTCATGTCTATAGGCGACGGTTGCCACTTTCTATCAGGTTGGCCGTAAACTTGTTTGCCATTCTAAGTTGTATAAAAAAAAATTACCATTCTTAAAGACTAAAATATTTTCGGTCCACCTCATGGTAAACGGTTACCGCAACCTATGAACGCCTGCAATACCAGGGTCATTACGCGCGCGTTCCCGATCCTGAAGAAACCTCTTTACCCTTTTTTTAAATAACCCCATGCTTGTAGTCTCTTAGAAAAACCTCGACAGGGAGCTCATGCCACAAACTAAGCGTTCGTGGGAGGAAACATCTCTGAAACCGCGCTGTTATATTATGTCTCCATAGCTTGTAATTTCATTGCCATATTCCACCCTTCAAAAAAATGTATGCGGTCGTATGGAGATGCTTCTTTTGTATTTCCGGTCACGTCGACGATATCGTCATGCTAAACATGTCCACAATATCGTTGTAATACACTAACATTTCCAAACAATGGTATACATTTTTCTCTCCTATTATATCGTGACGATAAAATCAACGATATAGTGCCGTGATCTGGTAAATTATAAAAGATTAATGTCATAATCAATCGACGGCTTTGCTTGCGTAAATTCTTTGTCCAAACTGTATTCAAATTCGTTCAGCTGTTTAAGCGTTATTCAGTAACAAACACACATCTAAACATCTTTACAAAATATCACTTTATAATATTATGTAGTAGGATACTGGTGAATGGAAGAACTGATACTGACTGATTTATCAATATATATCATAAACTTCTCGAGTTGAAATATGATTTTTGCAAAATGACCTTTTAAGACTAAAAAAGGACTTCGCAAAATACCCACTAGCACAGGAAATAAAGAGATCAACATAAACGAAACCGCGGCAAACAACTAGAACCAAATGAAAAGAAACAAACCCTAACAATTCGTATAATTACCATCCGACCGTTACGATCACGAGTCGACCATTAAGACATTATGAGTTTCGATGGAGTCGTACAACTGAAATGTAACCCTTCTTTCGTTTAAACTTTTTCTCCGAAACGATTCTCCACGGTGCGGCGCGGGCATTGCCAGATGAGGTATTTTTTCGTAATTTACAGCTAAAAATTTTTGGTTTGAAGAAATTTCTGGGAGAAAAGTCGATGTGGAGATCTTTGTATAATTTTTTACATACATATGATATTTATAAACATTAAATAGAATATATAAATGAAAGTAGACATAACGTTAAGAGGTTAATATAGAGAAAGGGCAACTTTTTGCCACTTACATTGTGGCTATTTAGCAAAATAGTAAAGAAAAAGTATAAACAGGTGCATTAACATTGCGTTCCACAAAAATTAGCGACTTCAATTATGGCAAAACCAGTTACTTTAATTTCAAACTAAACTACTGAGCCAATTTTGATAAAATTTCTATGGAACCAATTAGCAAGTATAATCTTTCACATATAATATTTTTTTATAAATTGGTTTATAGCTGACGAAATTATAAGGTAATAAACATAAAAAATACAACCGAATTGACGATCTCCTTCTTACTCATAGTTAAAAAGTAAAAGAAATTGTGTCAGTTTGAAGAGAAAATATTTGGAGCTTGGGGAGAAATGTGAAATCAAAGAAATTGTGTCAATATGGAGAAAAAAATACTTGAAATTTGGGGAGAAATCTAAAATCGCATCTGGCAACGCTGATTCCCTTACAAGTTCTACAGTCAAACTTTGTCGACACTTATCGAGATGAGTTTCTTGCTCGTTCTCGGCCGTCAGCCGTTACTTGTGAAAGTTTCCAAGCAGGGCAGTAGTCAAATCAGCTTTGTCCATTTTATTATTTTCTCGATGACAGCTCATATTATAATTTCTCTTAAAAACTGTTTCTTCGGTAGTCTTGAACCCCTTCTATTCATATATTGAGCAATTTCAAAAAGGAGTTTTTTAATTCGTCTACAAGTTTTGTGTATTACCATGTCATCGCTATTTACACATCAATATTGAGGTTTCTTCTTCTAATCAATAGTGTTTCTATTATTGGAACTCTATAATTCCGACACAAATTTTACCACAACTGTATGATCTTACTGGTTTTTCAAACATATTCTTATACTTGATGTAAACTTTGTAAGTTAAAATACAGACTCTATTAATAAAAGTTAGCGTAAACGTCTATAATGGAAAGGTAAAAAATAAGAGTTATTATTTATATTTTTTAAATTTCCATTATAGACATAAGCGCTATAAACTTTACAACCAATTTAATTTTAAAGACTACCTCAGTACAAGCGATTTATTACTGAAGATATAAAACAAGCGAATAGCAAGTTAGGACTGGAGCAATAACTGCTCCATAAATGCAATTTAACCATTAAACCCATAAATCATTTCCTAAATTTGTCTTGTGGCATAATCCGCCAGATTCTGATGGGATCTTTTAAGATCTCGTAGCCATTCACCGCTACCAAAGACTCATACACACATCTGTATATAGATGAGCATTCTTTCATCTACATAGACAAATGTAGCTCTTATCAGTGAACGTGCAATGTTATCCAAGTGCAGTGGCCCAAATCCAAGAAAACAAATTCTAACCCAAGAACAGTATCAAATTTTTATTTATACAGATAACTTTGCATTAGAAGATTACCAATACAGACACTGACTCAAGTAAATACCGTCGCCGACGATTTACAATAGGTACATCCACTTATCAAGATCCCAGTAACCTTCGGGTCACATTTTATTTCAAATAATGAAATCAACACTTCATTTCCTTTAAAATATGAAGCCAACGTTTTAAAGGAAAAAACCAATACTGCATTATTGTAATTGACAATAAATTCATAGACAAATGACGAGGGCCAGACGCCGGCGCCTGCCACGCGTCGTCCATTGTTTTATCACCCATTACCCACTTTACCGACCTCAACAGGACGAGAGTTGTCACCCAATTGAGTACTGTCATTAGCAATATGATTTATGCTCTTAACGTAGCCTCGGTGTCTTCAAATTTACAAGAAAGGAAGCTCCATTCTTACTACTATTGTAATAACTATAATGCCATCCCATTACATCGTAAAATTTAACTACAATCTTGTATAATTATTGAAATGGTCCGGATAGCAGCTATGTCAACTTTGAGATTAAGAACATTGTAATAAAATGGTGACGAAATAACAATACAAATGTTACCACTTATTTGCATCTTCAGGATGTCGTAAGAGAGCAAACACCCTGGTCAACTAAAATACGCATAAGTCAATCTGGTTAATGTTTCATATGAAATATAATGCTAGTACGATATAAGGCTTCTCTTAAGGAAAGAAAGCAGGGTAAAGTAACTCTATCGTGTTCAGACACATTTGACTTGCTTCGCTGAATAGTTAGCTGCTAAATATTGATCGAGGGCTTTGTTACAAAGTTTTACTTTGAAATTAGTACCAATTTGCAGGGCAACTCTTAATCTTTAAAACTGTCAGCTTTCACGAGCTCATAATAAGCAAGTCCCTAGATTTAATCATAGGATCTGAATGTGAAAATATTTTGTTGAATTAAGCAATAACCTACATAAGTATATAAACTCTGATAAATTATTATTTCCAACCTTTCGCATATACACTCTGTTTAAAGTTTCGGGATATTTTTAATAAATATTTTAAATAAACAGCGAGCGAAGTTAAATAGAGGAAAGGTAGATTTATACAAGTACTAAGAGAGTTCGCTCCCGTGAATACCAGAGTATCTGTTCTACTTGCTTTACGCTTCACATTAGGTGAGGTACTTAATTTTACCATTACCAACTATATTATGCGGTTCCTGTTATATGTATTAAACACTAAAAGAGATAAGGAACGGAGTCATAACGATATTTCTGGAAGGAGTCGAGATTATTAGAGCATTTTATCCCGGTCACACGGACAGCCGTGAGTGAAAAGTAGTGAAGGAATAATGACTCTGAGTAATCGGTATAAAAAGACTTTATTACAATAATACCGTACTGTATTAATAAATAAACAAAATTTCGTTAAGCATTAGTATTTCAACATGATGATGTTTTGGTTGGCATATTGTTCTTATCTGTGAACTCGATATTTTCTTGAGTAGAAAGTAAGCTTCGATAGAATCCGAGTGTAATAAGTTCTTTTTGATATCATTAACAACTGGATTATTACTGTTCAGTTTCGCTACCATTAGTATTTAAAAGACCATAGACACATTTGGCACGAAAAACTGACCGCTACTAGTAGATGTCCTGTGACCTTCCCTATCAATTATCAATCTCCAATCGTTAAGTCTATATTCTTGTTGTGACATACCTAAAATGAAGCATCATTAAACAATCAGTCAAGGCTTGGAAGCCTAGTAACTGTTCGACGTCCAAACTTTAAGATCGGTAAGGCTTACACATTTTCCTTGTCATTGCAGGTGTCCGTATGTCCACAAAAAGAAGAACGAAATGTCAGATATTTTTTTTTTAAGAATTTAATTTAAGAAATAAAATGCATTCAATTAAGACGGCTTTAAATACGACACCAACACGGGAATCTTTATTAGCCGCCAATAGATTTATAAAAATTGATTCAAAGTTCATTGATGAATCGAAGAATCGAATACAAGATGCTTTCTTTTATACAACAGTACAAATATATCTAGTATAGTATTTAGATAATTTAATTTTCTACCCATAATTACATTAAGCTCGAAGAATTACTGAACTTAGCAAAAATAGCAAAAGAATTTCTGGAAATAAGAGCATTTCCTCGACCCCCTGATTTACGATTACCATTTCACTGCCTCTTAATGAAACTATGGATAAATTGAGCTATATCTCTTATACCGTAAGTGCTAAAATCGCGTGATTTTAGGGACTTTGGCAGACAGCCAGTTACGACCGTTGTGCGACCAAGTTACAGAGGGATCAGGAGTTTTCTTTGGGAACAAACCTCTTATGACGTCAACTTTGACCTTTTTGAAGTTATCATTTCCATACATTATCCGTTCTAACTACTGTACGAGTAGAGCTCAAACTTGAGGAAACAAATAATTAAAACTAAAATGACTCGAATGACTTAAAAATCAGATATATCAAAATTTTATAGACCTACATGCATTGAACCCACGTTTTTTTTTCCTACAACAAACAAACTATCTAAGTATACATTTCAACTACTTGTCTAGTACCCATAGAACAAGCTTTGCTTAATTTAGAATTATTTATTTACTTTAGGTTAAATTCATTAACAATTACGATAAAGAAGGAGTAAGATCGCTACATACGTCCTCATAAATTAAATAATAGGTTGTGATCATACAATTTCATTGCAGAAGAAATATATACACAATTTACGAATTTTGCTACGGAACCTAAACCAATTTGTGACAACATCTGATCATATCTCTGAAATATTTGATAATTTCCTCTCTTATGTCAGAAACGCCACTATCATACCCTTCAAATAGAAATAATAACATACGTATTGCGGCTATAATTTTGCCTCTTCTGCCGCGTCTTGTTTGCAGCAAACTTAAAACTCCAAATCGCAAAAATATCTGCCATCTTTTTTTATGAAGTGAACAAAATCGATGCGAACGTGATGCGGATATAAACTAGAGTTACGTAAAAACCGATTCGACGCGGTCTACCTTCTGAAAAAACTATTACAGCTAAATCCTATAAATTAGACCTTCGAGCCGGATAAATTCATAGCGGCACTGACTGAAACATTGGAACCAAACGAATATACAGTTTAAATACTCCTCTATTATCTTGTTGCAAAAACTGTTAAACTAATGATAACGGTTATTAATAAAATAGTAATAAAGAATTTTAATCAGGTGACCCGGTGTCATGGACCGATAATGATTATCATGACGTCACCCCCTACCCCGCCAGCCGATAAGTTCGATATCCACGCCAGTAGCTGACTTCTTTATTGTTCTAGACTAAAATGGATTAAATAAAAAGTGCCCTTGTCTATGATCCTTACTAATACTCGTATTATAAATATCAATGTTTGTTTGTTTGTTTATTACCCGTTTGGTGGCTGACGTCTTAACAAATTACTATGAAATTTGGTATACATATAATATATATGTATAGGATGGAGACTACTTTTGTCCCTGGCAGTGTACGTATCCTGATCACGCGGACGAAGACGCGGGTAAAAGCTAGTTTCATTATAATCCTTTTTAGTACAATAACGAATAATTGACTAAGACATATTGACATTACGGTGACTGTACAATAAGCAAATTATGAAATACGATAAAATCACAACCGGAGGTGGCAGGATGATATTATAGCTGATCTCCACCACGCACGATCATACGCTGGCGGGGCACCAATGAGAGATGACAGATGCGGAAAGCAAGTCAGTTAGTCTATCCTGACAAATTCAAGAATTAACCATGACAGTTTATAGGAAAAAGTGGCAGTATGATCATCTAATAGTGTATATTGCTAGCAATGGGATTATTTGACAGTTATACAGAAGGGTCGCACATAGAGAATTTAAAAGAAGTAAACATAATTTATCACAAAATAAATAATAGTACCTTACAAACATTGAACGGATAGATAAATACTAAAATTGTTTAGATAAATTGTAATAATAAAAAAATCAACATTCAGACTGCTAATAAGATCATTATAAATAACGTAAAAAAAAAAACAAATTTTATTTAAACTTTTTTCTCTAAATTCAATCCAGGATAACATATCGTAGTAATTAACCTCAGTTTAAATAAAATAATACAATAATTTAGAATTCCACAAAAAAACCGACTTTAATAATGGCATAACCAGTTATTTTGAATTCAGAACTAAACTACTGAACCGATTTTGATAACATTTCTATTGGACCAATCTGTAAGTATATCCTTTCAGATAAAAAAAGATTTTTCCAAATCAGTTTACAGCTATAAGTAAAAGAAACACTAGGTGTAATGTCGTATAGGGAGGTCAAGGATATGGCCTAGGATAGAGCTGGCTGGAAGAAGATGAATGAATTCGTTGCACCGACAAGAGGAAACTCTTAAATGGAAAGAAGAAGTTTACAGCTGACGGAGATCTAAAGTAATAAACATAAAAAAACGAATTAAGAACCTTATTTATTTATTTATTTATTCATTAGTACAAATATGTGTACATGGCGGACCTAATGCTAAAAGCATTCTCTCCAAGTCAACCATAACCTTCTTCTTTTTTAAGTCTTTTAGTTTATATGTACACTAAAAAATATATAAACAGTCTAATTGTAAATACTGAAAATTACATACATTGTTTTTTGTGTCTATGTACTCTAAATATTAATAGTTGTAGCACTTCAGCTGCCCGCTAACAACATGCTTTCCAACTGTATTGGGTAGACTGGAAGAGATCTCTGTCAGAGATAAGTCCACCCTTGCTCACAATATTTATAAATGCATTAACAATGTAATTTTCAAGTGCAATAAAGAATATATAATAATAATAATGAAATACCATTATCGTAGGCATGTAATACCGTATAAGAAGTCATCACACTACTTTAAGTTATATCACGATAATAGTAAACAAAAATATTAAAAGAAGTGTCGACTTTAAAACCAGCTACTGATAGAAAATTTGTCATTCAGCTTTACATATGTATAAAAACTAATAAATCATAATTTGCTAGAAAACATTAAAGGAATATTCAGAACAAAAGAACTGTAATGACAATTATAATATAGATGACAGTTTAAATGGACTTGCAAACAAGTCTATTTGAATAAATATCATTTGAATTTGTTGAGAATGCTTATGATGATATAAACTGTACAATATTTATCAATTGATCCCCATATTCCAAACTACAATATCAAATACAAACCATAGGACTAAAAGTCAATAACTCATTATCAGATAAGGCCAACTACTACGCGCTATAACTTTCCTTAATGAGTTAATTATTAAATACCAATTCTGAGAATACAGCGTAACATAAACACACAAAATTATCACATTTTATCCGTCAATTATAAACAATGTCTCTGCTCTCAGATGTCACACATTTTGCTCCACAAAAAACGACTCGGGGCACATATCAATAAATGACGCGAGATATATCATAGATTGTATTTGAAATATTTGAATTTGGAACGCCGAATCGCATGTATAGACAAGTAAATTTTGCTTTGCAACAGTTACTTCGCAAAGACTTAAAATCACAGAATCAAAATGAGACCAACACGCGAGTAAATCCCATCAAATTCTAGTGGCACATAGCAACATAATGTTTTAAAATAAAAAATAATTCAGACGAATAATTTTCATATTTTTAAAATCGTTTAGAAATATTCCATGAGCTTATTCTGAATACTCCAAAAGCAGCTGGTACTTTTGGAATACCTGTTCAAGGTTTAAAGTGAAAATCATAGAAAAGATCGTTAGAATGAATCAAAGCAAAGACAGTGTATGGGAATGCGGAAACATTAAACAAACGCTCATGGAGGCAAGTAATGAACAATGTTTCATTGAAAACAATCGTTAATTCTTCAATCGAAGTGACAGAACGTTATAAGGTTAGCATCGAACACTGAGTAGTAATAAAATTCTTAGTATTTATGTTCATGCTAGCTTTGTTTATAAATAACTATTATTTTTTATGGCACCTTTAAAAGCGAATGTTGGCTTCGACTCTCGATTATATCGCTATTACGTTTCCCTATCTTATTTTAGTACCTATTTGTTAATGTCTGAAGTCATTGAAACTTATTACATTGTTTCTAAAAGATAAAAAAAAAATAATGACTTGGCATCACAACAGTTAGATATCGCATACAAAATAACTGTCCAAATTCCCAAGTCCATACGGAAACAAATTGTGCAAAAAGCGTGTACAAGAGAAAGATATATAAACACCGGCCGGCGTAAATAAAAACAGACGCACCTTAGCCGAGGACGTCATCTTGGCAATATCCGAACTAGCGTGCGCCAAAAGCGAATTCCGTAAAACAACACATGTTCACTGACAGATCACTTATAGAAAGCACACACGACCCAGTTGAAGAGACTTTAAACTATATACAATTTCGCACGACCACGTCCAGCAGTAGAAAAGTCAACGAGATCGACACTTGGCAACTCCGGCAAGTTCAGAGATATACCTCTGTTGGCGGTCGTCACGAAACTAGCGCGGGCGCACTTGCTGTGTCCGTCCGGCGCGGCGTCCGCGCGCCACTCGTCTCATTATTTAATAACCAGATAAAAGATTATCTATTGAGGCGTCCTCGGTCAATATGACATGAAATTACGTATTTATCGTTGAATAGTGAGAATGGTAATAGGTTGGACCGCTTAAGGGTCAGTCGGCGTATAATACATAACTGTTACTGTGCTACGATGTAATGAATTTATCAGAATGACGGAATACAAATGTGAATTGAATTGTTATTATCTTTACTACTTTATACTATGTGTTAATGGCGAACTGAATTTTCAATTACTTAAATCAAATTATTATTTATGATTTTAAAATTATCATTAGAAATGCTAACAAAAATCAATACGATACAAGTAGACACACTATAAGAGTTTAGATATGGAACCCTGAAAACAGCCAAGAGTATGCCAAATATGAATTGTGTTCCGTATCAGTTTAGCATTCAAATGTAGATGCTAAAATAATACAATATCCGAAAATTAAATGATAACAAAGTATCGTGTATGATGGATCTATCTACGCTCTTGTACCACTTATGTATCACGCAAAGATGAACCGAACGATGGGTCGCGGCTTGAGACACTGAGTAAGTATCTTTGCAGAGCTTAAGCTACGTACAAGCGGTCAGTTTTAGGTACACTTACATATCCTTCAGCTGTGATCAGAACTGATTTCATCACCTTTGCTTGAGTTTTGGTTGTTACTGTCATTTACTTCTTCAAAGGACATGAAAAGCTATCATCGGATAAGCCATGTCTGAGACCTTCGTATACATTGACGCCAGCAAAGGAACTTTTGATACCAGAGAGCATCACCCATACATTTGAGTAGATTTTAGTCAATTGGTTGAAAGTAGAGTGGTAACACTGCCTACACAATCAGTATACGGTGGCAGGGTACCTGAATGACATAAATGAGAATGTGTTCAAAGCAAATGGCCTATCGTGGCGAATTCTTCTGGAATTAACTGCGATGGTTATCAGAGTAAACTACGTGGACGTCGACGAGACAGAGTATATTGCTAGCAATGAAAACTAACCTTCCCATTATAGACAATCCTTTTCCTTACACACACACGAGTAGTAGTACTTATAATGATCAACAGCACTTCACAAGAGATTACGTGTGAATGTGTGTGTGACACTCGTGAATATACGTGTGGACGGTAGAATGGACCGTTTGTATTTGTCTGGAGCTCTGCAGTGATACTTATTCATGTATTTTAAGGTCCGTAACCGACACACATTCGAGAGATAAATGTCGCCAACCAAGATAACAGTTAATTTGAACACAAGAAGAATCTTGAACCAATATTAATTAGGTATAAGTATTAAACAAATTAATACAGAAAATAAGATAAAAAAGTAGCCATATCATGTCAAATTGTTTGAACATTGTTGTTATAATGCACTAAACAAAATTGGACACGAAATACTAGATGACGCTAGAATCGAGATTTTTGGTTTTTGTTGATTATTCTGTAATTAAAGACAATTTAAAGAAAATTTTCTAAATTGGCGAGTGGTTGTATGTATTTTTTACCAATATATAAATAACTTATCATAAATTTTGTATCTATTCTCTTGTATTGTACAACTTTAAAAAAAAAACACATACTATCAAGAAAAATTGCAAATGTGTAGATTATAACTCATTCATGGAAAGATTGCCTATTACCTGACTGTTCACATTCATATATTCATATTTGGGTCACTGCGACACACATGGCGAAAACATATTTTCGTATTTTACCTTTTGTTTCATATTTAAAAAAAATGTAATTAATTTAATTGTATGAACTCATTTGTTAATTTACTTGTGTCATAAATGGCTCAAATAAAGTGTTTATCTAATCAATTCTACTCACCAATTTACAAATTATACTTCAAATTAACTGTAATTATAAAATAATCAACAAAAATTGGAAGTCTGAATTCCAACGCCACAAATATTTTTTGTCTAATTTTGTTTAGTAAACAACCACACTTTTTTTTTAAACAACTTAGAATAGCAAACAAGCTGACGGCCCACCTGATTGAAAGTGGTAACCATCGCCTATGCACATGAGCAGTAACATGGATATAACAGAGTATACTGTTTCACCCATGATACCCCCCATGCGTTGCAATTCCTGAGGACTCAGTTGTTATTTCTATGTACCCTGTAAATTCACTGCCATATCCCACCCTTCAAACCGAAACACAGCCATGCAAACACAACTGCTTCACGGTTGAAACACGAATGGGGACATTAACTAACGACTTACAAATATTCTAAATCAATTTAATTTTCTAATCTTTATAATAAAAACTAGCTGACTCGGTAAACGTTGTTTTACCATATACATTATTTCTAGAACTATACTTGAAAATCTTGCAAACCTATTGCAGAATATAAAAATCGTGATTAAAAAATAGGGGTTGATCGTAAAAGGGTGAAAATTTGGAGTTATATGTATTTTTCTATGCTAAATCATAATAAAACAAAAGTAAAAAAATTTGTTAAAAAAATAAAGAAAAATATTTAGGGGTGGGTCACCCTTATCATAGAGGGGTATGAAAAATAGATGTTAGCCGATTCTCAGACCTACCGAATATGCACACAAAATTTCATAAAAATCTGTAGCCGTTTCGGAGGAGTTTGGTAACAAACACCGCGACACGAGTATTTTATATATTAGATATTTTTTTTTAATATTTGCTTATTCTCCGTACCACAGTCTACGTATAAACTGTCATCGTATAAAATTAAATGACGCAAAAGTACATTATAAAAGGATCTATGGGGCTGAAACCGATAATCCGACTTGACCCAACTCCATGTCACTGACATGTACTGTCCATAATTTAATTTTGTATTTATGAGCATAGGCACAGAAACGCAGCGAGTACATAAATAGGGGAGGGTGGGGGGGGGGGAGGATTATTAACAACAAGGACTAGTAATCTCATTGTCAGCAATATGTTCCTTCAGATCAGCCTCTACCCGGTCTCCCTTGGAAACCATCGTGGTTAATTCTTGTTCAATTCATCACGATGAGCCAACAGCTATACTTTCATCATCACTCATCATTCGTATATGCTGTTGGGACTCACTGGAGTCCCGAGAGCATTTACGAATAGCACAACCGGAAATACAATTTTAACCGATTATAAAAAAGCTTCCTTAATCGCCTCTTACGACACCCTCGGAAATAGAAAGGGTGGCCTTTTCTATGCCAGGATCACACGGCGACATATCTTCTTAATTAACCCAAATGTATCGACTTAACTGCATATTATTTATTTATTTAAATAACTTTATTAACGTACATAAAATAAGGTACAAAGGCGAACTTAATGCCTTCTCTACCAGTCAACCTTTGGGATAAACAATGAATCACGAACGCGGTACTTCATTATTGAGATAGATTAAGAAAATAACAAGTATTAAATTATACCTATACACAATTACCAGGGGGAGACTTCGTACAAAAGTCGTTTGCTTGGGCATCTCTGTCCTATTCGTGTTTCTACCGTGAAGCAGTTGTGTTTGCATGGCTGTGTTTCGGTATGGATAAGCAGTGAATTTACAGGGTACAGAGGAATAACACCTGAGTCCTCAGGAATGGCAACACATGGGGGGTATCATGGGCGAAACAGTATACTCTGTTATGTCCATGGTACTGCTCATGTCTATAGGCGACAGTTACCACTTTCCATCAGGTGGGCCGTCAGCTTGTTTGCTAATAGATATATAAAATATAAATAATATAAAAGATAATGATTAGCTACTATTGTAATAATGCGTTTATAAAGTAAGCATGGACTCCTCTTTTGAACATGAATTTATTAGGAAGTTCTTGAATATCTTCAGGCAGTGCATTCCAGAGTCGTGAAGCTTGGATGGTGAAAGAGTCTGTATTTACTTAAATCTTTGAGGTCAATAAATTTTTGTCTTGATTTTTACATTAATTATTATTTACATAACTTTTAGAAACAATAGTTTATAACTTCTTAGCGGTAATGTTTGTTCAGCTGGTAGACTGAACACCCCGGGCAAAGTTCGAGCCGACTGCCTTTTATTGAACGTTACGTTCCAGTTTGAAGGATATTCCATTTCTATACATCGAGGTAATGGAGCGTGCAAAATGTATAACGAACACTATTCTTGTAATATAGTTAAGTAGGTACAGGAATGTACTCCTCCCAAATTGTAATATGGAAAATTTATTTTACAAATGTAGGAGGTTCTCAATTCGTATTTTACTCGTAATGTTTATACATTGTGAAGATTATAGTATTTTTTCCCCAATATTGAGTAAAAATTTTTCTGTTCATGAAATTTTGGAGAAACGTGGATTTGGGTTTGGAGAGATTTGGGTAGTTGAGTAATGGTTATGCTACTTGTAAAGTCTGTAGAGGTATATTATAAATTAAAATACTATATATAATAAAGATACATAACAGAAGATAAGGAGAGGGGGAAAATAGAAACAGAAGGAATGACCTTTCTTTTCGTTGTTGACTTCGTTGTAAATAGTAAAACGTAGTGAAAACACGACACAAGTGATTGCGTAAAAGTCCCGAAAATCGTATGGATTTGGAGAAAAAATATTTAACTTTTGGGTAAAAATCGAAATTGACATCTGTCAACCCTGCTCTGCAATTGGTGCACGGTGCTTCGATTGCCAACAACTATTTTTGCTCAACTGTCGAAGAATGAAGCATAAATGCTATTCTATCTAATATGAATGTGAAAGTGAGTTTTTTTGTTATAGCTTAAAATTTTAATGACTCAACTTATATATATATATATATATATATATATATATATATATATATATATATATATATATATATATATATATATATATATATATATATTAAATATATATATATATATATATAAAATTAAATTGATTTTTATATAAAGACTTGTTTCGTTTACCTAACATAGTAAAAAACATAGCAAATTAAAAAATAGTCGATTAAAATTACAATACGTCTGGTGTTTAAGCAAAAGCTAAGTGTATTTAGTTACGTTGTTATTCTAGAAAACAAAGAACAATTCATACTGAAATACAAAAAGAATGAATATCATTATGCCACTGTTTATATACCTACAGACAACAGAGAGCGACGCGTTCACGCGTTCAATGTAACGTTGCCTAATTTAAAATAAATAGATGGGTAAACAGACAAAAAAATATTTACATTTCAATATAAACACAATTGGAGAATTTTTAATTTGTTTTATAAAATAAAGTCTTCGATCACCTGATATAGACTCAACAAAAATAAAATAGTTATTTGCTCTCATCATCATTATCATAAAATTAATGAAAAACCAACATTGAGCAAAACTGTCGATGGCAAATAAGTTTGTGTTCCAAAAAAAGCCCTTTATTTATGGCAAAATAAGTTATTTTGATTCCAAAACTAAAAATTTCTATGCGACCAATCTGTAAATATAAATATCATTTCAGAAAAAAAAAAAGACTTACAAATCGTTTTATAACTGACAGAGTTATGAGTTATAACATAACAATAAAAAAGGCATACAACCTAATTGAGAGGTTCCTTTTTTTAAGTCGGTTAAGATGAAAATCGATTCACCAGAGGGAGACTTTGTACAAAAGTCGATTGCTTGGGTACCTCTGCCCCATTCGTGTTTCTACCGTGAATCAGTTGTGTTTGCATGACTGTGTTTCGGTTTAAGGGGTGTGATATGGCATGAATTTACAGGGTACAGAGAAATAACACCCGAGTCCTCAGGAATAGCAACGTATGGGAGGTATCATGGGCGAAACAGTATACTCTATTATATCCATGGTACTGCTCATGTCTATAGGCGACGGTTACCACTTTCCATCAGGTGGACCGTCAGCTTGTTTGCAATTCTAAGTTGCATAAAAACAATAAAAATAAATAAATAAACATCTGAACATCTTTGACTTCCTTAAAATATGGTTGAGCGCAATGATGGCTGGCTCGCCCATCATACTCGTGAACGGGCGTCGCTTGTGGGGACTGGTCTGCTCATGTTTACTTGTTTATTTTCCATTTAATAATACATATAAATAAAACTTAATCCTAATACTGTGTCTATACAGTAACTACGCAAATAATATCAATACAAATACACATACTCATCTTTGTATTGCGCGGGGATAAAACCGCAACCATTGGTAGATAAGGCAGTGTTAAACCACTACACCATCAAGGCCGTAACATAATACCCTTACAGTCCATTGTTGTCACAATCTATATTAATTTATGACTTTTACTTGGCAACCAAAAGCCGTGTCACCCTTAAATGAGCGATATCAGAGCATTACACAGCTTTTGTCATTTTTGCAGCCTCAATGGGTGTTATTTGGAGCATCACAATGGTGCCTCTAACATCAGGGACACTGAACATTAGCTGCGAAGACACTCTACTTGAACATTTTACTGAAACGTGAAGCAGAGGGCCTACCATGAAATGTTTTCCGAAATTTCCGATCCGAACGAAACACAAATTAAATGGTAAAATTACATGTCATTAGTAACTTTAATTAAACTGCATATCATTCATGTGTTAACGTTTTAGGGTATCGATCTTGTCTAATGTCTTATATATGTATAATTAATTATGTACATTTTTGATTGTTACCTGTTGTGTTTTCCAAATAAAATAAGCAGGACACATACCGTTTAAAAATATTAAAAATGCTAAAGTATCGTTCCTTTGGACTTTTATGATAGGATTTATGATAAACGAATTGTTAAGCTCCGTTTACTAGGTCGATTTCGGTATGAACAAAACCACGAAATTGAGTCCGAAAATTCGGAATTTCATTTCATGGTAGACCCTCAGAAAACTGGGAATATTACCGTGTAACGAAATTGCATGGTTTGCATAATACGATCATTTGTAATCGTTTCTAAAAATGTTTCAAGCGACTACAAAACATTTTCCAGTGTTTATATAATCCTGGTATAAATTTGTAATTGTAAATATATTTGGATAGAATAAAACAGAAATAATTCATATTCAAATAGGCTTGTTTGCAAGTTCTTTTAAATCGACAAATTTTTATGATTGAATTGCTGGGTTCGGGGTCAAAGGAACAAGCAAACATCAGCAGACCAGTCCCCAACAGTAGCACCCATTCACGAGTATGTCGGATGATCCAGCAATCAATTTACCAGAGGGAGACTTTGTACAAAAGTCGATTGCTTGGGTACCTCTGTCCCATTCGTGTTTCAACCGTGAAGCAGTTGTGTTTGCATGGCTGTGTTTCGGTTTGAAGGGTGGGATATGGCGTGAATTTACTGGGTACAGAGGAATAACACCTGAGTCCTCAGGAATGGCAACGCATGGGGGTATCATGGGCGAAACAGTATACTCTGTTATGTCCATGGTACTGCTCATGTCTATAGGCGACGGATACCACTTTCCATCAGGTGGGCCGTCAGCTTGTTTGCCATTCTAAGTTCTATAAAAAAAAAAAAAAAAAAAAAAAAAAAAAAAAAAAAAAAAAAAAAAAATCATTTCACTGAACCATATTTTAGAGGAACTCAACGACACGACCCACCACGCCACTACAGTCAGGACCTTATAATGAGCATGATTAGCTTTCAAGTTACTTGAATAAATAATATTAGTTGAATTACTAATTAATATTGGTCCTTTTCATCGACACATTCTAGAAAGATCAAGAAAATTTATTTATTATTATATATTCGAAAGGTATTGGCATAAAAATAAGGAATTTCTATGGCAACTGCTCATGACACATTAGTTATATCGAGTAGTTTTACGCTGTCAATAAAGAAAGTGGGAGGTTTTAAGTCTTCCTTTTATTGAATTGATTCCATTTCAGTTATTGACTGTACCTACCTACCTCCCTACATACCTACATATATTCGACGTTCTTTTAAGCGACTTCCAGTAGCAAAAGGCTCATAATGTGAACAACAGAATATAGTGTTTTTTTTAATAGATGACAATGATATGGTAGCCCTGCCTGCGCTAACGGTATACGCTGGCAGAGCACCAGTGAGAGATAATAGGTGACGATGAAAAAGTTAAGGGAAAAGTTAGCCAACTGTGATGAAACCACCTACAATACAGCACGATGGTTTCCAGGGAGAACCACGTGGATGTCGACCTGATAGGGTATTTGCTAGCAATGGGATTGGTAGTCCGCATTACTAGCAATCTCTTGCCTCCAACAAAATATAGTAGTAAATGTATTTGTTATATATTTTCTCAATTAATTGAAAAAAATACCGACTTTTTTTGTTTGTATGGCACGGCACAGAATGCATCGCACCGCCAAAAACAAAGTTTGGAAAATTTATCAGAACAAAGTTATTATCTACAGTAATATAGTACTATTAGTATGTCCAGCAATCCTCCCCCTAGTAAATCCATTCGCCAGCAATACCTCCACAACACGTGCTTATAAACCCACGCCACAACTCGTGTTTCATTTGAAAGCATAACACGTGTCATTCGCTTCATAATCCTAATCGTCTATTTAATTGTAAAATCATGTGAAATATTGATTTTTTTATTTCTGAAATTTATCACTCCTATCTACCTTTGAAGCCTTCCTTGTTTTAACATTATTTCTCTCTATACAGTTGTCCTTTTGCATCCGACTTCAAAAAAAAGTTCACGATTCGGATTTGCTTTTTTTTACGTTTGTTACCTCATAATTTCGTCTGTTGTAAACCAATTTGAAATTTTTTTCTTTTATATGAAAGGGATGTACTTACAGACTAGTCCCATAGAAATTTTATCAAAATCGATTCAACAGTTTAGTTTTTAAATCAAAATATATGAGTTTGCCACAATTGAAGTAGTTTTTTTTTTTTTTTTGTGGTACACAATTTAATTATTCGTCATCAACATACAGATCCAAAGTTCGTTCTTTTGAACGTTGATTTTCTCATGAATCAATCTGAGACTTCCCTTGAGAATTGAATCGATTCAAACGATATATTGTATTGTAAACTCACAGGATTTCTTACAGTCAACCTTTGAGAAGCTAAAAGAAAACGATAAAATGTTCCGGAGTAAAAATTTTTACTCAAGATTAGAATTCCTGAAACTTATCTAAAGAGAAAACTTTAAAGAACCTAGCAAACCGACTAAAAGCCCAAAATGAGGGTTGAGTTAAAAGTATTGGACACACACAATACTCAGCGAAAAAATTCCTATCATTGATAGGAATTAGCAATGAACTTTAAAAAAGGGCGAACACAAAAGATCATGGAAAGGTCGCAGCGTCACAGGTCTTTTTTGCCTGAAAAAGCCCGTCTTTCAATAATAATAATACTCAGCTTTTTTGCATGTATCTTAGAATGGCAAACAAGTTGACGGCACACCTGATGGAAAGTGGTAACTGTCGCCTATAGACATGAGCAGTACCATGGACATAACAGAGTATACTGTTTCGCCCATGATACCCCCCATGCGTTGCCATTCCTGAGGACTCAGGTGTTATTCTCTGTACCCTGTAAATTCACTGTCTATCCATACCGAAACACAGCCATGCAAACACAACTGCTTCACGATAGAAACGCGAATGGGACAGAGATGCTCAAGCAAACGACTTTTGTACAAAGTCTCCCTCTGGTAATTTTGTATAGGTATAATTTAATAGTTGTTATTTTCTTAATCTATCTCAATATATCGCTCAATTTTTCACCCATGATACCCAAATTAGGAAATTGTTCCGATAAAAAAGAACCAAAAAAAACATATCGCGTAATATAAAAATAACAAACAAACGTAGTGAATTAAGGCCCTCCTTTTTTATGTCGGCTAAAGAAATATAAACAACAGTCGGAAAATCCGGACACGTAACGAAGTCCAATATTTCAAACGTTTGCGAAGCGGAGGCAGGTAATTATGAGTAATTACAGATCGTTCAAAAGCCTACGGAAAACAGGATTTATGCATACGACTTTAGACCGTTACGTATTTATGAAATTTTAATGATTGATATGTGGAGAGAACGTTTGAAAACAAATTCTGAGCATCTACAAAGAGAAGGTTCACAATTTGTCAATTTTTTTTTTTAACTTTACGTGAAATTGATTGCAAAAATAAATCATTAAAAAGTTTATAATTGACGAGGATGTAGCGTAACATTTTTAAATTAAACAAAAACGAAATAAGAATTTCTTTCTTTTAAAAGGTATAAACATTGAATGTAAATAACTATTGAAAACTTAGTATATCTTAGATTGAAAAACATGGCAAAGGTTTACAAGACAATTTCTTATTCCTGATCTAGACTTCTTATCTTTTAGTTTTATATATTTATTCTATTTAAAAATTATAAATTCACTTAACATTAGAACAACATATGTATACAATATAAAATCTAAAAAGAAACGTGTATTTGAAACGTACAAATAAATAAAACAAATATCAACATATGTCTAACAAATCACAATTTTTGAATACGATCTCTGCCGGATTACGTACTCAATTACAAACCACACATTTTTATTACGCTACACCAAGAGAAAATCGTAATTTTTTATTAAACTCTATCAGTTGGAAATCTGCTATTACTGTAACATTACATCATTAGAACATTATCAGGCGTAACAAGAGGTTATCACGATTTTACAACGTCAAACTACATTCTCACTGGGTCGGTGTACTTCTGAAGGACAATGCTACATGACAGATGGTTTTTATTTAATAATACATGAAATAGTGATCTCTTACTTTCCACTTTCCCATATAATAATTTCCTCTCACTTCATATTTTGTTCCGCATAAAGCCGGCCAAGTGCGAGTCGGACTCGCGCAAAGAGCGTTCCGTACAAAATCAAGTTTTTTTTTTTTTTGTGAAATAACTTCAAATTTACGGTTTTTTGATTTTTTTATCTTTTACTTGTGCTACATGACATTGCTTCTTGCCAAATTTCATGACTCTAGATTTTGGTTCCCCTTGCGAATGTTAAAATAATGCGATATAAATGGAACATAAATGAACGTATCTTTTGATTGCGTCGATTTAGAAGCTTCATTTTTGCACTGCTTTAAGAAATTGCAGACCTGAGTATATGACATTAATTCCAACTTGATACCTCCACGCGTTCATAACAAAAAAGTTATTGACAGATGGACGGACGGACGGACAACGAAGTGATCGTATAAGGGTTCCATTTTTTCTTTTGGAGGTACGAAACCGTAAAGATATAAAAATAGAAACTTCAATAATCACACCCTTCACATATAACCATCAAAAGATACATAATGTTGATTACAAAGCAGTTATCTAAATCGGCTTAGACTTGAAAATATCGCATAACATACAAAAAGAAAACGAGATACATTGGAAATCTTTTTATAGTCGACTAAAAAGTTTATCTTACAATAACAACAAAGTGCAACCACGTGCCGTTATCAGCTCATATTATGTAACGGTTTACGATGCAGGACGCAGCGAATAGGCAGTTATGCAGTCAGATAAACAAAGTACAACACAATTTTATGGCATGCAACTAAAACGTGGAGATTAGAAACAATATAAATAAACATGTTTTATTTATTAGAACGTGTTGATATAATCCGAATTGTAAGTCTTGGAAGTACTTTTGTAAGTCTTTTTCATATTTAAGGGTAGCAAACGAAAAAACGACAAACAAAAACTGAAAAAAATAAAAAAGAAATAAGTATTTCTCGGTTTGCCCAATGGTTGACTGGTAAAGATCACCGTCCGGTGTTAAGTACATAGAATTTTATTGTGCATTAAAGTTTAAATAAATAAATAAATGGATGGTTTATAAATACAATTACACTGAGATCAACTGAATTTTACTCTTCAAAACAGCAATTATTGAACAAACAAACACACGCACACACACAAACCCAAGAACAACAAATGTTCCATATACATATACCTCACATAGAAAAAAAAACATGAATTTAAAACGCGAACTCTACAAATATTTATGTTAATAATGTTATGTATTTTAATTGTAATAGTTATGTAATGATTTTTAATATTTTTTTTTCTATGTTTCTCTTATTAAAATTTTCTTTTTTTTTCGCTTTATCCTTACCACTCAGTTAAAATTATATCAAATTATACTTTGAACTATTTACATTATTTTTATTATACACACACTGCACAGACAATCACCAAAAATATTGCTATTTTTATTTTATATTTATTTTAATTATTATTTTCACGTACCCTCAAATGGGTTAAAGCTGAAAATCAGTGTTTTGTTCCTTGAACAATGTTACACGCTGAGCTTCGACCTTTTTGTATTGCTGCAGATCACACATAATAACACAATTTTATAAATCTTATGTTGTTTTATGTATTATCTATTCTTATGTACATGTTGTGTGTGATTAGTAACAAACAAATAAACGATATATCTATCTATCTATGTATTTATTTTATTTTTTTTATTTCATTTTAAATGTATTTTAACTTTCGAGTACCTAAATGATAAAATTGTACAAGAACCGGACTGTAAATGGCAATAAATATGTACTAACTTAATTAGCCACTCACTGACTACTACGATACAGACCTGCGAGCCTAGTGTAGTAATCACTGTATAATAAATTGTGTACCCGATTTTTAGTTACAATAAAGTTATTATTATTATTATTATTTACTCCGCAGCAAGTATTTTTGTTCCGAAAAGAAAAACGGCGGGACCAGCAAGAGAATAAACCATATCCATTACAAAATAAAATTTGTACAAACTGGCTCACAATAGATTGGCAACGTAATCGTGTAAGATGGTCATAAAAAAAATCAGACTATTTGAGGATATAAATAAAACGTTCTTTTGAAAGTCTCGAAAACATCATGAGACAACACAGATCAGAAACAGGTCACATCGAGGTCTGACCTCACTAAATATAGAAGCAGACAAACTAATTCATTTAGATTGCCTTCTAAGTTCGCAATTATAGTAATAAACATGATATAACAGACGATGATTATATTACGATGACATAACTATAGAAATAAATAATGTATGAATTACGTTATTCACTTTCTTTAATCAATTGATCTTTACACAAACGCAGTATAGAGCGATATCTGCGCTATAAAAAAAAATGAAACTACTATCCGACTTACTATTCAACTATGTAGTTGAATATCTAGGCGTTCCATGGATGCAGAAGACTCAGCTTCGTTGCTTGTGGCAGGCAAACTATGAGAGAAGGGTGGGAAGGGATGTTTATGATAATATAATAATAAGGGATGATTAGTAATGGAGACTAAGAATCCCATTGCTAGCAATATACCCAACCAGGTCGACCTCCTCGCGGTTCCCCCTGGAAACTATCATGATTAATTCCTGATGAATTCATCATGATGGGCTAACAGGCCTGTTTTCATCCTCATCGATCACCCTACACTGGTGCCCCGCCAGCGTATCCCATTAGCGCAGGCTATCACTCCATTTTCATCCAATAAAAAAAATATATATGAAATTCTTATTATAATGAAAACCAACACAAACCTGACCCATTAAGAGTAAAAACACTGGTTAAAAGCAGGCATGATCAATTTTCGTACCCATTAGACAAAACTGAGACCGATCGTACAACTTTTAAAAATTCACAAATTTAGTAAAGGCGTAGTAATTATAGTATATATTATCAGAGGGAGATTTACAAAAATCGTTTGTTTGGGCAATTTAATTCCATTCATGTTTCTACCGTGAAGCAGTTGTGGCTGTGTTCCAGTTTGAAGGGTGGAATATGGCAATGAATTTACAGGGTACAGAGGAATAACACCTTAGTCCACAGGAATAGCAACGCATGGGGGGGTATCATGGACGAAACAGTATACTCTGTTATGTCCATGATACTGCTCATGTCTATAGGCAACGGTTACCACTTTCCATCAGTTGGACCGTCAGCTTGTTTGCCATTCTAAGTTGCATAAAAAAATATATCAATTAATAATTAAGTACAAATAATACACAATAGATGTCTCAATGCGAACGTAATGGACTGTATTTCAATTCAATTGAACAAGATCAGAAACATAATTATTTGAGCTTTCAAAGTTGAAACGACGTGATCAAACTACTGCCTGCTAAGATATTCTAGATTGAAACGTACGAAGTAACTTGTTAGAGTTGTTTAAAGTACCGAAGAAATTCAGGTCAAATATAATAAATAAAAAATCATTATAAACCAAAAATATTTTATTTATTTATTTAACTCTATATTGCACCAGAAACAAAGATATACAATGACAAATGAACAATTAAAGTAAAATACAGTAACATAAATTACAAATTAAAATATATACATATAGGTACAAATGGCGATCTTATCGCTAGGGCAATTTCTTAAAGACAACCTTTAGTTAAAAGAGAACAGATAGAAGTGGGTAAGTGACGCAAATGTACTCAGTGACTCACTCAGAACTTTTATCTTTTTATTATATAATGACATTCCATAGTATGGGCGAAAACAACGAACACGGCAGCCTTATTATTACTAAAGGCAATTTTTCAAAATAACCTTTTAGCCTTTATACAAATTTAGCAGGGAAGGTACACTTTAGACCAAAATAACAACATAAATGTTACAATCAAAAAGTATTATTTACACAAGCAAATGAAGCAAAACTTTTCCACCAGGAGGTTGAAAGGAGCTCCATTGAAAGTAAGAACTAAACAGTTCTGGAACAATGGGATAACTTTCAGAGTCCTTATTGACCTTTTTGCGAACTGTGCAGTAGCAAAATTACAAACTTCCCAAACTAACTCTATAGCAACTACTAACTACTGAAAAAATTCAATATTGAATTATATCTGCCTCTATTTGGATAAGTAATAAATGCTCATATAAAACCTACATGATTATTGCATCACTATGATTATTCAAATCGTTATTTAGTCTCAATATTTGTTGGTCAGATTATGGAGTAGAGTGTAGAGTAAAGGATGGCAAATTACGAACGTAAATCGTAATAAAAAAAATTTACAGGACTAGATTACCACTGCACATGAAATTAATACAATTTTGGGTCTTGAACATAAAAACAGAAGATGACTAAATTTAATATACAAAAGATAACGCTTGAATTCGGTCTCATCATTCCAAAACTTTAATGAGTATTTCAACAAAAGTATTCAAAAGACAGCAAATATCTCATTCCCCCAGACTCTGCAGGACCCTCAGACAATTTCTTTTTATTGCGTTTAATAAAAGAAAAAAGTATAATGCATTTTATTATCTCGTCTGTGAATAATTTTGTCGCAGCTACTGCATTATTACCAAAAAATTTAAAAATGGTAAAAACGCTTGAGAGCGTTACTACCAGTATGAATATTAACCAAAAATACACAAACATAGGTAGGTGTATACAATTTCACGAGAATTGCGAACAAACATACGACCGCAGCGTTATCACGTTTGCAATACAAAATTTCAATTACAATAATAAGGAATAAATGCGTAAAAACGTTAGTCATCCTAAAATTGGTGACAATAAAATTTATAGTTGTACTCACTACTGCCTCCTTAGATATCTAACCGATAATGAAATATCGATTCCATTTGTAAGAGAACGACCCCAATACGATGTCTTACTTATAGTGTAATAACGGCGTTTAGAACACGCGATGCAGGGTCACTAATATGCCAAATGTGAAAAATAAAAGGGGAAAATTAAAAAAATTAATAAATAACAAGACGATAATTTTCTGATCATCCAAAAAGCTCCATCTTTTAAATCGGAATTGTAAATATTTCTATTATATTCATTTACAATTTACAAAGATTTTGGGTGTATACATGTAATAAAATCCCGTGTAAGATTTCAAGTCAACATCAAATAGAGTTGTCCTTTTAAGCGACTTCCAATTCTTAATACTCCTGTATTTTTTCTTTTATGGCCATATTACGCCGTTACAACACCAATTCTGAACCGATTTCGATCAGTCTTTTCCAGTCGATAGGTTTTATTTACATATTGATCTCATTATAATTTTATAACTAATGGAGCTACATGTTCATGTTATATTTTACCTTTAGCGAGGCAAAAAAAAACTTATTTGTTGTAAAGCAAAATTTGCCTAATCCCACATTCTAAATTCAAATACTACTGTACCTTTTTTTAAGATGTTTTATTAAGATTAAAATTTGTTTATAATAAAATCAATTAAAAATATTTTAATGTATAAAGACTGTATACTGCAAATGTATTCAAAAAATATTTTAAAAAAATTTGCATAAATTTAAAAATGTATATAGATATTTTTTAATGAACATTTTAAAAGGCTCACTTTGAAAATAAATATTTTGTTTGTTTCATACAAAAAGATAACTGTTACTGTCACTTATCAACGTAAGACGTCAGTAACAGGTACAGATTATAATAGCTCTGCGGGCAATCTCGTAAACAGAGAACGTTACCTTAAAAAGCAATTTGAAAGACATCTCGTGAGCCCATAATCTCACAAAAGGTTTTTATCGAGATAATTGTGGAAAAACAACGTACTCGATAGCATACACTTTAATATGAGTAATGTTTCAAAGGGATTTTTTTTATACAAAATTTTAACATTTAAGTACACACGAGTAGAATTTGCTCCAAACAAAAATAATAAGTAAGCTGGATGAAGAGATTTTAATTTATAATGCAGAATTGTATCGTGAAATAGATATATATTGTCCGCAAAAAATAAAAATCCACAATTTCAGTAGTGATAAATGTAATACCGAAACACAGCCTGTCGATTTTAAAACGAATTATCAAAATCGCGTCAGAATTAACGAAGAATTAATTAGTAAGTGTACATTAACGCTTATCTGTAAAAGCTGTATACACCTTTAATTGAGGTGTTCATACGGCCTCAAGCTTGGTAGTGAGGAGTTAGTTTTTTTTGTTCAAACTTAGATTTAAGCATTTTTGAATAGTAGTTTTTCTCTTTTACTTATAAATAACATTGTATATTGTCTGCTTAATTATTGTGGGCATATTGTTGGTGTGTCTTTTATAAATAAATAAATAAGATGTAGTGTAACAACATACACAAGAAAAAATTACAAACAAATTGAAAATCTTCGCCTTCGATTAAAAATAAGATGCGATTTTTGCAGAAATCTCTTAATTTTATTAAAAATATAAGAATGCAAATAAAATTAAATTGAAAATCATTGAAAAGGGCAGGAGCATTAAAGAGCTTAAATACTTTAGATAAACTGCTTAACATTAATTAGTTGCTAAGTAAATTTTAACAGGAAGACATTAGAGTCGTTATCGTCACACTACTAAACAGTCATTCTTAGTTTGGATGATGATGATAAGATAAACATATGTATGTCAAAACACGTGGAGATAATGTATCTTACTCATAATTTAGAATCATGTACGCTAAAAGCTCTCTGAATTCATTCAATTGTAAACATTGTGATTGATGACGATACATTCATGTTGTAAGTAGCTCTAACCTGCGGGTTTGTCATTCACATTAATCTAATGCAAATAATGATAATTTATATAGTAATTAAAATGGCGAAGAAGCTGACAATACACCTAACGAAAAATGGTAACCGAAAAACAGACATGAAAAGCACCTTAAAGATCACAGAACGCCGATGCCAACGGTACCCTCAAAAATTCCTGGGCAAATATTGTTATGAATAAATCCGTTCTATATTTTTACGTCACTTGCAAACCATAATAGATAAAAAAAAATATAATGTCATTAAATTTTGCTTAAAACCAAACAAATTTTGCTCAACATACAATTAATTTTTCAAACAGATAAACTGAGAAAGATGGTTATATTATTTCAAAAACACATTAAATAAATATTGCAGTTTAATCCGCAAGTAATATCGTTCTGCAATCCATATACATATTTCAAATAAGTAGCAGTAACCATTCTACCCCAGTTAAACCGTACTTTACCAAAGCACAAAATAGCTAACCTGACCTACATATTTACCTGAGCAAGCTATAAATGAAGCTGTCTAGGCTGGAAGCATAATAGATGAGAATGAGAAGCGGAAACTTTGAATCGAGTTGAAAATATATTGATATTAATATTCTAGCGGCAAAGAATATTTTATGATCTTAATTGTGTTTTTGCTGTATTAGCAAGACACATTATGTAACATATTATCGTGATGTAATCATACTGAACTTCATCCATGACTTCGTCTGCGTGACTGATTGATTATATTGACTATATTGATTTACTGCAATAAAACATAGTCTATGTCCTTTTCCTATTCTAAATTTCTTGAGGTTCGGTTAAAACGGTCAGAGGTAGGAAATAAAAATATCAGTACTAATAAGTAATATAATAACATTTTTATTACACGATGTCTGCACATAGATGGTTTAAGAAAATTAAATATGTAGTATCCTAAAAAGAGCATAAGAAGTCAAAACAAAATTTCTTTAAATTTTTGTTTGTTTATATATTTGGTCCAGCATCACGCCAAATCTGCTGCACCAAAATGGATACGGTTTTCACAGTTATGCTCCTGAAAACTAAATTAAAATCTAGTGTATGTTTTATCCCGATACGCCACACAAGTGGTCTATTTAACAGTTTTTCCAATTTCCAAAAACCACACGTTCAAATCGCGGACAAGAACTTAGAATATCCTTAACTAATATTATGAAGGCGAAAGTGAGTTTGTTTGTTACGCTTTCATATCTTACCTGAAGAATTGGTTATAATAAATTTCAGACTCTGGAGAGGGTTAGAGGATACTTATTATAGTTTATAGGCTAAAGTTAGTATAAATATGTAGTAACACTTCAAAAAAACTCGATCCCTATAAAAGCAATTATCATGTCTTCGAAGCGTTCCCAGCTCACAGTTGGCGATCACACACAATTTCCTCTGTAACGCCGCACGTTTCCTGCGCCGACTTGCCAAAAGCCTCTTGTCGGTGTCAAATCATCAAACGAAAGCCATAATTCGAATTATTCAGGACAAGAGCACTGTTCAATTAGAATTCATAACACGCGCCGAAGTGCTTTATTATTGAGATGACTATTGCAAATTTACTTATCACTTGTAGCCCAATGATTCTGATAATTTCACGTATTAATTAGCTTATTGTGAACTAATTTAGTTACATTAGAATGGCTTTAGATAACTGTTCTATAACTAATAACATTGTGACTAATAAGGAAGATAATTATATAAACTATTATAACCAAATATGGAAATGTGTCAAAGATTACGATTAAAATTCTTAATAAATTGGTTACGGCCATCATCATCATCATCATCATATCAGCATTTAACTGTCTACTGCTGAATATAAGCCTCCCCCTTGGGGGGTTTTGACAGTAGTTGCAACACGGCGGCTTGGCAACCGCAGTCAGACTTTAGAGATGTTTTAAGAGGGACGCTGCTGCTCATCCCCCGCCCTCCCTTAGTCGGCTCTTACGACACCCATAGGAAAAAAAGGGGTGGCCTATTCCATGCCGAGACCACACGGCAATGATACCGTACCATAAACGTTACATTACAATGTAAATGGATAAGAAGAAAAATGGTTAAGGTGATTTTTGACAAAATAGAATTGGACACGAAATACTGGATAGCGCTAGAACAGACTTTTTTGGGTTTTTGTTGATTACTTTGTAATTAATGATAATTTGAAGAAAATTTCTAAATTGGCGAATGATTTTATGTAATTTTTACCGATATAGCAATAATTTATCATAATTTTTGTTTTTATTATCTTGTATTATACAACTTTGTAACTTGTAGGCAGAAGTAGTATCAAGCTACTTTGTAAAGCAAAGTTTTTTTTAAGATATATCAAACAAATTTTTACATATAGGTAGCAATTAACAGGAAAACGATCGATTTACAAAACACATTCTGTTTTCTTCCTACAGCGCCGTAGGTCAGGGACAATTGCCAACTATTATGATCAATTGATTGATGCTGAGGACATCTCCTTGTAAACAATTGTATTGAGCTGAGACAGCCCGATTGTAATACGTCTAAGTACGTTCGGCGGAGACAAAAGTTCTTAAATAATATACTAGCTAGCCTATCAAATGGTTCCATTGCTCGCAATAAACCCTTGACCTCATTTTGGTCCCCCTGAAAACCTACGATGGTTTTTCTGGTTTTTTAATCCTGGTTTCATTCTCATCGATCACCACTCACTGATACCTCACCAATGTATACCAATTTAATTTCACCAATAATTTAAAAAAATTTTTTTTAAATCAATCTGGTTCATTTTCTTATCGAGACAAAATTATCCAATCTCTCAAGGTTGAACACATTTACAAATTCCATCAAAATCGGTTGTGCGGTTTCGAAAATTAATGTGCACGAACACTGTGATACGAGATTTCTATATAATAAAATTCAAGACATATTAGAGACAACAGAAATAAATGGTTGATGATAATGATGGAAGAGTAAAACTGGTCGTAATGTTCGAGCAACTATCAATACAAAAAAGATTTACGTTAAACAAAGTAATTAACGGCTAATCTAAAAATATCAAGCCAAATATATGTAAATCTAGATTCAACATAAGATCTAGTATCTATTACATCTATAGTAAAAGAAAAAATAATTTAGAAACATAAAAAGACGATCCTTTTCCCAATTTCTTCAAGATCATCGATTCAGAACCGAACCGAAAGTTCCTTCAATCAAAAGTAATATTAATGAGTCTCCTCTAAACAACTGTTGACAAGAACATGAATAATTATCGGTAAAAGTAGCCAATCAAACTTGTTCAAGTTGAGTAGAAGTTTGGGATATTGCTGTGAGCTCTCTTGATTAAACAATCTACTAAAACAGCTCACAACTTCTGAGAATCAGTAAGCACTTTCTAAGAGAGGTTTCGTAAGTTCCCTGTTAATTTTCACCAATAGATTCTAACTTCTTGCTCGATGAAAGTGATGTCGGAATACTTGTCGAATTCGCGTCAAATGCGTGCTTTTCCTTCCTCTTTTGCCCTATATTTAATAACAATAATTATTAAATATATATTCATACGACATCGTGTCGTACTACGGTCAATTTTAAAAGCGCCCAATTTATGAATGCCTTTTGCAAAATTTCCTTCTTATAAACGAAATTGTCGTCATAGGTTTTGTATTTTTTTACCACTAAAAACATTAAGCCCATGCGATCCTGGGAGCTAGGGTTTAACAGGGAGATGAACCGCAGTGCGACAGCCGCATCGATCGCGCCTATCCCATATCCCGGTTTCCACAGACGCCAAACTTAGCACAAATTCCAATAAATTGCCAACTTACCCGAGGAAAGAATAACTGGAGAATTAAATTGAAAACATCGTCGTAATCTTTACTTACTTAAACTTTAGTTTTGTTTAAACGACTTTGTAATCTGAATTATTTCCATTTTAAAAGTTGGCGCTAAGTTACCTGCTATAAATAAGCGGAGATAGAAGATTGTTAAAATACTATGTTGAAGAAGCAAATTAAACAGTGATAAGAATTTTCTTTTTTTCAGCCTGAATATAGTAGTCAAGTATTGGGTAGATCTATTCGTGGCCCACTGTTTTTGTTAAATTATCACCCCAGCACGTGGACTGTCTATCGACTTTCCTCCGAATACAAAGTTATTTATATGTTCGCATTCTTAAATCAATCAACTTTGTTCTACAACAATGCAGAAATTAAGTTTCCGTTTAAGAAATACTTAAGTGCTGACAGTAAAAGATTTTACATTGACACTTAGTGTGAGAGCAGTAAAATTCAGAAATATAAAATCTATGAATTAAAAGATAAGAGCTTGTTATTTAATTCTGAATTCCAAAAAAACACAAGGTAATCCAAAATCCACACCAATTGAATTCTAAATCGCTTTCGTTGCTTCAACCCAAAACCGTAAGTATTAGTGAGATTCTCTACTGTAATAAGAGTAACCTTTTCTAGCAGTGCTGACCCTTAAATATGTAAAAGCAATTTACCCTAGCCTCTAGTTCGATAACTTTCTGCGAACTAGGGCTGCCAAGCACGTTGTGTCGAGTGGATCATACAAGTGTTTTTACTACACCATTTCCAATGAAAAATTCATGATTCTAATTTAAGTGGGTACGGTTTATTGGAATTTGTAAGCAGATAGCGCTTCGCAACGTGCTGTATTCCAACTGTAAAAAGTATAAAACTGAAATTAATTCAGTTTCAGAGTTACTATATTTTCAGATTCTCCATCTGCCTTTCCAATTCTGAAATATCATTACTTAATCGAATCTATAATAACATTTCAGAATACATTGAAACCAGTTTTGAAATACTATTCTCCAAAATTCTCTTAATTTTATAAATTAGTAAATGTTAAAGCTATATGTAGGAAATATATCCAAAACTATTGTCATCACAAATACTTTTTTAGTAATAACAATTATCAACTTAAAAATGGGGATCCAAAATATCCTTAAAATTCGTATTATAAAATTATATTTTAGCAACTTTATAAATAGGCCCATTTCAGTCCACTCGTAGTTTTTACGTCACACTACGCAAAATCTTTACGAAGTCTGAACCGATTTTGGTCATCGTAGTCGATATTGTATAGTCTCACGTCGAATTTTGTCACTATTCAAGACTCTGCGAAGAAAAACTTGAAATTATTTTTATAAGACTATCTTCAACCTATTATATATCACAACACATATTACGAGAGATAGTACAAACAACGTTTTTTCAGTTGCCAATCCTCCGATTCTATTACGTACTCTACATTACAGACCGCACAATTTCCTATAAACTTATTTGTCGCAAATTTATTGGGAGGTCATGACAGTAATCCGACTAGTCGCCAACAACTAGATTTGTGCGCGTGTATTGCGTATTGAAAATCATTCCTGATGGTCACGTAGAAACAGTTAAATATGTACTTTCATTTCGTTTCAGTTGTATTACCAGTCACGTACAGAATAGTTCAGATGTTTACTGTAATCTTGTTAGACATTTTTGTTTCGCAAGTATCCTTTGATCATAATAAAGTAGGTTGTTTTCCATTTATACGAAATTTTTCCCGATAAATTTTACTACCTACCAGTATGGTAAAATGTACGAGGAAAAGAGACCATATTTTTTTTATTAGTGCTTTGTTTTTTATTGCGATTTTTATTGCGACAACTTTCTTGTCTGAGCTTTTTCCCCCTTTTATTTTTATACCATAATTATTTCATATATACACGTGTAACTATATCAGTACAAGCTAAAATACATATTCAATTAAATCAACCGATTTCAAAATTTCTAAACGTTTTTTTTTTTGTTTCTGGCTTAAAAGGTAGGATAATTTGAATCTGATAATTGAGACTATCTATGTCTAATATAATTGCAGATGAAACCACGAGTAAAAGCGAGTATAAACTATACATCACTTTAGTCTACATTTCTGGAGCCATTTTTGCCTACCTTTTACCCTCTTAATAACATATATAGTAAGATAGAGTGTCTCAATACAAACGCTTTGCCAAAAACATGCCATCTTTTTTATTCTTGTTTGCGTTATACTAGTATATATAGTTACTAGCTATAATTGATTTTATCGCCAACATTTGAATGAGGAAGTTTCAAATTAACTACTCTTGGCGAGTTTGAATAAATTGACGATAGAAGAAGAAGCGAGATCTCTGTTGGAAATAGAGAAACTGCTGTTCTATTGTTTTTATTTACCCCAAAGGGAAATATTCTGACATATGACGTGAAAGCAGTTCAAATGATTATTATCTTATCTTTATCTGAAAATTTAGATTACAAAATATTTAATGGAGAACTACCTATTACAAAAATATCATTCGGACTGAAATCTGTTCTAGAAATATCGCAAATACCTACCTATATTCTGTTGTTTACGACTTTATTGTGGGCCGAGGGCATTGACTTCGCAAATGAATGCAGATCCGCGACGCAACCTTGAAACAGACAATTTGAACGGATGCGGATCGACTGATTTATGCGATAAATCTTCAATTAACTTTCAGATCTTCTAACTTTCAGGTCCTATGCTTGTACAAACATTTCCGAGACCCTGACTTCTTACATGCCATCTGATTGCCTAACTAATGGGAGCACTCCCTGGAAACAATCGTACTCAATACCATGTGGGGTCCGTGGCATGGTCACCTTAGGTATATCGATAGCATGAGTGCGGTATTTTTAATGGGTGAAAATGGAATGATAACTCCGTCTAAGCTATCGGTATACGCTGGCGGGGTAACAATGCAAAATATATGAGGTTGAAAACAGGTGTGGGTCATGAACCATCATGACAGATTCAACAAAAAATAATGACCTAATGACCACAATAGTTTCGTATCCTATATATTGAGCAGTCTACTGTTAAAAATAAGATTTTAGACCCCATTACTCGCAATACTTCTCCTGCACGAGTATCCACTAATAATTAAGAATATGTTCTTCAAAAAAAACCGATTTCAATGACTGCAAAATCAAGTACTTTTATTTCAAAACTAAAGTATTAAATTGATTTCGACATAATTTGTCTGGGACCAATCTGTAAGTATATCTTTACAGATACTTAAAAAAAAAAAGAATATTCCAAACCAAACTGATTTGGACAACTGACGAAGTTATGAAGTAACAAACAAATAAAAAATACAATTACGTATTCAGTACCTCCTTTTTAAAGTCGGTTGAAAAAAACCTGTTCACCCTTACTGACATGCCGCCGACCATTATTCCAGGAGGATTTACTATTCCATTTTCATCCATTCAAAACAAATCTATTCTGGGATTTTTTAAGATCAATATTTTATTATACATATTTTGAAGTCAAAAGATAATTTCGAACAGACAGCTTACTATACCGTTGATCTAATATTATTTTTGTCACTGTTGGTGACTCTGTTCTCTTACTGAGCAATTTTAGCGGTAAATTGCATTTTTTTATGGCACACTAATATTAAACGCGCGTGAAATAATTCGCCCAACTAAATTTACAGTACCGCTTTTAACGTAAGCAGCCGTATTGCGCAGTTGGCGTTATGATGTTCTATTTTTGATTCAGACTGTTCCCAGACAACGGGATATATGCATTTTTATAGATAAAAATGCATATATCCCCATACATTTTTACCAGAGGGAGACTTTGTACAAAAGTCGATCGCTTGGATACCTCTGTCCTATTCGTGTTTCTACCGTGAAGCAGTTGTGTTTGTATGTCTGTGTTTCGGTTTCAAGGGTGGGATATGTCAGTGAATGTACCAGGTACAGAGAAATAACACTTGAGTCCTCAGGAATGGCAACGCATGGGGATTATCATGGGCGAAACAATAAACTCTGTTATGTCCATAGTACTGCTCGTGTCTATTACCACTTTCGATCAGGTGGACCGTCAACTTGTCTGCTATTCCAAGTTGTATTAAAAATAAGAATAGGTTAAGGAACTATAGAGGACCTTAATTCTCGGTTTCACGGCAGTTCCAAATCCTTCAAATAAATTAGATTATTAATCGTATTAGTTCTCGACTCTTATAAGTTATAACCCACAAATCATGAAACATGAAAATCTAAAAGTTGATATTGAATTCAATAAATCTTCATCCGACTTCGTCGTAATCAGAACGTGATATGTAGCCAAGCCTTTATATTCCAAGGAAACCATAAGAACATTGATATACTTCGTACTTTTATGGAGAGAGATCTGTACCTGGCAGAGATCATAAACTGCTTTGTTTATTTGCATAAACTTCATTGTACAAAATACATAGGCGGTTTTCATTTTAACAGATGGACTTTTAATGGTAACCCTGTCCCTGCTAATGATGATGGGGTTAAGGAATGATGGATTACAATAATTGACATCATTCTTTTGTAAGATGTTTTCAATGGATGATAATGTGATGGTAACCCCGCCTGCATTATCAGTATACACTAGCAAAGCATCAATAAGAGTACCACATCTTCTGCCTGACCACATATACTAGAAGTGCAGGTAGGGTTATCATTTCATTATCACCTCATAAAAAAAAGACCTTCATTTGGGAGCGCCTTTTTGGAAAAAAAACTTTAGTAACAGCCTTATTGCTAGCAATATACTCTATCATGTGGACAAATGCATTGTTCCTCCTGGAAACGATTGTGGTGAATTCTTGTTGAATTAATGATAAACCAACTGAACTGCTTCCACCCATTATTTTTTTGTGAAAATGAAATAGTGACCCCGTATATGCTATTGGTATACACTGGCAGGGCACCAGTAATAGATGATAGGTGAGGACGAAAGCAGGTCAGTTAGCCTATCATAACGAATGCCAAGAATTAACCATGACGGTTTCCAGGTCGAGCTGATAAGGTATATTGCTATCAATGGGGCTGATAAACCCCATTACTAGCAATCTCTTCCCCCCACATCCACCCATACTGGTACCCCACAAGTGTATACTGATAATACAGGCTGGTTGTCATTCCATATTCGGGAAAAAAAAATCCAAGAAATGCCTTTTTCCTTGGATTTTTTATTGTCATAAATGAAATGTCCACCCTGAATAAACATTAATAATAAGAAATTATAATAATTAAATAAGTAGGAATATATAAAAATTAAATCTAAAAAGAGTATGTTTTAATCACGATTTTATCATAATCTATATAAACAGTGCTGCAATTTGCAACTAATCATACTAATATAATAAAATTATAACTAGGCAATGTCTGTACATGGGAGGTATTTAAGAAAAATGAAAGAGAAGTCTAACTAAGCATAATAGATGCCAAAACGGGAAAGAAATTGTTGGTATTGTGGACTACCAGTTCCATTGCTAACAATATACCCCTTCAGGTCGACCTCCACATGATCCCACCTGGAAATCATCATACTAAATTCCATGTGTATTCATCATGATGGGCTAACTGAACTGCTTTTTCATTCTCACCTATCATCCCTCACTGATGCCTCATCAGCATATATTGTTAGTTCAGGCAGGATTACAATTCCATTAACATCTATTAAAAAAAAACAGATGCCAAAATAATAACTTTTAGAAATTTTGTCTGTCTGTCTGTTCAGCATCACCCAAAAACCAAAAATTATTACACCAAATTAAATGCAATTTTCACAGTTGTATTGTTGTATGAAGTAGCAGACAATAAGCCAAGAATAAATAAATGAAAAATATACAGCTAGGACTTATTATAGACATGTCTTGATACCTTCACTTTTAAGACTTTATCACATGACATTCATGGAAAGCCTAATCTGCTTATTCATAACAATGTCAAACCTCTCTCTTAAACCTATTTTTTTATTATTTTGTCCTTTTCTTTTGTGGTAATTACTTAATTTGAAAGACAGTGATAAAGCATTTCTATAGCTAAAATAGGTTGGTAGGTTTTTGTTTTTATAATTAAAGGAATAAGTTGATATTGATGAAACTGACAGAAATATATCAAAATTTGTAATATGTGAATGAAACGTTTCAGCTACAGACTTCCCATTAGGTACACTACTGTATTTCTAGTTATGTTTTAGTATTTTATTTTTTTCTTAATTCTTTTTAGTGGCCTGTCACCTGCATTCAATCTTTACTCCAAGTGTAAAATAGGTAAAATTTAATATTTCTTTTTTGTTATTGGCATAAATTACTAGGTACTTAGGATCTTTCGTTTTTAAACATCTAGTTCAACATTATCATAATCATTATTAGTCCTAAGCACATAAAGGGACCATGGATGACTGTTCTGTGATATGGAAACCATGGACAGTCAGTAAGTACTGTTACTGTTTATGTCAACATATAAGCTATGGTTACCACACCACCACATGGTTTCAATAGAGCTCTCAGCTTTTTTATCATTCGAAGTTAGATAAAAAATTCGATGATTTTAATTTTCAAAAACATAAAAATATTTTGTTATTCGATTAATTAAAATTTTCTAAATATTGCTTCAAATATTATACTTTATTATAAAATAAGACATTGAAAAGAGAGAACGTGAAAAGAGAGTAATTAAATTAAAATGTATTCACTGACCCGTCATATTTTAATAAACACGATATAGAAATAAAAGTCCTGTACTTACCAAATTACTGTGCTGTACTGGACAATGCTAGAAAACGGCTCGGACCATCGCACTAACCGCGTAAATATTGAGCACTAGACCAAAATATTATATTTTTTGCTAAATATTACAAAAATTAGCAATGATAGGCACTTTATTTCGTTTTCTCTTATTCTTATGATTATCTCGATTATCAAATACTTCACTTAGAATCTAGATTTTTATAAATTTGCTGCTTGACTATTTTTAACTTGAAATTATTATACAGGTATTAATAAATCGTACACAAACAAAACTCAAATCAACACCGCGAATCAAAAACTAGACGACATTATTCGGTAAAATGATAAAATCGTTCGGAATGAACTAAATTTGGAACGGATGAAATGATGAACGAATGAATGAGTGGTTTTTCTGCTTGGTGTTGCCAAGACAAATTTCTTTTTTCTAATATTTTATTCAGTGTTTTTACAATAATATGTCATAATATTTTTTGTTTATGCAAATAATTTAATTATAAAATATTACATTTTTTATTTGATTTCCGCAATAAGATTATGACCCTCAACATTATAAAATTTTAAATTTATTTTATTTAGAAAAAACTTATAAAATATATCGGTTGCAGTAACTAGAGTAGACCAGTCCCTACAAACAGTACCCTTTCACGAATATAATGGATGAGCCAGTCATCATTGCACTCAACTACATTTCAGGGAATTTAATAATCTGGTCTCCCCGCGCCTTACTCAACGCGTCCAATCATATCATAACTAAATGGAAATAATTTCGTACTATGTACTATACAACAATCTCAACATCGAAACCGACTATAAATTAACGTTATAAAATAATAAAAAATACATCAGACATGAATTTCATACGCGCTACTTCAAAATGAATCCACGATACGTGCATGTGTGAATTTAGACAATTGGCAATTGGGATAGTGTAACAAGGAAAAGAAGGTTTTCTTATATAAAATTTAAATAAAAAGATAAAAAATTCGAGTTTAGAATTAGGCATTTGAAACTTAATACAAAGGACAAAAGTCGTAAGAATTATTTTAAAACCTTCTCTTTATCGTGCGCCATAGCTCACTAAGGCTGTTGATAAAGATGTTGATTGTAGCTCTAATGTATTTCTAAATAAGTTATTTCAATGTTAAAACGACATTCTTAAATTAAATTCTCAATATAATTATAAGCGTGCGACAACCATCTAATTTTTATTTAATTTTGAGCATGGCAACACAATTATCATAATATCATTCATTTCATTCATTGTTTATTATTAATTAATTCCATTTCTTTTCACAGACATAATTCATTATTATATGCCTGTAACCTATTTCATTTCAGAGGAGAATTCCGATTGTAACCACCAGTTAATTATTTAACTTATCAGTTTACTTTCTAATGGAAATAGAAAAAAACTATTCGCAAATTTCTGTTCTTTTCACAAATACTACGAAATTGACTATTTCTTATGAAATTCATACGAGCACTACTGAAATTTATCATGTTTTTTACAAGTAATTGTAGTTAAAAATAAAAAGGCATATTCATAATTTATCATTGGATTTATATTACAAAACATATTTATTATTCTCTACTGTATAACGGATTCCGTAAACAGCAATCTGTGTCCTTCAAGAGACGATACGAGTGCTCTTGTTGAAGCTTGATATTGGCTGTTTACCGAGTTTTACACTTTATTCGAAAGTTTTAACTTGGACAGTTAAATGTTATGGTACTTGTAATGTAATGTATTGGTAATTGTAAAATGATAATTTTATAAATAATAATATCCTTAGTCTATGGTGCCGTGCTATTATTTTCAAATTATCTTTCAAAACTGTCAAAAGTAACGTCAACCAATATTTAAAATTTTCAAAGTTTCACTTTTTACTTCTATTTTATTCCATTGAAGTTTTCTTTTTCTGAAACATGGAAACGGTGATGAACCGTCAATTATTTTTAGTCGAAGCTAGAATAAAGACATTCAAAAACTGGCCATTCAATGACAAAAACAAATGCAACGTAAAGAACATGGCCGAAGCGGGATTTTATTCAGTAGCGACCGGTGATGATGATGCTGATGCCGCTAAGTGTTTTCTATGCGGAAAGGAATTGGATGGATGGGAAGCTAATGACGACCCGTGGCAGGAACACAAGAGCCATGCCGCTAAATGTGCCTTTGTTCAGCTGGGACGAAAGGAAGACGAATTGCTGGTTTGTATTTTGATTTTAATAATGACTAGTAATGTTATACGATATGTTTACACATAGTAAAACACAATCAGAGCCCACAACCATATACAGACAAATACAGTGTAGACACTGTATTTAACAATTATTTTTTAGTATTTCAGCCATTAACTGTCCACTGCTGAAAATAAGCCTTCCACATAAGGGGAGTTTTGCCAGTAGTTGCCACGCTTGGCAGACGGGTTGGCAACCGCAGTTAGCCTTTTACAGATGTTTTAAAAGAGACACTACTGCCTATTCTTATAAGCTCCATATCCCATAAGCTCCCTTAATCACCTCTCACTACACCCATGGGAGAGTAAGGGGTGGCCTATTCTATGCCAGAACCTACACAGCTATGGTATTAATTTAAAAATAGAAGACATAATACCCTAGTCAGGGGGATAAAAGATTGTTAGTAATCAGGTCTAGCAAGCCCATTGCTAGCAATATACCCTGTCACTTCAACCTCTACACGGTTCTCCCTGGAAGTCAGCATGGTTGATTTTTTAAATTGTCATCATGGATTTTTGACCTGCTTTCATCCTCACATATCATCGCTTACTGGTACCCCACCAACATATCAATAGTATAGATGGGACAGCCACTCCATTTTCAACCATTAAAAAATACCTTAATCCTCAGGAATGGCAATTGATGAAGGTTATTATGAGCATCACAGTATATTCTGTGCTGTCCATGATACTGTTTGTGTCTATGAGCTATGGTTAACACTTTCCATCGAGTGAACCATCAACTTATTGCTATTCTAAGTTGCAATTAAAAAGAAGAGAATAATATAATTGGTATTAACATTCTTCTAATTTCAGCTTTCAGAATACCTGTCAGTGATTAAGCAGTATATGATAAATGAGATAAAACAAGTTGGTGAATTATCCAAGGAACATATTGATGAGAAAGCCAAGCATGTACGGAGAAAGTATTTGAGTAAAAAGTGATTCAAGTGAAAAAGTGGCTATAATGATTTTGTGATAATTATCATTCAGTATAATATAATGTTTGTTTTCTCCATTGGCATATATGTGAATATTCTCCAGGTGGAGCCTGGCTTATTACAAAAGGTGTATATGTACTCTCAGACATGTTTTTGTGAAGATTTATTTGCATCCTGGTGTTTCGTATCAGACAATTCCACACTCCCTCCCTAAATATGCCTATGATTTTCTATTATATGTAATGATTAGTTTATAATATTAGCAACCCTTTAATAAAAGTCATGAATTTCAAAATGAGACTTTAACCAGTGTATACTTAGCCAGTTGGTTTATAGCATCACACATAGTCAGACTGGAGGTCCCTGGCGGCTAACCAGAAGCCCAGAGCCCAAAACTAGGTGATGGTAGTTGCATTAGTTGGTAGGAGCACCGCAAGCCTTGCAAGTCAGGCCTATAGGAGGTCCACGCAAGTTGGGGCCCGGCTGACAAATATCACCTCGACTATATGACCAGTCTGATGCTGGCACATAGTATAAATAATAATAGAAGTTCAGATATATTATTAGTTGTAAAGGTATAGAATAGAGTTTTCAAAATCAATTTATAATTTGATTTAATAAATAATTAAATATTTCTGTACTTTAGATATGGCTTTTTCTGACTTGTCTTATTTAAACAAATTTGACAATATTATATAAATAAATATTATATTGATAAAAAGAGATAATGTTTATGACAACGAAAATTTGTAATTTATGACTGAAAATGTGCCTAATGGACTCAGTTGTGGTTCTATTGACTGTTATAAAATTAATTTTATTTAATAAATACACAATTATGATTTATTCTGTTTCATTTCTCATGTATTATTTTCTAAATAATGTAATGCCATTTGTTTTGCTATTTCCTTACTAATTGTTGTTAAGTGTAAAATGAGTTTTTTACCCACAATACAGGATAGCTTTCCTATAGAGAACAATACAGGCTAAGCCAATCAATATTTAGTAGTAGCCTGCCAAAGATATTAGAAGCGGTTCAGAAATATCTCGAGTCGGGTTAAATACATTTATTATAACTTTGTATATTAGCACTAAATTTATAATATTGGTTTGGCTTTTGCTGTTATAATGTTATAATTATTTTTAATGAATAAATAAATAAATATATCCTGTTTATATCATGATGATCATGTGAATGAAATCACAGATAAAAATGTAGACCACAAGATTTTATCAGCTTGACATTAATAGCCATCAGAAAGTGTATTGAATGAGGGGGAAGGGATTGCTAGTAACGCGGACTAACAGCCCCATTGCTAGCAATATACCCTGCCAAGTCGACCTCCACGTGATCCCCCCTGGAAACCATCGCGTTGAATTCCACGTGTATTCATCACGTTGGGTTAACTGACTTGCCTTTTTATTCTCACCTATCATTCCTCATTAGTGGCCCGTCTGCTTATATTAGCAATTCCCCTTTCCCCTAGAAACCATCGTAACTAATTTATCAGTGAATTCGTCACGATGGGCTAACTGACCTTCCTTTTCATCCTCACCAATCATCCATCACTGGTGCCCCGCTAGTGTATACCAATAGCGCAGGCGGGGTAACCATTCCATTATTATTCATAAAAAAAGTGGAGTCAGATAATATGTCTACACATAAGTGGTAATTTATTCTATGACCGTTGCTTAGCAACCACCAAACAACTACTTGTCAAGCTTCCAAACCCTGAGTGATATTTTTTGTAGTAAAATTTATTTGAAAAACTAAAGACTGAACTGATTGATTATGGATGTAAAGAATTTGGAAACATATGCTATAATAGGATTTGATGGTAAGCTATATTATGTTTTTGTTAAAATTGCCATTAGGTACAATGTTTATATTATGAAGCAACTGTATGTATGAAGCAACTATATATATTTTGGTTTAAAGGGTTGTGTATGACAATAATTACAGAGTGTAGATGCCATATAATAAACTTCATGCATAATGGATATTATGGGCATTACAGTATATACTGTTTTTATTAGGCAATGGTTACCATTTACTGTCAAGTGGCCGTAAGCTTGTATTTTACCATTCTAAATATCATCATCTTTCCGCTCTTGTCGCATATTCTATTTGGGATGGACGTAATATGTTTTTCTTTTTATTTATCTATATTTACTGCCATCTTTTTTATGCAACTTAGAACGACAAACAAGCTGACGGCCTACTTGATGGAAAGTGGTAACCGTTGCCTATAGACATGAACAGTGCTATGGACATAACAGAGTACACTGTTTTGCCCATGCGTTGCCATTCCTGAGGACTCGGGTGTTATTCCTCTCTTCCGTGTAAATTCACTGTCATGTCCCGGTATTCATCCCTTTTATGGCCTCATCAAATGTTATTTTTTTCCCAGTTTTTCCATTTTTTTCGGTCTTCCTCTATATCTATGATTATCCACATTCATAATTATTTTTATATAAAAAAAAGGTAGCCACGCTCGGCAGGCGGGTTGAGAACCGTACCGTATTTGGACTTTGGTGATGTTTTCAGAGGAACACTGCTGCATGCTCGACCATGAAATTCCCTTAGTCACCTTTCACGACATCCACAGGAAAGAAAGGGGAAAATGGTTCATGCTAGACAGTATTTTAAAAGTCAATCTTTCCACATGGAAATTAATTATAACCATTTCTATTCAGGTTCAGCAATCAGAGGCCTTAAAATCCATCCAGATGGTGAACACATCGTCTACCCAATGGGCAACAAAGTCTGCATTCAGGAATGGAAGACGAAAAAGATGTACTTCCTCAGTGGACACACAAACAGCGTGTCCACAGTCGCTGTCTCACCGAGAGGCACATTCGTGGGATCAGGCCAAATAAACCATATCGGTTTCAAAGCTTCTGTTAAAGTATGGGATTTTAAAAATAAGACGATGGCTGGAAGCCACGAGTTGCACAAGGTAAGAGACAGGATTACATACGTTACTTTACGTAAATGTGGTACCGGATTTAATTCCAATTTATATTATCGTCAGATTACCATATATTGAATGATCAATGAATCTTTTTCTTCCAAATAGGTCCGCGTTGAAGCGTTAGCATTTTCAGCCGATGAGCGTTACCTGATATCGCTCGGTGGTCGCGACGATGGGTGTGTGGTGCTGTGGGATTGCTTCGCCGGTGCCGCCACTGGTACCGCAGCGGCGGCCAAGCTCACCACAGGGGACGCGATGACCCTGACGACTTTGAACTTGAGGGTCAATTCATTCGTCACTGGTGGGGATTGTAAGTATTTCTTTTTATTATTTTATCGTCATCAACTAAGCACTGAGCGTGCAGTGTGGTCCCGGCATAGAATAGGCCACCTCTTCCTTTCCCGTAGGTGTTGTAAGAGGCGACTAAGGGAGAGCGAGGGATGAGCAGCAGCATCTCTCTTAAAACATCTCTAAAGCCTAGCTGTGGTTACCACCCCGCCTGCTAAGCATGGCAACTACTAGCAATAATATTCATTAACCGAAAAACATGTTTAAATTGATTGTTCCAGGTAACCTCAGAGTATGGAACATAAGAGCAGAGAGCAAGAATTTGGACGTGGTCGACGTATCGCTTGGCAAGCTGCGCAGGAGTGTACGCTGCATATCCATCAGTAAAGATGACACGTTCGGATACGCTGGCACCACGTAATTTTTTCAGATAATCCTATTAATATAATCAATAATGCGAAAGTTTGTAATGATGGATGAATGAATGTTTGTTACTCTTTTACGCAAAAACTGTTGAACGAATTTGATAGACACTTAATACACGAGTAAGTTATATCCTAACTCACCACATGGGATATTTTACATACTGATTCACGCCGGTAATGACACGGGATACAACAAGTATTATAAATGCGAAAGTTTTTTAAAAGCTGGATGAATATTTCTAAATCTTTTACATTAATGCTACTGAGCGGATTACAGTTAAATTTGATACACGGGTAGGTTATATTTTAACTTAGCACATAGGAGACTTTATGTGTTTACTGATTTACGCTGGCGAAGCCGCGAGATACAATTAGTTTACATAAGAAATCAGTATGTGATCCTTCGAGCCGGATCAGTATAAGAATAAATATTATCCTGTACGTTGTGTAATGCAAATAAAAGTTTATTAATCCATTCATCATCATACTGCTTCAGGACGGGCGACATGATCAAGTTCTCAATAAACTACCCTTCAGACCCAACGGCGTCTGTAGCGGACATTAAGCCCACGTTCCTTGGCTGCCTCGCCAGGTGTGGGCCGTGGAGAAAGGGGAAACGACCGGAGTCCATGTGTTACAGTCAAGGTTTGATTTTTTAAAGTACAGTCAAACATAACACTCATCTTGCTCACATTTCACGTATTGTATTTATACAAATTTATATCGTATTTATTCTCTATGTATTGTATTGTATTGTAAAATCTTTATTGTACATTATTCATACTAAATACATTAAAAGATTTAATATACATTGGAGGACTTATCCCATAAAGGTATCTCTTACAGTCAACCTTTGAGAAACTGAAAGAAAACTGTAGAATGTACAAGAGTAATAACCGTACAGCTAAAGATAAACTAAATAATACCCAGTAAAAAATTGAATATATAATACAATAAAAATAACTGTAGAAACCTACATATGTAAATACATAGATACATATATTCACAATTGGCTCAATGAAAAAGGAGTTTCAGAATAAAATTTTATGATACTAGCTTTAAATGATTTTACTGATTGTGCCATATTCAAGTTATGTTCTTTTATTACTTATATTTTATAATTCAAATAAAAATATACTCATTCTTTCATTCATCTACTATCGTTAAGTATCGATTATTCAATAAAAATTTCTTCTTTTGGCACTAGATGGCGCTAATTTACCTATGAGTGTTGGGATTAAATAAATAATTTCTTTCATCAGGTATCGAATCAATATTGATAATGGACGACGGCTGTTTAATTGTGGGGGCGGGAGACGGCACGGTGGATATTTTGGATGAAATCAACTGGAAGGGCGACTTTCCCAAAGGCAAGATACTGAGCCCTAACAGGCCACATTTTAAAGCTGTAAGTTTATGTTACATAAAAAAAAATAATCGAAAAGTATTCGAATTTTAAAACTATCCAAGTTATTAAAGTCAATTATTCGAAATGATGTCCCTTTTTATCATCGCACCGCTCGCCGTCCATAGTAAATTCACCTTTTTTTTAATAGGTGATAATGAAATGGTAACCCCGCCTACGCTATCGGTATACCAGAGGGAGACTTTGTACAAAAGTCGATTGCTTGGGTACCTCTGTCCCATTCGTGTTTAAACCGAAGCAGCATGGCTGTGGTTTGAAGGGTGGGATATGGCGTGAATTTACTGGGTACAGAGGAATAACATCTGAGTCCTCAGGAATGGCAACGCATGGGAGGTATCATGGGCGAAACAGTACACTCTGTTATGTCCATGGTACTGCTCATGTCTATAGGCGACGGTTGCCACTTTCCATCAGGTAGGCCGTTAGCTTGTTTGTCATTCTAAGTTGTATAAAAAAAAATATGTTGGTGGGGCACTAGTGCAGGGTGATAGGTGACGATGAAAGCAGGTCCGTTAGCCAATCGTGACAAATTCTACTAGAATTAATTACAATAGTTTCCAGAGGGGAATCGCGTGCAAGTCAACCTGACAGGGTGTTGCTAGTTATGGGAAAATTAGACCCCATTACTAACAATCCCTTTCCCCCCGGTTTTAGAGGTTTTCCTCCCGGAAACGATTAATGGAATGAGCTACCTGTCGAGATATTCCGTAGAGACTACAGTACAAGATTCTTTAAAAGGGATGTATCAGGGTTTCTTCGCCACCTTTATGTTATAAAAATCACGCACAAAATCAGTTGCGCTGACAAGAGCAAAGAGATAGATTGACTATGAAAGTGTCATACCGAAATCATCATTTCAGCCGTTACCTTACAGTGGATATATGTATGTAAGTCTCGCCATAGACTACCATAAGCAACAGGAGCGTTCCTTATAGCACTTGCCATAAAGAACGCTCCAGTTGTTGCCACGCTTGGCAAGTGCTGCAGACGCGGGGGGAGAAGGGATTGTTCGTATTGGGGATTAGTAGCCTGATTGCTAGCAATATACCTTGGCAGTTCGACCTCCTCGTGGTTCTCCCTGGAAACCATCGTGATTGATTTATTGTTAGATTGGTCATGGTGGACATGGTGCCCCTCCAGTGTATACCGATAGCGCAGGTAGAGTTACCATTACATTATCATCCATTAAAAAAAAATGCTGCAGACGCTGACGCTGCTGCCCATTCCTAGACTATTAAGTTCCCTTAGTCGCCTCTTACGACACGCACGGGCAAGGAAGGGGTGGTCCATTCTATAGATGGGACTACACTGTAAACCATACCGAAATACTATTTATTTTCTAGTTGAAATCTACCAAACTGGACGGCAGCATCACATCTCTAGAGCTGATGGAATCTCCGAGCATGAGAAGCGAGCAGCGCCTCCTGCTGGTGGGCACGCGCACCAGCGAGATATACGCCATTAACGTGGCCACCTTCTCCCCCATCTTGGTGGTCACCTGCCACCGGTGTGCCATTAATGACATCGCTTTTCCCAGGTATCGAATTAAACCTACACTACTTACATTTTATTTTATTTATTTATTCTTTATTGCACAATAAAATTTTGTACAAATGGCGAGCTTAATGCCATATGGCATTCTCTACCAGCTAACCATTGGGTAAAAATAGAAAGCGTATGAAGGGCAGATGTGGTGAAAAATATGTGACAATTATAGTAACACATTAAGGCAATACACAATATAAATATAATACACATAAGAAATGCACATATAATACATAAACATTTCTTTTAATATATATGGATAAACTAATACATATGAAATATATACATATATATATATATATATATATATATGTATATATATATATATATATATATATATACATAAATTAAAACAACGATAAGCATTATGAGATATAATAACTATTGAGTGACCTGTAACTAGCGCTGGTTTTGTTGACTCAACAAATAATTAAAAAGTCTTCTTTTAAAAATATCTTTACTTGATGCTCTGCGTAGATCTACAGGGATTTTATTCCAAAGGCTGATAGCGGTGACAGTAAAAGAATTGGACATAAATCCGGAATGATGTGACGGGGTGATGAGGAGGAGATTATGAGATGACCGAAGATTAAGGGTATGGGAGTCTTTGAGATACTGAAATCTATCTTTCAAATAAGTAGGAGAGGAAGGATCATTGAGGATAGAGAACAGTGTGCAAAGTATACGTAAGTCTTTGCGGTTACGAATGGTCAACCATTTGAGTTGTGAGCGGAAATTAGAAACGTGGTCATACTTACGCAGCCCGAAGATAAAGCGAATGCAGTTGTTAAGCAAACGATCAAGTTTGTTCAACTGTTCTTGCGAGAGGTTAGTAAGACACACGTCGGCATAGTCGAAATGCGGAAGTATTAGGGATTGGACAAGGAGTAATTTAGTGGACGGAGGAAGAAAAAATTTAAAACGATAAAGAGCACGTAAAATGCTTGTAATTTTACGACACATTTCAGCCATTTGGAAATGCCATTTCAGTGATGGGTCGATTAACAGACCCAGGTCTTTGACTTTGGCACTGAATGGGATGACGCTGTTCTCAAAACGCAGAATCAAGTGAGACAAGTTTAATTTGGATAGAAGTTTAGAGCTACCAATAATAATTGCCTGGCATTTAATTGGATTAACTGAAATGCCAAAACGATAGGACCAGTGCGAAATACTTTCCAGATCGGTATTTAGTTTATCTACAGCTTCAAAGATGTTATGTGGATCAGCTTGAGCATAAAGCTGTAAATCGTCTGCATAAAGGTGGTAAAAGCATCTAAGGTGGGAAATAATCAAATTAATAAACAAAGAAAATAAAAGTGGGGAAAGAATACCGCCTTGCGGAACACCAGTTTCTAGTTCACACCAGTCAGAAAGAGTCTGCCCAGAACGTATGGCTTGTTGGCGTCCGCGAAGATACGAAGAGAACCAGCTCAGTACTAACGGAGAAAAATTAAGACGGCAGAGTAACGTTAACAATAAGTCATGGTCGACACAGTTAAAGGCGTTGGAGAAGTCAATTAAAACTAAAATAGTAACGCGTGTGTTCTCCATACCATCACGAAGGTCTTCCGTTACTTTTAATAAAGCTGTCGTAGTACTGTGTCCGGGACGGAAACCAGATTGAAAGGGGCTAAGAAAGTTACATTTTGAAATATAGGTGAATAATTGTTTTTGAATTATATTCTCGAGAACTTTCGAGAGAAATGGCAATATGGAAATAGGTCTAAAATGACTAGAAAAAGTAGGATTAGCGTTTTTAGCAAGGGGAATAACAAATGCTTTTAGCCACAATTTTGGAAAACAGCCAGTAGACAGAGAAGAATTGACAATGTGGGTCAGAATTGGGAGAATAATATCTAATAAAAGAAGGACCATCATTCTACTCACATCGTCATATCCTGTTGCATTTGATTTGATGGATAAAACAGCTTTGCGTACATCGTCATCAGTTACTAAAGAAAAAGTAAAAGAATCCGTGGTAAATGAAGGCATGGATTTAATTTCCTGTAAAGTGGAGGCTTTAACGGCATTATCAAGAGGAGGTATAGAAGAAAAGTACTTATTAAGGTTATTAGGGGAAATATTTGAATTGAAAATAGCTGGGGCTTTCCCAAAGCCCAGAGAGTTCAGGAATTTCCATACATTTGCTGAAGAAGAATTTAAAACATTTTTATGAATATAACGGCGTTTCGCTGCTCTTACCACCTGATTGCAACGATTTCTAGCTCGTTTGAAAAGTTGAAAGGTGATTGTACTTCTTGCTTTTTTATAATTTTTAAAAGCCCGATCACGCTTCGTCATTGCCTTGCGAACATCGTCTGTAATCCACGGTGCAGGAGGTCGACGCAACTTTACAGTACGGATTGGTGCGTGTTTGTCGAATAAGCTTAGAATCTGCGCATTAAAAAGAACAATTTTATCGTCAATGTTGCAAGAGTCTAACAATGGCTTCCAGTCAATAAGTGCAGCGTCTCGACATAATAAGTCGACATCTATTCTGTTAAAATTACGTACGCGCGCGATTGTCGGCTTGGGTTTTAGAGGTTTGATTTTGTAAGATAGAAGCAGTAGGTCGTGACGTGAAAATGCAGGTGCAGAGAATTGGTCGTATTCAATAACATGGTCGATTAAGGAAGTGCAAATAATATCTAACCAGGAGTCGTCAGTATCAGGGTTATAGTGAGTAGGTTTTAATGGTAAAATTGATGTATCTGCAGAGTCTAAAATAGATCTAAGTTTGCGTGTTGACGTTGTGTCCTTTAGTAGATTGGTGTTAAAGTCACCCATGATGATAATATGATTATAAGAGCTATTTATAAAATCTATAGCAGTATCAAGATCTCCGAAGTAATCTGTTGAAGGTGGGCAGTAAACTACGCCTATAGCGACTTTTGTGCCCTTAAAATCAATTTCTATAAATAAAAACTCTGCAGTGCTTCTATAATCCGAAGGAGATGACAAAACAACTTTATAAGGTAAGGTGCTACGCAAGTAAATTGCAACTCCTCCTCTACCCTTACTCGTACGATCATTCCTGATCAAGACATAACCTGGAATAGAATATGTTATAGAAGATAATGCAGGTTTCAACCATGATTCAGAAATAAGTAAGGCATGAATATTAGGTTCAGAGAACGCGTCAATTAGGTCAGTATAATGCGCCGGAATACTTTGACAGTTTATATGACATACGTTAAAGAATTTAGAATCTTTTAATCTATTCTGCAGCAAACATCCGATATTATTGTCATTATAAATAGACGAGTTGGAAGATAAAAGTGATGAATTATTACATGTTGAGTGGAGTGACTCTTCGTCCGTTATCATTGAGTTATTCAATAGTTAAAATATGTAATTAATAAATTATAAAATATATAAAATAAATTAATATGAATTGTAAATAAAATTAATATATAAATATTTAACAATACGCTTCTACAAGGTTTATTTACCTGCCGGCACACTGTAACAATATTAACAGAAACATATAAAAAATTAAGACAATTCGAACAACAAAAACAAACATGTAAAATGGAATGCACTTATATAAGTAACTTCTTTTTACAGATAGATAATAAAGTGTTCAATATCTGTGGTTTAGCTGGCTGTTAAATCTGGCAGACGTCAAATTACAAAATGAATGTAAACAGATAACGGAAAGCTAATTTTAAGAGGGTATTTTGATAAAAGATTTACAAGTGCTAAGTGGGTATTGTAAATATTACATTATGATATGAAATGTTATTACCAAAAATACGAAAATTGACAAAAATCTAACAATTTGATTATCGAATTCACCTTGAAACACACAAGTGGAGACACATACACATTATATGCAAGTCATTTCTTGATTATTCTTGCGGTCCGCTGCTTGGGAGCCGCGGTGGTAGATCGGCCGACTGCGGCCACAACTTCAGAAACTGGCGTCGTTGGTGCATCGGCTGCTTTGTACTTGGCAGTCAGGTTTTCCAACTCTTCAATTGTGAAGATTTTGACACGTGATCCGTCTGGGAGCTTCACACTTATAACTCCATCTAACGTCCAAACCCTACGAATTCCGAAATATTTTCGTGCCTCGAGGAACAATGACTGCCGCATTCGTGTCAGATATTCAGATACCAAATAAGGACTGCCCTTAAACAGAGTTTTCTTTGTCCATATAGTCTGGCGAAGGGACGGGTCTCTAAATTTTATCAGGATCGGACGAGGTCGTCCAGGAGTAGCTGAACCAAGACGATGACACATTTCGAATTTGTCATATGTACAGTCCTGGACCCCTAAATGCTTTGTAATAACTGAGACTGTCACCTCACGAACGTCCTCATCAGCTCTCTCAGTGATTCCCCCAGCAGTAAGAAATTCTTCCGATGACGGCTTTCTATTGCATCCATACCGACCACAAGGTGATTTATCTGCTGCCGCAACAGAGTAAATGTGGAGACAGTTTGATCACGGAAATACTGGAACTCACTACACAGTTGCTTCAAACTCATTTCTCCTGATGGCGAGGCTTTCAGTAGTGCCTCGAAGGCATTGATGCGCTCATTAAAGTTCTTCTCTATAGCAGCTTGTGCCTTGAGTACTTCCAAGATGGTTGCCATTGTATATGTGAATCAATAAAATAGAAAAGTAGTAATGGCTTCGACAGGTATTTAAATTATAAATATTATTTCATGGGTATGTATATACTAACTATTCACCGTGTATACTATATATTGTGAAGATTTACTATTTTTAAATAATTAAAATTGTAGAGCAACACAAACTCAGCTGTTACTTTTTTAACCGCCTACCCGCGAAAAAAAAAAAAAAAAAAAAAAAAAAAAAAAACAAAAAAAAAATCAAAGATTTATCTTCATTTTAAAAAGGTAAGTATTAATACGGTAACCCAGCCGAAATTTATTCATTCGCAGTTTGGGTGCTAAATGTTAACACTTGGCTCGAAGCAACGATCTGATAATTTCCCTGATGCCTAGTTTAGAGATGAAACACGTGTTGCAAAACGTGCATGAACGAAATGGCAGTCAGAGATTGATGGCTAATATGAATGTATAACTTCTGGTAGTAATAGTGATGGCCAATCTTCGAGTGTTGGCAATCTCATACATACTATTGGTAGCGGAATTAAACAAAATAAATCTAATCAAATAAAAAGTGATTTGGAATTTCGCAAAGTAATACCTAGTTCAGTGAAGTGTTTCATCTTCTGTCACTACTCTATAAGTTTGTAATAGGCATTAGAGTAATAAACAGCATTCATGGTCCATTAGAATTTAGTACATAATTAATAACAGAGGGCGCTGTCAAAAATTTTAACGGTGCTATTGTTTTATTTGCTACACATGTTAAGTAAAATTTATCGTATTTGGCTCGAATTCACCTATGGAGAACGTCATTCACCGACGTTGTCGCCGACATGCACTCTTGGACCCCGACGATCCCATTACGATAGCTAATACGCTCTCCACCCTCCCTATTGCGGACACCGTCCACGCCGGAGGGGACGAAGATCCCATGCTCCACGGTCCGCGCGGTCAGGTTTGCGCCTGAGCGCACACCAAAGACTCCGAGTTTCCACTCATCGCGACATACCGACCCTTGACGGGGGTTGAAGTGCGGTGGTCTAAGCCGAGACCCGAGCCAGTCTGGTGCCCTTACTCTCTGTCGCTCCCCTCTCGCGAGCTTAGAATGCCGTCTGCATACGCGTTCGGTGAAGCTGTAAAGGCCACTCACGGCCAACAGTAAAGACATTAATTTTTTTTTTAAATAACCTGTTACATTCAACGATCCAACGTCACTAGTTGTTTCATTTCGATACCAGAGGGGCGCTTGTCCATAATTTAATGCCAGATTGTGTGTATAAGTACGGTGTTCGCTGACAGAACTAGGAGAAAGCACTTTGACTGACATGTTCCCAGCGGCATGTCGGGCGTGTTCGCCACCGCGGGGGCGGGCGACGTGCGCGTGTGGAGCCTGGACAGCTGCCAGGAGCTGCTCCGCATCGTGGTGCCCAACTTCGTCTGCTCGGCCGTTCTGTTCTCTGCTGATGGGAAGTCTATTGTCTCCGGTAAGTTCTTCAACGGCACTGTAATAGAGTCCTGAAACATTTCTATTTTTTTTATTTGTGTTTCATTAACTTATGCCAGGGTTTCTTAAAGTGGAATAGAATCTATTAAAATATCACCAAAGCCTAGCTACGGTTGACAACCCGCCTGTCAGAGGGAAATTATTTCTTTTCCGATTTTTTTTTTTGATAGGGGTCCATGGAATTATTTAAATTGTGAAAATGGCCCGTGACTGCAAAAAGTTTAAGAAAGCCTGTCTTACGCGATTAAATCGCTAAAATTGAACCGATTTAGATAATTCATTTTGTAATGGAAACCTATTAATTTTGTCACCATTGACGTTATAAAATCATATTAGTAGCTAATACAGTATATACGTACAGTATATACGTATACAGTATATTCGTATACAGTATATATGTAATACTCGGAAGGAAAGGGATTGTTAGTAATGGAGTCTAATTGACTTATTCTTAGCAATACACCGTCACTGGCGCCCCGCCAGCGTATAACGATAGTGCAAACGGGGTTACCATTCCATTATCACCCATTAAAAAATATACCCAGCATGGAACGACGGCAACATCCGCGCGTTCACTCCGCTGACTGGGCGACTGATGTACTGCATCTACAGCACGCACAACAAGGGCACCTCCGCGCTCGACATGACGCACGACGGCCGTACGCTCATCTCCGGCGGCTGCGAGGGACAGGTAGCGCTCTGTACTGGTGGGCAATTATCGGGCAATTTTGCCGCATCGGGCAAAACTATTTGTCCTTTCATAAATTCCCTTTTTATTTATAGTTTATGCTCCTGAAATGCTAAACAGCCTATTTTCAATATGAGCCTTAATTTTTGGAAAGACAGGATTTTAGCAATTTTGCCCATCACCGGGCAAAAATATAATAATTGACGGTCCTTTAATCGATCAATTAACATGTTTGCATGTTTTTGTACTCCTACATGCATGTTTTTGTACTCCTACATGTGCATGTTTTTGTACTCCTACATGCATTGCTAGAATGGCAAACAAGCTGATGGTCCAGCTTTCGAAAGAAATAATAGAAAGAAAAATAGAATATAAAGATAAGAAGTTACGACTTTTATTAATCTTTTTAAAACCTCTAATTAATAAAAACATAATTTTTTCTTAAATATTTTTTTATATTATGTGTGTTAGCCCGAAGAACCGACAACCGATGAGGAAAAAAGTTCTTGAAAGGCGACCCCATACGGGCAAAAACAGTGTAGGACGATCCCCTAGTAGATGAAATGACGACCTCAAATGCATTGCAGGGTGTCGGTGGATGGTGTCGGTGATGGGCTCAGGACCGTTCCTTTTCGCAGTTTGTGGGGGAGGCCTATATTGACCAGTGAACAGATGATGGCCGAGATGATGATGATAAATATGTGTATATTATAATATTTAGATATATTTAGAAATAACAGAATTTTTAATCGTTCCTCCGATCAAATTGTCTATAAAAACTCCTCTCCATCCAATGGTTGCCTGCAAGAGATCGCTTTTAGCGATAAAAGCGCCCATTGTTTTCTCATTGTAATTATTTCTTGTAATTGTTTATATCTATAATAAGTTTACTATTGTAATCTTTTGGAGGAAACAATAAAGAGTATCTATCTATGTGTAGATGCTGCCGATTGTTACTGGTTGCCATCTTTGCCCAAGTTTCATGAAAAAAAAAATATTAAGTACAAAGGTATCATCCTCATGGTGGATATAATAGCATAATGTTAGTTGTATGTACAGGTGCGCGTGTGGGACATAAAGCCTGAATGTCAGAGTTTGAAGAAAGTTCTGAAGGAGCACAAAAGTCCCGTATCGGCCATCCAGGTGTCTCCCAACGACACGGAGGCAGTGAGCGCCGGCACCGACGGCTCCTGTATTATATGGGACTTGTTGTATGTACTTTGGAATTAAAAAAACAGACTTACCAGAAGGAGACGTCGAGTTAAAAGTCGTTTGCTTGCGTACCTACGTCCCATTCGTGTTTCAACCGGCAAGCAGTTGTGTTTGCATGGCTGTGTTTCGGTTTGAAGGGTGGAATATGGCGTGAATTTACAGGGTACAGAGGAACACCTGAGTCCTTAGGACAGAGGTGCCCAAGCAAACGACTTTTGTACAAAGTCTCCCTCTGGTAATCGCTCTCCTTTTGGTACCGTGTAGAAGTCGACCTGATAGGGTATACTGCCATCAATGAGGCCCCTTCCTCTCTGATCCAGGTCGCTGTCGCGGCGGCAGGTGATGTACGCGAACACGCTATTCATGTGCGTGTGCTTCGAGCCGCGCGGCTGCCAGCTGCTGTCGGGCGGCACCGACCGCCGCGTCGCGTACTGGGAGGCGGGTAGCGGCAACCTCGCCAGGGAGGTATGACCACTTCCAATTGTCTTACTATTAATGTAAACTAACTTTTGTCCCCTTTTTTTGTACAACTTAGAATGGCAAACAAGCTGATGGCCCATCTGATGGAAAGTGGTAACCGTCGCCCATAGACATGAGCAGTACCATGGACATAACAGAGTATACAGTTTCGCCCATGATACCCCCCATGCGTTGCCATTCCTGAGGACTCAGGTGTTATTTCTCTGTACCCAGTAAATTCACGCCTTATCCCACCCTTCAAACCGAAACACAGCCATGCAAACACAACTGCTTTACGGTTGAAACACGAATGAGACAGAGGTACCAAAGCAATCGACTTTTGTATAAAGTCTCCCTCTGGTACGTTTTTATTTATTTAATGGATAGAGTTGCCAACTCTCGAAAGGGGGGGGGGGGACGGGATTGTTAGAAATGGGGATTGGCATCCTCATTGCTAACAATAAACCCTATCCAACCATCGTGCTTGATTTATTGTTGAATTTGTCACGATGGGCTAACTGACCTGCTTCATCCTCGCCTATCATTACTTACTGGTGCCCCGCCAATGTTTACTGATAGCGCCGACGGGGTTACCATACTATTATGTGTGTTATGGGAAAAGGATTGCTTATTCTCTGCTGGGATCTACACGGAATTTTATCTTATTTGATGTTAATATTTTTAATTGCAGGTAGAAGCTAGTAAAGTGGGTGCCATCAATGGCCTTCATATATCGCACAACGGCGAACTCTTCGTCACCGGCGGCAACGATCAGATGGTCAAGGTATGGCATAGATTGGAACTTAGGATTAGAATAATTGCATCAACCCTTCTTTGCATGATTTTTTTTTATTGGTGAAATCAGTCATATAATTCACGTTTAAAATTAAAGGAAAAATGGTTAAAACAATAAATTTGATAGCCATGTTTTTTTTTCTGCAATGGACATTAAAAAATTATCCAGACACGATCAACTTAAAGTGAACTTCGTCTTTTATATAAGTTTTAGGCATTCAGTGTTATGATGGAAATTTCCACCATTATTATTTTTAGGGTCGGCAACGCGCGCGTAATACCTCTGGTATTGCAGGCGTTCATAGGCTACGGTAACCACTTACCATCAGGTGGGCCGTATGCTTGTTTGCCACCTCAGTGGTATAAAAAAAAAATTCCACCAGTATGCAAAGAAAAGTTAAATTAGGGTCGATAAAAAGATGGATAGATAAACTCTTTATTTGCATCAAGAGAGATATACAAAAATTGTGACAATAATAATAGAAAAAATAAACAGCGTTTAAGAAAAAGGCGATATGCACAAAAAATTTTACGTAACATAATATGTAATATTTTCTTTGGGGTTTTTTAATGGGTGATAATGGAATGGCAACCCCACCCGCGCTATCGGTATACACCGGCGGGGCACCAGTGAAGGATGATAGGTAAGGATGAAGCAGGTCAGTTAGCCCATCGTGACGAATTCAACAAGAATTGTTCACGATAGTTTCCAGGGGGAATCACGTGGAGGTCCACCTAATAAGGCATATTGCTAGCAATGGTGCTGTCAGGCTCCATTGTTAACAATCCCTTTCGCCCTGACAGGCGGGTTGGCAACAGCAGCAGATGTTTTAAGAGATTTTTAGAGACCTCTGTCTTGATACGCTACTTAGAAATCGTATATTTCATGGGTGTTCCTACTTGGGAAATCCTCGCGTACAAACCTGCTACAGGTTTTTTTTTATGAGTGAAAATGGTATGGTAACCCCGCCTGCGCTAATGGGATACGCTGGCGGAGCACCAGTGAAGGGTGATAGATGAGAATGAAAACAGGCCAGTTAGCCCATCATGATGAATTTATCAGGAATTAACCATGATAGTTTCCAAGGAGAACCGCGAGGAGGTCGACCTTGTTGGGTATATTGCTAGCAATGGGATTCTCAGTCTCCATTACTAACAATCCCATTCTCCCCTAACTGCTACGGGTTAAAAGATAGTGAAGAAAAAAATAAAAACTCCGTCCCATGTCGCAGCTGTGGCGGTACCAGGAGGGCATATATACTCACATGGGGCTGGGGCACGCGGGCGCGGTCACGTGCTGCAAGTTCAGCCCGGACGCGCGCCGCGTGGTCAGCTGCTGCGCCGCCGGCACCATCATCGTGTGGAACGTGCCAGAGGTGACTTGCACTTCACGCATATTTACCACTGGCTGTATACTACGGCCTTTTTGTATGCCACCTAGAATGGCAAACAAGCTAACGATCCACCTGATGGTAAGTGGCAACCGTCGCCTATAAACGTGAACAGTACCATGGACATAGCAGTGTGTACTCTGTCGCTCATGATATCCATCATACGTTGCCATTACTGAGGACTTAGGTGTTATGCCTCTGTATCCTGTAATTGTATTACCATATCAACCATACCACACCCTTCAATACCTTCTATTTTACGGCAAAAACACGAATGGGACAAAGGTACCCAAGCAAATGATTTTTATATAAAGTTTCCCTCTGAAAGTCTCCCTCTGGGTTTACTCGCGTAATTCAGTATAAAAAGTATGCAATTAATTTTACCAGAGGGAGACTTTGTACAACAGTCGATTGCTCGGGTACCTCTGTCCCATTTGTGTTTCAACCGTAAAGCAGTTGTGTTTGCATGGCTGTGTTTCAGTTTGAAGGGTTTGATATGGCGTGAATTTACAGGGTATAGAGCAATAACATTTGAGTCCTCAGGAATAGTAACGTATGGGGGGTATCATGGGCGAAACAGTATACTCTGTTATGTCCATGGTACTGCTCATGTGTATAGGCGACGGTTACCACTTGCCATCAGGTGGGCCGTCAGCTTGATTGCCGTTCTAAGTTGGTGAAAAAAAAAAGAATTAATTTGAAATATAACTTACCCATGTACATATTAAATTATTTTATATCACGAAAGTGGCACACAAGTGGCCTGTATGATGGTAAACGGTCACTGTAGCCTATGGACTTTATGAAGTACCCCATACTGTAGTTTCTAGGAAAAACCTCGGTAGGGAGCTCATTCCACAATCCATGCTTTCGTGTTAATCTTTTAAATTACTCATCCATTGTAGACACATTAGATTTGTTTTTCGTCGGTGTATTTTATACCGTCCTCCATACTTTTATATTTCTAAAATACAAAATATTTGATGAAATATAAAGAAGTCGAGTGCTACGTTAAAAAAAAACAATAACTGTCAAATAATGTCAAAAACACTTTTTTTACAGCAATACCTGCAAAAAGAACAACCACAATCGGATCGCAACGGTCGACCTGTGACCACCAAAACACTACAGGAAGAATTACGACTGCCGTTAGAAGATAAAACAACACAAAAGGCTTCCGGTGACCGCCAGCATAAGTTGCCCGCCGCGCCATCTAAGGTGCGTTTCACATAACTTAGCCGTTCAAATTAAGATAAATATGCTGTTGATGCCAAAAATGCAATCAGTAAAATTTTTGTCTGTCTGTCAGTTCGTTATAGAAACAAATACTACTCGACGGATTTCAACGAAACTTTGTAGAATTATTTTTCATCTGGGCAGGTTATAGTATACTTTTCATCACGCTACGATCAATAGGAGCAGAGCAGTGAAGAGAAAAGTTGGGTAAACGGGAGAAGTTACTCCATTTTTAAGCTTCCGTAGCGTGTGCAGCCTTAATGGCCACTTTTTAAAATGTAAAAATGTTCTCCTCTGGGACGGGCCGCTAGTCTTTAATAATCTTTTTCCTCTCGAGGGGAAAGGGTTGTTCGTAATGCGGACTACCAGTCCTATTGCTAGCAATATACGCTATCAGGTCGACCTCCACTAGGTTCTTCCTGGAAACCATCGTGCTGCATTCCAGGCGTGTTCATCACGATGAGCTACCTGAACTGTCTTTTCATCCTTACCTATCATCTCTCACTGGTGCCCCGCCAGCGTATACCGTTAGCGTAGGCGGGATTACCATTCCATTACCATATATTAAAAAAAAATCCTTTCCTCTCTAATAATCGGTATAACTTTTTTTTTTAATAATACAGGTGGAAAAAATAGAAGCAATGGATACGAGTCGCAGCAGCGTACACTCGTGCTGCCCGTGCGAGGCGTCCGCGCGCTCCAACAGAAGTGGATCGGACAAATCAAATAAACCGTCGCCGAAGACCAGCGCGGGCAGCAAGTGCTGTAGATCGCCAGGTAACTTGACCAGTGTCTTACATAAATTGGAGTTAGTTTTAAAGAAAACGGGATATTCATAAAATGGCAAACAAGCTGACGGCCCACCTGATGGAAAGTGGTAACCGTCGCCTATAGACATGAGCAGTACCATGGACATAACAGAGTGTACTGTTTCGCCCATGATACCCCCCATGCGTTGCCATTCCTGAGGACTCAGATGTTATTCCTCTGTACCTAGTAAATTCAAGCCATATTCCACCCTTCAAACCATGTAGACACAACTGCTTTACGGTTGAAACACGAATGGGACAGAGGTACCCAAGCAATAGACTTTTGTACAGTCTCCCTCTAGATCCAATGTAAAGTACCTCGCCTGTAGTTATAGACTGTTTTTTTCTGCACAGATAACCTGCCCACCCGGACAACGAGCAAGGAGTACGTCAATAGTGGAGGCGGATATAAAAAATAAGTCACCGAAAAAAAACAATGTGTTCAATATACATGTATTTATGAATAATTTAATATATCAATGACTTTAATATTAAATAAAATTGTTTTACATATTTATTTATTTATTCTTTATTGTACACAAACAATTACAACATATAATATATATAAAATAAAGACGTACAACAGGCGAGCATAACTCTGTAAGAGTTCTCTTCCAGCAAACCCTAAGTGGAAAGGAGCATTAATTACCAGCGGGCAGTGTGCGTACAATAATAGTAGGAAACATTATAGTTGTTCCTATTAAAAAATAATAAATATGTTGACATACATACAAAGTAACTCATACAATTAAAATCAAAATAAATACATATCTGTATACAATAATACATATACATATATACATAAACATAAAATATCTCTTTACATACAAAATACGTACATATACATACATAAACATAATAAGTTTATGAGAATGTGTGGACTAAGAACTGTTACACATTAGAATGGATTACCAGAGGGAGACTTTGTACAAAAGTCATTTGCTTGAGCACCTCTGTCCCATTCGTGTTTCTACCGTGAAGCAGTTGTTGCGTGGCTGTGTTTCGATTTGAAGGGTGGGATTAAGCAGTGAATTTGCCGAGTACAGAGGAATAATACCTGAGTACTCAGGAACGGTGGAGGATTGGGCAGTAGCGTCCTTTTTCAAACATCACGAAAAGCCAAACTACGGTTGCCAAAGATGACAACTACTGGCAAAATCCCCTTATGGGATAAGCTAAATTCTGCAGTGGTCAATTAACGGCTGATACATACATCTAGATTTCAAAATACTCAGTAACTTTACTACCATAATACTTTCTAAAGGAAACGGCAAGCAAACTGTTGGAAGCCCAAAGACATTTCTTCTAATTGGTTCCACCAAATAAAAGATGTTATAAATAAAAAATAATTTATTACTTACAGATATTAATTTACAAAATGGTTCAAATTGCAAATCATTGTTTTACCCTGTTATATATACAAATAGTACATTTATAAAGTTCTAATAATACAGACCCTAAAGAGACGCAGTGGCGTGAACTATACCGTCAGAGGTCTGTAGTGAACTCATCGGATGTGGCTTTTACCTAAACAGCTTAATGTTTTAATTTTATATTAATATTTTTATTATTTCAGCCGTTAAATGCCCACTGCTGGACATAAGCCTTCCCCATAAGGGGAGTTTTGCTAGTAGTTGCCACGCTAAGCAGGCGGGTTGGCAACCGCAATTAGGCTTTTAGAGATGTTTTATGAGGGACTCTATGCCGACATGACGATTATATTGGTATATCCCTAAGTTACTATTTATATTTACCAACACTATTCCGTCCTGTCCTGTCTGTGTTCCCGGCATAGAGTAGGCCACCCCTTCCTTTCTCAGCGTATCCCGTTAGCGCAGGCGGGGTTACCATTCTATTTTCACCCCTTCCTATCCCGTGAGTGCCGTGAGTCGACTAAGGGAGGGCAAGTGATGGACAGCAGCGTCCCTCTTAAAACATCTCTAAAAGCCTAACTGCGGTTTGCCAACCCGTCTGCCAAGTGTGACAGCTACTGGCAACTCCCCCTATGGGGATGTCCAGCAGTGGACAGTTAACGGCTGAAATGATGATTATAATTAATGTGTCTATTTTTTGGATTTATTTGAAAACACTTTGTTGAAATTTTAATAAGTTATTTATATAATTCATGTAATAAATTAATTAATAACAATTTTTTTTATACAAAATCATGCAATAATTGTTAGATTCTTCCTGTACTCACGGCTATTTGAACCAAGGGCCCTCTCAGGCTCGTGGCATATTGGCTGCCCTCTCACCCTAATGTTACGCCACTGGTCAACCATAAGTCTATTAATTATTACTTTAAAAAGTACTACAACGGCAGGTAACTAATTACAATAGCAGAACGCTAAATATTATTCTCATAGGATCATTTTTATAAAGCTTGTACTTTATTTGCAAAGCTATTTTATATTGACACATGATTACAAAATAATTAAAGCCAATTGTAGTTTTAAAAAATTGAATGGAATCGTTATTACTAGATGGCGCTAGTATATATACCACTGATGATGAGGAGATAAATTGATAAGCCCACGTGATGGTAAACGATTACCGTAGCCAATGAACGCCTGCAATATCAGGGGCATTACGCACGTGTTGCCGACCCCAAAACCTCTTTATCCCCTTTTTAAAAAAAAAAACCCATGCTTTAATCTCTTTAAAAAACCTCGACAGGGAGCTTATTTCATAACCTGTGTAAATTCTTAAAAGAAAACATCACAAAAACCTCGCTTTACACAATCATCTAGGCTCTAAGGCCCCATACCTTCCTCTTTCCTTCCAGGGAAGTGAACTCCCTGTCGATAGTAAGCTGCGTGATATAGATATATATGTATAATAAATGTATATGATAAACATAGATGTATAATGTGAAACAATAAATAAAATAATGATAAATTACATGCATACAACTAATACAGAGCTTGTACAGATTAACTGTTCTTATTTTGAATACACAGTCTTAACACAATGAAAAATCTTCACAGGTAAACGGTACCTATGTACCTGCTTCTTTATTGCCAACGTTTCGACGTGGAATGCACCACGTCGTGGTCACGACACGAAACAGGTATGCAGGTACTATTAAGCTGTAAAAATTATACATTGTGTTAAGTCCCGATTGTGTATTTAAAATATGTGTAAACAATATGAAAGTTTAAAATTAACAGTTCTTAGCTATATTTCGTAAAAGTTAACAAAGCAATAACTAACCTATAAGTAAGTCTTCATAATGAAACCACATATATTATTATATCTTATAGTCAATACAGAATGACTAGGGAAATTATTTATTTCTTATTTAAAATTAAATATACAGTATATAAAGATCTTTTTTTTTAATCAGTTTACTATTTTTTTTTTGTAATTTAGTAAATTGTTATAAACAAAAATCTTTAAATAATCAATTTAAAACTTACACACTTTATTGTTCTGTATAAAAATCACATAACCTATTGGAATGAGACGAGTCAGCCCCACGCCTGACTTTTACAATAATGTAACACTAATTTATTGTCTGTCCCGAAACATTCATACAAATTTTTCACTGTCTGGTCTGGTGATGGCGCAAATGTTTGATTCACATAGAGAAACTGAAAAAGAATAAAACTCATATCTATATATATATATATATATATATATATATATATATATATATATATATATATATATATATATATATATATATATATATATATATATATATATATATATATATATATATATATATATATATATATATATATATATATATATATATATATATATATAAAACAAATATCATTTAGTGATAAAAGTGGAGAAGAAAAACTCGAAAGAAAAGCAAACCTTAGCTGGAAAAAATTCTGGTCATTAACTGAAATTTTAAAAGGGGATTTCCCTTATATTTAAAAAAGAATGGATATGGATACCACCATTTTACCAACCCTGACCTATGGATGGGGGTGGGGTGTTTTTTTTAATGGATGATAATGTAATGGTAATCCTGCCTGGCAGGCAGTATATGCTGACAAGGTACCAGTGAGGAATGATAGGTGAGGATGAAAAAGCAAGTCAGTTAGCCCATCATGATGAATACACGTGGAATTCAGCACGATAGTTTCCAGAGGGGACCACATATAGGTTGACTTGGTTGGGTATATTGCCAGCAATGGGACTAGTAGTCCGCATTATTAACAACTTCTTTCCTCCCACTCCCAGAGGAGGTAGGTTAACTACCACTTCTGAGCTATAGTCCGATTTATCTTATTTTGTAAAAAATAAATTACTAAATTTAAAAAATTGAAAACTCTTGTTTAAGAGACCAATAAAATGACTATTATTATAATCACTATGACTTCAAAATTACACATAACCTACCAGTTTCTCATCCGGATCCAATTTTAAGTATTTCTTAACAAACTCCATGATCCATCCTATCTGTTTCTCTGCATCCACTGCCCATTTCTTCTTTTTCATAATTGGTGCATTGCCTGTTGCTTTTAGTAATATGTCAACTGAAAATTAATAAAATATATTATTAGTTTTTATGTTATGATGAGACATTAGAGGGGTTAAAAAACTGTTTCACATGAATCCTTATACCATTCACATTCATACTGTAATTTGTATAAAGCAAATAATGTTTTAACCCCAAGATCTTCATTGTAACATTTATATGTCATCACTTAGGTTCATGTCTTTATATTTTAATTAAATTGTAACAGGATACTTGTAGAAACTAATTATATATGCAATAGTAGAAAGACAGAGGTACAATAGAAAATTTTAATACTATGTTCCATGTTCAAATATAACAGTGACTGGTGTTAATTGACTTGTCCTAAACCCACACTCAGTATTGGGAATTATAATTGTTTCAAATGGAATATTTGTTTGTTCTTTTGCATAGTTTAAAACCATGTACAGGTAATATATAAAGAATGTAAAAATATTCCAAAAATTCGCATTTTCCTGCTTGCATTGCAACTACGCCTAATCACTATAAATTAATATATGTATTCATCTTATTAAACAATTTATAAAACTAATTTATTAGTGTCAAATAGTACAAAATTTACTTTTAACTTTGTCTGTTTTTCCAGTTTCGCCATTATCTTTCTGATCACAATCTTGTTTAACATTTTCAGGTCCAACAGATAATTCTTCAGATGTTTTTTCATCCCCCATTTAAGTAATTAACTTTATTATTTGTCTGTATTAACTTATTATTTGAAAATAAAATAATAATGTTTTAACGCAAATAATGGTAGTATAACTAGTAATAAAAATTTCAATAATCACAGAGTACTAGAGTAATAGTACAACTTCTACTTGATTATTTGTAATTGTGATCTATCAGTCAATCAATTCACTTTAGTCTGGATCTGGAATTCTGCATCTGTGGCATTATAATAATTAAAAGGTAATTAATACCATTATTTTTTGTTGATGGGTGAAAATGGAATGGGAACCCCGCCTGCGCTAACGGGATACGCTGGCGGAGCACCAGTGAAGGGTGATAGATGAGAATGAAAACAGGCCAGTTATCCAATCATAATGAATTCATCAGGAATTAACCATGATAGTTTACAGGGGGAACCGCGAGAAGGTCAACCTGGTTGGGTATATTGCTAGTAATGGGCCATTTGACCTCATTACTAACAATCTCTTTCCCCCAATGGACACCCTTGCCACGGAACACTCAGAATGACAGATATTAGGAACTATGTCGGAACCTAAAAATAAGGTTGGGACCAGCTGGGACAAGATTACTACTACTACATATCGCTTGTTATCGTGTAGCTCCATATCGCTTATTATAATATAATTATCATAATGTAAAACTAGTTTAATTCTATTAATAAAAGTTACAATATAAAATTTCTATATCTAACTATAATTAAAATTATTGCCCAGTTCGAAGTGTGAACCAGGAGTGCATTTTCAAGTCAGCTGCAGCGTCAGCAAATACTTAGTTAGGTATTTACGTAATTTACACGAGTTTTGGATTCGATAGTGGCTCGCTATTTAATTAGCTATTCAGGCTCGTTTGAATAACAAACGTACTGCTGTATGATTGAATATAAACAATTGCTCTAGTAGGTATATGACCCATCTGTTAGTGGACATGAAGTCTACTAATAGGGGTAACTCACATACGATAATAAAACCGCTATTAAAATTCTCCTTTTTTAATTTGAGTATTTTTTTTTATATTAGATAATTCAAAAAGTAGGCTATAAATAGGTGATGATAACAATATATATTATTTAATTTATTTAACTCTCTTATGGCAACCCTCACACATTTGTTGGCACATCAAAAGAGCTTTTTTTCTAGGTATAATATTTGTTCTATCTATACCCTTATCGCATGCTATGATTCCTGTGATCCCTCTCTTAAATCACGTCATCACACAACTATTTCCCGCGTTTATCGTAACTGCATATTTGTCTGTATTTCTGACAAGCACAGATCTTTATACTATTTAATCTTATTTTTTTATCAATTATCAAGGTTATGATTTTACTTTCATTCAACATTTTGTATTTGACGTCTCGTTATCCTTGTAGCTATTTCGGTTTTGAACAAGTGTCATTAAAAAGTGAAATGATATTGTGCATTATTATTTATGATTTGTTAAAAAGTGCATTGTTCTCGCCATTTGTTCGCGCCATCTGTAATGTCTTTTTATAACAAAGTAAGTACATGTTTGTTGCAAATTGTTGTTTGCATAATTTTGACAAGTGCAGTTTTTTGTGCAATATCTAGGTAAGTAGTAAATTCTTATTTAGATTTTTCTAAAATTATTTAAGTCTAAGTAATTAGTGTTACCAATCTTTACTAATATTATGATTGTGAAAGTGAGTTTGTTGGTTTATTACATTATAGCAACTTAACGGCTTACCTAATTACTATGAAATTTGGTATACACTTACTATATAGGATAGAGATAGTTATAAGGTTTTTTTTATCCCTGTCAGTAAGTAGTCGTGGATAAAAGATAATATAAATAAATGTATTCTCAATACTAGCTTGTTTTTAACCTTGATTTAAGGTAAGAAAGAAAGTTATTACAAGCCTCTTTTTATTCCTTATTTCCTTAGGTATCTGTTTATAAAAAAAATGGTCATTAAACACCAACAGCCTTCCATGTTGTGGCACAGTAGGTATTTAAATGAATGCCATCTTTGTTATTCCTATCCACTATCATTCTCAGAAATTTAATTTTTTGCTTTAATTTGATATCTTCCCTTATTATCAAACTTAAATTAATTATTTATGCGCCTAAGTATTTAAAAATAATTTGTTTAATATAAAAGATTGAGTTTCATAAATAGTTGATTTAAATGGTGGCCAGTTATTTTGATTATTAAATTACTGGACTAATATTCATATAATTTCTATGAGACCAATCTGTAAGTATATCCTTTCTAATTGAAAAGATATTTCCAAATTGGTTTAGAACTGATAAAGTTATGAGGTAAAAAAAATTAAAAAAGAAATTGAATTCAGAATTTACTTCTTTTTGAAGTCAGTTAAAATAAAGTCATAACAGAATTTGTATGGATGTAACATGAGAATAAAGTTTTTTTGGGGGGTATCATCAAGCTATCAAGCTGACGGCCCACCTGATGGAAAGTGGTAACCATCGCCTATAGACATGAGCAGTACCATGGACATAACAGAGTATACTGTTTTGTCCATGATACTCCCCATGCATTGCCATTCCTGAGGACTCAGATGTTATTCCTCTGTACCCTGTAAATTCACGCCATTCATTCATATCTGCTGGACATAGGCCTCCCCTATAAGGGGGGTTATGCCAGTACTTTACGCTTTATATCTAATGTTAATTTATTGCTTAGGTATCTATAAAAAACATGTATTAAAAAAAGTTAGTTGCGGACATTAGCGGTTTCTGTAGTTGTTGGGAAATAATGCTAAATGTCAGGTTCAGAGGACTATTAGTGCTATCGCGGTTTTAAATGTTGATAATTTCAATAGGTATAATGTTTTATATCTTTTATGCACACATTTTATGGTAAAAATGTAACCTACGAAATACACACTACCCTTATTTCTGTAATGGTATATAATGAGTTAAGAAGATTTATATACTAGTCTATATTCATCTATAATTTCACCAGTCTATTTTTTGATTAGAAATCGGCTTATATTTGTTGTATTACTCATGTTTAATATAATGTTATCATTTTAAAATGCATTTCCGAACGCAATGCTGCAATATCCTACCCTCCTTTCTTATCCATTTAATGTGATCTCAAATTTGATCGTTCCCGATGAAATCTGAGATCATATTAGCTGACATATGGCTACAAAATCAGTCTGTAGTCTAACTGCCCGTCAAGCAGATAATGTTCTGCTAAGATCACAAATAAATCTCTGTCAGTCACGTAAAAAAAAGGATTCAGTATGCTTTGTAAACTCATCAGCAAATAGACTAATAAAAAATTTAAACAGACCTTATTACAACTACACCTAAAGTATATTGTCAAATGCTATTGCCGCTGTATAAGTGGTTTGAGAGTCTGTATTCCCGGTATATTAACGGAACGTATGCCCCGCGAATAAAGAACTTTTACTGTATATATTTCATAAATTATTGTAATCTAAATAGGTATTCATGTTTTGTTTCAGTAAGTGTAACGTCATATCACAAACATGAGTTCCGCCCAGGCCTGGTATACAATGCAGGACGTATTGGAGGATCTGTCTGTGATGGGACAGACGACTGACTTGGACGCCAGTTTCATTGTGAAAGGAGAGAGGCCCCCGCCAACTTATACTAGCGTAGAGGATGGTAGGCATAGATAATTATTAAAAAAATACAATATACACTTTTCACAATTGAGGCCTATAACATCAAAGGCAGTTAAACGCCATAAAATCGGTTTCATTTTCAATCTGTACTCAAATATTTCTCTTAGTTAACCCTTTGCACTCGAGCGGCGCCGATACGGCGCCCGGCCGATTCGAAGTGGCAACTCAAGCGGCGCTACTGCGGCGCCCGAGTGTTTTTTCTTTAAATCGAACTACGCTGCTACGACGCTATGGTTTTTTGTAACTTGATCTCCTTATTTACAATATGCGATAAGATAGTTTTCTGGGAAGGCCGAAATCGTCTCGAAAGGGTTACAAATTCTATTAATTAAAATCTAAATTATTACCTATATTCTAATTTTCTTCATTCTGGTTTAAAATATAGAATATCGTTCCATATCCTTGACAAAATATTAGTTTTTGTAGTTTCCTGAGACATTTGACAGACTTGGATATAGCTGTCTTTGAATTTATAGTCCTCAATTTAAGTCGGTTTCTTTGGAACATCTTTAATTATTGCGATATATCATGACCAATTTTATTAACTTTGCGTTTTCTTTTATAGATGATGAGTTTCAACTTCTATTTAACGGGGCAATATCTAACGATGTGCCCAATGACAGTGTGGAACCAGATTTGAAGGGCATTGCGGATTTATTACGTATGGTGAGTGTTATTGTTTGTAAGTTGTTCTGAATACTTGCGATATTTTTCGCTATATTCGCATCTGAAGATTCGGTAAAATTATTTCGTATATAGTTTGAGATAGAATAAACATAATTTGTATCACTTTCAATCAATAAGAGACTTAAGTCGCATCTGGTACACGAGAATTTACTCATTGCGGAGAGATAAGTAATTAACAATTGTTTAATGACAAATGCTTATGAAGAACTGTAATATTTCATATGCAAATGCATTATTTTATACTTAATAATGATCATAGACGTGTGCAAAATTACTTGATAAAAAATATTTATCATTATGCGGTTATGCGGTAAAGAATAGGTCTGTGTGGGAATGGGAACTAAATATTGTGTGAAATACTTGATAAAAGTAACGTAAAAGATAAAATATGAAGTAATAATTGAGCCAAAAGTATTTTTTGAGTGTCCAGACAGAATCGCAAATAAAGAAAAAAGTCTTAATATACGTACTTAGAAAAAAAATCTCACCATGATATTTTACTAGATTTAAATATATTACGCAGTGAAACTGTAAAAAAAAAATGTTATGCCATCAAATTACATTATATTTCCTAATAAATAAAACCAAAGTCAGAACTTCGGCAAGCTTCGGCAACTGTCAAATCTCCAACTGAAAGTTTGGGAAAAGAAAATAGTAGATCTTTGGTTAAGTAATATTGTACTAAACTAAATATATTTTTATTTTATAGTAAAGTACACATTCTAAGCATTCTAAAATAGTATCACACTATATGACTTCTATTGTTTTTTATACTGTAAAATTATACCAAACGAATAGAAGTTACATAATTATTTTTGTATTTTCTTTTTTCATTCCTTGACTTTAATTGCTCTGTTCTATTAAGTATGAATAGTCAGAGATTTAAATCATATTTATAATAATAGAGTAATTCTTTAGCTACAATTTGAGGTATTATACATTCATATCCACGGAGTTTTAGAAAAAGTTTTTATGAGATGGCTTTCTTAGGCGAGTTCCCACTGTGCGGTGCCAGCCGACGCGCCTCCCGACTCTAGGGGGCAGCGGCATCGCACACTTAGACACGAGCAATACCTACTTACAGAGTTGATTTATGCATTCGTCAACAAAATATATTAATTTTTGAAAGAGGAGACTATTGCACTTTTATTGAAATCGGTTCTTTTTTGTGGGATGCAATCTTTAATTATATAACGGTGATCTCAAATATTACGTGTTATAATCGATTTAGCTGTTGACTTTAAGCAACTTAAAATAGCAAACAAGCTGATGGAAAGTGGTATCCGTCGCCTATAGACATGAACAGTACCATAGACATAACAGTGTATACTGTTTTGCCCATGATACCACTCTGGCGTTGCTATTGCTGAGGATTAAAGTGTTATACCTCTGTGCCCTGTAAATTCATTGCCATATCTCACTCTTCCAACCGAAACACAGCTATGTAAACACAACTGCTGAGATAACTAACATACTTTTCCACTTGTATTTTTTAGTAAGGATTGAGTATCGTGTTTATTACAAAAACAGGTCAAGAGAGTCGGTCCTGAAAAAAAGGAACTCGTTAAAATTAACGTAACACTTGAAGAGATGATATTTTGTCAAACCAACCTTTTTTTATGCAACTTAGAATGATAAATAAGCTGACCTGATATTAAGCTGCAACTGTCGCCTATAAACATGTTAAAAATAAAAATAATCCAGCTTTACTCTGTGTTTATTAATAGGAGGGATACAGTAATACCATGCACCTCTTTTTTTTCACTATTTTTCAAGAGACATCCGTTGGAACTATTTAAAAAATTTTATTGCTTAATTTATGGTTACTAAAAAATAGATGTGCTTTGGTTACATTTTTTTGTTTTGTATCAACTATACAGTGTTGAATATAGTTTTCCGCCATATGGGGGGATTTGCTAATAGTTGTCACGCTGGTAGGAGGGTTGACAACCGCAGTTTGGCTTTTAGTGATGTTTAAAGAGGGACGCTGCTGCCTATCCCTCGACCTTAGTCGCCTCTTACGACACCCACAGGAAAGGAAGGGGTGGCCTATTCTATACCGGGGGCTACCCGGCAATTTGGTTACATTATGTACACACAATTGCAATATAGCTCAATACTGTGTTATGTATTTATATAAAACGTATTTGATTTTATTTTAAATCTGTAATGTGTGCTAAATAAAAAAAAAATAAAAGTTGTCGAGACAGGGTTTTATCTTCAGTTCTCGGAATTGAGTCGCCTTCCTAAGTGGCATTGTGTGCGTTGTTCATATTTAAATCGTTTCACAAAATTATTGGTTTAAGTGTTTTTTTTTTTTTACGACTTAGAATGGCAAACAAGCTGACAGCCCACCTGATGTAAAATGGTAACCGTCGCCTATAGACATGAGCAGTACCATGTACATAACAGAGTATACTGTTTCGCCCATGATACTCCCCATGCGTTGCCATTCCTGAGGACTCAGGTGTTATTCCTCTGTACCCAGTATATTCACGCCATATCCCACCTTTCAAACCGAAACACAGCCATGCAAACACAACTGCTTCACGGTTGAAACACGAATGAGACAGAGGTACCCAAGCAATCGACTTTTGTACAAAGTCTCCCTCTGGTCTGGTTTTATTTCATCAATAAGTTAGATCAGTGTTTTCTAACGTTTAGATCACCACCCTCTTCTACACGAAGCCTCTATCCCCTATAGAGGCTTTACGACCTGCGAAAACTACCTCAGTAAAAAAAAAAGTTTTAAAGATAGATATTACGTGGCGAATGATAAGAATTGCTTTTTGAAAACTAGTTTTATTAATTACATATAAAAAATACAATTACATAGTTACAATGTTGAATTCGGAAATGGTACTGAACTGAGGATGAAGGGAGGTAGTGTATAAAATTAAAACAAAGAAAGTAATTAATGCTGACAAAAAAAAAAACGTAAATTGTAATGATTATGAAATTTAATTATTGTTATGAAAGAGCGGTTTCTCCTAACACAAGCAATCTTTGCTTAACAGGAAATTTATTTCTTTATACAAAGATAGTTACATTACAGGCAAACCCTGTAATGTAACTAACTACCTTTGTATAAAGAAATAAATTTATTATTATTATTAGTGTTTACATGAAGTGGGTTTATTGGGGAGGGATTCTCAGGATTTTTTTAACTATTGAGCATTTTTTTTTGACGGGTGAAAATGGCATGGTAACCCCGCCTGCGCCAACGGGATACGCTGGCGGAGCACTAGTGAAGGGTGATAGATGAGAATGAAAACTAATGAGCATTGTGCTCACAAATACAGATAGACATTACAAATATAGTAAAACATTACTTCTCGACTAATAGTACCGTAACAGGGGGGGAAAGGTATTGTTAGTAATGGAGACTGAGAATCCCATTGTTAGCAATATACCCAACCAGGTACACCTCCTCGCGGTTCCCTCTGGAAACTATCATGGTTAATTCCCGATGAATTCATCATGACGGGCTAACTGGCCTGTTTTCATTCTCACCTATCACCCTTCACTGGTGCTCCGCCAGCGTATCCCGTTAGCGCAGGCGGGGTTGTCGTACCATTTTCACCCATCAAAAAAAAATAGTATCGTAACAAAGACTAATGATGTATGGTGTCATGACAATGATATTTACATGAAGTGCGGTTTATCGGAGAGGGGCTCTTAACGAAGACTTCTTAACTAAAGATAACATTGTGCTCACAGATACAGATAGACATTACAAATAGGGTTGCCATCTTTTTTTTTTGGAATTAAAATACATTGGTTACATAAGTACAATTTATTTTTCTTTATTATTATGTTTAAAAACATATTTTATTGCTTTTTGCAGTTTGTATCAAATTTATATCTCTATTAAACAATTGCACAGCATCTTTACAGTCTATATTTAAAGTAAAGTAAATAAGTAATTCAATTTTGGTTAAATTCAGAGACGTCTCGCCATTTGCTATTCATCACAGAAAAAACTCTGTGAGTGCTGACGTGGCGGGAATTAACAATAAATCGATATAATTCGTTTAATGAGAAAATACTTACAACTAAACTTTACGAAATCTCAAAGAAATCAAATCTTGCGAAATAAAGTATTTTCGTGAACTTTATTATTCTTATAAAGTATAGAGTACAATTACCTGAAATAACGTACAATATTTTTTATTATAAAGTACGGGTGGCAACCCTAATTACAAATATAGATAAACATCCCTTAATAGTATCGTAGCAAAGACTTATTAGTCACTAGCGTCCCGTCCCGGCGTCGCACGGGTGGACATTTTTACATTTTAAAAAGTGGCCATTAAGGCTGCACACGCGACGGAAGCCTAAAAATGGAGTAACTTCTCCCGTTTTCCCAACATTTCCCTTCACTGCTCTGCTGCTATTGATCGTAGCGTGATGAAAAGTATACCATAACCTGCCCAGGGATATGAAGAATAATTGTACCAAGTTTCGTTAAAATCCGTCTAGTAGTTTTTGTTTCTATAACGAACATACAGACGGACAGACAAAAATTTTACTGATTGCATTTTTGGCATCAGTATCGATCATTAATCACCCCCTGATAGTTATTTTGGAAATATATTTCATGTACAGAATTGACCTCTCTACAGATTTATTATAAGTATAGAAGATAATAGTCATAACATAACATATATACTATTATATGCACTTAATTCTGTATTTATTGTATCCTAAACCTAATTATGCAAATCCATAAAAATATTGTATGGATTGAAGTACTCAGTCCCTACAACATCTTTGTAACATTATAAAATACATGAAAAACAAAGCGAAGGGTCGGTGGTCGCGAAATATTTTAAAAGATTAAAAAAAAATACTGAGTTAGATGATCAGAGGGACATTTTGTACAAGTGGATTGCTTGGGTAACTCTGTCCCATTCGTGTTTCAACCGTGAAGCAGTTGTGTTACAAACACGTGGCGTGAATTTACTGGGTACAGAGGAATAACACCTGAGTCCTCAGGAATGGCAACGCATGGGGGGTATCATGGGCGATACAGTATACTCTGTTATGTCCATAGTACTGCTCATGTCTATAGGCTACGGTTACCACTTTCCATCAGGTGGGCCGTCAGCTTGTTTGCCATTCTAAGTTGTATAAAAAAAATTGGATTTTTTGTCTTTCGCCAGCGACTTCAATAACCTGAGTTATGTATACATGTATGAATAATGCTTATGTATACTTATGTATACATGTATGAATAATATAGTAAAAGTAAAATTTCTTTTTCAGGTCGAACACGACGAGTCTAGTTCACGTGAATCTCCAGCTGACATATCAATTAGTAAATTGAATCCTAACATTAGCGAATTCGCACCTAAAGGTATAATTGTTCAGAGTTTTAATTTAATTATTGCAACAAATTATATCATGACCAATTTTATTTACCCTTTTTTATAGATGGAGAGTTTCAACCTCTCCCTAATGGGGCAGTATCTAATGATATACCCAATGGCAGCGTGAAGCCAGATTTGAAGGGCATCACGGATCTATTACGTATGGTGAGTGTTATTTTTTGTAAGTTACTATTACTGTACCTGGTTTCAGTTTAGTAGGGTTGTTGATAGTTCGGTTCCTTCTGTAAATATTTTGAAAGTGGGCTGAGTGGCCGTGCCCATCCCATGATGCAAAATAATCGTCGCAAAGCAATGTCTGAGAAAAACTGAGAATACGTACATACGCATCTTATATGGGGGCCTAGTCTCCCCCCCCCCCCCCTTAAAAAAGCTTAGTGGAAATATGAATAAACATTCTAAAATTTATTTCAGTTTTTTTTTTACAAATTAACATGTTTACATTTGTAATGATTGCTCCTTTCAATTGTTTTTAAAATGTATTTAATTGTTTTTGTATTTGATATCTCAGTTCTTAAGGAGGATTTTATGCTATTCAACATCACAATACAGTCACGGAATAACCCGCGGGATACAGCTAATATTCATGTATGAAAATCATTATTATTTCAGGTCGAGGACAACGAGTCTAGTTCACGGGATTCTCCAACTGATGTTATATCAATTAGTAAATTAAATCCTAATGTTAGGGAATTTGTACCTAATGGTATAATTGTTCAGAATAATACTAGTGAAAATAACAATAAAGTTAAAAGTGCAGTGAGTAATGTTAACAGATCATTGGCTGATGATGTAGGTGAGGAAGATTATACAAAAACACATAGTGAAGCAAGTAACGTTAATAAATCATTAAAAAACAATGTAAATAGCAGTTTGAAACATGACGTTAAAGCTCAAGCGAATGATTTTACCAAAATATTGGGCAACAAGATTGACTTATCAGAATTAAAACCTAAAGACATAAATGACGTAGCAGATAAATTAAGAGATAAAATTAGCGATTCGTCAAGAGCAGTTACTCCACAACAGAAAAAGGAGAGAAATGTCGCTATAACTGCTCTCTTGAAACTGTATTCAGCAAAACTTGATGATACGGCCCAGTCCAAAACGGACGATCATGAAAACGAGCCGTTGAAACTTGTGACGCCTGACTTCTTTGTTAAAAATGAAAAAAGTGAATACACCTGTAATAAAACATCTGAAGACGAAGAAGATTCATATGAAGAATCTATCCACAATGAAAATGTAAAAGAAAACATTACTAATGATCGTACCTCAACAGACTTCTGTGTACCTACATCTGTAGATTCTAGTGTGCAAGAGTCTATAGATAAAGTGAACACATGGTTCAATGATTCAAAATCTTCGCCGGTCAAACGACCGATAGTGTCATTCGAGCCACCTATATTTAAAAAGAAAGAACAAAGAAATATCCAGTCGCCAAAGCCTGATGCCGACCAGATGTGCAGTAAAGGAACTTCTAGCCATTCCGCTTTATATAAACCCTCAAAATACGCTGAAGATTTGTGTAAAATATATACTAAGCGAACTGAACAAAGAAATAACGAGTCTCAAAATATTTGGACCAAATTGGAAGCGCAGCTGAGAGCTAAAGACGAGAAATTAAAAAAGGAAAAAGTGGAGGAACAAAATGGTATATGAATGTGTATCATATTCGATAAACTTTTTTATTAAGTTAATGAAAATGTTTTAGCCTCTTGTGTTCTCTGATTTGTCTATGACGGAATGAAATTTGCACAGGATACTCAATAAGATACTATTTATTAATACTAGATTAAGATAACATAGGCAATGCTAGGCAGTGGTTAAATAGGAATTAATATTGTCTATATATATGGCGTCATGATCCCCTTGTCTTTTTCCATTTGTGGTCGGCGCAGTGTTTTTACTTCCACAAATCCCTGTCAACTGTCATTTCCGGGGTCACTCCGCTTTTATGCATATCTCTTTCATCTTTCAGACAGTCCATCTACCTTTTCCTCGGTTGTCCCCTTCCTTTACATCTATCCATTCTCATATTTAACATTTTCTATATACAATATAAAAAATGTTAAATATAAAAATGTAATATTTAGGGGATTGGAGCGCCATCTATTAAAAATTTACCTATTGTAATTTTGCTTAACGCTGTATGGAAAAAAAAAGTCTAATATTTAAAAAACAAATCCAGTTTTCCCTCACGCATTTATATTAAAGAAAATCATGCTAAGGAAGTGTTAGAAGTACGAAAACAGTTACAACTCAAAATGGATGAAGAAAGGAAAAAAGGAAGTTATATAATGGAAAAATTAATAGTAAAGAAACCAAAAGATACAAATAGAGAGAAAAGAAAACGTGAGAAGATGGGGTCTTCTATTACAGAAGTACAAAAAAGTTAAACATAAAAACTGCCTCGCTAGAAAAACTATTTGCTTCAAGCTCAAAAGAAATCAAACCAAATAAATTATTTAATTACGTAAGAGGAAGATAGGTATTAGTGTCAGAAACCCTAAAAAAAACTAGTCACCGATATGATAATCTAGAACCAAAGCAAAGAAAAATCTATAAATATATATAAACAAACATTTGAGAGAATCGCACCCCAAGCTGCCTTGTCACCGTGGCGGAATACGACTTCTACCCTCTAAGTATTCCAGTTAAAACACCATTACACAATAAAGAAAATAGGAAAAAGATAATGTCACAATATATATTGCAACAAATAACACCCCCTTATTGCGTACTAATGAAAGCTTAGTGGAATTGATGTCAGCATTGGAAAAAATAAACTGGACAATAGTTGGAATGAGTGAAGTTAAACGATTGGGCGAAAGTGTAGAGGACCACAAGCAATTTGTATTTTATAATAAAGGAAACACGCCAGGACAATATGGAGAAGGATTTTTGATAAGTAAAGAACTAAAAGACTTTACTAGATGAACTCATTGGTATATAAGAACGTATTGAAATAGTAAATTTAACTTGACTACACACCAATATGAAGTTGTCAATCATACATGTTTACTCGCCAACAGAGCAATACAACAGTACAGAAATCGACTCTTTCTACTTCATGCTTACAAATGCAATACGCAAATATAGGCATAAAAATTAACTTAATCGTGATATTTAATGTCAGAATTGGGAATAGAAAAGATGGGGAAGAACTGGTATTGGGGCCTTATTGTTCAGAAAAGGGAACTAGAAAGGCGAAAAACTGATTATTAGGTGGGCATGGATATCCCCTGATGATTATATAAAAACGAGATTGATTATATATTAACCAGTAGGAGTGGAGATTTTCAAGGCTGTAGGACCATAAAAAGTAATAAAAATCACAGAATGGTGAAAGCAAAATTAAGACTAAAAATAAATAAGTATAACAGAGAACACAGTGGACTATATTCATCATTATACTGTTGCACAAGAAAGGGGTCATGTAATATGAATAATTATAGACCCATAAGCATTATGTCGAACATATATAAAATCTTTATTAAAGTTATTTTAAACCGCATAATCAAACTATTAGATGAAAACCAACCAAGGGACCAAGCAGGTTTCACGAGTGGATATTTAACTTTAGACCATATATTTTTTTTACAACACGAGGCAAACGAGCATTCGGCTCACCTGATGGTAAGTGACCACCGTCGCCCATGATCACTCACAACACCAGCGGCATTGCACGTGTGCTGCCGGCCTTTTGAAAAAGGAATATACTCTTGAAGGTTATGTTGTCGTATCGGTTCGGAAATACTGCTGCTGGAAGTTGATTCTGAAGAATGGTTGTGCGTGGAAGAAAGTGCCTTGAAAAACGCACGGTGGAAGACCGCCACTCGTCCAGATGATTGGGATGAAACTAGTTTGTGGCGAGTTGTACGGTGGTGAAAATCAGCAGTAGGTATCAATCCGAACAATTCCTCAGAACACTCCCCATGATAAATTCGGTAGAAGATGCACAGAGATGCAACATCTCTGCGCAGTTTCAGTGGGTCAAGTCGGAGAGTTAGGCGTTGAATATCGATAATTCGAGCCGCTCGGCTTTGAATGCGGTCTAACGGAAGGAGTTGGTACTGTGGCGCTCTTGCCCACAGGTGAGAACAGTATTCCATATGCGGCCTGACTTGAGCTTTATATAATTTCAGGCGGTGTTCCGGCATGAAATACCGTCTCACCCTATTGAGCACTCCTAACTTTTTGGAAGCTATCTTAGCCCTCTCCTCCAGATGACCGCAAAACTGGACGTCGCAAAATATATCAACGCCCAGAATTTCTAGACTCGACTTTTTATCAAGGGAAGTGCCCTGAAAGTGAGGAGATACGACAAACGGCGTCTTTTTTGCGGTAAACGCGCAGACTTGTGTCTTTTTAGAGTTAAATTGGACAAGATTTTGTTTATCCCAGATCGAAACTTGATGGAGTGAAGTTTCGATTTCAGACACAAGTCTATTCCGGCACTCATCGGTATGTGCCCGCGAGATCTTTGCATGGCCGGTATATAATGCATCTCCTGTACTGTCGTCTGCATAGCAATGAATATTACTGATCTGTAACATATCATTGATATGCAGAAGAAACAGAGTCGGAGATAGTATACAGCCTTGCGGGACACCAGCATTCAAAGGTTTTAAATCAGAACATGCTCCGTCGACTACGACCTTAATGCTACGTTCCTTGAGAAAACTGGCATATTCATGTTGTCAAGCAACTTTTCGAACAAAGTAAAAAATACAATATCAGCTTTTACTGCTGCTGCGTAAGACAGACTTGAAGCTTTCGACACCCTCGAGCATGAAGTAATTTGGCGTGTACTTTAAAACCAGGGTATTGATAATGAAGAAGTCACAATATTAAAAAACATATATGCAAACAGTAAAGTATAAAAAAGTAAAGGTAAAACTAGAAAAAGAAGGGTACAAATTCAAAATAGAAAGGGGAGTAAGACAATGTGACCTCATATCACCTAAACTTTTCACTGCAGTTTTAGAAGAGGTCTTTTCTATTGTCTATAAGAAATGCTTAATGAATTAAGATAAAGAATGCCGAAAATTAGGCTTGGTTATGAACAAAGAGAAAACAATTATGACAAATGGAACAGAAAATGAAACGATCATCAAAGCAATTGACTATGTAGACGAGTATGTGTGTTTGTATCAAATAATTTCACCAAAAGACTTAACTACAAAAGAGATTGAAAAACGTATAGAATTTGCTTGAAAACGATTTTGGAGTTTAAAAGAAATAAAAGCAAAATGACAAACGGTCTTAAAAGGTACACTATTTGATACCTGTATTATACCAGTTCTTACATACGGTTGCCAAACCTGGGCCCTTACTAAATCTCACTTTCAACTACAAAATTGCCAGAATGCCATAAAAACTAAAGATGTTACAGCCATACTTCGCACCGGCGTCATTTCGGGTTGCGAGACTCGGCTCGCAGTGAGAGAGAGGGGAAACGCTGTGATGCAAAGCACCATACGCTCTCTTAAGACGTCTTTCAGATGAAATAGAAACAATTGTCGGAAACGATATACACTTTGTCTACGTATTCATCGCCGAAAGGTCACCAAGAAATATAAAACCACTATGCCAAATAAGTCATTTACATTAATGACTAATTTTAATAAAACATGAGTTTGCTTATATACAAGCACACTAATTTATTTAGAGCGCGTTCTAACTTTATTCAACGCCATCTAGTGGCACGCAGTCAAACTAACCTTGACGGAAATTATGTGATATTAAATTTACAAAATTCGCTTTATTAAAAAAATCCGTAAAGTTAAAAGTTTCAAGGAATTAAAGTATTTGTTAATATTTGTTTTGACACTAATTTGAAATGTTAATATATAACGAATTGGCAACCCCGCCTACGCTTTCGATATACGCTGATGGGCCACCATTGAAAGATGACGGTCAAGTATAAAATTATTGCTAAGACCTCTATTTTTGTTTTATAAGTGCAATTCTATTATTTATTGTTTTGCACATAAGAAATAAGTAAATGGTGACCTACGGAACTGAAACATGGTCCTACAAGGTTGACCGCATGCAGAATTATTATTCTTATAAAGTCTAAGAGAGGGTAAAGATGAATTAAAGCGACATCTGCTGCCTCCGTTTTCTCTTTAACGCAGCTGTTCTAAAAATTCCTAGGCCGTGCCTAATAGCGATAAAAATCTCTCGTCCAATATAACGACATCCTTTTTTCCCATCTCCCTCACTCTCTTTCCTTTCTCCCCTCTTTTCGTAGAGAGAAGAGAAGCCCTACTCCACTACCACCGATTCAAACAAGAAAAAGATCCCACGGCAACCTACACACAACACCTGTGTATGTGGGCTTAAAAACTAAGCGACTCGAAAACCATAGCCTCCAGAGAAAACACCGGGTTAATGGGGTTCGCCCTGACGCCTCCACCTCACCCACCGTACACCATCAAAGCGGGTAACCAGATGACCCGGAATGATTGTTTTAAAAAACATCGTGTAATGCATATACTGTACTGTCTAGTATACCATGCAGGGGGGAAAGGGATTATTAGTAATGGGGTCTAATTGACCCATTGCTAGCAATACACCCTATCAGGTCTACCTACACGTGATCACCCCTGGAAACCATTGTACTGAATTCCATGTATATTCATCACGATGAGCTAACTTATCTGCCTTTTCATTCTCACCTGTCATACTCCACTGGTGCCACGCCAACGTATACTGTTAGCGCAGGCGGGGTTACCATTTTATTATACTTATATTGAAATGGTAACCCCGTTATTTACTGATAAATGTATGCGTCGTGCAATAAAAATATTCTGTCATTTAACGTAAATGTATGTACATTAGATGTATAAGTTAAGCATTGTCTCTCGAATCTGGAAGGAACTGTACATGTGATGTGAAAATGTGTTTAGTTAAGATAACCAGAGGGAGACTTTGTACAAAAGTCGTTTGTTCGGGTACCTTTGTCTCATTCGTGTTTCAACCGTGAAGTAGTTGTGTTTGCATGACTGTGTTTCGGTTTGAAGGGAGGGATATGGCAGTGAATATTATACTGGATACAGAGGAATAACACCTGAGTCCTCAGGAATGGCAACGCATGGGGGGTATCATGGGCGAAACAGTACACTCTGTTATGTCCATGGTACTGCTTATGTCTATAGGTGACGGTTATCACTTTCCATCAGGTGCGCCGTCAGCTTGTTTGTCATTCAAGTTGCATAAAAAAAAGATGGTTGAGATATGTAATTAATTAAGACTTATACTTCTTGAAGATGCAAAATGAAACAGAAGTGACGTGATCGGGAAAATTAGATGTATATTTTTTAATAATTATACAAATGTAACTTTCAAGTAACTTGAATTTGGTCATGTTCACTACAAGGTCCTGAGTTGTAGTGGCGTAGTGGCTCGGGATTTTGAGCTCCCTAAAATATGGCTGAGCAAAATGATTGCTTGCTCACCCATCATATTTCAGACCTGGTGCTGCTTATTTTTTTTTAATACGACTTAGAATGGCAAACAAGCTGACGGCCCACCTGATGGGCCGTATATTTGAATAAAGAATATTCCTATTATAACGCTGGACGATTCCAAAGGCTATGGTAATATTCTAGTTAATAGGTATACAATGTGATAATGTAATTTTTAATATGTACATAAAGTAAGGGAGCTACTCACACTTATTCAGCTCCATTCGCATTTCGCTGAACGATTTTGGTCACATTTCAACAGCTCTGCTTCTATCAGCCGCGTACAGCGTCGTAAGAATGAGAAAAGCCGTCATAGCGTGCTTTCTCCGCTGAAACGCTTGTCTACTGCGTACGGTGTTGAATATGCTGCATTTCGTAAAAATAAAATAATTATAATTACTATAAAATACGTCTGTACTCATTAATCCTTGAGTACATAATGATTACGCAATAATAAATCAAATCAATGCAGAAACAATACAGGTCGCAACTTGTCGACAAGGAGTCGAGAAACATACCTGTAAAGAGCTGTTTCGCCGCGTTAGACGGTGAATGCGGCGGTGTTTCGCCGCGTTCGACGGTGAATGCGGCGGAACAACGCTGAACGCTCTCTATAGCATTCGCATGATAAATACACATTTATCCTCATTTTATACTGGATTGCCGCAAAAGCAGAATAGACGCGGAAAGCTAAATGGATGCGTACATGTCTCCATATAAAATCGTTGTTTTCTATGAACAAAAGCGGAATAGAGCTGAATAAGTGTGAGTAGTCCCTAAGTGTTCATTATTCTAGATGTCCATTTAGGTAATTCTCTCAATTCTATTATGAAGTTTTTCTAAAAAGACAGACATTTTGTTGTATGCTCAAGCGATATTCTCTATCTTTCAAATTTTGTATTTGATATTACATCAAATTCACAATTCTAAAGATCATTATGGATTTATAATAATATGGAATTCCTTAATACTATTATTCCGGCTTAATAATAGTATTAAGGAATTCCGGTTTATAGTGCATTACTGCAGCGGACAGCAACTGAGGCATTGATGGACGAACGTGCAAATGTGTTATGGCTTAAATGGGTTGGTGCATATGAAATTGCCGATTGCGTAACAATGTAAAACAGTGGGCGCGTATTACTGAACACGTTTTGACTTGTTCATTTTTGTTATTGTAAGCAAAGCATCCACACTTGATTAATATTTGAAACACCATCAGAGGATTCAGATGTAAGACGTGATTTACATTTTTCTTTCTTACCATGGATTCGAAAAAAATTAGAGGTAACATGTTTTATGAGTTCAGAGGTCGATTAAATGCATGAAACAGCAAAAAAAAATGGGGGATTAGGGGAGAATACATTTTCTGAAAGGACAGTGAGAAATTGGTTCCGAAAATTTCGTTCTGGAGTAGAGAATTCTGAAAATGAGCCTCGCGGTCGACCTTCGCGCTTCAAGTTCTTCAAGTTTTACAACAATTAGTGGAGTTCAGTGTACATATAATAATGCATAAGCACACGAGAACTTACACAAGAACTGGCTGTCCATCATACAACTGTTGTACGAGACCTCAGACAAATTGGTAAAGTAGAGAAGCTTGATCAGTGATATCAAAATAAGCAAAATCGTTTTATCAATACATCATCTCTATACCATCGACAAATAACTGAACCTTTTTTTGACCATACAGTGACATGCGATGAATAGTGGGTGCTTTATGATAACACACGACGATCTGCATCATGGTTAGATACATACTTAGATACACTCTTAGAAGTAATGATGTTTGGCCCCAAAACACAAACTTCACCCTCGAAAAGTTATGCTTACTATATGGTGGTCACAAAAAGGCGTTATCCATTATAACTTTTTGCCACAAGGTGAGATAATGAACGCCCAAAAGTATTGTGTCGAACTGCAAAAGGTGCATGGAAAATTAAAAGAGAAAAAGTCATAATTGGTTAACAAAAGTGGTGTAATCCTGCTTCATGACAACGCTGGACCACATGTTGCGCAAAGCGTTAATAAAAAAAAGTATAAGCTGGAATATGAAGTTTTATCGCGCCCACCATACTTGCCCGATGTTTCTCCAACAAGTTCCCATATGTTCAGAAGTTTTGACAGTTTTTTGAAAAACAAGAAATTTACATCTGATCAAGATATACAAAATGCCTTGTCTGAATTTGTTTGATTTAAAAAAAGATTGTTTTTTTTTTTATAATGGCGTAAATTCTTCGGTATATCGTTGGTTGTTATGTATTAAAGCCAATGGTAATTATTTTGTCAAGAATAAATATTTTTTAAATAAATTATTTTGTGCTTTTGATCTTCTGTTTAAATCGGCAATTTCATATGCACCAACCCCAATACTTTAATATATTTTGTAATATGAGCCATGTTACGTTATGACAAGTATTTATAATACCCAAATCAATTTGTTCCCCAGAGGAAAAGGCTAAGGTCAGAGACCATGCTGCTAAATCTTAAATGTTTAAACTTTATACAGAATTTTATATATTGTTTTTCAGATGTGATATAAAGTTGATAATATTTATTTATCTAAAATTTTTTTTATGTTGATTTTTTTATTATATCAAGTTCTAGCTGTTGTAAGGCTTGCAGTTACGTTAAGCATAAAATATAATGAATATAAATTTATTATTAAAATTATGTATCCACATATTTTTTTGTTCGTTTATATCTAATATAAATACTAATAATGTAATGATAGTTTAAAAATAATGTTGAAAGCAGAGCATTTTTTTAAATTATCAGTCTGTATTATATTATACAATTATTAAATTGTTTTTTTAAAACTGTCAGATAATTGCTATGTTGACACTTGACTCATTCGTCATACTCGTGAACGGGTGTTGCTTGTAGGGACTGACTGTTCAAGATTCGAATTGAGAATTTTTGTATTGATTGAAGATGGTAAAAAAATTTAATTTTACTGAAAATTTTGAAGAAAATATAAAAATTACAAGTATTATGATAGTTTTCTTTTCACCTCTTTCATAGAACATTTTTTTAATAGATACTAATGCAATGGTAACTTCTCCTGTATTGTTATATAAAATTATTTATTAGAGGGGCCAATAGAGTTATGCCCACCCCAGAATGCAAGCGGGGCTTTCAGATATACGTAAATATACCAGAAATATATATATATATATATATATATATATATATATATATATATATATATATATATATATATATATAGGTTAGTTATAATTACACGTATTTTAAGGGCCCAAGCCTATTCGGGAATGTAATCTTAAATACGCAAAGACCTTAGCTTGATTTTTTTTTGTATATTTACCATCCAATTTAGAAGATTAGTGGAATAATAATTTAATAAAAATATTGAATTATTCCAATCGGCGATAACCACTTGAAAGTATTGGAATTTCTTGTCACTATCTGAGGTAGTAACATCTTCCAATTGGCGACAAATTGCCCAACTAAGAAATTATATATTGGCTGGGTACCAATGAGAAATAATAAATCTCTCATGAAGAAAGTCAGTTGGCCCATCGTGATGAATTCAACGATTATCCACTACGATAATGTTAAAGGGAACCGCATGGAGGCCGATTTGATAGGGTGTATTGATAGCAAGGGGGTATTTAGACTCCATTATTAACAATCCTTTTTCCTGCTTCCTCCTCAGTTTTGCTTTCACTTATACTTATCTGATTTAAACAAGAACTAGAATTTTATTAGCAAAAATAAAGTCTAATAAAAATTATACCCCAATATCTTCAGGAAAAGGCAAGCTTCAAATACGTAGTGTTTTAGCGGTTCCTACGCCGCTAAAATAGTAGTGCACTAACTAGTAACAGTTACCGACTGGTTCTCAGAGTATTTCTACGCGTCGCACTGGCTCGCGCTTACGCCAGGATTTCAAAAACTCTGTTTCGATAGTAAACGTATGTTGTGTAATTTATAGTGTTTCTATTTGATGCCTACACACACTATACAGCTTCATTATAATTTACCTATTCTTAGACTGTACTATAACGTAGTGATTATGGCTGTATGACCTCTACATATAAATTAACATATAAAAAATAAATATGATCCATTAAAGAAAAAAAAATATATAAATATGATTTAAATTTTATCACTGTTTAGAAATTTGGTACAAGTAAATTTTAGACGTAAATATGATATTCAGGACTCCATTTTTTAATAAATAGATAAAAGCAATTTAGATTAATCCAACTTTCAGGTTTTCGGACTAATATTTACTCTGTAAATTCGATTTAGTCTGAAAGCGATTAGTTGTAAAACGCTATAATAAAATATAATGCAATCCAGTAAAAACTAATACAAAAATATTATCTACCTATATTATTACTAGTGGAAATGAAGTGAAACCAATCATGTAATTAAAACTTTAAATATGAAATGGCCAAACGACGTGCTTCTAAACAATAAAAAATTAATAAAAAAGTTACCATTTGACACTGTTTAATTTGACAGTTTGTTTTTATTCACTTTTTAGGCAGCATGGTCTCCGACCTTAGCCTGTTCCAAACGGAACAAACGTACTAAAAAAAAAAAAAATTATTCACTTTTTTTTGATGTTTGTAATTTTTGCTTATTTTGCTGTTATAGTTTTTCGAAGTATCTATCATCTGCCATAAATTGATATGTTTAAAATTTGAAATATCGTTTTTAGACATTAATATTATGGATTGTTTCCTCAATTCAATCTGTGACAATATTCTTCCATTCCATGTGACAATATTAATAATTAAAAATAATATATAATCAGTGTCAATATAAATAATATAATTCTTCTAATTAGGTTCTTATTAGGACTAAAAACTTTTTGATTATTATCTTCTATTCCTACTAGAATTTGTTGAAGTCAGTGGGAAGCCTAGGGCTTTTCTAGGCATAAAGACAATGTGTTCTTGGACTAGTAAATATGCCATACTACGAGACCTATCAGAAGCACAGGGACATGTGCCCACGGAGATCAAGGGCACTGTTGGTGCTGAACCACCACCGACATTGCTGCTTACAGAAGGTTCGGAAATTATAATACATTTTTCATTTTAATTTTATAAATGAACGTCGGTAGATTAAAATTCGAAAGAGTGCTAGATGTACTCTTTGGATTTTTTTTTGTTTTTAATGTAGTATAATGTTGAGCACATAGTTTCCAATATATTATTTAAATTCCCATATGGTTGTACAATCTCACTGACTAATAATAATATAGAAATATATTTTGTACATAATATTAGTTATTGTAACCATTGGCGACCCACTATACTCAGTTACTGAGTTTTGTACTCTTATTTCGCAAACCATACTGTTTTCAAATCTTGTACTCTGAAAGTATTTGTATAATTACATAAAATTAAAGAAATGTATCAATGAGAAAATAGAATTTGACAAAAGATGGGTAGAAATCTTTCGGCATTTTAAAGTACTATATTCATTTTCATTTATTAAGCTTATATCTTACAAATAAAATATATATTCTTTGTATAACTAAGTTGCCCATTTGCATAGCATAAAATACCTATGTCTATGTAATAATAAATAAACATGTATATGGAGTAAACATATGTTCATTTTTAAAGTTGTCTGTATATAATATAGACATAATTAAAAATGAACATAGGTTTTGAAAATAAAATTTTTCTTATTACATACATATTACATGTTCAACATACATACATATAAATTATATATATATATATATATATATATATATATATATATATATATATATATATATATATATATATATATATATATATATATAGAAGTTTCTAGTAAGAATTTTATGAACTTACTATATTTGTTATTTCTGTAAATTTTTCAAGTGTCTTCTTCAAAGTAAGGCAGAGATTGAGGTAGTAGCTGAGTTTATTTTTTGCCCCAGAATCTTTGGTTACCTAGCTACACCACTATTGGAAAATCAACTTTTGTTGAAAAACAACAGTCGAGTTTCTTGCCCGTTCTTCTCAGCTAAAATTGCATTCCAAATGAGCGGTACAATCATAAAGTGACTAAAAAAAATCTTGTAATTCAATTTACTTGTATAAAAATATTCTTATTGTTATATACCTATATAGGCAATAAAGGGCCGATCAATAACATAATTGTCTCGGTATGGTCGGTGAAACTTATGAATAGTCTACAATTATATAGAATCTAAACTTTGTTTACAATTTAATAATAAGGAGAAAAATGAACAAAATACCAATAAATAGTAAATTACTTTAACAATACTGTCATATATTGTTCTTGAGGGTACTTAGAAATAACCAGTTTTTTATATAACTTAGAATGGCAAACAAGCTGACGGCCCTCCTGATGGAAAGTGGTAACCGTCACCTATAGACATGAGTAGCACCATGGACATAACAGAGTATACTGTTTCCCCCATGATACCCCCCATGCGTTGCCACTCCTGAGGACTCAGGTGTTATTCCTCTGTACCCAGTAAATTCACGCCATATCCCACCCTCCAAACTGAAACACAGCCATGCAAACACAACTGCTTCACGGTTGAAACACGAATGGGACAGAGGTGCCCAAGCAATCTACTTTTGTACAAATTCTCCCCCTGGTAATCTCTCCAGTCTGGTTTTATGTATAAGTCACATATCAATTTGTTTCTCATAAGATCCTTCAACGACCATGAGTTACTAAATGTAATGTGAACACCCACTGAGCTGTAGTACAGACCAGGACTTCTAAATACATGGTAAAAGTACATATTTGGATTGATTCTGATGTGCCAACTTTCTAAACCTACCTCTATAATTGAATATTCAATATGATATAACAGTGAAACCCTTACAAGATCCTTAAAGAACCAATGTGAATAAAATTTACTACAATTTAGTTTATGATAGCTTACAAGCCTTTTTGCGAAATTATTAAAATATTAGCTCAGATAAGTTCTGGTCCCAAAATCAGCCGCATTGCTTGTTTAAGATAATATATTTTGAAAATGATGTTCAATACTTGTTGGGAATTCCCCTGTATTTTTCAAATAAGTTATGATAGTCGTGTTCCTGGATTCTGGTTTATTTATATTCCGAATGTGGGAGAAATTGTTATTAGTTCAATTTATAGTCTGAAGAGCTCCGAGGCAGTATCCCGTCTAGCCCTCCGGTACCTACGCAACTGTTTTCCAATTATAATATGCATACTATATACAGGTTGGAAAGGGACAGGTTGGTCAAAACGAAAACAGCTGATTTAGATGAATGATCTAAATCAGATGGCAGATTATTTTGTTGTTGTGGAATGAGCTCCCTGCCGAGGTTTTTCCAAGAGACTACAGCATGGGGTTCTTCAAAAGGGAGGTAAAGAGGTTTCTTCAGGGGCGGCAACGCGCGCGTAATACCTCTGGTATTGCAGGTGTTCATAGGCTACGGTAACCACTTACCATCAGGTGGGCCGTATGCTTGTTTGCCACCTCAGTAATATAAAAAAAAAAACTTGAAATATGGTACAAATAGTCTTAAATAATAATGGGCTACACATTTCGCCTTATCTAAAGGTATGCAATTTTTTATTTCAGCACATGCTAATTACTTTTTAGTGGCTTACATATATTAATAGTCTAGTAGGAGTCAATCCATAAATATTGGCCGTCGCACACATACAAATGGTAGCAAACTAAACAAATACAAATACAAACTAAACAAAAACAAATACATAACAAGTCCAAAATATAACAAATGATAGTTTTGGTATGCATGTGGCGTTGACCTTAAAATGCTGATTCCTCCCATCACCGTAGGATTTTAATACGAATATTAAATTGTTATTTTTTTGATATTTCATAGTATTTCACTATAAAATATTATTTCTTTATATTAGAGTATAATACCATAGATTACATTTTTTTTATACAACATAGAATGGCTGCAAGTTGACGGCCTGACAAGCTGACGGCCCACCTGATGGAAAGTGGTAACCATCGCCTATAGACATGAGCAGTACCATTGTCATAACAGAGTATATTGTTTCGCCCATGATACCCCCCATGCGTTGCCATTCCTGAGAACTCAGGTATTCCTCTGCACCCAGTAAATTCACGCCATACCCCACTCTTCAAACCGAAACACAGCCATGCGAACACAACTGCTTCACGGTAGAAACTTTGAGACGAGACTGAGGTGCCCATGCAAACGACTTTTGTACAAAGTCTCTCCCTCTGGTGAATTAGGACTTTGCATTGCATGAAACTCAAGTTTTTTAATAAATTTAATTTTTATTTCAGAGACCGAGGAGGAATTTTTCGCCAACTGCATTGGAGCGGGCGACTGCGTTGTGGGCAAACCGGACTTAGGACTAATTAGAAAAATGCTCGACATGGTATGTATTTGATTTTTTTTTTCTTATTGTTTGTGCTCCCCTTTCTCTTCCATTGAAACTACTCTGTGATGTTTTGAACTGGTGTCCGCAATCAGACGTGTTTGCTTCCAACTTGCTGGAGTTTCGTCGGATGATCATAGAGTATTTGTGTTCAGAGATTTAAGATATAGATCAGTGTTTTCCAACCTTTTATGTGCCATGCCCCTCTTGAACATTTCTAAAATGTTTATATGCCAAAGTTTACTTGACGACTCTTATTGCCCAGTTGATATTTTGGTAACGTCAAACGAAATTATACCTAATAAATATTTACAGCATTTTTTTATTTACATTTTTTTGTTAAATTTGGCACCGATATTTACTCGTAGCATTGCATTTAAATGGCCCGGAGTAAGAGGGTTAAAATCGCTTCGAGTCCATTTTTAATTGCCCCCCTTAACTATTAAATTGTCCCCCTGTGGGACGTGGGCCCCACGTTGGGAAACACTGATATGGATGTTATTATTGTTATTAATAACATTTACAGCAATTTCACTTTTAATACCGTTATCATTCTTTTCAGGTAAAGGATGTTGATTCCACTTTACCGGAATCTGGTGATGGAGATGGTAAAAAAACAGTTATGTCTATACAAAAATTTAACGAACGTTGTCCTGACTTTGTGGCAAAAAATGTGAATGTTAAGACTAACAATAAAACCGTCAGTACAAAGAAAATAGTGGAAAAAGATATAGACAACGACAAAAAAGCAAAACCAAAGAAGGCGAGAAATGTTGCCTTAATTTCTTTACTGGACGCTTTAAATAAAAATGAAAATAAAGATCCATTGAACCTAATGAAACCCAATAATTTCATTGATAGTAATGTGAGCGAGTCTCTTGTGAAAGTCGATGATTGGCTAAATTCACAGGTCCAAAATGAATCCACAAATGGGAAAAAGGTGCCCAACTTAACACCAATTACTACTATGTTCAAGAGAAAAACTAATGTCGTAAAACAATCAAATGAAACTGCGAAATCTGTTGCAACAAAGAAAGAAAATTATACACCTTCTGGGTTAGCCACGGAGTATTATAAAAAATATGTTGAGAAATCAAAATTAAATAATTGTATAAGAGAAGACATATGGACGAAAACCGAACGCGTAATGAGGGAAGCTGACGCCAAAAAGTAAATATTTGTTCTATATGTCAATCATAATAATATTAGAGTGAATTAATGATTAATTAATTCTAAGCGGTATTTATAATTACCAGAAAGTGTTAAATAATAACTTTTTTTAATACAACTTAGAATGGCAAACAAGCTGACGGCCCACCTGATGGAAAGTGGTAACCGTCGCCTATAGACATGAACAGTAACATGGACATAACAGAGTATACTGTTTCGCCCATGATACCCCCATGCGTTGCCATTCCTGAGGACTCAGGTGGTATTCCTCTGTACCCAGTAAATTCACGCCATATCCCACCCTTCAAACCGAAACACAGCCATGCAAACACAACTGCTTCACGGTTGAAACGCGAATAGGACAGAGGTACCCAAGCAATCGACTTTTGTACAGTCTCCCTCTAGTACATAACATATCACATTTCAATTTCATCACAATTTATAGTTAATAAAATTATTTTACAATTTTTTTAGATACTAATGGATAACATACTTTTTTTAGGAAAGCTGAATTGGTTAAGAAAAAGGAAGTAGAAGAAAGTAGAAGAAGGACAGTGGAATTGGCTCAACAAGAAGGCAATAAGGAAAAAACATGTACAATTCTTACTATAGGTATTAATTTCATTATATAAATTATAAATATTCAATTATTATAAGACAAAAAGCAGTAATTAATAAATACACAAGTTTTCTTCTCAAAAATCGTACGCTAGAGTAAGAGTGGGGTAACTAAATAGGAAATCAGGATGTCACATGAGACTGTTTTTTTTCTTTACAACACAAGGGGCAAACGAGCATGCGGCTCACCTGATGGTAAGTGACTACCGCCGCCCATGGTCACCTACAACACCAACGGCATTGCAGCTGTGCTGCCGGCCTTTTAAAAAGGAATACGCTCTTTTCATGAAGGTTATGTTGTCGTATCGGTTCGGAAATACTGCTGCTGGAAGTTGATTCCAAAGAGTGGTTGTGCGTGGGAGAAAGTGTATTGAAAAACGCACGGTGGAGGACCGCCACTCGTCCAGATGGTTGGGATGAAATTTTAGTTTATGGCGGGTTGTATGTGACCAACGCGATAGGAGTAGACTAATATACCCTGATGAGAAAAGAACAATGCCCATAGGTGGGACGTTATAATTTAGTGTGACGATGATAATAATGCAGTAATGTATCTGGGCCCATAACTTAGTTTTTTTTTTCAGATCAGGACAAGTTTCACATGGTTGGTCTGCCTCAGCATCGCCACAATCTAACCGAAGATTGCATTGTTTGCAGTAGGATTTTCATAGACAATAATAAACATGAAACAGTTTTGATAACTCTGTGATATGCGTAGAAGTATGTCTAGTTTAGTAATAGCAATGTGTGATAAGTATTGGTTTATTATTTTAGAAATTAATAGTAAGTAGTTATTGTACTGTATATTGCCAATTGTGCTTTCGTTTCGTATATGATACTAATGCAGTTGGTGCCTTAAGGGGTCATTTAGGGTTTTATCAAGTGTTTAAGAGGGTAGTGCCCAGACCCGTCACTCCAAATCACATACTTGTCACAGATTTAAATGTAGAATTATTAAAGATTTACTTTCTGTATGTCAGTTCTAAGGCACAAACTCCTGAAATCTAAAAGTAGTAATAGAATTAATATTTTTTCTTATACACTATGGACACACAGACACCCCAATCGAAGCTGTAGATGATGAATCGGACGCCTTATGTAGAATGGCAATTGGAAGAAATACAAAACGTAGTTCAAAGGGACTGCAATAATTTTTTTTTGCCATTAACTCGCAAAGAAAATAAAGAATTGTTTCTTTTGGCATTATCGACAATTCTGACAAGGTAACCTATCTGTGGTAAGCGAATCCATCGATGGAATCGTTATGATCGGTCAATATGTTAGAACGAGACATTATATGTCGCTATCTCATTCTATCTCAAGATCTCGTTAGCGATGACGATTCTATTTATCGATTAGTTTGCCAGAGATGGCGGTGATAAGGGTGGCTGGTGTTGAAGATAGATTGTATTGAAGGTAGTTGAAGAAACTGAAGAATGTAAATCTTTGGGTGCTCAAATTATACCCATATTATTTATATATTCATGTCATGAAACGATATTCACTGTTTCGGTTTAGTTTGAGCATTAATGGACAAAATATGGCTTCATATGCCTTTTAGACAAACCAATTTATGCAAATGTTGCCTACCTATATCTGTTTAGAGTTTAAAGTCATGTAAAACAAAATATACTGCATTGTTATTATATTTATTTAACTACTTTAAAAGTCTTTAACAAGTTAAAGGTTTGTAAAAGTTAGAATACTTGTCAAAATTACTACTCGTAACTCGAGTGTAAAATGAAACTTCATCGCGTTATTTTATTACAGTATTGTGGTATATTGTATGAAGCATTTGACGAGTATAGAATTTTGGTGTCTTATCCTCCTATTTGAAATTTTTTGGCGCCCAGGGAAGTCTTTCTCTTTTTACTTTGACTACAACTTTAAGAGCAAAAGGTCATCATGATATTGTTATGTATTATGATTAAGATTGCTATAAGTAAATAAGGTTTGAGTTACATGAAATGGAAGGATGGGATTTTATTGATTTTATTGGTGGTCGATTAGGGTCCTGCTTATGTGTCTAAACTAATATTATAAAGAGGAAATGTATGACTTTTTGTATGATTGTTTTTAATGGATAAACTCCAAATTATTGGGTTGGTGCTCTAAGAGTTCGGGTTATACCCACTGATCATGCTTCCCTACTTTACCAATTTGTCTGAGGTCTCGTACAATAGTTGTATGATGGACAGCCAGTTCTTGTGCAAGTTCTCGTGTGCTTGTATGCACATTGGACTCCACTAATTATTGTAAAACTTGCAGATCCATAACGCGCGAAGGTCGACCGCGACGCATATTTTCAAAATTACTCCACAACGAAATTCTCGGAACTAATTTCTCACTGTCCTTTCAGAAACTATTCTCCCCTAATCTCTTATTTTTTTTTGCTGTTTCATGCATTTAATCCACCTTTGAACTCATAAAACATGATACCCCTAATTTTTTTCGAATCCATGGTAAGAAAGAAAAATTTAAATCACGTCTTACATCTGAATCCTCTGATAGTGTTTAAAATATTAATCAAGTGTCAATGCTTTGCTTACAATAACAAAAATGAACAAGTCTAAACGTGTTCAGGAAGACGCGTCCACTGTTTTACATTGTTGCGCAATCGGCAATTTCATATGCACCAACCCAATATCTCAATCGATTTAAAAAATCCACACATAGTAATTTAAATTGTAAGCGAGTAACGTAGGTTTTATAATATATTATTTTGGAAAATTTTATCCACCCGTGCGAAGCCGAGCCGATTGGCTAGTTGTAATATAAAATAGGAACTGAAAGATAAAATCCAAAACCTGTGATCTAGATATGTTGATTTGTATTGTTAGTATTTAAAGGTAACTTATTTTTAATATAAATAATTTATAAAAAAAATTCATTTGTCACCGATTCTTTTGTGTATTCGCCCTGGTATAGTCTTATTTCAATAGAATTTACCGAAAAGATAACTAAAAGTGAAATTAGCAACAAATTGAGATTATACAGAAGACCGAAGAGTATAATTTGCCACTATGTCTGGCGTTTGTGGCCTATGAGAAAACTTTTTATTCGGTCTAGATATGGGCTGTACTACAGTCCTTCCAACGGTGCCAGATTGAGTATAGGTATATCGAAGTGTTACATACACAACAGTAAGGCTACGATGTTTATTCGAATAATAGAGCCAGAGTTCGAAACCCATCCCAACCCAAAAAACTCTTCAAAGCCTCATTGGAAGAAGTTTTAATACTTTTGGACTGGAAAAGATATGGTGTAAACATCAGTAGCGAATATATCACTCATTTTCGATTTGCTGATGGCATAATAATTATGGTGGAATCCCTGGAGGACTAGTATACTATGCTTAATGACCTCAATAGTGCTTGTTAACAGGTTAAGATGAACACGGGCAAAACTAAAACCATGTCTACCGTCCATGTCACACCTATACCGGTTACGATTGAGAACACTACGCTCGAAGTTGTCGACGTATGTTTACCTAGGACGAGTTGTCCGAATGAATAAGTCCAACTTCCAACGAGAGGTCAACCGACGAAACAAATTGGGCTGTGCAGCGTTCAGACAACCACGTCGCATCTCATCCAAATATCTCAAAGTTTGAAGACAGAGGTATTTAATCAGTGTGTGTTGTCAGAGACGATCTATGGGTCCAAAACATGGTCTTACACAGTTGACCGTAGAAGGTTCAAGTTGTCAGCGAGCTAAGGAAAGGGCGTTTCTTGGAGTTTCTTTGTGTGGCAGAATCCGAAATGAGGATATCGTACAACTCGCCATAAACTAAAATTTCATCCCAACCATCTGGACGAGTGGCGGTCCTCCACCGTGCGTTTTTCAAGGCACTTTCTTCCACGCACAACCACTCTTTGAAATCAACTTCCAGCAGCAGTATTTCCAAACCGATACGACAACATAACCGTCAAGAAAAGAGCATATTCCCTTTTAAAAGGCCGGCAGCACACCTGCAATGCCGCTGGTGAGACATCAGGTGGGTTACAAGCTCTTTTGCCCCCTGTGTTGTAAAAAAAAATCCGCAGAAGATTGGCTTGATGGGGAAGAAAAATTCTTGAGTGCCGACCCTATACAGGCAAACACAGAGTAGGGCGAATCCTCACAAGATGGAGTGACGACCTCAAATGCATGCAGAGAGTCAATGGATGCAGATGGCTCAGGATTGTTTCTTATAACAGTAGGTGAGGCCTACGTTCAGCAGTGAATATTTAACTGCCGAGATGATGGTGAATCAATATTTTTTTTTATTTGTCCCACTATTGGACATCAGCAGAGCTTTGGTTGTGATATTTATTCATTTGTTAATGTTTTTATTAATTACTATATATTGAAACGAGACTGTATCATCGCTTTACGTTTTAATATTTAAAAAAAATTGGGGTTTTAGTTATTTTTTAGTTTTATTTTAGTTATGTGTTAGTTTTTGGTTTAGTTATTCTTTAGGATAGCATACAGCAGGGGTGGCCGACTTGACTATACCCAAAATCTATCGTTTACTGACAAAACCCTGTGCGATCTACCAATTATATACTTCTTGAAATCTCAAATGAAACGACATAGTTCAGTACACAATTATGTAGTATTTTTTATTTTATTAAGAGGGAAAATATAAAATTGAAAATTATTTTTAGTAACTACTTATTTATATTAGTATAAGTATAACGTCTGAGCGACTTCCTTTAAATTAGCAAAATATATTTTGCCTTGCCACGATCGACTGGACTAAAAGTCGCGATGGACCGGTTGGCCATTCCTGCTATAGTGCATATTTTATTACATATTGTTCCTAATACAGTAATAAGAACAAGGCTTGATATGATAGTGATCCCTTTGTTCCACTGAATAAGTTTTAACAGCTATGTTCTCAGCTATGTTCAGTATGCATTACTTTTTCTTTTATTATTTATTAATTGCATACTACTTACATGAGAATGAACAATGTTACATTAATTCTGTTCAAGCTAAGTTAATAATAATTGTTTATAAAAAGAAAAAACAATAAATTTAACAATTTTATCTTTGTGTACAGTAAAGTATAAATAAATTATGAGAAGAAATTAACGTGAGATTTTTTTGATCGCCAATAATGATCCAGTCCCGGCATAAAATAGGCCGCCTCTTCCTATCCCGTGGGTGTCGTCGACTAAGAGGCGAGGGATTGGTAGCAGCATTCCTTGGAAAACATCTCTAAAACCTTACTGCGGTTGTCAATCCGCCTGTCAAGTGTCGCAACTACTGGCAAAATCCTCCAAGAGGTAAGGCTTATGTTCAGCAGTGGACAGTTAAAGGCAGACATGATCATGGTGAGTGATTCAGTCCTATGGCCAATCTCCAGCAGAGGATTATCTAATTTATTTACAAACATGTTGTAAATAAACAATTCGGTTGTATTTATTTGTTCCCTCATAACTCCGTCAGTTAAAAACCGATCTGGAAATTTCTATTCTTATCTGAAAGGATATACTTAAAGGTTGGTCCTAACAAGAATTTTATCAAAATCGGTTCAGTAGTTATTGAAATTAGAATAACTGTTTATAATACAATTGAATTATTTTTTGTGGAACATGATCTTAATTATATTCAGTATTTTTCGCTCTCTTGTAAGGTATCAAATTTTGTCTTAAGCACTACTAGAACTTTACTGACTTCTTTTTATGCAGCTTAGAATAGCAAACAAGCTGATGGCCCACCTGACGGAAAGTGGTAACCGTCGCCTATAGACATGAGCAGTACCGTGGACATAACAGAGTATACAGTTTCGCCCATGATACCCCCCATGCGTTGCCATTCCTGAGGACACAGGTGTTATTCCTCTGTACCCTGTAAATTCACACCATATCCCACACTTCAAACCGAAACACAGCCATGCAAACAACTGCTTCACGGTAGAAACACGAATGGAACAGAGGTGCCCAAGCAAACGACTTTTGTACAAAGTATCCATGTGGTAAACTTTACAAACCATAATTGTCATCATTCTTATTTATCCCTGAGATAGCGGAGTGAGAAAACTTGATAAACCTGTGTAAATATCATTTATGCATTGCCATTCCTGAGCACGTTCTGAGGACTACGATGTGATACCTTTCTCCCGTCTCTATGTAACAAGTACAGCTAGTCGAATAGGCGAAACTAAAGAGGCTGGTTAAGCCGTCCCTACTCCCGCATCCTTAAGTAAACTTAAATTTGCATATTTTTAAATAAGGTCATTTTTGTATGATTCTATTGCGTATTTGGGGTGTAATTTCAGTTTAAAGGGACATTAAATTAACTATTACTATTTATTATAATGCATTCATGTACATAATCTGTTGTATGTGTGCTATTAAGTATGTGTATGTTTATGTATGTATTTGATTGTGTATTTGTAATATACGCATTTGTATCTATGTGTGTATATGTATATATGTTTTTTTAATGGGTGATAATGGTATGGTAACCCCGCCTGTGCTATCGGCATACACCGGCGGAGCACCAGTTTCCAAAACCATCCTTCGATTTCCTATACGATAATTATTTCCAAAGTTATTGATTGTAAAAGTTAAAAAATCTTTTTTTTTTGGTTTGACTGACGATAACTCAGCGGCAAATCAGCCTGCAGTCTTTTTGATTACGTCAAATTAAAGAGTATTAATTTTTCTAAAAGAGCTATTAAAAGAAACAATGAAAAAAAATTTTTTTTAAAAACCACTCATAAATTTGGATTTTTTTTTTGTATATCCCTTAATTTTTGTGTCTAGTATATATACTGGTCCGATAATGAATATATTAAAAGTCCATTATCCAATAAATAAATATTGGATAACTAACTTTAAGCGTATTCGAAAATAGATATCTGACCGATACGGGTATCCACCATCAATGTCCAGAGGAGCCCAATATATAGATATCGGATCGATATCCATATTTTTTTTTTAATCGGTGAAAATGGTATAGTAACCCCGCCTGCGCCAACGGGATACGCTGGCGGAGCACCAGTGAAGGGTGATAGATGAGAATAAAAACAGGCCAGTTAGCCCATCATGATGAATTCATCAGGAATTAACCGTGATAGTTTCCAGGGAGAACCGCGAGGAGGTCGACCTGGTTGGGTATATTGCTAGCAATGGGATTCTCAGTCTCCATTACTAACAATCCCTTTCCCCCCAGTATCCATATTACCTATGCCTACTTAAAACGTCCAGATTCGATGTTTTTTGAAGATAGTTTCTTAAATTTCCGAATTTAAAACTCATTAATACAATGCAACGCTTATGTACCACTGCGCAAAGGAAATTGTGTTTTTTGCCTAAAATATATTCCGAAAACATTATCGTGCTGAAGAAAGGAAAGAATATCTACCGGCGTTTATAATTACCATGCGAAATTGTAGCTATAAGATATTGAAAAAGACTGATTTGCATCGAGACGCGAAGGTTAAAAAGTATGTTAAGAACACGCTCTAGAAGTTTAATTGTCTTCGTTATTTGTTTTCAATGAATGTTATGCCAGTTGTATGGGAGCGCGCGTTTCAATCATGCGTGTACGACGCGAATCACGTGAATGAAACCATCATATTGTGCAATATTAGTGTCACTGTGGATTTTTAAACGAATAAGGGTATTTTAGGGACTAATTGTTATCTTTTTAGTTAAAAAAGGCAGGTGCGTATTGTGAGATTTTGTTAAAAGACGAAGTTTCGTATTTTATTATTAAAAAAAAAAATTGTAAATTTTTGACATTTTTATTTATTTATTTATTTATTTATTTGAAAATTACTCACCACACTTACAGTCTCCCAAAAAGTGTAGTGAGTCATAGGTTTATTTTATAAACTTAAAAAATTTGTACAACATTTTAAAAATATATCTATTTTAATTCTTGACTGGCTATCTATTTCTCATAGTTTTTGTTTCTCATCACCGTAAATTTTTTTACAGAAAACATGATTATATAGGATTATAGGGAAAGCTGTTTCTGCCTACCCTAATGGGAGACAGGCGTGACAGATATGTATGTATGTATGTATGTATAGGGATAGTGTAGATTTCTAATTTTAAAATTCGATACGACTTTTTAACCGTCTTTAAAAAGTAGGAGGTTCTGAATACGATTGTATTTTTTAAATGTTTGTTACCTCATAATTCACCCGCTGTAAATCGATTTAGTAAATTATTTTTTATCTGCAGTATATATGTACATTTATAGATTAATCCCATAAATTTGTTTATCAAAAGTAGTTTAATTTTCTAATTAAAATAACCAGTTTTGCCACAATTGCAATTAGTCTTTTTTTGTGGAAAACAATTTCCATTTATATACTCCTATACTATATCGATCTCATATTAATTTTGTCATAATAAATGATGTAAATTTTTACTGTGAAAAAATATCTTAAATTATTTTTTATTTCTATAAAAAAGAAATATCATATCGTCAACATAATGAAAATTCATCAAGATGATGCAACATAGACAATGAACAATTTCTTTTTCTACAGTAACATGGTCCACGGAACGATTCAAATCGGGTTGGAGAATATTGTACGAGATACAGTGAGTATATCTTATTACATGGATTAATTCATTGGATTGTCCTAAAACAACAGACTAATATTATGTAGATAATTGTACGGATTACAGTACAGTTCGTTGAATGATAAGAGGCCCCCGTACATAAGTGCTTATAACGTCAAAGCATTCTTTATTTCTATGAGTACAAACAATTCACGCATTTCGTCATGTATCTTACCTATTTTTTAGAGCTTCAAAGGAAAAACGGAATCCTTATAGGGTCACTCCGTTATTCGTCCGTCTGTCAAGACCCTTTTTCTTGGGAATGCGTCGAGGTATCCAGTTGAAACTAATATTATATACTCAGGTCCGAAATCTCTTAAAGCAGTGAAAAAATCTAGCTTCTAAATCGGCGCAATCAAAAGATACGGCCGTTTATGTTCCATTTATATTGCATATTTTGATATTCGCAAAGGGAATCAAAACCTATAGGGTACTTCCCGTTGACCTAGAATCATAAAATATGGCAAGGAGCAATGTCATGTAGCACAAATAACGGCAAAATTCCGAAAACCGTAATTTTTTAGATATTTAACAACAAAAAAATTAAACTTGATAAATTTGTACGGAACCCTCGTTTCTCGAGTCCGATTGGCACTTGATCGGCTTTTTTTATTACGCTTTGAATGGCAAACAATCTGACGGCCCTCTTGATGAAAAGTGGTAACCGTCGCTTATACACATGAATAACTCCGTGGACATTACAAAATATACTGTGTTGCTCACGATACCCTCTATGCCTCGGTATTCCGGTTCACTACGATGTTATGTATGCTACACTGTATTGTCACTGTCATTTCCACCCTTCTGGCTATGTAGCCCCGGCATAGAATAGGCCACCCTCTCCTTTCCCGTGGAAGTCGTAGGAGGCCCTATCTTAGAGAGGGCGAGGGATGGGTGGTAGTGTCCCTATTCAAACATCTCCAAAGCCTGACTCCGGTTGCCAATCCGCTTGCTAAGCGTGGCAACTACTGTATTATAAATTTTGGTAAAGTCGCTGGATACAACTATTTATAGCTACTCACAAATGTTGCCTCTTCGATTTATTTCAGAATACAGATGAAAGTGCACGAAAGGAGAATGGCACAGCTCAGAGAACGGGAATTGTATCGTATGGCATTGACGACGTACCGCCGTGGTACCTTTGTATCTTCATGGCTTTGCAGGTGAGCGAGATGAGAAGTTATGTTAAGCAGTTCTTCTTTTACAAAGAAAAAATGTAATAGCAATCTCGTGGTCATTCATTGGTGTATTTCATTTATAGAAATTTCAAAGAAAGAAAGATTAATGACAATAAATAATTATATTGTAAAGACTGTATTCCTCACTGTATACCATATAACGACAAAAGATTTTATAATGAAATAATTTAAATTAGTATTTTGTAATTAATGTGTATTTTAAAAATAATAATAATAGTTTGTATAATTAATAATGTAACTGTAAACTATGGATATATACCTGAAAATAAAGATTTATTTATTATTATAACGTTTCACCAAATATTACTGTAGAAATAGAAGGGGGTCCAAATATATAAAAAAAATTATATAGTTTTCTTTGTTAGAAGTTTCGTAAGTACATATTATATTTTAATGTAATAAGGACAGGATTAACTTAAGTATATAATATTTCAGTCGAGAGAACTCGACTAGTTTTAGCTCGCGTTCATGGCCGCTCAAGACTAAGATCCCGAATGGTCTCGAAACTTATCGAGCTTTCTCGACTTAAATATTATACACGCAAGCTAATTTGGTTGTTAACGGTTTATTCAGAGCCAGGGGAGTATCTTAAACCGTGGGATATTGTAAAGGTAACACATAGGATCTAAGAAATGATGGTATAAGACAGAGAGAGGCATGCAACATCCCAATGCGTCCACGTGCAATGGCTTAGCTGACCCCATACGCGAATAAAAGATAAGAAGATAAGAAAATCAGGTTGTTATTATATTAAACTATATAATCTCGTTGTGTGAACTCTGGCATAAAACTGACTATGCTTTCTCATCCTGTGGGTATCCTAAAAGTGACTAAGGCAATCAAATAGCTAAGGAGTGATCCGCAGCGTTCCCTGTAAACTTTCCATCAAGAATACTGCGTGAAGGTCTTTTTTTAATGGATGATAATAGAATGTTAATCCCGCCTACGCTAACGGTATACGCTGGCAGAGCACTAGTGATAGGTGAGAATAAAAGACAGGTCAGTTAGCTCTTCGTGATGAATTCACTTGGAATTGAAAACGATGGTTTCCAGGGAGAATCACGCTTAGGTCGCCCTGACAAGATGTATTGCTAGCGATGGGGCTACAAACCCCCATTATTAACTATCCCTTATCCTCCTTCCCCCAATTGCGTGAAGGTCACCTTATAGGCTGTATTATTAGCAATGGAGTCAAGTGTCTCTATTGCTATGTACTCGTATAGGCATATTTAAGATGATTTTCTAAAGGGGCTTGCATGTTAAAAAGGACACATTATTTACTCTCAGACATATTTTTTTTTATATCACTGAGGTGGCAAACAAGCATACGGCCCACCTGATGGTAAGTGGTTACCGTAGCCTATGAACATATATAGTTAAAAGCTCCACTCGTGTCCTAGGTTGGGCATCAGACAATTAGTAAAGTGGGTCCGGAATTAAATACGCCTGTGTTACCAAAAATCCTTTTCCCCCTGTTTGAGAGGTAAATCTTCTTCCAGCACTACTTGACTATGATCGGCGCTATAGTGGCGATCCCCTTCATCCTGTGTCCAGCGCTGTGCATGCAGGAGACGGATCCAGATAGATCTAATATTATATCCACAATGATATTTGTTACAGGTAAGATTTTTTTATTAGCTGCATGTTAATCACTATATAAAGAATCCTTGTTGTAAGTTAGTATATAATCTATCATTGTACCAAATATTTAAATCCGTTCAATAGTTTTTTTGGTTGGAAACACAGAAAACATAGGCGTAAAATCTTAGTTCTCGGGAATGGCAACGCATGGGGGGTATCATGGGCGAAACAGTATACTCAGTTATGTCCATGGTACTGCTCATGTCTATAAGCGACGGTTACTACTTTCCATCAGGTGGGCCGTCAGCTTGTTTGCCATTCTAAGTTGCATAAAAAGTTCTTAGAAATGACGACGCATGGGGAGTACCTCCATGCGTTGCCATTCCTGAGGTTGTTATTCCTCTGTATCCTGTAAATTCACTGCCATATCCCACCCTTCAAACCGAAACACAGCCATGCAAACACAACTGCTTCGCAGTAGAAACACAAATGGGACAGAGATGCCCAAGCAAACGACTTTTGTGCAAAGAATGAATGAACGATGAAAAATCAGTACGTACTGAAAAAAAAAAAATTTATTTCTTATACGTAGACTAATATTAGCATTATATAACCTTAAAATTGTTCACATACAGTTGCTAAATAGAAGCAAATATTCGCGTCGTCTGTCCGTACACCACAATTCCGTGTTTGCTGATTATTTAGTGACTGTTTAAACGATGTTACAACTGCATGTTATCGACCTTATGTGTGTTAGAATATTTTAAAAAGAATATGAGATATGGCGATTTTATATATCCTCAAATATAAATCAATTTTTAACAACTCTGTGTGGAATATTATTTCAGCAATTCAAAAAAAAAACCAAAAAAATTTATAATTTGAAAAAAATTTAGCTATAGACATGAGCTGTATGGGTAGAGCCCTTTGCCTTTCTCTTTGAGATGAATAGAACTAAAACAAATACAAGGTTTTTCTTTTATACAACTTAGAATGGCAAACAAGCTGACGGCTCAGCTGATGGAAAGTGGTAACCGTCGCCTATAGACATGAGCAGTACCATCGACATAACAGAGTATACTGTTACGCCCATGATACCCCCCATGCATTGCCATTCCTGAGGACTCAGGTGTTATTCCTCCGTACCCTGTAAATTCACGCCATATCCCACCTTTCTCTCACGGGATAGAAAGGTGTGGTTTATTCTATGCTGGGAATCCATAGACTATATAATGATAAAAATATAATAGTGGCCTTGATTTCAGATGATTACACATTTTTTTTTATCTTAATTAGTCGATTCTATTACATCGACAATTTATCTGTCTGTAACTTACCTTGAAAGTAATCCAGTTTAATAAAAAAAAAGAATCATGCAATTTAGACCAAAATCTATATTTATAAAATAATTTTTAACTAATTATCAACGGGGAGGAAAGGGATTGTTAGTAATGGAGACTGAGAATCCTATTGCTAGCAGTATACCCAACCAGGTCGACCTCCTCGCGGTTCTCCCTGGAAACTACCATGGTTAATTCCTGATGAATTCATCATGATGGGCTAACTGGCCTGTTTTCATTCCCATCTATCACCCTTCACTGGTGCTTCGCCAGCGTATCCCGTTAGCGCAGGCGGAGTTACCATACCATTTTCACCTAACAAAATAAAAAAAAAAACTAATTATCAACGCACAGCAAAAACAAGTAGTTTCTTTTTCTAAAATTTGTTGAGGCTTTAGTACATCTGGATAAATATTCCAGCCTTATAGGGAATGTCTGAATTCTTTTTTTAATTGGTGAAAATGGAACGGTAACTCCGCCTGCGCTATCGATATACGCTAGTGGGGCACCAGTGAAGGGTGACAGGTGAGGATAAAGGCAGGTAGTTAGCCCAAAGTGACCAATTGAACAAGAAATAACCACTATGATTTCCAGGGGTAACCGCGTGGTGGTCGACCTGATAGGGTGTATTTCTAGCAATGGAGCTGTTAAATCTTACTACTAACATTTCCTTTCCCCTTTTTTTTTATTTTAGGTTAGTCAATTCGTTAGGCACTCCTTTACCGACAGATATAAGCGTTTAGCATTGCCACTGGCAAACTACGTAACAATCCGATAACAAAAGATTTTTGAAAATCACACGTGCAAAGCAGTGGGCGATAGTTAGTATTCGATAAATTAGCTGTCATCAGCAGTTCCTAAAAAAAACTACTGCACGAGCATCACGCGAGCAAAGTCGCGGTAAGAAATTATAGTTAACATTGAAGTTATATTGAACCTTGTTCATAAAATAACACATACTACAAATATGATTGTATGTATTTTTCCATATCACGTTTACGCTAACTGGATTAATAAATTCACTTGACAAATCATGGTTTAACAACTATATAGATTAAGCTAATTAAACGCTTAGATGTGTGATAAAGATGTCTCCGATTGTATATTTCTATTTGAATTTTAAATTTTGGTGTCTTTTTTAATTCTTTTTTTATTTGTACATGATCTATTTTATTTATTTATTCATTTTACGTAGTTAGGATAAGGTAATACTTTAACAGCGATTCTAGTACTAAGCTCTCGGCTTGTAATCGCCAGAAACTTATCATTAGATGAAAAGCAAATAATTATAAATGAACAAATACATTAAAAGGTAATAAAGTAATATTATAATACTGTGAGTACATGTGTGTGTGTGTGTGGGGGGGGGGGGAGGGATTGTTGGCAATGGAGTATGACAGCTCCATTGCCAGCAATATGCCCTATTAGGTCGACGTCCACGTGGTTCCCCCTAGAAGCGACCGTGAACAATTCTCGTTAAATTCGTCACGATGGGCTAACTGACTTGCTTCATCCTCACCTATCATCCTTCACTGGTGCCCCGCCGGTGTATACCGATAGCGCGGGTGGGGTTGCCATTCCACTATCAACTATTAAAAAAAAATTAGTAGATAGGAATGCACTAAGATACTATTCAAGGTTTTAGAAAAAAGTTAATCATTTTCTACTTTCTTCTTTCAATAAATTATAAAGATTTTTATAAACTATTTTTTTATTACAATAAATAGTTTTAAAATATAAAGATCCTTAAATACCTTAATTTAAATTAAGACAAAAAAGTATAAAACAAAATAATATTTGGAGGTGCTGGGATTTGAACCCAGGACTTTCAGCATGCGAAGCAGACACTCTACCACTGAGTTACACCCCCCGATGAAAGACTTGACGAAAATACTCATATCTATGTACGTATTAATGTTTGATCATGCAATATAATTTGTTATATCAACTTTCACATGACTAGCGACACAGGATTTTTTAATTATATTAAACTAGGGCTATTTCGTCGATTCACAGCGCGAATTTGCTATTAGATCCGTTCTAGAAAACGCTGCGAGCACGCGTTTTATTTTTCCGCATTATAATTTTTTCAATTGTCCTAAAAAAGAGAATATTGCATTGCATTATTAACCGACTGCAAATATGAATACTTAATTGTATCATTAACCAACTGCAAAAAAAGGAGCAAGTCGTCAATTCGGTCGTTTTATGTTTGTTGCTTCAGAACTACGTCGTTTATAAATTAATTCATTTCTTTATTGGAAGGGATATATTTTCAGTTTTGTGACATAGAAATAATATAAAAATCGTCTAGTTTTTGTGATTTAAATTCAGAACATCTTTAAGCAAATATACTTGTTTACGTGCACTTTTAAATTGTCATTTTTTATGAATGCAAGGTTCGGAAAGTCGTTACCTGTTGAGAAGAGCTCGCAAGAAACTCAACAGTTACTCTTTTAAATCTCTGTTAACTTTATGTGCATTTATTTAAATATTTACATTTCTAATATGTTAGTACATGTTATATACTACGTCAATTTCCAAGGGGCACTACCTGCAGATAATTCTTGATTTGGCTAATTGTTTAAAAAAAAAAATTAAAAAAAAAATCAATACAGAGTAATAGGTGAGGATAAAAACAATTAAACTCGATGGTTTTTAAAAGAAACCACGTGGAGGTCGTACTGCTAGCAATATACCCTATCAGTTTTCTAACACTCCCATCTCAGCCACTTATCTACAATTTGAAACCTCTTTCTATATTCTAGGCCTCATAACATGGTTGCAAGCGACCTTCGGCTGCCGACTGCCCATCGTCCAGGGCGGGACCATTTCTTTCCTAGTGCCAACCTTGGCCATCCTTGGACTGCCAGTGTGGCAGTGCCCTACCCCTGAAGCCTTGTCTGCTATGACGGATGCTGAGCGTCGAGCTGTATGGACCAGCAGGATGTGTGAGCTATCTGGAGCAATAGCTGTGTCGGCGTTATTCCAGCTATTTCTTGGTGAGTTTTCAGTAATAATATTATTTATGCAACTTAGAAAGGTGAACAAGTTGACGGACCACCCGATGGAAAGTGGTAACCATCGTCTATAGACATGAGCAGTACCATGGACATAACAGAGTATAATGTTTCGCTCATGATACACCCCATGCGTTGTCATTCCTGAGGACTCGGGTGTTATTTCTCTGTACCCTGTAAATTCACTGCCATATCTCACCCTTCAAACCGAAACACAGGTATGCAAACACAACTGCTTCACGGTAGAAACACGAATGGAACAGAGGTGTCCAAGCAAACGACTTTTGTACAGTCTTCCTATGGTAATGAGTGACCAAGCAACTCCTCTCGTGTTACAGGTGTTCATGGGCGACGGTAGCCACTTTCCATCAGGTGGGCTATCTGCTCGTTTGTCCCCGTAACAATAAATAATAATAACAATAAGTGTAAAATAAAAAAAATTTACGTAACGTTGAATTTATACTAAAATAATAAAGCGGAAGAGCTGATTTGTATGAACGCAATAATCTCTGGAACTACCAGCCGGATTTGAATATTTTTTTTATTTGTTATTTCCATTAAAGGGTTGAGCAATTGATCACGATCTCACCTGGAAAGTGATAATGTGGTCTAAGACGGAGCTCACGGGCCCACGAATAGCCTATTCACATTTGTCTCAAATTGGTGCATAGTTATATTTGGATGTAAAAACATAAGCTGGGAGAGAGTTCCAGTCCAGTTTATGTTTTTTTTACATCATCGGGGGCAAATGAGCATGCGGCTCACCTGATGGTAAATGACTATCGACGCCCATGATCACCCACAACACCAACAGCATTGCAGGTGTGCTGCCGGCCTTTTAAAAAGGAATATGCTCTTTTCTTGAAGGTTATGATATCGTATCGGTTCGGAAATACTGCTGCTGGAAGTTGATTCCAAAGAGTGGTTGTGCGTGGAAGAAAGTTTTATGTATTTAATTGCTTATTCCTCGAGGAAGGTTCTAAGTTACTCGCATCACGATGCGTTCAAAAAGCCGCGGAATATGGATAGTAACCGGAAAATGGTAACCGCATAGATAACTAAATATAGGTGGATTATTTTGGGAGTTTTGTATAGAGACCGAATGTCGCCGCTCACCTGTCGAGTGACAGATGTCAACTTGACAATCTAGGGATTAGAGAGCAATTCACATTAATCTACGACTTGACATCAATATACATTATCGACCCATTCAAAACTGCTAAAAGGGATTATGAATAAACTAGTTCTGTCATTTTTAGATAAAAATTATGCGTGTATCATATCTAAGACCTAATTTGGATTCAGAGTCGGGAAATCTACTAAAGATGCAGACATTGGCTTATCTAAACATGTTTTACAGTTTATTGATAAAATAATAAGTATCTAGGCGTATATTTCTTGACTTGGCGAAGGTATTTGATGCAGTCTCTGTACCGGTGATCTTGGCTCAGATGGAAAATTTTGGTATACGTGGTATTGCATTGAAACTGTTTTCGGACTACCTTTTCACTTGTTAATTTTAAACTTTCGCGTTGTTTACACATATTTTAAATACACTATTGGCGCTTTACGCGATGAAAAAGCTAATGTAACGTCAGCTTTTCTATCTTACTTAAAAGGAGTAGCGGACAAAATTGGAGTCTTATTGAATAAGTACTCCAAGATTTCGAAACTTCTACGATCACCTAAGGTTACGATTCCTGTCCAAATAGCAGGCGTTTACTAGATAGACTGTAGCTGCGATAGTTCGTATATAGGCCAAACTAAATGGGCTAGCGGAGGGAGGGGATTTTTAGTAATGCGGATTACCAATCCCGTTGCTAGCAATATATCCTGTCAGGTCGACCTCTACGTGGTCTTCCTTGGAGACCATCGTGTTGTATTCCAGATGTATTCTTCACGATGGGCTAACTGACCTGCCTTTTCATCCTCACCTATCATCCCTCACTGGTGCTCCGTCATCGTATACCGTTAGCGCAGGCGAGGTTGCCATTTTATTATCATCAATTAAAAAAACGGACTATAGCCGAAAGGGCCAACAACACATAGCTGTAGTCAAAAACAGACAAACAAACAAATTAGCGATCGCATTACATTGATTAAACAGCTCATGAATTGAGCTGCATGTCCCGAAGGTTCTATCTACCGAGCATCACTATTATCCTCGGATAGTACGTAAAATAATTGAAATTAGGAAAAATCCAAAAATTTTTAATAAGAATAAATAGATAGATACTCTTTATTGTTTCCTCCATATGATTACAATAGTAATTTTTTTTATACAACTTAGAATGGCAAATAAGCTGACGGCCCACCTGATGGAAAGTGGTAACCGTCGCCTACAGATATGAGACGACATAGACATTTGAAATACATATCGAGATACGATAAACGATAAGATTTAACAAAAAAAGTAAATAAAAAAAAATGCTGTAAATATTTATTAGGTATAATTTCGTTTGACGTTACCAAAATATCAACTGGGCGATTAGAGTCGTCAAGTAAACTTTGTCGGGAAAAATTATATATGGGGGCATAAAAATTTTAGAAATGTTCAAGTGGGGCATGGCACAAAAAAGGTTGGGAAGCACTGGTACATATTCTTCAAATGTACTATAAGTAGATATTTCTTTCAGGTTACCTGGGCGTGATCGGCTCCGTGCTTCGGTTTGTTACTCCCCTCACCATCGCGCCCACGGTCGCCCTGGTCGGGCTGACGCTGTTCGACCACGCCGCCGAGGCTGCGTCCCAGCAGTGGGGCATCGCTGCTGGGTAAGTAAGTGACTCTAATTAACACTACCAAGGAGAGAATTTTGTATTAATACCCGTTCACTATGTATTTTTTGTAAAAACAGATTGTGAATTTTTTATTTTATTTTATTTTATTGGCACATAAAACAGATCACAACCATAAAAAACTTAAATAATAGTTTAATTTATGATTCGGCTAGGTTATAATCCATCGTCGTCTATAGACATGAGCAGTACCATGGACATAACAGAGTATACTGTTTCGCCCATGATACCCCCCATGCGTTGCCATTCCTGAGGACTCAGGTGTTATTCCTCTTTACCCAGTAAATTTACGCCATATCCTACCCTTCAAACCGAAACACACCCATGCAAACACAACTGCTTCACGGTTGAAACACGAATAGGACAGAGGTACCCAAGCAATCGACTTTTGTACAAAGTCTCCCTCTGGTTGAAATAAGTCGGCTGAAATAATAATAATAATGTAAATAAATTATTTATCTATCTATCTTATTTCACGCTGGAAAAGCTTTGGATTAAACCTAGAACTTAGTATGCTCAACATATCAGCCGATGTTTCACCCACGCGGGCGACCTCAAGCTTACAAAGAAGCGTTGCCTCCCACGGTACACGCTAGATCCTTTGACTTACAAAATCAACGTCATATGAATTAATGTTAAAGGAATTATGTAACTATTTAGAATATTATGAATAATATATTTTACTGAAATAGGTGTTTTTTTTTTTTTCTATGGGTGATAATGGAATGGTAACCCCACCCGCGCTATCGGTATACACCGGCGGGGCACCAGTGAAAGATGATAGGTGAGGATGAAGCAGGCCAGTTAGCCCATCGTGACGAATTCAATAAGAATTGTTCACGATGGTTTCCAGGAGGAACCACGTGGAGGTCGACTTAAAATAGATATCGCTAGCAATGGGGCTGTCAAACTACATTGCTAACAACCCCTTTCCCCCTACTGAAACAGGTGTTATCTTGCCGAAGTCCACGTCACTGGTTTAATAATTAGATTTATTTTGTTTAATTACCGCTACCATTAGTATGTGTGTGACTGCCAACACTCGAAGATTGATCACCACTATCACTACCAGAAGTTCCACAACCTTCCATATTAGCTGTCAATCTTCGACTGCCATTTTGTTCACGCACGTTTTGCGACACGTGTGTCACCTCTAAACGAGGCGTCTTCAGGCAAATTAACTTGAATTTGAAAAATTAACAGTGTTAACTGTTCGGCATCCAAATCCAAATGGTGATGAATTCACTTGGAATTCAGCGGGATGGTTTCCAGGGGGGACCACGTGGAGGTCGACCTTTTTGGGCATATCGCTAACAATGAGACTGGTAGTCCGCATTATTAACAATCCCTCCCCCCCCCTCAACTCCATTAGTTCTAAATCGATTTTGAAATCCTTATTTTAACTGTAAGAATATATTTACATATTAATCCCATCTAAATTCTAACAAACTCGGTTTAATACTTTAGTTTCTAGATCAAAACAACTGTGGTTTTGTCACAATTGAACTCGGTTTTTTGTGGGACACAATCTTTAATTATTTACGTCGATTCGTTCCCAAAGTTCTTTCACGGAAGTGATCATCGAAATAAGGCCTGAAGGTTTTTGAAAGACACCGGATAGCAAATTGCGGATCGTCCCTTCGAAGCCCGAAATATCTCTTTGTGGCATCGAACTTCGTCCGTGACGTATTGAGCCGGTATCCCCACATCCGCCGGCAAGTTCAATAAACAATTTCCTTTCAGAGATCAGTTCATTTTATTTAACAATACCCATTATACATGGCCAGTCGTAACCCAGTGTTTATTTCAAAAATGGACAACTTCTTTCGAAGGGCGTAGTAAAATTTTCACATGTAGTTACATTTTCTTAGGAGATTTTGCTCGTAATTTTGTATGTATCGATTTGGGAAGTAGGTAATCATTTGTGTACGTATTAAGATAAAATATATACCAGATTTGAAGTTAAGTTTTTGAGAAAATGACTGCAACTACCTTGTTTAATTAGGTGTAGTACTTTTTGATTGACATGAATTCTAGAAATGTTTGTTTAGACTTCTATTGCTCTTATATAGAAGGCCTTTCATGTTTATACATATATGTGTATGTATAAAGGGAATTTGATGAATTACCGTCCCGTTTCGCTAGAAAGACGAGACGAGACGTTATGACGTAAGGCACTGTACACCCCCTGAAGAAGACTTCCGGACGAAATCGACAAATAACTGTCGGAAACGATAAACATAATAAGTTTATAAAATTTCCGTTATACATATATAAATATTGTTTAAAATATTAACAGAAGTTTGTTTGTAACACTTTACTGTACAGTAAAGTCTTATATTACCCTGATTTCTTAAGAATGCTTTACTAGGGTAAAAGAATGAGTACAATGTACTTATCACATAAAAGAGATCTCTTCCAGTCAACCTTTGAATGTCTGATAGAAATTGTGAATTGGTGGAGACAAAAAGTTATAGATACGAAAAAAGAAATAGAGAAATAGGTGTTACAGTTACAATACAAGCACCAGATTAATACTGGACACATCTTAATAATATCTAATATCTAATAAATTCTCTACCTACCGACTTGCGAAACAATATCACTGTTAAAAACATAAAGTTTAAACTGAAAGCTTATTTACTGTCCAACCTTGCTAAAACAGCAGAATATTAATGTAAATATTGACATTTGAGAACCAAATGTAAAGTATCACACACAAGCCCAAGAGGTTTAAGTGGTACTAAAAATCCAGTTTTTTTTTAATGTATTTATGCATGCTAATTAAATAAAAAAAGAAAAAGGATTATATCTTTATATATAACACTTTAAATATAACACTTTAAATATTCTAAATAAGTTTTAAAATTAATAAGAGTTTACATATTAATTTTCAACAGAATTAAAAAAAGTAAGATTCTTAATTCGATTGTAATTTTTTTTTTATTATTATAGTTATAAATCGATTTGGAAAATTATTTTTTTATCTGTATTTATATACATACAGCGGGACTACCATGAAATGAAATTCCGAATTTTCGGACTCAATTTCGTGTTTTTGTTTATACTAAAATCGGACCAGTAAATGGAGTTTAACATTTCGTTCGTCATACATCCTACTATAAAAGTCCTAAGAAACGTTATTTTAACATTTTTAATATTTCCAAACGGCATGTGTGTTATGCAATTTTAACATCAAGTTTGTGTTTCGTTTGGCTTCGAAATTTCGGAAAATATTTCATGGTAGGCCCTCTGATTGGCTCAGTACAGATTTTATCAAAATCGATTCTTGCAGTTTTGTTTTTAGGAACACAATCTTGAATTATTTTTAAATATCTCCCACTTCTAGATGTCATCAATAATACATAATAGCAATAGTATCGTTGTGTAATTAGCAAAACGCACACAGACAAATGACCGATACCAGTCTTAAAGGAAGGGGCAGAGGGGGGTGGAGGTACAACCGGGACGGCATAGGATCAAAGAATCAGTAAAGGATCGAATCAAATTCAATTGGAGTGAACACGAACACCGAATCCCCTGTGACCGGGGGTAAATTTGCCCAGGGATAGCTGAGTAAAGGGTCACAACATGGTGACCTTCTTTTTTGCTGTCGGGGTGGGAGGGATTGGGACGGGGAAGACATCAAACACTTCCCTAGAGACGCCAGGTAGGTGACATGTGTCATTTCGTTACACATTATTTTGGAATTATTTGAATTTGGAATGTGGAATTTTATTTCATCGAGTTACTATATATATATATATATATATATAAATATGGGTCACAACTGCCTGAACTGCCTTGTAAAAGGGCGGTAGGCTCTTTTACAAGGCAGTTAAGTTTCAAACATTAAGTTCCCTTAGTCGCCTGTTACAACACCCATGGGAAAGGAAGGGGTTATTCTATGCCGGGACCATACGGTACGGTTATGTATGTATACTCTACGAGTATATACAATATCTCACTATCTTTTACCCGCGACTTCATCCGCGTGACCGGGATATGTTTACTGACTTTGGAGTGGCGTGGCGTGAATTTACTGGGTACAGAGGAATAACATCCGAGTCCTCAGGAATGGCAACGCATGGTGGTTATCATTGGCGAAACAGTATACTCTGTTATGTCCATGCTACTGCTCATGTCTATAGGCGACGGTTACCACTTTACATCAGGTGGGCCGTCAGCTTGTTTGCCATTCTAAGTTGTATAAAAAAAACCATCCCATATAGTACATATATACCAAATTTCATAGCGATTGGTTAAGCCGTTAAGGCGTTACGATGTAACAAATAAACTCACTTACACAAATGTAATATTTGTATTAGTGGGGTTTATTTGGGACAATTTTCGACACCTTGTTTAGGTGTAAGTGGGTGGAAACTGTCCGGGAAACTAGTAAGGTCAAAGGTGAACGCTCCACGCCTGCATACAGCTGGATCGATCTACTGGAATTAATAACATCTATAACTGTTTTAATATTGAAGCAACAGGCAGCACGGAAACTGGGGCATGGTGTTATTAATCTATTTACTCGTATTAATAGATCAACATCGAAAACTGTCGTTCATAGACGGTTATCTTTTTTTTTTTTATTTTGTCTATTATAAATGTGAAAGTTTTTAACGGCCATGTATATTGACAACATTCTTGCCAAGCGTAGCAAGTATTAGTAAAACCCCCCTTAAGGGAGAGGCTATGTTCACCAGTGAACACTTAACGGCTGATGCAATAACATGTCTATTTTCAACCGACTTAAAAAAGAAGTTTCACTCAATTCGAGTGTATTTTTTTATGTTTATTACTTAATAATTCCGTCAGTTGCACACCGATTTGGACAAAAATCGATTGCTTGGGTACCTCTGTCCTATTCGTGTTTCTACCGTGAAGCAGTTGTGTTTACTTGGCTGTGTTTCGGTTTGAAGGATGTGATATGGTGTGAAATTACTAATGTGAGGAGTAACACCTGAGTCCTCAGGAATGGCAACGCATGGGGGTATCATGGGCGAAACAGTACACTCTGTTATGTGCATGGTACTGCTCATGTCTATAGGCGACGGTTACCACTTTCCATCAGGTGGGCCGTCAGATTGTTTGCCATTCTAAGTTGAATAAAAAAAATTTATCCCATAGAATGGTTTTCCATAAATGAAATCTTGTAGAACACAATAATTAATTATTTATATCAAAATGGCCGATAAGCGGACGATCCATCTGATTGAAAGTGGTAACTATCATCTGTACACGTGAACTACGGACATCACAGTATACACTGTGACGCCTACGGTAGAGGCATTTTTACTCATGGCAGAGGGCATTGGTATTTTTCAAGTTTTATTTTTTTATTTGAAACTAGAGGTACTTGTCAACTACGAGTATACTTTTTATTCGTATAAACGTCAGACCTAACAAAAACTTTAGCTGCTGAAGTGTTTTGTCTCTTTTCTTTTGCGCTAATTTCTCAATTTGAAAAACATTGATAGAACGCTCTAATAGCTAAAATAGGTTTGTAGGACGTTTTAGTTTTTATAAATGAAAGGGTATGTTTCACCGTTGCGGTGAACACAACATTTGATATGCATATTTCGCCGAGCATATTAGAAATCACCTTTTACAGGCTAAGATAACAAAGGATACAGGCTTCTCAAGACCTATATCTGGAGTATAGCTTTGTAAGGATGTGAGACGTGGACATTAACTCAGAAGGAAATGGATAAACTTAAAGCCTTTGAAATGTGATGTTGGATAAGGATAGAGAAAATTAGCTGGAGGGATCGAGTTAGCAATGAGGAGGTCCTGCTTAGGGTTAAGGAAAAAAGATAAATTATTAGAACTATTGAGGACAGAAGGGGAAAAATGTTGGGACACTTGATACGACACGACGAACTTATGAACATTATAATAGAAGGTAAGATAGAAGGAAGGAGGGGAAGAGGGAGACCGAGACATAGTTACATCAGGCAGATCAAAGAAAAAGTTGGTGTCGTGTCGTATCAAGGGGTGAAGAGACTCGCTGAAAATGGTAGTGAGTGGCAAGACCTCCACCGACAAGAGCGCAACTCTTAAATAGGATAGATAGATTAGAAATCAACGTGGTAGAGGGCGAGCCTACCGCTGTCATTGGGATTAATTTGATTTGTATTTTAGTATTTTCTGTCATCGGAAATGTAACCGGAAATTTTAGAATAACACTATTTTTTTTTATTTTTTTCATTTCATTAGGCATACGTATGTTGTTGTATTAGCTGTTTATTGCCCACTGCTGAACTAAGTCTTCCCCATAAGGGGAATTTTGCTAGTAGTTCCCACGCTTGGCAGGCGGATTGGCAATTGCAGTTTGGCTTTTGTTGATGTTTTTTCCAGAGGGAGACTTTGTACAAAAGTCGATTGCTTGAGTACCTCTGTTCCATTCGTGTTTCAACCGTGAAGCAGTTGTGTTTGCATGGCTGTGTTTCGGTTTGAAGGGTGGGATATGGCGTGAATTTACTGGGTACAGAGGAATAACACCTGAGTCTTCAGGAATGGCAACGCATGGGGGGGTATCATGGGCGAAACAGTATATTCTGTTATGTCCATGGTACTGCTCATGTTTATAGGCGACGGTTACCACTTTCTATCAGGTGGTCCGTTAGCTTGTTCGCCATTCTAAGTTGTATAAAAAAAATGTTTTAAGAGGGACGCTGCTGCCCATCCCTCCAACATAAGCTCCCTTAGTCGTCTCTTACGACACCCACGGCAAAGGAAGGAATGGCCTAATTTATACCGGGACCACACGGCTATATATAATATACTATGAGTTTATAATAAATTAAAATAATATCCATTCGTTCACGAATGGTGGATAGGGGTCGCTACCCTCCCCTCCCCTTTCCCGTTGTGCAACAAGTTCGCTGTATCGATCCATTCCATTACTCAAATATGAACACGTCAATTTCAATTATTATTTAATAGCTGTATCCCACGGCTTCGCTCGTATGAAACTGTATTTTATTAACTGTCCACTGCTGGACATAGGCGTACCCCATAAGGAGGAATTCCACAGGGGGGGTTTTGCTAATTGTTGCCACGCTCGACAGGCGAGTTGGCAACCGCAGTTAGCCTTTGGTGATTATAGCTCGACCGTAAAGTTCCCTTGGTTACTCCTTAAGACATCCACGGGAAAGACTGTACGACGAATCAGTATAAAATGTATCCTAAATTCTAAGTTTTTTTCTAATGTCTGATAATGAAATGGTAACCCCGCCTGCGCTGTCGGTATACGCTGGCGGGGTACCAGTGAGGGATAATAGGTGAGGATGAAAGCATGACAGTTAGCACATCATGACGAATTCAACAAGAATTGTTCACGATGGTTTCTAGGGGGAACCACGCGGAGGTCGACCTAATAGGGCACATTGCTAGCAATGGGGCTGCCACATTGCTAACAATCCCTTGCCCCCATGTACGGTACTAGGCTGGTACAAATTCCATTCAATTAGCTCAGCAACATAGGGGCGCTTGCATATATTGGGATCAACGGGAGCTCACACAGTCCTTTGTATAGCCATCATTGTCGTGCCACGTACGCGGCAAAATATTAAATTATTCCTTTTCGAAATATTCTGAACTCGGATAAAGTTTTATTGGAAGCAAGCAAAATTTTCGAGGAGGTCGACACCACAAGGTATATTGCTAGCAATGGGACTGGTATTCCGCATTACTAACAATCCCTTTCCCCCTGACGAACCATGTAGGACAAATCGTCATAGTCGTAGAATACTATAAAGTTACATATAAAGATCCGTCAGTATTCTACGACTATGACGATATGGTATTATTAGTTTATATCTTGGACCGTATCAATTCCCTTGAGATAACCAGCCTCTATAGGTATTTTGCAGTAAGTCAGTTCTCTTACTGCAAAATACCTATATAGATATACCAGTAAAGGTGACTGTTATAAACAATTAGAAACCCTGCCCTAGTACTAAGGGCACTAGACGAGGGTTTACAAACAGCCACGTGACATTTTTGTTTTTTTTTTTGGATGAAAATGGAATGGCTGTCCTGCCTGCGCTTACGGTATACGCTGGCAAGGCACCAGTGAGGAATGAATGGTGAGGATTAAAATGCAGGTCAATTAGTCCATCATGACGAATTCAAATGATTAATTAGTCACGATGGTTTCCAGGGTGGAACCGCGTGGAGGTGGACCTGGTTGGGTATATTGCTAGCAATGGGATTCTCAGTATATATATATATATATATATATATATATATATATATATATATATATATATATATATATATATATATACATATATATATATCATCATATCATCCTTTAACTGTCCACTGCTGAATATAAACCTCCCCCTTGGGGGGTTTTGCTTGGCAGGCGAATTGGCAACCGTAGTTAGGCTTTAGAGATGTTTTTAGAGGGACGGTGTTGGCCATCCCTCGCCTTCCTTTAGTCGATTCTTACGGCATCCAAATTATAGTGTTACTATAGTATAAATAATCATTTATACTATGGTAACGATCGTACAATTAGTAAAAATTTAGTTATAAATCTGTACTTTTTAAGTTGTATAAAAAAAATTACGTACTGTTTTCAAGAGTCTTGATCGTTATTTACTATATTGTTATAAATCCCCATCTATAATTTAAATTCCCGCCATATTTTATAAAAAAGCAATTAAAAAAAATTAAAGTTCCATTTTTAATAATAGCGACAAAATAAGCAGCCTTTACTTTTTCTTATTGTATTTATAAATTGCCAGTATTTAATAAATAATTTAAAAAAAGAAATATTATTTTGGCGCGACTTCGTAAATCGCTGTTATTAATATCTATTTTTTTTCTAATTTTGTTGCAGGACATTCACCCTGCTGACTATATTTTCGCAATGTATGGGTGAAATTAAAGTGCCGACTCTAGCATGGAAGAAGCAAAGAGGATTGACTATTATATGGTTTCCTCTATTCAAGTTATTTCCTGTAAGTACGATTTAAATTTAAATTTACATCCGAACAATTCATAAATATTAAATACATGATGGTCAATATAAATGTGAGTAAAATACATAGCTGTTAAAAAAAAAATAAGAATTTACATCTCTTGTAAATAAATGTAACAATTAAAAATTACTACGGCCACGCCACTGCAATCAAAAACATTTCTACGTAATCTATGCAATTGTCCTATGCAACATTAAGAATTTAAAGAAATAAATGCAGTTGTTATACGGTGTTGATTCAATTGTAATTTTTTTTTATATATATAAAAATATACTTAAGTATTGTGTATTTTAGTAAATTACTATATATATAAACCCTTCTTTGCATGACTTTTTTTATTGGTGAAATAAATCAAGGTGATATAATATATATTCAAATTAAAGGAAAAATGGTTAAAAATTCAATTTGACAGCTATGGTTTTTTTTTTTCTGCAGCGGACATTAAAAAGGTATCCGGACACTATCAACTTAAAGTGAACTTGTTCTTTTATATAATTTTTGGGCATTCAATGTTATGATGGAAATTTCCACCATTGTGCAAAGAAGGGTTAATATGTGAATTTTAACTAGGTTCTACTAACCATTGTGATAATGTGGATAATATGCGGCGTGCTGACTGCGACCGATGTGTTTCCTCACGGCCACCCGGCCAGGACCGATCTAAAAGTGAACATCATCGAGGACGCACCATGGTTCCGGGTGCCATATCCAGGTAAGATTATGGATAACCATAATCTGTTTTTTTTTATACAACTTAGAATGGCAAACAAACTGACGGTCCACCTGATGGAAAGTGGTAACCGTCGCCTATACACATGAGCAGTGCCATGGACATAACAGAGTTAACCCCCCATGCGTTGCCATTCCTGAGGACTCAGGTATTCCTCTGTACCTAGTAAATTCACGCCATATCCGACCCTTCAAACCAAAACACAGCCATGCAAACACAACTGCTTCACGGTTGAAACACGAATAGGACAGAGGTACCCAAGCTATCGACTTTTGTACAAAGTCTTCCTTATGGGAGTTTAATGAACTTCTATGTGGGTAATAGTACCCTCATAGAAGTTCATTAAACTTCCATCGCTCGGAATATACCCTATACCGAGTTTGTACTTCCTGTCGACATTCTGAAAGTAATGAGGACTGAAAAAACATTATATTTTCACGCTGACATCAAAAGGAAAATCATGTAAAATATTTTCATAGCAGGTACTTATATGGCAGTAAAAGGTGTCAAATTACCAATGACAATTTTAACCGACTTCAAAACTTCGAGCGTTTCTCGATTAGGTTGTATTTTTTTATGTTTGTTAACTCATAACTCCGTCAATTGTAAACCTATTTGGATTTTTTTTTATTCTTACAGATTGGTTTCATAGACATTTTACCAAAATCGGTTTAGTACTTTAGTTTTTAAATCTAAATAACTTTTTTTTTGCCATAATTGAAGTCGGGTTTCTTTTGTAGACAACAACTTAAATTATTCATATGGCTTTTGTTTTACTATTTCAGTACACGCTGGTCCCAAAATTTTTTGACTTCTCTCTTACAATTTCTACTAATAAAAAAATATGGCTAAACCATTATAATCATATAATAAATCATATCAGCCTTTAACTGTCCACTGCTGAACATAAGCCTCCCCCTTGGAGGGATTTTGCCAGTAGTTGCCACTCTTTGGCAACCGTAGTTAGGCTTTAAAGATATTTTACGCTGTTTCCCATCCCTTGCCCTCCCTTAGTCGCCTCTTATGACACCCATAGGATAGGAAGGAGTGGCCTATTCTATGCCGGGAACACACTATGTATATATACACACACATTTTTTATATCATTGAGGTGTTAAATAAGCATACGGCCTACCTGATCGTAAGTGGTTACTGTAGCTTATGAACGTCTGCAATACCAATACTAAATTTCCTGTCTATTACCAGAGGGAGACTTTGTACAAATGTCGACTGCTTGGGTACCTCTGTCCCATTCGTGTTTCTACCGTAAAGCAGTTGTGTTTGCATGACTGTGTTTCGGTTTGAAGGGTGGGATACGGCGTGAATTTACAGGGTACAGAGGAATAACACCTGATTCCTCAGGAATGGCAACGCGTGGGGGGTATCATGTTTGCCATTATAAGTTGTATATAAAAGCATTACGCACTTCAGAGAGCTCATTCCATAACCTAAGATTCATGATAGAAAACATTCATGCATTCAAAACAACATATTACAAACATTATGAAGTAACTAACATAAGTTTTAAAAATAAAATAAATATGGGTCTACCTGTTGTTAAATAACGCGCGTAGCAACCTGCAGCATTTGTTTTTTTTATTTATATAGTTGTTGCAGTGTAAACTTTTAATATGTAAATTATATGCAATTGTAACCCACATACCTAATAACACTATAATAAGGAGGTCTCAATTCGGATATATATATATATATATATATAACACCTGAGTCCTCAGGAATGGCAACGCATGGGGGTATCATGGGCGAAACAGTATACTCTGTTATGTCCATGGTACTGCTCATGTCTATAGGCGACGGTTATTACTTTCCATCAGGTGGGCCGTCAGCTTGTTTGCCATTCTGATTTGGTTGTAATTTGCATAAAAAAAATTAATTTGGGAAATTATTTTTATCGAAAAATATATACTTACCATATTGGTCCTATAGAAATTTCATTAAAATTAGTTTACTTTTTAAGTAAAAATAACTAATTTTGTCTCAATTCAAGAATTTTTGTGAAATACAATATTAACAGTGGCGTAACAATAGGGTGGCAGAGCTGGCAAAATGCCACGGGCCACCGACCCAAAAGGGCCCCGGCTCAAGAGGCCGCGAGCTCGGAAATATATATATATATATATATATATATATATATATATATATATATATATATATATATATAAATAATGTTTTTTTTTACATTAAACCTGAGTATTTTATTATACTTGAATAGTTTTTTTTTACTGATAGGGCCTCATCAAAAGAATTTGTCACAGGCCCCAAATGGTATAGTTACGCCACTAAATATTAATTATATTTTGAATAGTAAATAATTAAATCAATCATTCAGCCATTAAATTTAATATATTAGAAATACATTTCTTACCTTCATATACCTTCATTTCCATCTGAATCTGCCCTTTTCAAATACTTGACAAAGTTCAAGAGAGAAAGGTTACAATCAATCATAATATTTCTCCTTAAAGGTTTGATCAAAGGGCTAAATTTCCTTTTTATTACGGCATCGAATGTCCCACCCGGCTGTATGACAGCCGACCTCACGAAGTTCACGCCGGAAGTTGTCCCTTCAATACCACTTCATACTTTAATTGTTCTTTAATTCTTCCTGTTAAGCTATTTTCCTTTTTGTACGATAATTTATTTATTTATTAAACTTTAAAACACCTAGATAGTGTAAATGGCGGACTTAACACCATATGGCGTTATCTGCCAGTCGACCGTGGACAGGAATAACAGAAAATATAATTGACGGTGCAACGTAATGGATAATATTAAATTAAAACATAAATTAAAAAATAACATAAATGTAATATTTATTTATTTAAACTTTAATGCACGGTAAAATTCTATGTGTGTACATTTGGCGGACCTAACACCGAACGGTGTTCTCTACCAGTCAATCACTGGGCAAACCGAGAAATAAGTAGCCGATGCATTTTTTAAAAAGACTAAACAATAAAGTAATATTTGATAAGTTCATATAATAAAAGGGAAATACTAGCATCAGACAAAGCAAATTGTCTAAAATATCACTATACTATAAATAATCTTTATGTTATGACAATAAAAAATAATATGTTTCTTTCATTTTTTTATACAACTTAGAATGGCAAACAAGCTGACGGCCCACCCGATGGAAAGTGGTAACCGTCGCCTGTAGACATGAGCAGTACCATGGACATAACAGAGTATACTGTTTCGCTTATGCTAAATGCGTTGCTATTTCTGAGGACTAAGGTGGTAAATTCATTCTCATATCACATCATTCAAACCGAAACCCAGCCATGCAAACGCAATTGCTTGACGGTAGAAACATGAATGGGACAGAGGTGCACAAGCAAACGACTTTTGTACAAAGAATTCCTTTAGTAAAATTATATAAAATAAGATTTCTTGGATTCTTTGGATTTCGCTTGGATGCAACCTGATAGAAAGCAACCTCTATGCTAGTAGTGAGGCCACGGTATACGTGTACTTAATTGTTATACCATCGTAGTATTAAAAATGTGTCTAAGAATAATATAATTTTGTAATTTTCCAAGGACAATGGGGAATGCCGACTGTAAGCGTGGCCGGCGTCCTGGGCATGTTGGCCGGAGTCCTGGCTTGCACGGTGGAGTCTATCAGCTACTACCCTACAACAGCTAGAATGTGTGGTTAGTGATGCCGCTATTTTCTTTATAACTAGCATTTTACTATAGTTTGTATTGTTTTGTGTGAATTTGGAAAAAGACCCTTTTAGATCTTGCTTACGTTGTATAAGAAACTTCTTTGTAAAACCGTCATGCTCCTAGATATATTTGTTCCGACGATACGCAGAAGTTTATCAGCCCGAAAGGGAGTAAGAATATTAAGCATGGGTGTTATTAAGATTTTTTTCAAGGCACTCTCTTCCACGCACAACCTCTCTTTGGAATCAGCTTCCAGCAACAGTATTTCTGAACCGATACGACATCATAACCTTCAAGAAAAGAGCATATTTCTTTTTAAAAGGCTGGCAGCACACCTGCAATACCGTTGGTGTTGTGGGTGATCATGGGCGGCGGTAGTCATTTACCATCAGGTGAGCCGCATACTTGTTTGCCCCCTTTGTTATAAAAAAAAAAGATGGTTATATGGAGACCTAGAAAGATGTAAGTCGTTCATAGGGGAGTAAAAAGGGACGGATGGAAGAGCGAAATATTGCGCAGACCGTAAATGATCGATACTAATATAAAAAAGAAGAGTATGTTTGGCTGTTTGGACGGGTTAATTTCTGGAAGTATCAATTTACAACATTTGAATTTTTTTACATGTTATAACTTTTTTTTTATGCAACTTAGAATGGAAAACAAGCTGTCGGCCCACCTGATGGAAAGTGGAACCGTCGCCTATAGACATGAGCAGTACCATGGACATAACAAAGTACACTGTTTCGCCCATGATACCCCCCATGTGTTGCCATTCCTGAGGACTCAGGTGTTATTTTATAGCTTACTAGCTTTTACCTGAGACTTCGTCGGCGTGACAAGGATATGTTTACTACCTAGGGTAAAAAGTAGCCTATATCTTCCTCCGTCTATTATATTGTGTTTGTATACCAAATGTCATAGTGATTAGTATAGCTGTTAAGGCGCTGTAAGGTAACAAACAAACAATCTCACTTTTACATTTATATAATAATAGGTAAGGATGATGAATGTTAGGCTATTCCAGTGTTTTTCAACTTTTTTTGTGCCATGCTCCATTTAAATATTTCTAAAAATTTTATGTCTCCATACATAATTTTTCCTGACAAAGTTTATATGACGACTCTAATCGCCCAGGTGATATTTTGGTTACGTCAAAGGAAATTATACCTAATAAATATTTACAGCATTTTTTTTATTTACTGTTTTTTTTTTATGTTACATTTGGCACCGATACCTACTCGTAGCATTGCAAGAGGGTTAAAATCGCTTCGAGTCCATTTTTAATCCCCCCCCCCTCCCCCTTAATTATCAAATTGCCCCCCTGTGAGGTGTGGGCCCCACGTTGGGAAACACCGGGCTATTCAATAACGTGATACTTCTACAGGTGAAGCCGCTGGATACAGTAAGTATGAGATAAAGGCAGGAAAATTATGACTGTTCAAATTGATTTACGGATGAGTTAAATATATTTACTTTGAACCGAGTTCAGCAGATTGCAGTTAAATTGCAATTAATTGATGGTTATACGATTTTTGATTAATGACATGTATCCGATATCCAATTCAAGCCAATTTCGACCTACTAGTATGATTAGACGGGCTCGTAAAATTTATTTAGCTTCACACAACGTCCTTTATTACAAATAATTTTAGATTACAACAAGTTTTTATACGTACCTAAATCCAAACATCGAAATAACCATCAAGATACATTTTTTTTTATTCAATTTAGAATGGCAAACAAGCTGACGGCCCACCTGATGGCAAGTGGTAACCGTCGCTTATAGACATGAGCAGTACCATGAACATAACAGAGTATACTGTTTCGCCCATGATACCCTCCATGCGTTGCCATTCCTGAGGACTCAGGTGTTATTCCTCTGTACCCAGTAAATTCACGCCATATTCCACCCTTCAAACCGAAACACAGCCATGCAATCACAACTGCTTCACGGTTGAAACACGAATGGGACAGATACCCAAGCAATCGACTAGTATTATTACAGATTTATTGGAGTTCCTTTTAAATACAATATCTTACCAACTTATTGTCACAACAAAATTGTTATGTTGTTGGACTTAGATAAAGAAAATTATCAAATAATCTTTGTCCAAAAACCGCTTCACATACTTCTGTGTACTCACCACCAAATCCTTCTCTGTTCAGGCTGTGCGCCTACTGAACTCGCTGCCACCTTCTATACGGAGTGCCCAGTCCTTATCTTCGTTTAAAGGACAAGTCGTATTGCATTTTATTTCAATGTAGTTACTATTTTCCTTTTTTCTGTAATACTTTACTAAATTCGTCATATTTATTTGTGTGTACTATGTATATCTGCATGTATGTATATGTATTAAATATTTTTGTGCAATATAGTAGGTTTTGTATTTTATGCGCGTACAAATTATTCACTAATTATATTCTATGACTTTCTATATTTATTTTGTTTAATTCCGCTTACATTAATAGGTCTATGTGGAACTAGTAACATTTGAGGATTGATCACTTTTATTATTAGTGGAAATTCTATGACTTTCTATATCAGCGATCAATCTCCGACCATTATTCTTTCAGTACACGCTCATGTTGCGACACGTGTTTTAACTTTAAATGAGTTATCTTCAGGCAAATTAATAGATCACTGCTCAGACTCTAGTGTGCGTGGACTGAATAACGGTTGGAGATTGGAGACTGACTAATGTGTAAAGTCGTAGAACTTCTACTAATAATATTAGAAGTCAATTCTCAAATGCTAACAGTTGTAAACTAATGGTAGTGGAAATAAACTAAAACTCTACCAGAGAGTTCGTACAAAACTGGGGTACCTCTGTCCCATTCGTGTTTTTACCGTGAAGTAGTTGTGTTTGCATGGCTGTGTTTCGGTTTGAAGGGTGGAACACGGCAGTGAATTTACAGGGTACACTGGAATAACACCTGAGTCCTCAGGAATGGCAATGCATAGTGGGTACCATTGGCGAAACAGTATACTCTGTTATGTCCATGGTACTGCTTATGTCTATAGGCGACGGTGTCCACTTTCCATCAGGTGGGCCGTCAGCTTCTTTGCCATTATAAGTTGCATAAAAAAAACTAAATAATTCTAATTGACTAACCGGTAAGAATATTTTGCAAGGGAGCCTGGTCCCTGAAAAATGTTATAAGTCGCATATTATATCTTCAAAAGGGGGATAAAGAGGTTTCTTCAGGGTCGGCAACGCACGCGTAATACCTCTGGTATTGCAGGTGTTCATAGGCTACGGTAACCACTTACCATCAGGTGGGCCGTATGCTTGTTTGCCACCACAGTGGTATAAAAAAAAGGTATACTCTCAGACATGTCTTTGCGAATAATTAATAGCTTCGCTCGTATCTTGGGGTGGGGATCAGGTAATTTGGGGGCAAACAAGGCTCACCTTTCCTCTCCAATTAAACACATTTACGATGTGAAAATATATTTTATAATTTTCCTAGCTGCACCTCCTCCGCCTCTCCACGCCATCAATCGAGGTCTTGGCACCGAAGGTCTGGGCACAGTATTGGCAGGACTCTGGGGTTCTGGTAACGGAACGAACACATTTGGCGAGAATGTTGGAGCGATTGGTGTCACCAAGGTATAGTAACTAACATGTCCAGTTGATATTTTTTATTATTATTTCAGCCGTTAGCTGTCCACCGCTGGACAAAAGCCTTCTCCATAAGGGGAGTTTTGCCAGTATCTGCCACGCTTGGCAGGCGGGTTGGCGACCGCAGTTAGTCTTTTACAGATATTTTAAGAGGGACGCTACGATCCGTCCCTGTTCTCCCTTAGTTGACTCTTACCACACCCATGGAAAAGGAAGGGGAGGCCTATTCTATGCGATTTGAATACTATTTGCACAACAGTTGATATTAACAAAAAATAATTGTATAATTATACATATATTTATCGCCGCGTGGTCCCTGTATAGAATGGACTATACCTTCCTTTCCATGGGTGTCGTAAGGGGTGACTAAGGGAACTTAACGGTCGAGGGATGGGCAGCAGCGTTCCTATCATCACCGAAGCCTAACTGCGGTTGCCAATCCGCTTGACAAGCGTGGCAATTACTGACAAAACTCCCTTCTCTCCAAAAAGCCCTTATGGATGAAGTCTATGTTCAGCGGTAGATAGGATTCAACAGCCGTAACAAAAGTGTTCCTAGTAAAATAGTAAAAAGTATAGATATAGAAAACTATAACTCGCCTTCTCACCGAACATGGGGGAAATTGATCATACTTCCATAGATTCAGATTGGCGGATAGTTCCAACTACCAATGTATATATATATATATATATATATATATATATATATATATAAACATCTACAACTGTAAGCATGGACGAGACGTTATCTAAAAATGACGTTAAACACATGTTTGAGAACGAGGCACACTAGGGACAGATTACTGAATTTTGAAAGGGCTTAGCCGAGGCTTGTGGCAAGGGACAATGACTCAATAAGTTTGAAGTTAATACCGGACATGACACAGAGAGGACTTTACATTTTTATACATATTTTATGCATTTTTGTTTTTTGTTACATTTTATTACTTTGAAAAAAGGGGAAAAATTACATTTATATTTTAAACAGATTAGAAGTTTGTCGCATTGACTATAGCGACAGAAACTATAGAAGTAAAAAAATATATCCATGGTGCTGTTCACTTTTATAGGCGACGGTTACGACTTTCCATTAGGTGGATCTTTTTTAATGGAATGGTAATCCCGCCTGCACAGGGGGGAAGGGGGTTGTTAGTAATGTGAACTACCAGACCCATTGCTAACAATATACGCTGTCAGGTCGACTTTCACGCGGTTCCCCCTGAAAACCATCGTGCTGAATTCCAGGTGTATTCATTATGGTGTGCTAACTGACCTGCTTTTTCAGGGGGGGGGGGAGGGAGTGTTAGTAATACGGACTAGCAGTCCCATTGCTACCAATATACCCTGTCAGGTCGATCTCCACGTGGTCTCCCCTGGAAACCATTGTGCTGAATTCCTAACGTATTCATTACGATGGGCTAACTGACCTGCGTTTTCATCCTCACCTATTCCTATATATTCCTCACTGGTGCCCCGCCAGCGTATACCGATAGCGCAGGCGGAATTACCATTTCATTATTATCTATTAAAAAAACCGCATATGCGCTATTGGTATACGCTGGCAAGGCACCAGTGAGTGATGATAGCTGAAGACAAATCTATCAGGTGAGTGGACAGACTGTTTGTCATTACAAGTGCTAAACAATTTCTACCAGGTGGGATCGAGACGCGTGGTGCAATGGGCAGCCGGTCTGATGGTGCTGCAGGGAGTGGTCGGTAAACTGGGCGCCGTGTTCATCATCATACCTCAGCCCATAGTCGGTGGACTGTTCTGCGTTATGTTCGGCATGATTTCCGCTTTTGGTATGTGTGGTTTAACATATATTAACTTAGTTTAAATTGTGAATGACTGCAACAATTATTGTTAAGCTAATCAAAACTCGATATTGGTTGGCACATCCATCATACTGTTAAATTTGTGTTGCTTTCTTTAAAGATGGGAAATTGGAATGGCAACCATATTTTTTTTATACGACTGAGGTGGCAATCAAGCATACGGCCCACCTGATGGTAAGCGGTTACCGTAGCCTATGAACGCCTGCAATACCAGAGGTATTACGCGCGCGTTGACGATCCTGAAGAAACCTCTTTACCCCCTTTTGAAGAACCCCATGCTGTAGTCTCTTGGGAAAACCTTGGCAGGGAGCTCATTCCATAACCTGAGTGTTCGTGGGAGAAAACATCTGTGAAACCGTGTTGTACGCGACCACTTAGGCTGTAAGGTATCAGGGTGAATTCCCCGTCAATGGCAAGCCATATTATGATAGAAAGTGGCCGTAGGCATCATATTGAGTAATTCCTCTGAGCACAATCCGTTGTACAAGCGGTAGAATACGCAGAGTGAGCCAAAATCTCTCCTAAGACTCAAGAGTTCGATACCGCTTGTGAACCTGAGATCATCGATAATTCTCAAAATTTCTCCTAAGACCTAAGGGTTCGATACCATATAAACCCCCTAGGAGGAGGCTTATGTTTGGTAGTGGACGGTAGAGGCTGATCATATGATGATGATGAATATTCTTATATCATCACTTCTAGGCCTATCAGCCCTGCAGTACGTGAACCTGAACAGCTCCAGGAACCTATACATCATTGGGTTCAGCCTGTTCTTCCCGCTGGTGCTCACTCGGTGGATGTCAGCGCACAGCGGGGTCATTAACACGGGCGTTGAGGCCCTGGATGCTGTGCTTCAAGTGTTGCTGTCAACTTCTATACTGGTTGGAGGAGTGGTTGGGTGTCTGCTCGATAACTTAATACCTGGTAAGTATGTTACCTTAATAATCACGTTCATGTCCTTCTCTTACCTAAACCGACAGAGAAAAGATGTTTTTTATTTGTCTACACTAATATATAAAGAGGAAAGATTTGATTGTTTGCAATGGATAAACTCCTATATTTACCAGAGGGAGACTTTGTACAAAAGTCGATTGCTTTTATCGTTTTTTTTGCATTTGCTCGTGAAGCAGCTGTGTTTGCATTGCTGTGTTTCGGTTTAAAGGGCCATATTCTACCTTTTAAGTTAATAAAGTTATAAATTATTGAATTTAAACGAAGATAAAAACTTGCCATGCTAATGTAGGTACGGACGAGGAGCGCGGGCTGGCCGCATGGGCGCAGCAGATGGCTCTAGAGGCGGGCGGCGCCTCCGAGCACGGGGATACCTACGACTTCCCTGTTGGCATGAGTCTCATACGCAGGTATGTATTCTTAATAGTGTTTTTTTTTTATAGAATGAAAATGGCATAGTAATCCCGCCTGTATTTTTTGGCAGTAGTCGCCACGCTTGGCAGGCGAATTGGCAACCGCAGTTAAGCTTTGGAGATATTTTAAATTTAATAAATATTATCATTTGTAATTGCAGATGGAAGTGGACAAGTTATCTACCATTCATGCCAACATACGAAACTGGCAAGTTTACTGCGCTATTCCAAGGCAAGAAAGAGAGCTGATGGCACCAGCTTGACAAACAGCGCTGGACTTTACCAGGGACATACAGAATTACAGTTTAGCCGATTGAGTTAGATAATTGCATTAAGTTATAGATAAATCTAAATTAATATTGTTACAATAAAAACTAAATACAAAAATAAAAATAAGTCGATCGAAGTAAAAGTATTTCAAAAAATACATGAGAGGTATTGATGAAAAAATTTCTGTATATTTGTTCGCGCAAAACTATTGGGTGCGCTTTCCACAGTTATTTTCCTGAGTCATGCACATAACAGAGTGTACTATTTCGCCCATGATACCCCCCATGCGTTGCCATTCCTGAGGACTCAGGTGTTATTCCTGTGTACCCAGTAAAATACTAATCGTAATTACGTCATATCCTACCCTTCAAACCGAAACACAGCCATGCAAACACAACTGCTTCACGGTAGAAACACGAATGGGACAGAGGTACCCAAGTAATTGACTTATGTACAAAATCTCCCTCTGATAAATTTAGTAAAACACACAAAAAACAAGCTTAATTGCATGATATTGCAAAACCTAATGTTTCGCATCGAGCCTCGCGTGTAACTTCCGACAATAGTGCTTTCGACGGCAACGTCGCAACCAAAACAAACGTTTTATTGCATTCCGGGAGGAGCGGAAAAGAAAGAAAGAAAGAAAAAGAATATATTTCGTGACATACATATAAACATTACAACAGCTAACAATAAAAGTAATTTCTAGCAAAAAAAGCAGTAAAGAAAGGGAGGTAAATAGTTTTATTTGTATACACAGAGAAATAATAAGAGCCTACTAGGAATTAGAAATGCATACGGCAAGAAAATAAACGAAAATGCATCGAATAAAGTCGTATCGACACCATGTGACCGCTTGATAATTAAAATATGATGTGTGGAAATATCATAAATACACACTGTTGTACACACAAACGACTACATAATATTAAAGTAGATATAGTAGATAGATAGATAGATAGATAATTTATTTACATTACTTACAGCACACAAATTACAATAAAAAAAAACATACACATAATAAAAGAGATAAAAGAATGAAAATAAAAAAGCACAATAAAAAAAAAATATATATATAAATTAACAATCTCCTTTCTTTCCCTTCCTTCATGCGTGTGCCATAATAACACAAAATGGTCACATCTCAGTTTATTGCTTTGCCCTTAAAAGAGCAAAACACTGATATTCTGATATTTTGCTATGGCCAAGATAAGTAAGTACTTAATAATAAATAACTACCGGTTTAACTTATGTGTAATTTGGTCGAAAAACTTCGACTAGTTTCGGGACCATTAAGGAGTCTTAATCTTGAGCGGCTGTGATACGAGTGTGAGTTTAAAAATAAAATATAAGGCAAATATTAGTCAGAATTCATGATAAATGTAATTAAATTGTCATAATACAAAAAGTGGATTAAATCTGTTTTGTTACTAATAATAAATGTGTAGTTTAATTAATAAACGAATAAAAAAAGCAGGAGATTTTTAATTTAACACTATTTTTTGTATGCTTGTTACCCAATATCTTCTATAATTCTGCGGCTTGGATGGTTCTCCTTGCAAGCAATATTATAAGTTATCAAATTTTACCAGAGAAAGACATTGTATTGTACGTGTGTCCCATCTGTGTTTCAGTTGTGGAGTAGCTTGGCATGGCACCGAATGAGGCACTGAATGAATGGCAATGAAATTACAGGGTACAGAGGAATAACACCAGAACTTAGGAATGGGGGGGGGGGGAAGAGATTATTAGTAATGACTTACTTTCATCCTCACCTATCATCCTTCACTGGTATCTCGCCAGTGTTTACCGTTAGCGTAGGTGGGGTTACTATTCTATTATCATCCATTAAAAAAAAAATCATTAGGAACGGCAAAGCGTGAAGGTGATACCCATGGAATTGCTCATGTCTATAGGCGACAGTTACCGCTTTCCATAAGGTGGGCCGTCAGCTTGTTTGCCATTCTAAATAATATAAAAAAAGCTTTCTCTATAAAAATAATTGTAAACTTTTGCTCCAGTCTTTAATATATTATTTTATCGACTTCAAATAAATGTGTTCCACAATAAAGCTGACTTTAATTGTAGCAAAACCAGTTTTAGATTTAAAAACTAAATTACTGAACCTATTTTGATAAAATTTTAATGGTACCAATTTATAAGTATCATCATCACCTTCCTACCCTTATCCCAATCATTTGGGGTCGGCGTAATAAGATTTTGTCCATATTACAAAAAGATTTGGTTTTTAGTTTTACGACTGTGGCAGTGTGACGAAACCTGTGGCACTGCGACCTTTCCATGATCTTTCGTACTCGCCCCTTTTTTTAAAGTTCACTGCTAATTTCTATCAACGATAGGAATTTTAAGATGTTCTCTGTAGCGACGTTTTTATCTGCTCAGGATATAAAGTGTGTTTTCCAAAGGAGTTATATCGTTTATATATGAGTAGGCTACAACCACAAATTAAGTGCTACGGCGTTTCTTCCTTACTGTGACAAAATCTGCAAACACTTTTTGGGCATAAGCTTAGTTGGGACATATGCTTGTTTCGTTTACAGTGTCTAGTGAGAGCCCTTGTTAATACACATATATTATTTTTACTAAAAAAAAAAAACTAATTTCTTAGAGTAATTTTCTGAAAACTTGATCAGGGCTTTCGAATGATTTAACCCTGGTAACAAGAGCTTTTATTTGCTACTGAATGCATATCTGTTTAGATAAAAAAATTATTTTCCAAATCGGTTTAGAACTAACGGAGTTATGAGGTAACAAACATAAAATCACAACCGAAAATACAGAGACACCTCTGTGTTTTTGAAGTCTTTTGAAAAAGGGAGGTTTTTTTTAATGAATAATAATGGAATGATAACCCCGTCTGTGCCATTGGTAAATACCAGCGGAGGGCACCGACACCAGTGAGGAATAATAGGCGGAGGAAAGAAGGAGAACTAGGTCAGTTGATCCGTCGTGACGAATTCAACAATGCATTAATCATGACGTTTCCAGGCTCTCGCATTTAGTACGATCTGATAGGGCATATTGCTAGCAATGGGTTACTAAGCGCCATTACTAATAATCCTTTCTCCCTCCAAACGAGGAAGTCCTAAATTCGGTTGTATGTTTTTTTTATTTATCTTTAATGTATTAGAAATAATGTTATTACTGAAACGGGAAAAACATAATACGGACACCGGTACCGTGTCGGATATGTTTGATGTGACGGATGTGACGGCGGCGCGGGCAGGAAAATATAATTTGTCGGATAAATCCGAGTGGACCGGTCAGAAGGTTAACGAATTTGTAAATAGCTTTTTACTCGCAGATGCTCAGGTTATGGAATGAACATTGGGAGCATACCATGACAGGTTTTCTCAAGAAATTACAACGTGGAATGTCTGTTTTTTTTTTAACAATTTAGAATGGCAAACAAGCTGACGGTCCACCTGATGGAAAGTGGTAATCATCGCCTATAGACATGAGCAGTACCATGGACATAACAGAGTATACTGTTTCGCCCATGATATCCCCCTTGCGTTGCCATTCCTGAGGACTCAGGTGTTTTTCCTCTGTACCCAGTAAATTCACGCCATATCCGACCCTTCAAATCGAAATACAGCTATGCAAACACAACTGCTTCATGGTTAAAACACGAATGGGACAGAGGTATCCAAGCAATCGACTTTTGTACAAAGTCGCCCCCTGGTGAGTCTCCCTCATATACACCAGATTTTAAGTTAGACTTTCAGGAACACAACCATATTCAATTTGCTGCAATAGTTTTTGCATGATGCCGGAACAAACATACAGACAGAAAGACAGATTATCGTTTTGGCTTCTATTTCCTAAACTAAGACCTCTCGTAATAATTTTTCTTAAATATCTGCTATGTACAGACATAGTTTAGTTACAATTTTATTATATTACTAGCTGACTCGACAAACGTTGTTTTACCATATACATTATTTCGAGAACTGTACATGAAAATTTATCGTACTACAATTATTATATTCGATTGCCATCTTACAACCCTATTGCGGCATATAAAAATCGCGATTAAAAACAGGGGTTGATCGTGAAAGCGAGAAAATTTCAATTTATATGTATTTTTCAATGTTAAAATTATAATAAAATAAAAATAAATAATTTTGTTGAAAAATAAAAAAAATTTAAAGGTAGGTCACCCTTATCATTGAGGGGTATGAAAAATAGATGTTGGCCGATTTTTAGACCTACCCGATATGCACACAAAATTTCATAAAAATCGGTAAAGCCGTTTCGTAGGAGTTTGGTAACAAACACCGTGACACGACAATTTTATATATTAGATTGATGTAAACCCATATCGCTGTCCAGTTGAATTGTCTGGCATTTTTTCAATTTATGTTTCTTTGAGGAAATTCTTCAATTTTATTAGTATACAGTCCTTTAAAATTTGGGGAAAGGGATTGTTAGTAATGGAGACTGAGAATCCCATTGCTAGCAATACACCCAACCAGGTCGACCTCCTCGCGGTTCTCCCTGGAAACTATCATGGTTGATTACTTGTGACTTCATCATGATGGGCTAACTGGCCTGTTTTCATTCTCATCTATCACCCTTCACTGCTGCTCCGCCAACGTATCCCGTTAGCGCAGGCGGGGTTACCATACCATTTTCACCCATCAAAAAAAAAGTCCTTTAAAATTTATAACACTGTCTTAGTGTCTAAATGGACGTTAAGGCTTGGTTCTATCAAGTATAATGCACGTACAGTTCTACGATGCTATTGTAAATCATTAATTACATCTTTTTTTTTTATTCCACTGAGGTGGCAAACAAGCATACGGCCCACCTGATGGCAAGTTACCGTAGCTTATGAACACCTGCAATACCAGAGGTATTACGCGTGCGTTGCCTACCCTAAAGAAACCTCTTTACCTCCCTTTTGAAGAATCCCATGCTATAGGCTCTTGGGAAAACCTCGGCAGGGAGGTTATTCCATAATCTTTTTTTTTATATACGACTTTAAATGGCAAACAAGCTGACTGAAAGTGGTAACCGGTGCCTATAGACATGAGCAGTACGATGGACATAACAGAGTATACTGTTTCGCCCATGATACCCCCAATGCGTTGCCATTCCTGAGGACCCAGGTGTTATTCCTCTGTACCCTGTAAATTCACGTCATATCCCACCCTTCAAACCGAAACACAGCCATGCAAACACAACTGCTTCACAATAGAAATACGAATGGGACAGAGGTACCCAAGCAATCGACGTTTGTACAAAGTCTCCCTGAGTGTTAGAGCACCCCAAAATTATATTTCTAATATAATATATGCGTAATCAATAACGAACAGAAAATGCTATGAAAAATGATTCAGTTCCTTTTTCAAATACATTCGCGTCATTGCCAGTAGGGTAAAGGCGCCACTTATCGTTAATCCCTCCGACAGATCTCCGAGAGAACAGTCCGCCTGTTGTTTATGGCACCTTTCCGGGGGTTTGTCAACAACAGTTCGGTGGCAAGTTCGCGTGCGACACGCACTGTGGCACTGTGCACAATCCGGCACACGGATTGTTATGAAATGGCATGTAATTTTTACAAATCTGTTGTTATACATATTTCGTAATAGTAAATAGTAAATGCTGTTCGTTTTCACCCCGTATAAGTCATGAATGATGGCTTTTTTTTTTCAATGTAATCATTTCATTATAGAGTATTGAATGTTTGTAAAAAATAAATAAATGTAATTTACAAATATTCAATGAAGATAATTAATTAGAATTATTACAGTATAGTCCATTAAAATCCATGTTTCTGTCTCATTTTATGTTACTATGCAGTCCTTAGAGATACAGTTTAAATGTCTTTTTCAGACAAATAAATTTGCGGGACAATATAGATATATCTGTAACTCAACTCAACTATATCTGTAACCCATAACAATACAACAATAAAGACATCTTTATATAGTTCAAATTGTTATTCCATGGCAGTCAGAATATATAACAAACTGCCAACAAATCTTAAAAACTTAAATTATAATAGGAGTAAATTTAAAAAAGAACTACATAAATGGCTTGTAAACAAGTGTTACTATAGTGTCCAGGAATATTTACAAAATATAAAATGTTGACACATTATAAAAGATTGACATTTCTGTATTGCAATTATTATTATATCTGTACAATTAACGTTTAACAATTTGACATGTTATTTTATTAAATTATATTATTACATGTTAAAAAAATATTTTGTCATAACCTATGTAATGACTGTTGCACGTCAGTAATGACAAAATGTGTGAAACCATTATAAAACTAGCATATGACCTTATTGTACAACATTTTTTGCGATAAAATTCATTCATTCATTCATAACAATTTTAAATTCTTTCCACCGCATAATTGCATTTCTGTTTTGCGAACGTTTGACCGAGAGAGAATGCTGTATAGTATTAAGTCCGTCTTTTGTACCGAACATTTTTTTTAATGTAATCAATAAAGAATAAATAAACTTTTTTGAAGGAAATTGCAGGGTACGGACATACAAAAACATAGATAGATAGAAATTCTTTATTGTTTCCTCCAAAAGATTACAATAGTAAACTTATTATAAATATAAACAATTACAAGAAATAATCACAGTGAGAAAACAATGGGCGACTTTATCGCTAATAGCCATCTCTTCCAGGCAACCTTTGGATGGAGAGGAGTAATTATAAACAATTTGGTGGGAGGCACGATGAAAAATTAATGGAAAGAAAAAAACATAGTTCTCGGAAATGGCAATGCATGAAGGGTGATGTAAATGATGCCGTTTACGTCTGTACATAATGGTCACTATTATCCATCAAGTGGGTAAGTAATCCCATAGGTGTCCATTCATAATCATAAGACATCTTACAAATTACCGGTCCCACTTATATCACAGCTTTAGTTCTCTTTGTCCATGCGAGTCCAGCTGTGAAAATAAATAAAGGACATTCAGAGGATAAGCGAGTGCCTCAAAATATTAGGTGGACAAAGTGAGGTAAAATAAATCCCATAACGAGGGTAGATAAAGTGTGTGTGAAACAGTGGAAGGTAATACTGAAAATCTGCAAAAACAAATTGACTTTACTTGGCGTAACAGTTTATCCTGTTAGAATCATAAAGGATAAATATTGGGGTGTTTGTCTTTTACGATTGTTTAAAATCTATATTTGACCTTGTGACAGATCAGCAAAAGTGCTATTATCTTATCAGACATTAATTGCTCATTTTTTAATACGGACACAAATAAATTTTTGAGCTACCTGCATCTATTTCATGTTTGGTTTCATTTCTAAAATATGACTGGTTAAATTAAAATAAAATCCCTTGGAACTACATACATATGTACATGTATATCTATCACGTCTATCTAATAATTAGGGTAGGCAAAAACAACCCTTGGAGCTGTACCTAATTATTTCGAAACGAGTCAGCGTGTGCTTCCTGTAACCGTCACGTCAAAAATTAAATTATAAACGTGTGATCAATTTGTGCATTGTTTACAACGTTTTAAATACTACAGCGGGTCAATCAAAAATTACAAAGATAGGAGCCCTAGTAGTGGGCATGCACCAGCCCAGTGTTTACATTTCGGCGCACGCATTCTAACCTGTTGTGCGGAGTGGGGAATATCGACCGTCCGGGCGCGGCAGTCTGGGTCGCACCACGCCCGCAGTTGGTCGTACTGTGATACGCTAGTGTCCATTGTGAGTGCTTTTACCCGTCATGCAGCCGGCAACACGCTGGCTGCATTGAGAGAACATCTTCAGGTGATTTTTTTAAATATGTATATTTAATTATAACATTAATTCTATGGTCACAACAATTGACGCCGTTACCCTATGTAATTGTTTGGCAAATTATGCATCTGTGATATGTTTACCTGTTTGGACGTTTGTTGAATGTAAAATCGGTGTTTGAATTTAGCTATTTTTAAACTAAAATCCGTTAGTACAAAGATCCATCGCGACGCCGTTTAGTCGTGCGGGCGTCGTTACAAAGATTCAGCTTTAAATCCACGTATTTTCAAAGGTATTTTTTTATTAATTGCAATTAATTTTTTAACCATTTTTATATAATTGTTTAAGTTGATTGATCGATTGTTTTTAAAGTGCATATTTAGAACGACTATCGGTATATAAATTTCTCGTAAACTTCTACATTCTCATGTTATCAAATGTATATATTTACTTTGTATATAACATGTGTATATAATACATAAATAAGTGAATTTTAAAATAATCCCTGATCCTTTAAAAAATTATTACTACAAATTATTTTCATGCTCAATTTTTTAAAGAAATCATCGTGATATCTTTAAACATTCCTACTTCAAACTTTTTGTCTCGCTTATCATAATTAACCGTGTTATTGATGTTATATGTTTAACAATTTGATGCTAATTCTATTTACTTAGTCATATTATATTACTTTATACACTCTATTTTATTATAAATATATCGTAAAACATAGAAAAATCTAATACGCAGTTAAGGAATCTACGCATGACATAAAAATGAGGGTAGATAAGTTATCCTTAACGATTTTTGTTATTTATTCTTTTTAAAATAAGTGGGTACAAGAAAATATAGTATACGTATATGTATTTTTGTAATCTGATAAATATTTTTGAAAGTTCAAAATTAAAATCGACGCTTGTTATTACCATATACTAATAATTCGTAAGTTAATTCGTTTTAAATTCAAAATGTACAATTCTGTAATGATGATTCGATGTTTATGGTTTAAACGGCTAAATATAGTCTATTGAAAATTTCTATTTGGACAAATATAGGTAAACAAATGAGTTTCAGCTAGTTTCTAATAAGAACTTTCGTATAATTTTAGGTTTTTTTGTGAACTTACTCGAACTGGGGGGAAGGGACTGTTAGTAATGGAGACTGAGAATCCCATTGCTAGCAATATACCCAACCAGGTCGACCTCCTCGCGGTTCTCCCTGGAAACTATCATGGTTAATTCCTAATGAATTCATCATGATGGGCTAACTGGCCTGTTTTCATTCTCATCTATCACCCTTCACTGGTGCCCCGCCAGCGTATCCCGTTAGCGCAGGCAGGGTTACCATACCATTTTCACCCATCAAAAAAAAAAACATACTCGAACTATGTTTAATTTATTTATTTATTTATAGGATCACCAACATAAGGTACAGCGAAGTATTTCAATACAATACACTAATGGACTAGGGCTAATTGTTCTTACATTTAGAGACAACCGCAGCATGAATTAATAATGCAATTTAAAAAACATTAAAATATAATTTAATTATTAAATGTTATCAAACGAATAAAAATATTAATAATTGATATGTTTTATTTAGTTGCTGCGTAGGTAGGTAACTACTGTACATCGTGTAATATTATTTTTTAACTAAAAACTTCAATAACTAAAGAATTCGATTTTTTTTTCTACAACTTAGAATGGCAAACAAGCTGACGGCCCACCTGATGGAAAGTGGTAACCGTCGCCTATAGACATGAGCAGTACCATGGACATAGCTGAATATACTGTTTCGCCCATGATACCCCCCCATGCGTTGCCATTCCTGAGGACTCTGATGTTATTCCTCTGTACCCTGTAAATTCACGCCATATCCCACCCTTCAAACCGAAACACAGCCATGCAAACACAACTGCTTCACGGTTGAAACACGAATGGCACAGAGGTACCCAAGCATTCGACTTTTGTACAAAGTCTCCCTCTGGTGAAAACGATGCTCAATTAATACAAAAAAATTAACTCGTACCTATATATGTATAATATTTCAATTAAATTCAATTATTTATTGCATTTTCATTTTGTAACAATATAAATCTTAAGCATTAGAGGTACAGTATCAACATGTACCCTGTGGAAGGGCACAGCAGTTATATAAATAAATGTTACATAAAATACACAACTTCATTTTTATATTATACATGCATAGTCGAGTAACACAAAATAAATAAAACATTATTACATTAAAACAAAACAAATAAGTACAAATACAATTAAATTTTCTTACTGAAAAATTCTTGCATTGTATAATAAATAACCTTTTAAAATTAAATTTTTTTTAATGCAATATCATTTAAAATATTAAACTTTTTAGAATCATTTTCATTTGTTAAGTGTATTGGGATGTTATTGTAAGTTTTTATTGACATTGCGTAAGGGCCTGAATGGAATAATTGTAGCTTCGAGATAGGTCTTTCTAATCTACATTGCGATCGTAATGTCTGAGGGCGGTTATGTTTATTTATATTTCTTTTTATTATTATTTTTAATAAGGAATTTCGCGACTGACTCTTGGCCACAACAGAATATCAGTGTTTTACTCTTTTAAGGGCAAAGCAATAAACTGGGTTGTGACCATTTTGTGTTACTATGGCACACTTGTTGGTTTATATATTTAGTTTATTTTTGTGTATTGTTGCTTTTTTATTTTCATTCTTTTATCTCTTTTACTGTGTATTATGTGTATGTTTTTTTTTTTATTGTAATTTGTGTGCTGTAAGTAATGTAAATAAATTATCTATCTATCCATTACATTTAACAAAATGACACGCTTCCAATATGTACATTGATGGTAAAGTTCAAATTTTGTTTAATAATGTATGGTTTGCATGTATTCCTACTATCTATGTTAGCAATTATTCTGAGACGTGGTTTTTGCAATCAATAACATTTGTATGGTAAGATATGGGGTAATAGAATTACCCCATATTAATATACCCTACTGAATAGGTAAATAAGTGATATTAGATGTCTCAATACTGAGACTTCGGGACTGCTTTAATCTAGGATTCAATTTAAAATCTAGGATTAGATTTAATTTAAACAATTCATGTAATGAAACTGTACTCGCAATGTGGGTATTAAGACAATTAAGCATTGACTTTACCTATTAAGGTAAAGCCTAAAAATTAATACGATTTAGTATAATTTTTAAAAATCTACAATTCTATGCAATACATATCTTTATACGCAGCTTCGTCTGTTTTTTTTTTATACAACTTAGTATGGCAAACAAGCTGACGGCCCACCTGATGGAAAGTGGTAACCGTCGCCTATAGACATGAGCGGTACCATGGACATAACTGAGTGTATACTCAACTTTGTACAAAAGTCGTTTGCTTGGACACCTCTGTCCCATTCGTGTTTCTACCGTGAAGCAGTTGTATTTACATAGCTGTGTTTCGGTTTGAAGAGTAGGATATGGCAGTGAATTTACAGGGTACAGAGGAATAACACCTGAGTCCTCAGGAATGGCATCGCATTGGGGTTGTCATGGGCGAAACAGTATACTCTGTTAGATCCATAGTACTGTTCATGTCTATAGGCGACGATTACCAATTTCTATCAGGTGGGCCGTCAGCTTGTTTGCCATTCTAAGTTGCATAAAAAAATGTTTAAAATTTATATTGATTTAGTATTAGTAAAGATAATTTGTATATTTGTATGATTGACAGCTAGAGAAGACTTATTGCGTTGGCTTTAAAGTAAATGGGATGAAGGCAAGGCAATGACGATGATTGATGATAGGCGGGCCATATTTGTCGTGTTCTAGATACTAAGCGATGGGTACCGACATCGGGGGTAGACCGGTGCGTAGGCTCTCTGTAGGAAGGGCTTGGCTCAACTACGATCTAAATAGAGACATATGGAGCTTTTGGAAGGCTTTTGTCCAGCAGTAGGACATGATATTGATTGTAAATAAATTTTAATATACTCTGTTTCAATTAAATTTAATGAAAAAATAATCAATTAATATTTTTTTTTAATTTACCTTTCGTCATTATCAACCGTTTACCGTCCACTGTTGAACATTAGCCTCCCCTGTAAAGGGGTTTGACAGTAGACACCATGCTTGATAGGGGGACAATCGCAGTTAAGCGTTAGTGATGTTTTAAGCTGGACACTGCCGCCCTACTCTCTACTATTAAGTTTTCTTAGTTGCCCCTTACAACATCCAGGGGAAAGGAAGGGGTGGCTTATTTTAGGTCGGGACCACACAGCAATGTTATAAAATTTATTTAAAGATTTAAATTTTTTAAATATATTATTATGAATTCAATTCGTTCGTTTCCAGCGGGAACCACGTGGAGGTCGACCTGTTAGGGTATATGGCTAGAAATGGAGCTGTTAGACCCCACTATTGACAATCCCTTCCTCCCTCAATATGATTAAGTTAACCACTTGAACAGTAGTAGTATGCAGTGATAGTATTTGTTAATCCAACCTTTTAACGAGTTATCAGGTATCCCGTTATCTATCCGGTAGCTGTTACTACTCTAGCGATAAGTGACGTAACCGGGTAGTACGTATGAACTTATATATATATTTTTTATATTGGATGAAAATGGAATGGTAACCCCGCCTGCGCTAACGGGATACGCTGGCGGGGCACCAGTGAAGGGTGATAGATGAGAATGAAAACAGGCCAGTTAGCCCATCATGATGAATTCATCTGGAATTAATCATGATAGTTTCCAGGGAGAACCGCGAGGTCGACCTGGTTGGGTATATTGCTAGCAATGGGATTCTCAGTCTCCATTACTAACAATCAAGTAAATAGGATTACTATGTAAGTAATCTTTTAGTATATTCTTTGAAATAACAAAAAGACAATGAAGTCGGTTTATAAGTCACGGAGTTATAAAATAACAAATATGTAAAAAAAAAAATAACCGGATTAAATAAAATAAAAAAAGGAGTAAAGTGGTTTCTTCAGGGTCGGTAACAGACGTAACCGACGTCCTGGTATTGCAGGAGTTCATAGGTTACAGTAACCGCTTACCATAATGTGGGCCGTATGCTTGTTTGCCATCTCAGTGGTATAAAAAAAAGAACTTCCTTCCTTGTTCATGTCGGTTGATAATAAAACAGAAATTTTACTATTAAAGTAATAAGGGAGACTCACCAGAGGGAGACTTTGTACAAAAGTCGATTGCTTGGGTACCTCTGTCCCATTCGTGTTTCAACCGTGAAGCAGTTGTGTTTGCATGGCTGTGTTTCGGTTTGAAGGGTGGGATATGACGTGAATTTACAGGGTACAGAGGAATAACACCTGAATCCTTAGGAATGGCAACGCATGGGGGGTATCATGGGCGAAATAGTATACTCTGTTATGTCCATGGTACTGCTCATATCTATAGGCGACGGTTATCACTTTTCATCAGGTGGACTGTCAGCTTGTTTGCCATTCTAAGTTGTATAAAAAAAAAACTCAAATTATTTGTTGATTTTTAAACTTTATCAAAACCTGTTCAGCAATAGTTTAAAAACTAAACCAAAATAACCAGTTTTGTCAGGACTGAAGTCGGTTTTTTTAAGAAACAAAATAGTAAATTGTTGATCGACTTCAAAAAGAAGGGGTTTCTCAATTTGGTTGCATTTTTTATGTTTATTATATTGTCCCTCATAAAACAAAAGCCTGACTGCGGTTGCCAATTTTCCTGCCAAGCGTGGCAACTATTGCCTCTAATGGTCTAAAGTCCCCAGTAGGAAGGTCTATGTCCAGCAGTGGACAGTTAGCGCTTATTATGATGATGATGGTAGGTCATTCACTCTTTGGAATCAACTTCCAGCAGCAGTATTTCCGAACCGATACGACAACAGAACCTTCAAGGAAAGATATATAAGGTATATTCCTTTTTAAAAGGCCGCCAGCACACCTGCAATGCCGTTGGTGTTGTGGGTGATCATGGGCGGCGGTAGTCACTTACCATCAGGTGAGCCGTATGCTCATTTGCCCCCTGTGTTGTAAAAAAAAAGTTATAAGATATGCAGCGCGTAAGTCTAAATATCAATATTAACATACTATGTAACATGGGTACATTTGTACCCGAAATTTCGCTTTCACTTTGTATGTACGAATGACATACATATCCCGGCCACACGCCTCCGTTACTGCACCCTGGGAGGGGTCAAAGCGTAAATTTTTTATTACAACCCTCTGTCTCTCTCTATTCCACTATATTCTGTCACTTTCTGTTCGTAAATTGAAGTGAATAAAGTTCCAGTAATGCGATATTGATAGGGTCATTAATGCCGCGCGGGGTTTTTGTAGAAAAATTTATATGAGTACTTGCTGTTGGCCATTTACAAGGGATCTGAATTAGTATATTTTTTTTATAGCACATTAAATTATGTACTGTGAATCGTTTATGAACTCTCTGTTTGTATAAATAAAGGCGTAATTGCTAATTTTATTCATAAAATAACGTCAAATCTATACTTGTAATAAATCTGTAGAGAGGTCAATTCTGTACATGAAATATATTTCCAAAATAACTATCAGGCGGTGATCAGTGATCGATACTGATGCCAAAAATGCAATTAGTAATATATTTGTCTGTCTGCCTGTATGTTCGTTATAGAAACAAAAACTACTTCGACGGATTTTAACGAAACTTGGTACAATTATTCTTCATACTCCTGGGCAGGTTATAGTATACTTTTCATCACGCTACGATCAATAGGAGCAGAGAAGTGAAGGGATATGTTAAAAATGTCCACCCGTGCGACGCCGGGACGGGCCGCTAGTCTCTAATAAACCTATTTTAGCTATTGAACCGTTTTGCCTCGTCATTTACATTAAATTCGACGTGTAGGTCCCGGTCGTTTTTTTAATTATCTATTTAATTATCTTAATTTAATAGTCGAGGAATGGTAAGCAGCGTCCGTCTTAAAACATCTCCAAAGCCTAACTGCGGTTGCTAATCCACTTGTAAAACGTGGCAATTACTGGCAAGACCCCCCAAGGGAAGGCTTATGTCCAAAAGTGAGATGAGATATATATATATATATATATATTTTCTTTATGCAACTTAGAATGCTATAGGCATTCTGTACCAGTCAACCTTTAGAATGTGTAGACTGAATTTACAGGGTACAGAGCAATAACACCTGGGTCCTCAGGAACGGCAACGCATGGGGGTATCATGGGTGAAACAATATACTCTGTTATGTCCATGGTACTGCTCATGTCTATAGGCAACGGTTACCACTTTCCATCAGGTGGGCCGTCAGCTTGTTTGCCATTCTAAGTTGTATAAAAATAAAGATAAATGCTTCATCAAATTCAGATTACAGACAAAATTTCAAACTTGTATAAAGATTGTCTGAATGTAATAATTAATCTAACACCATTTTAACTGCCGTGTCGAAGTTGGTCTCCGCTTACTTGACCCTTTTAAGGAAAATAATTCGTCAATATTAGTTCCGTTATTGAGGTCATATTATGTACTGAATACAGACCGGGCGCCCGAAGTGCCCCGGGCGATAGGGATTGTTAGCGGTGGGGTCTGACAGCTCTATTGCTAATACCCTATCAGGTCGACCTTCACACGGTCGACACGACATTAATATCGAAATTTCTTACCATCACTTAATATTATAAACTTACAAACTTTCATACCATCACTTAATATTATAAACGTGAAAGTGTGTTTGTTTGTTACCTATGAAATATGGTATACACGTTTAGTGTCTTATTTTTAAAGTTAGGATACAATTTTGTATTAGATACCACGTACAAACAAAGTCGTGAGATAGAGCTAGTTCAATATATTTATGAATTCATGACTGTACCGTACCATTTTTTTTAGTTTTCTTGACATTTACACAGCACGTAGGCAGTGTTCGCTACGATCCGTGGCTCCTACAGCTCGTAGGGCCCGCCGTAGCCGCCTACGGCGTAGCCGTGATCCATCCGTAGCATTTAGACATTTTGTGAATCAGACAGCGTCCGGAATAAATATCCGTGGGTGAGATTTGTAAATAACAGAATTTCTATTTTATGGTTCCATGCCAATATAAGTAGGAGGCGGCTGACTTAACTTTTATGTGAATAATTCAAGACTTTGTTCCACAAAGTAACTAATTCAATATTGATGTAATTGGCATGGTACCAACACGAGTAGTAGTGAGAGAGAGAGAGTAGACATATATATTTATTTAAGGTTGTGAAAATAAATAAATTATATTGCTACAAACTGTGAGTGTTGGCAGTCGCACACATACTAATGGTAGCGGAATTAAACAAAATAATTCTAAACAAATAACCAGTGATGTGGACTTCCCGTATACTATAATTCATTTTACTGAACTAGGTGTGGAATTATATATTAATTACAGTTAAACAGATTATTAGAAACACATACATACACAGACAAAGAGAGAGTAAGAAAGTGAGCGAGAAGTACACACGCATGCACGTACACACACACATGCACTCACACTAAAACTTATATATACAAACACGTACTCGCATATAAATGCGTGCGCGCTCTCTACAAGAAACACCACAATTTTACAAATTTATTATTATTCCATTTTTTATTTTTTAAATTAGGAAACTTTTTCAGTGTACCGAAAAATTTTAATAAAAATAAAAAATTTGGTACACAGATATACTATATCTCGGAATGAAAAGTATACAATTTTATTTAGCGCGATTTGATTTTTTTATACTACTGGAGTGGCAAACAAGCATACGGCCCACGTGATGGTAAGCAGTTACTTTAGCCTATAAACGCCTGCAATACCAAGGACATTACCGATCCTGAAGAAACCTCTTCACCCCTTTTTCTAAGAATTCCATACTGTAGTCTCTTGGTAAAATCTCGACAGGGACCTCATTCTATAACCTGAGTATTTATGATACTAATATAATTATTTATCAAATGAGACAAGTAAAGCTGAAGGATACAGTTAGTGAACGGCACCAAATAAGAAAATACATTATCGGATCAATTAATTTAATGAAAACGACGATAGCACGCAAATTGATTGTTATCTCAGTCTCCCACAACCCACCAATAATTATCCGTCGGTTGGGCGCCTGAGATTATTATCAAGTTACGAAGTCTCCGTGATGTTTTGAACACCTTGTATATGACTTGTTTGCAAACATCTTAGATTATATTCATAGAGGTGTTTCTATACAAATGCTTCGAGAAAAGCGGCTCAACTTTTTAAATTCAATTTCAAATTATTTATTGCACGAATATGGGTACATACATTGGATGAAAATATTTTTTACAAGTCCATTATTCCACATTCTGCCATATCGTCATGTACAATATAAAATTAAAGTAAGTTTTTGTTTAATAATAATTTTTAACAATAAAAACAATGTCAATTATAATATTTATTTATTTACAAGAAACATGGTAAGTGTATAGATGTTGTTGAGGTTTTAATTAAGTTATTTTTAAAGATAGAATTTATTTATTTTTCTTGTTATGTCTATTGAGTATTTTGTTTTTTAGAGAAACGTCATTACCTTTTAAAACATCTATTTTTGTACTAGGGAACAATATTATATATCTTTATTCAGTATCTCATATTTTTATTGTTTTATCCAACGAACCCTTCACATACTGGCGACCGTGCAGATAAATATGGATAGAGCAAAGGCGGAGAGGACATTAGCTCGTCGCAAATTTACATTATGTGCTCAAAAACTGGAGAAGCTTTTGAACAGTTGCGACGAATTTATTCCGGCCGAATTTGAAAAACTGAATAAGTTGTTTGCAGATCTCACTCTAGTACAAAATAAAGTTGTAAGTATTTGGCTCGACGATGACAGTCGTGATGAAGAGACATTCGACAAAGATATTGTAGAAGCGGATGTCTACGAATCACGTTATTATATGTTAAAACAAAAGGCAAGTAAAACTTTTATTTCTTCTGCAAAATCTACTGTTAAAGAAATGGAGGCAGAGCAGTTGTCGTTGAGAACCAATGGTAACCGACACTTTAAACTACCCAGGTTGGAGTTACCCAGATATAATGGTGAGATAAAAATGTGGTTAAAATTCTGGACTCAGTTCAAAAAGATACATATGGATGACCAGATTGATGATGATGACAAATTTCACTATCTGCTCCAATGCATGGAAGTAGGGTCGGTAGCTAGAGAATTTTTAGAAAGTTTCCCACCATCAGGTGAGAATTATAGTATTGCTATAGAGCAACTTAAATATCGATTTGCAAAAGACGAAATGATAATAGAATACTATGTGAGGGAATTACTCAATCTTGTTCTGGCGCAAGCTAAAGGTGTACAGAAGGGATCAATTCGTAGATTATATGATTCTCTGACGACACAAATATTAGCACTAGAATCGATGGGAGTAACCCAAGAAAAATATTCTGCATTTTTATTGCCGTTAGTAGAATCTGCTTTACCAGATGAGACGTTGAAGGCGTGGAACAGATCTCAGGCAAATGATAGAGGTAATGAAAAATTTAGTCCATTATCTAGACTATTGAATTTTGTCAAGTCGGAAGTCGAGTCAGAAGAAAGAATACGTTTATCTCGCTTCAAAGGTTTAGATAACTATTGTAGACAAGATTTTAATATATCTTCTGCTGCATGCTTAAACACGACGCATAATAAAGATACTAAGAAAAGATTAGGTGAAGGTAACCAATACGATCGTAAGGGAAAAACTTGTATTTGGTGCGATAGACTGTCACATACTAGCTCAGAATGTGCTACTGCAATTGGTAAAAATTTAGAAGAGCGAAAGGAATTTTTAAAATCAAAGAATGCTTGTTATATATGTTTTAACATCGGACATTCTGCCAAGCGATGTAGGAAGTATCCTAAATGCGTTATCTGCACCAAAAGACATTTTCCATTAATGTGCAGTGATATAAAAAAGTCGATTGCAGGCACTACTATTGCTAGTACGTCACAAGAATCTCAGTCGGTACTAAATCAGAGTGATATTTCAAATAATAAAACAGTTTTATTACAAACTCTGAGAGTAAAAATCTGCAATGGAGATGAGAATATCACAGTAAGAGTTCTTCTGGATAGTGGTGCCCAACAGACATTTGTTACTAAAGATGTTGCTTCTAGACTAAAATTAAAAGCATGTGGTATGAAAGAAATGAGTCAAAATTTGTTTGGTGGAGCTACGACACAGAAAAAAATGTACAGAATTTATAATTTAAATGTCAGAAGTTTAGATGACACATATGAATGTTATGTTAGAGCATATGAACAAAATATAATATGTGGTGATATACCCCATATTAAAAAGGGCAGTAATATTTTGTCTATATTAAATGATAAAGGTGTTGTTGTTACAGATTCTATAGATGATGTTTCTAAAATAGATTTACTAATTGGTTCTGATTTTCTAGGTACCCTGTTAACTGGACGATCAATACGTGTAGATGACTATCTTTTTGCAACAGAAACTAAACTTGGTTGGACTGTACAAGGGCCCGCGGTTGGTGTGTATTGCTCTTCAGAATCTGTAAGTGTTCTGACTTGTTCATATAGTGTAGAAGACTTTTGGAATTTAGAAACGTTAGACATAAAAAATAACGCACAAGAGAAAAGTCTCATCAAACGCGAAGAAGAGATAGATAATTTTTTCAAGAATACTATACAAATTAAAGAGGATTTCCTTCTAGCTTTAAGAAAGTTTTTAGCTAGAAGAGGTGCAGTTAAGTTAATTTATAGTGATAATGGGACAAACTTTAGAGGTGCTACCCATATTATAAATGAGATTAATTGGCAAGAGGTTTCTTCTCAGGCCCTCACTCAGAAAATCGAATGGCGTTTCATGCCACCTTCTGCGCCGTGGTGGGGAGGGTTTTGGGAAAGAATGGTGAGGACTGTCAAAGACATTTTATGCAGAATACTTGGGAAAGCATCACAAAGTTATTGTGAACTCAATACAATCTTATGTGAGATAGAAAATATAATCAATTCGAAGAAATTGACATATATAGCGGAAAGTTCAGGAAGTTTAATAACCTTGACACCCGCAATGTTCCTAAAAGTCGATGAAAATGAAAATGAAAATAACCTAAGTCAGTTGAATGGCAATAACTTAGCATCTCGGTGGCGATATATAAAAAAAATTAAGTGGCGATTTAAAACAGTATTTTCGAATGAATATTTATCACTCTGATTCAAAGGGGATGTAAAGATAAGAATTAGACATATAAAATTGAAGATGTTATTTTGGTCGGATATGATAATATTAAACGTTTATATTGGTCATTAGGAGTAATTTTAAATATATATCCGGATATTGATGGATGTCCAAGAGTTGCTAAATTAAAAACTCCTAAGGGCGAGTGTATAAGGCCTATACAGCGGTTGTATGCGTTAGAGGTTGAATCAGGCGAATTTGCAGAAATTAAGAGCAATACACACAGTGTCGATACTATAAGTAAAATTTCTGAGCAATTGCCTCGTGTCACACGCACTGGTCGTTTAGTCAAAATACCTAACCGTCTAGATTTGTGATGTTGTGAGACTTGTAATGTTATATGAAATGTAGTTTTTGTATGTTTGTCTGTCTTGCGATATCATCGCAAGGGGGGGAGTATGTTGAGGTTTTATTTAAGTTATTTTTAAAGATAGAATTTATTTATTTTTCTTGTTATGTCTATTGAGTATTTTGTTTTTTAGAGAAACGTCATTACCTTTTAAAACATCTATTTTTGTACTAGGGAACAATATTATATATCTTTATTCAGTATCTCATATTTTTATTGTTTTATCCAACGAACCCTTCACAGATGTTATAATAAGTCCTCATATTTCGCCGTAATTAGGCATGCAAATATTAAAACTTAAAAAGAATAAATGGTAAAAAAGGCATTAAAATACGAAAAGTTATATAAAAAAAAATACATCAAAAATGTCAGACACTTGTCAACAATAAAAAAGAAAGAAATGTCACTGTCAAATCATGGACTATTGATAACAGCTGCATTGTAACGCGATAGGTAATTCAAGTAGGTTGTTTACCTTTTTATATCAAAAACTCTTGCACACTGTAAAAGGACTCCTCAACAAGCCAATGTTTTAATGAATCTTTAAATTTTCTAAATGGGAGTTCTCGTATACTTTTCGGTATTTTATTATAAATTTTAATTGTCATTGAATAACAATTTTTATGGTAAAGTGTGCTTCTACAGGATGGTACCTCCAATTTTGTTGGTTCTCTTGATACAAATTTATTATGATAAACTAGTTTTGTTGTAAAATAATAAAAATAATAATAAGCCAATTGATAAATGATATTGTATGTCTAATATTTATCATTGTAATAGTCATGTTACGTATAATAACATTTGGCTGTCAAATATTCTTTTACTTTTTTCTTAAATACATTTAAATTGTCCATTTACTTAAATGCCTTCGGGAATTTATTATATATTTTAGAGACCATACCAAAAAACTTTTATCAAATAATGCTGTGACGTGAGGCTGAACGTGAACTTTTTCATACAATTTTGCGTGATAAATATTTGTTTAGTGATTCCTTTATAACTTGTATATTTATTTTGTTTTATAATTCTTGCATCTTTTTATTGCGTAAAAACTTATTTTGTTTATTAAATAATTAAATATAGATACGTCAAGATACATTATGTGCGTAAGTAAATAGAACACTGATAAAAAATGCGGTAGCTAATTTGAAAATTAGTTGACAAAAAGTTGACCCGTTTTTGAGGCTCGATGCAAGGCAAACATTTGTAATTAATAATCGGACGGAGGAGTTTCGACATTCGACCGTGTCTTCGTTACGTGTTCTCTTTTCAAAATTTGAAACTATTTCGAGAATTCGTTTCTAATTTTGAATACCTTTTGATAATTTCGTCGATTTAATTGTTGTTTTTTGTTGTTTTTTTTATCATCTAACTTCAATTTGTTATTTCTTTGTTGTATTTGTTTGTCTGTTACCTCATAACTCTGTCAGTTATAAATCGATTCAAGAAATTATTTTTTTTTATCAAAGGATATACTTTCAAATTGATATCATAGAAACTTTATCACAATCGATACAATAGTTTAATTTTTAAATCAAAATTGTTAGTTTTTTGTCTCAACTGAATTCTGGTTTTTTATGGAACCCTACCGTAATTAATTTCATACAGTTGTTTTTGCGTGATATCGAAACAAACATACAGACAGACAAAAATTCTATAATTATTGTTTTGACTCTTATTGCTCTTATTAAATGTACAATCATCGTTAAATTACGATTTTATATATATATATATATATATATATATATATATATATATATATATATATATATATATATATATGGTATGTAAAGAAAGTAGTAACCGTCATATATATACATATATACTTATTTAAACTTTATTGACGAATAAAATGAGGTACAAAAGGCGGACTTAATGCTATAGGCATTCTCTACCAGTCAAACTTTAGAATGTGTAGACTAAAATAACTAAATGAAAAAAATACTAGTATATATATATATATATATATATATATATATATATATATATATATATATATATATATATATATATATATATATATATATATAGTATTTTTTTTATTTGATTCAATTTAAAAGAATCTTACAAACTGCTTCTGATAATTTTCAGTCGACAATTCGGTTGTTTTTTTTTATGTTTGTAACCTCATAACTATGTCATTTGTAAACCTTAAATTTGGAAAATTCTTTTTTTATCCGAAAATATATATTTATAATTTAGTCTCATAGATTTTTTTATACATCTTAGAATGGCAAATAAGCTGACGACCTACCTGATGGAAAGTGGTAACCGTCGCCTATAGACATGAGCAGTACCATGGACATAACAGAGTATACTGTTTCGCCCATGATACCCCCCATGCGTTGCCATTCCTGAGGGCCTAATTAATTAATTTTATTAAAATCAGTTTAGTAGTTTATTAGTTTTTAAATCAAAATAAATGGTACAATTATAATTGAAATTGGTTTGTTTTGTGGGATATAATCTCGTTGTTTGTTAGTCTTGTCCTTTTTGATCTTACACTATTTTTTTTGCGGGCCATAATCTTAAACATGATCCGTTCATAAGCATGGAAAACTCCGAGCAATTGTCTTGAACGATATGCAAATTATACTGCAACGCCCCATAAAACAGGGGCCTTAGTAAACGGGGGCGGCCATGAATAAATGCATGATGTCATCGTTGTATCGAAACGATTTTATGAACACTGAAACTGTATTTAACGATATTTTTCTTTTGCGCAATTGTCGGGCGCGGGACAGTCAACATGATGATTTATTGTGCTGTTAACACTAGCTCTTACCCGTGACTTTGGCTATGTGAGCAGGATATGTTCGCTGACCGAATAAGATTTTGTTTCACAAAAAAAAAAACACCGAGTACTGAACTGAATTTGATAAAATTATTATGAGACTATGTTATAGGCGTCAGGGGTGTTCTTCTCTAGAAATCTGTCCGACTCTAGAATAAAGGCATACGGGTATGCGACCCCGGCCTCCCGAGCCCCTGCAGTGTCCCAGTCCTTTCCGCAACTGCAGTGTCCTCCCCCTTTTCTTTCCCACATAAGTCCCTTATTCCCCTCATTCACCAATTTCCTTTACGCTTTTCCAACGTTCCCTTCCTTTTTTCCTCAATCCTTTCCTCCATACCGTAGGTGGCGGAAACCACCAACAAATGCATTCCCAAAGACCGTCACCTATAGATATAAGCAGTACCATGGACATAACAGAGTATACTGTTTCGCCCATGATACCCCCCATGCGTTGCCATTCCTGAGGACTCAGGTGTTATTCCTCTGTACCGTGTAAATTAACGCCATATCCCACCCTTCAAACCGAAACACAGTCATGCAAACACAACATTCATAGGTTACAGTAACTGCTTACCATCATGTGAGCCGTATGCTTGTTTGCCACCACAATGGTTTAAAAAAATATATAACGAATTAACCACATTGTTTTTCAGGGATAATGGTATGGAGGTCGACCTATGCCACTGTGTTAGTTTGGGCTGTATATATATATATATATATATATATATATATATATATATATATATATATATTCTAATATATAAAAGTCTCGTGTCACGGTGTTTGTTACCAAACTCCTCCGAAACAGCTTTAACGATTTTCGCGAAATTTTGTGTGCATATTGGGTAGGTCTGAGAATCGGCCAACATCTATTTTTCATATCCCTCAATAATGAAGGTGATCCTCCCCTTTTTTTTTAAATTTTTTGGCATATTTTTTTATTTTTATTTAAATATTATTTAGCGTTGAAAAATACATACAAATTCAAATTTTCACCCTTTTACGATCAACCCCTGTTTTTAATGGCAATTTTTATATGCCACAATAGGGTTGCAAAATGGCAATAGAATATAATAATTGTAGTACGATTTATATTTATATATAAATCGTACTACAATTATATATATATATATATATATATATATATATATATATATATATATATATATATTGTCCCCATTTACTAACAATCCCTTCCCTCTCAAGTATACAGTTATCATCAATGGAAATAAACAGTTACCAAGAACCAAAGTCGACGTGGAATAATTTAGTTTCCTTGGAAACACTGAGCTAGAACGGCAAAAAGGTTTGTTTCCCTGAAATTAATCAATGAATATCTAATGACGTCATATCCGTTCCCGACCCATTGGACGGTTTTATTGGGTACTCAACTGATATTTAACGACAGTACTTAACTTACTTTGTATCCAGTGATTTGCTACGTGATTATTGTATGTAGGTTGTATATAAATATAATATAAGAGACGGTTACGTAATGCGAATATCAATAAATATAATTTGTCATAGATATAATTAAAAATAATTCTAAGAAAAAAGACTAAGCTTGCACGCCTGTATCCACGCACGCACACGCACACAACTACAACGACTACTTGCTAAGCTTCCTTTTTTAAATTGGAAAACGAGCATACGGTCCACCTAATGGTAAACGAAATAATAATCTAAAGAATTCACACGAAACGTTCCGTGTCACGCGTCTCTGCGCATGTCTCATTCCAAATTTGTTTGAAGTTTGAAGAACGCGTTTCGTGGAACGAAGCGTAATTAATTATGCTGATTAGGCAAATAACTATTACATAGTTAATAATCAGTTTTTTGACATATCTTGTGAATAATTAATGTATTTCGATTTTTTATTTTACATTTTTTGTATTGTTACTTTCCACGAGAAGCAAGTACTATTGGAATTCGTGACGTTGTCTGCAATAGATGCTTATGTTAATTTGTAAAACCAATTTCATTTTCAAATCGATCAATACCAAAGATAAAGACTCCAAGGTCGAGGTTACCATCCCGTTTTCTTCTTTTAAAATAAAAATAAAAAATCCACTGAATTTTTAGTAAACATATTTGTATGATAATATAAAGTAATGGTTGCCATAAGACCAGTCTTTATTAAACAATTATTCATTAATATCGTCGACTCGTCGACTCTTACGACATCCACGGGAAAGTAAGGGGTAGCCTATTCTATGCCGGGACCACTAGGCGAATTATTAATTATTACTACTTATTTCTCGGTTTGCCCAATGGTCGACTGGTAGAGAACACCGTCCGGTGTTAAGTCCATCGAATGTACATAGAATTTTACTGTGCATTAAAGTTTAAGTAAAGAAATATTTAGAAATATATAAAAATATTTTTTATTCAAGTGAACTTAATTACAAGCATTTTCAACCGAAATCAGAAAGACGGAGTTTTTCGTTTGTTCCTTTAAAACTGCGTCTTTTATAGACTAATTGGGGAAATGGTCCCATAGAAATTTTATCGAAATTAATTCAGTGTTTTACGTTCTAAATAAAAATATCTGGTTTTGCCGCTATTAATGTTTTTTTTTTTTTTTTGTGTAATGCAGTCTTAATTATAAATCTTATATTTCTATCCTAAATTTGTATCCTTATTTAAACAATAAATTAGATTTGCACACCTACAATTATAAAACAATTAAACAGATGCCAAAAAGTTCTGTCACATGGCCCTTATAATGTGAAATGTATGTTTAAAGCCAATAAATTATTCATTTCATTTCATTTCCTAATCGCCGCCTAGTTCCAAATGCAACTACAATTAGAAAGAACAGCCAAGAAACTCAACTGTTACTTTTTCGGTTGACTCTTAAATGTAATTAAACTGTTGAGATATAAATAGGATTCTTGGACAAACGGTTTGTTTATTAAGATTACAAATGGCGCCTTTAATCTGCCGCTGACATAATGATTTGGTGCACGATGTATCATAAAACACGTTAAAATTGCTACGACTGATTACACGCGTGTGTCAGAACTACAAATATGACATTGACGTATTTATTGGATGATAATTTATTTATTTATTACATCCACTGGGTGAGCCTTACAGTCTTCCAATACGCTCAGTACGCTCACCCAGGAAAGCATGAGTAATTCAATGTGTTAACTCTGTCACTGAAAAGGGTGAATGAGAAATGAATATTAATAAAACAATAGAGAATAGAAGAGGCAAAATGCTGGGCCATCTTATACGATTTTTTAAAGAGCAAAGTAGAAGGAAAAATAGATGGCAAAAAAGGAAGGGGAAGACTGAGGAATAACTATATGGGACAGATAGAAAAAAGACTAGATGTCATGTCGTATAGGGAGGTCAAGGATGTGGCTTGGAATAGAGCTGGCTGGAAGAAGATGCATGACGGTGCAACTAATGCATGCATGATGCATTAGTTGCAACGACAAGAGGAAACTCTTGAATGAAAAAAATAAAAATAAAAAAACAAACTCTGTCACAATTGAAAGTTGCCGTTTGCTCTGTAAAGCAGAGCAAATTTTTTTGTATTAATACAATCGATGAACTTGTTGCATATTTGCATGTCTGCCTCTTATTATGTATAAATTTGCATTTCCATCCCGAGTATTTTTTATGTAACTTAGAATGGCGAACAAGCTGACGGTCTACCTGAGGGAAAGTGGTAACCGTCGCCTATAGACATGTGCAATACCATGGACATAACAGAGTATACTGTTTCATCCATGATACCCCCCATGCGTTGCCATTCCTGAGGACTCAGGTGTTATTCCTCTGTACCCTGTAAATTCACGCCATATTCCACCCTTCAAACTGAAACACAGCCATGCAAACACAACTGCTTCACAGTTGAAACACTAATGGGACAGAGGTACCTAAGCAATCGACTTTTGTAGAAAGTCTCCCTCTGGTGATATTTTATTTGTATATATTATATTTTATTCTATACTAACCAGGAAACAAATATTAAACTTGTAAATTACATCACATTTTCATTAATGTCAAATTTTATGCTTCGTTTGCGGAAACACTTTTCCGCAATTCATTTTTCACTCAATCGCTTCCTTGATGTACAGAAACGGTTCACATTTTTACTGTATAATCAGCCCTTTTTTTAAAAGGGCTTCCAAAAGCAGCATGCTATCATGTATAATTTTTTGTGTCTATTACGCCCTTAAGTCATACATATTCGAACCGATATTGATGGATCTTTTTCCCAATTAATAGGATTTACATATGTGTTGATTTTTCTTTGATGGAAAGCAATAACTGTTGCCTGTAACACCACGGACATTTTTTTTTATTGGATGAAAATGAAATGGTAGCACCGCCCGCGCTATCGGGATATACTGGCGGGGCACCAGTGAGAGATGATAGGTGAGGATGAAGCAGGTCATTTAGCCCATCGTGATGAATTCAACAAGAATTGTTCACGATGGTTTCCAGGGGAAACCACTTGGAGGATGACCTAATAGGGCTGACCTAATTGCTAGCAATGGGACTGCCAAACTCCATTGCTAACAATTCCTTTCCTAAGTAGAGAGAACCGGGGTGTCGGGGGGTACTCAGTTCTCTTTACTTAAGTTTACTCTCTACTCTATCTGCTAAGGAGCCGCCTGAAAACCAACGCTATATAGGTACATCTCGCTGAAGATGTGCATACCTATATAGCAACAGCTAAGGCGGCTCCAGCAACCAGCAAAATGTACTGGTTTTTTTTTCTTTATTATTGTTTCCTTTACCTGTAATAATTATTTATTATTGTTGTTTGGTAATAAATAATCTATCTATCTATCTATCTACCCAGCAATAGACATAGACAGATAGACATTAGTTAGAATTTATATTACACTACTGAAGTTTAACTTTTGTATAAAACAATAAATACAATGCGTAAACAAAAGTCGAAACTTCAAAAAGTCGTTTGTAAATATGAGTTTGCATTCAATTGACACATTTGTATGATAATACAAAGGTCATTATCGCTGAGTGTGGTGTCGTCAGTCTGTCTGCTGGCGCAAAGACACGATTGATCAATCGATATGGCTCCCACATTTATATATTTACAAATCAATTATGACGTGCGCAGTTGTTTGGACCGCTCGGTGAAAGCTATTAAGCATTTATTGATATTTTATTTGTAAATGTGATTTTATTGGTTATTGATGAGTTCATGTAGTGTTACAATGTATGAGAGTGATTGATTGATTGATTGATGATTGGTTTAGATATAAGTATTTTTTCATATAATATATTTCATATTTTCATCGTGCCTCCCACCAAATTGTTTATAATTACTCCTCTCCATCCTGCCTGGAAAGGTTGCCTGGAAGAGATCGCTCTTAGCGATAAAGGCGCCCATTGTTTTCTCATTGTGATTATTTCTTGTAATTGTTTATATTTATAATAAGTTTACTACTGTAATCTTTTGGAGGAAACAATAAAGAGTATCTATCTATCTATCTATCTATAATTCTGATTGGCAAATAAGTTGACTGCCCATTTATTGATAAGTGATAAATGTAGAAATCTGTTTAACGGGAAAGGTTGGGATTGTTAGCAAAAGGGACTCATTGGTAGCAATTTACTCAGTCAGGCCGACCTCCACGCGGTCCTCACTGAAAACAATCGTGGATAATATACGGCAAACTCTTGATGAATGCATCATCCTATCATCCCTCACTAGTACTTTTCCAGCGTATACCGATAGCACAGGCGGAGTTATCATTCCATTATCATCCAATACGATGCGTTTACAGTCAGAATATACTAAGAAAGCGAAATGTATGCAAAGTTATTGCATAGAGATACGTTATAATAGACGATTTGATGTAAATTAATATTAAAAAGAGATAAAATTTGATTTTATTGTTATAAGTTTTGTAAGCACTTACCAGAGGGAGACTTTGTACAAAAGTCGATTGCTTGGCCACCTCTGTCCCATTCGTGTTTCAACCGTGAAGCAGTTGTGTTTGCATGGCTGTGTTTCGGTTTTAAGGGTGGGATATGGCGTGAATTTACTGGGTACAGAGGAATAACACCTGAGTCCTCAGGAATGGCAACGCATGGGGGGTATCATGGGCGAAACAGTGTACTCTGTTATGTTCATGGTACTGCTTATGTCTATAGGCGACGGTTACCACTTTCGATCAGGTGGGCCGTCAGCTTGTTTGCCATTTTAAGTTGCATAAAAAAAACGTGAGATAGATAAAAAAGCGTATAGAATACCGCCAACGACTATCTGCAGTAACTTGTAACGATTGCAACGGATATAAAACGTTAATGTTCCAGCGCGAACAAATTGAATTGCACGTGTAGTATATATTAGGGTCATTGCACATCTGACGGAGAGCTTCATACCCGATTTTGGGAATGAGGGGGCCTATTTACACTGTTTTATGTATAAAGTGTTAAACAATAATCATTTACATCCATTTAATGGAGTGTTCTACTTATTCTTTTTTTTTTAATGGATGATGAATGGAGTGATAATCCAGCCAGCGCTAACGGTATACGCTGGCGGGGCACCAGTGAGGGATGATAGGTGAATAATGAAAAAAGCAGGTCAGTCAGCCCATCGTGATGAATACACCTGGAACTCAGCGCGATGGTTTCCAGGGGGAACCGCGCGGAGGTCGACCTGACAGGGTATATTGCTAGCAATGGGGCTGGTAGCCCGCATTACTAACGATCCCTTCCCCCCACTTATTCTTATTGAAACATTTTTCACAAAATACGATAAGAGTCATTGAAACTTTTTTTTACCAAAATATGAGTACAATGGGAGTATCAAAATTTATTGTTGTTTTTCAATCTACGAATATATTTCTTTTATAATACTTAGAATAGCAAACAAACTGACGGTCTCTCTGATGGAAAATCATATTGGTCAGTCATCTATAGGCATGAACAATGCCATTGTCATCACAGAATATACTGTGACTTCAATACAGGGGTTGCCGTGTTTTTTTAGAAACTGGATACATAAATATCGTGCCTCCATTTAAACTGTTCAGGAACAGGTAATATTTTGAAGGAAACGACGACGCGAAAATTATAGGATACATAACACCGTGAATGGCAACAATAAGGACCATAGTGCTGTTCGTGTTAACAAGTGACGGTTATTGCTTTCCACCAAATGGGCCATCTGCTTGTTTGCAGTATATTTATCCTTTTTTTTTGTGATACTTGTTTTTTCACAAAAAAAAAATAAATAAAAATAAAGAGTAATAAATATAGTTATTCCGTGCGATATTGCGCTGCGTTCAATGTGAAACAACATTTTATCACGTAATGCGGCGACAGCGTCCGGAACGGTTGTTAACATTTGGACCGCTGATGGTACAGCGTGCTTGATCTCCCCCTAACGTTTATGACTCGTCGTCGGATAAAATGAAACTTGTTTGCAAACGCCGCGGACGTGAAACTGTCAATAATTTGACATTAACGGTATCTGGATCGGACATGTTTTAGTACACAATAGCAAGTTTGCTATTAAAATAGATTTTTAACAGCAAACGATAAATTTATCTGTTTGTATTCGTTGTGTAAACTAATATTATGTGGAGGAAAGATTTGATTTCTTGTTGTTCAATCAAGATTTAAAATTGAATTACGTAAGCGGCTGGACGATATAATGCTATTATTCTTTGAGAGAACACGAAAATATTAAGTGACATTCACATAATTATTATTTACACAATGATATAATTTCTATTTTTTTTTTATTAAATAACGCTGACATTGAATTGTAATTTATTTTTATTGCTTAATTTTTTTTAGTGGCGACCCCGTACGGGTAAACGCAGTGTAGGACGACCCCCCACTAGAGGGGGGAAAGGGATTGTTAGTAATGGAGACTGAGAATCCCATTGCTAGCAATATACCCAACCAGGTCGACCTCGCGGTTCTCCCTGGAAACTATCATGATTAATTCCAGATGAATTCATCATGATGGGCTAACTGGCTTGATTTCATTCTCATCTATCACCATTCACTGGTGCCCTGCCAGCGTACCCCGTTAGCGCAGGCGGGGTTACCATTCCATTTTCATACAATAAAAAAAATGGTTGAGGGATGAGCAGTAGCGTCTTAAAACTTTACCAAAAGCCTAACTGCGGTTGCCAACTTGCTGTCAAGCGTGGCAATTATTGGCAAGATCCCCCTTATGGGGGTGGCCTATGTTTCGCAATGGACAATTATCGGCTGATATTATGATGATGTTTCTAGACTAGTCCTAAGTCCTAGTTAGTCCTATATCGATAATTAGATAGTTAGATCTATATCTAGTAATTTTAATTCGGGAGTCGTCAAACTTTATTTATTGTGAATCTAGTTTAGTCTAATATCGATGGATAAAGGGACAGAATTATATTTCCGCTAATTCAGCAGCGTTGGAACTGAAGCGCGGCCGGCTTGTCGACAGTGGCACTTCATTTAATGAGTCGTTAATGATATTTACAAAATGGTTTTATTGCTGTCATTTTTATTTCTCCGACCATGCCAAGTGTTTCAGCCGCATATTTTGTGCACAGACAGAATATAATTGACTTATTTTTATTATTTTATACTATAAGTTACAATTTTGTACCACGAGAAATTCACTTGTAATATATTAGCATCTCGTAACTGAAGTAGCAAATAAAATTTAACATTCATAGTTCATCCCAATCATCTGGACGCGTGGCGATCTTCCACCGTGCGTTTTTCAAGGCACTTTCTTCCACGCACAACCATTCTTTGGAATTAACTTCCAGCAGCAGTATTTCCGAACCGATACGACAACATAACCTTCAAGAAAAGAGTATATTCCTTTTTAAAAGGCCGGCAGCACACCTGCAATGCCGCTGGTGTTGCGGGTGATCATGGGCGGCGGTTGTCACTTACCATCAGGTGAGCCGCATGCTCGTTTGCCCCCTGTGTTGTAAAAAAAAATATTATTATTGTTAAAAGTTCTGTTTTTCCAAAGGTTAACTGAGAAGAGAATACAATATAGTATATAAATTCAAATTTTGTCCAAAATATTTTTTTGTAATGTGATCACCGATCAAAAAAATAAAAAAATAAATGAATAACTACAAAACTTAAACGTAGCCTCTAAACTGATCTCTAAAACGTGCGCCAGCGCATCTTGCGGACACAAAAGATATTTGCGAAATGGCAAAACAATAATTAGATATTTACGACAATGTACGAGTGTAAAACCGTACGTTCGACAGTAAAGATCTTAGTTTATCGCTTCTATTCCGTTTGTACAGCAATGACAATACACAGACGCGAGTCACGAGGACTGTTACATGTTAAAGATAATCAGTACATTTTGTTCCTAAAAAAACAGGAACTTTAATTATAACGTATTTTTTTTTTTTTGATGGTTGAAAATGGCATGGTAACCCCGCCTGCGCTAACGGGATACGCTGGCGGAGCACCAGTGAAGGGTGACAGATGAGAATGAAAACTGTTATGTCCATGGTACTGCTCATGTCTATAGGCGACGGTTACCACTTTCCATCAGGTGGGTCGTCAGCTTGTTTGCTATTCTAAGTTGTATAAAAAAAAAGTAAAATAATTCAGATCCAAATTCAAAATATCTTTATTCATGTAGGTCTATTCCAGAATCTTATGATATGTCAAATCTACCGTCAGTTCGGAATGATATCGAGATGAGAAGAACTGACAGGAAACTCAGCTCGTATTGTTTTCAAATAAATTTTATACATGTTTACAATAATACAGACTCATTTTTTAATTCAAATTTGGGAGAATAGAGTGACCACCAGCATATGCTGTTGCAAAAGTAAACAGTCTAATCAGTGTTTGTAACCCAATCAGACCAGAACAAGGAGCACCCGTTCACGAGTATGACGGATGAGCCAGCCATCATTGCCGCACCACGCCGCCACAAGTTTGAACTTTACAGCGATATATTCAGTGTACCAATGCATCGATGTTAAAGAAACAGTGGACTGTAGGCAGAGACGACCAATAAATTGTAGCGCGCTAAAAATAGACCCTCTATTCGATGTTACAAATGGACGGCACTGTTGAATTGATGGTCACGTTAGAATACCACGTCATCTTACCAATATTCATGGACAGGAACTGCATTTTCTTCCAATCTGGTAATTATTTCAATAGAATTTAATGAAAATGTAGGCAATTCTTGTTAAAATTATCACGAGACAATCTCTAATTAGTAATTACGTTAGTAACGAATCGAATCGTTCAGTCGATTAATTGATATTTTTTTATTTGGACTACTGTTGGAAATCAGCAGACTCGTCGTATTTTTTGTATTGTACATAGGCCTCTCCCATAATGCAATTTTTGGCAATAGTTGCCACGCTTGGCAGGCGGGTTGGCAACCGCAGTTAGGCTTTGATGCTGTTTTAAGATAGACGTGGCTGCCCATCTCTTGACCATCAAATTCCCTTTTTTTTTATGGCTGAAAATGGAATGGTAACCCCGCCCGCGCTAACGGGATACGGATACCAGGATGGCGGAGCACCAGTGAAGGGTGATAGATGAGAATGAAAACAGGCCAGTTAGCCCATCATGATGAATTCATCAGGAATTATCCATGATAGTTTCCAGGGGGAACCGCGAGGAGGTTCGAGGTCGACCTGGTTGGGTATATTGCTAGCAATGGGATTCTCAGTCTCCATTACTAACAATCCCTTTCCCCCCATTAAGCTCCCTTAGATGCCTCTTACGAACCCGCAGGACAATTAGCGGTGACCCATTCTATGCCGGGACAATTATTGATTTGTAAATATTTCATTTATTTATTAATTCTTTATTGCACAATAAAACTTTAATGCCATATGGCATTTTGATTTTCATTATGATCATAAGGTCAAAGGTCGAGGATCCCATTTCTTTTGTATTCTTCCCCCCCTAACACGACACGGATTTCGATGATTCCTTTTTGCAATCCACATGACTTAAAACTCAATTGATCAATGGTATCTTTACATATTCTCATTTTATTACTATGAAACAAAAACATAAACTTACATTTATTCCTTTACTTTATGTTCCTACATGACATTATTTTGTCTTTTTTTTATAAATAAAAATAAATAGGTACTATTGATTTTTATTTATAAAAAAGTTATATTATAGTTCTAATCTCTAAATCGCTTGTCTTTCTTCGCTATAGAATTATCAGATAAATTGTCAAGTGAATCGGCGACCTCTGAAACTGTAAGCATATTTCAATTTTAAAAGTATTTTGCATCAATAGAGAACAGTGAAATGTCAAACAGTCATGATATAAAATTCGCTATAACCTTGACCTTGACCTTGCTATCGTATCGGAGTCAGAGCAGTATATTTTATTTTTTATTGACGTGTGTGTCAAGCACGTATGAGTAACTTTGTATGCACTAAAGTGACGGGAATCGTTAGTACAGTTAAATAATTGATAAAACTTAGCCAGGAGGGGAGTGGGGTTGTTTTTAATAGATGGTAACGCTAGATACTAATGGTATACCCTGGTAGGGCACCAAGGATTGATAAGATAGATAAGGATGAAAAGGCAGGTCAGTTAGCCCATCGTGATTAATTCACTTGAAATTGAACATGATGGTTTCTAGGGAGAACCGCGAGGAGGTCGATCTGACAGGGTGTATTGCTAGTAATGCGGCTACTAGTCCCTATTACTAAGAGTCTCTTTGCCCCCGGAGAGGGTTTGTTAGTAATGGAGGCTTTGGGGGAGGAAAGGGATTGTTAGTAATGGAAACTGAGAATCCCATTGCTAGCAATATACCCAACCAGGTCGACCTCCTCGCGGTTCCCCCTGGAAACTATCATGGTTAATTCCTGATGATTTTATCATGGTGGGCTAACTGGCCTGTTTTTATTCTCATCTATCACCCTTCACTGATGCTCCGCCAGCGTATCCCGTTAGCGCAGGCGGCAGGGTTAAGCAGGGGTTACCATACCATTTTCTCCCATAAAAAAAATGGGGGCTGTGGGCCCAATTGCTTAATATGAGTTTATTTTTACTAATCAAAGGCTAATAGTCTATTCCTAGCAAGAGGGAAACGCGAGGAAGTCGACCTGTGTTTAATTGTAAGTGAATTCATCAAAATGGATTAACTGACCTGCTTTTTTATTCTTTCACATCATCCCTGGTGCCTCGCCAGCGTATAGGTACCTTGATTACTTTACATGATGCACGTATATGTTTATTTACATATGTTTTATCATCATGGGCGTTTTTTTTTTTTATTTATTGCTTACAATTCTGGGGTCAATAGCTAACATTTTTTTTTCTTATCTCCTCTACCCAAAGGTTGTCTGAAAGGGGTCGTTTCAGAGATAAGACCGCCTTTTATACAAAAGGTGGTATGTATGTTGATGTGCGGTGCGTGTTGATGGTATGGCTGCGTTGATAAGCCGCGTTTTGATGTTATGAACAAGCGGTGAAAATAAGCAGTCCAAGCAGCTAGCACAGTGGTTTAATGCACAGGGAGGTATACACACAATACAGTCAACAACACAATAGAAAGAAGGAGTGAAAGAAGAATGATACAGTGAAAGGCAAAGATGAAAGTTAATAAGCACGGTGTTAACATTTACAAAGCGGTGAGAGATCGAGCGGCACAAGTAATAAACAAGGCGGTAGAATCTCGACTGTCCGCGGTGAGGGGGAAAGCGCTCACGCAGTTGATCTGCTGTCATGGCGGCTAAAAACCGGTTTTTTGCACATCTCCAATGCACAACGCGGGGTGTTGTTCGATCCGACATTTTTGTCAGGTGTAGAATTACTATATAAAGATATAAATAGATAGATAGATGATTTATATATATATATATATATATATATATATATATATATATATATATATATAAATTTAATAATAATACAAATGTATATATTTATGTGATGTTTATTATGTATGTACGAGGTCTGTCCGGAAAGTTCGTATAAAAGTGTTCTGGAATGCGAGAAAGAGGAGTGGGGAGGCCAGGTAAGCGCAGGACCCCTTCCTTATGTCCCTAACAATGCTTCAGTTCTGGTCTGACCGCCGTGCGGTGCGAACTGGCTTGTCACGCCATCTGTGAAGTTACCTCTTAACGAAACCCCGTCGGCATGGAGCCCGCTTCCGTTGAAGAGCAGCGCGTCGTAATCAAGTTTCTCTCGAAACTCGGCAAGAATGGCCGTGAAATTTTTGCCGATCTCAGAACAGTTTATGGGGATGATGCTGTGAAGGAACCAACCGTCCACAAGTGGCTAAAAAGATTCAGAGAGGGCCGAGAAAGCGTTCAAGATGACCCACGTTCAGGACGTCCTTCCACTTCACATTCCGACGAAAACGTGGAAAGAATTCGAACTTGTGTTAATGGGGACCGTCGTTTAACGGTCAGACAGGTGGCTGAAGAGCTTAATTTGGGCAAAACCGTGGTCCACGAAATTCTAAGAAACGAACTTCAAATGAAAAAAATTTGCGCCAAGATCGTTCCGTGAGTTTTTGAGTAAAAATTCCATTACGGTGACCGAACACCCCCCCTATTCGCCGGATTTGGCCCCGTGTGACTTCTTCTTGTTCCCAAAAACCAAATTGGTACTTCGGGGGCGGCATTTGGGGGACATAAATGAGATAAAAAAAGCTACGACGGGGCAGCTGAGAAACCTACAACCAGAGGACTTTCAAGGAGCCTTCTCACAGTGGAAACGGCGTTGGCACAAGTGCATTATGTCACAGGGGGAGTACTTTGAAGGGGATAAAATTGATTTACCTGAATAATTGTAAAATAAAATTTTTAAAAAACTTTTATACGTACTTTCCGGACAAACCTCGTATGTGTGTTTGTATTTATTATAATTATATTAGTATGATGTAGTGACAAAAATCGAAAAAGGAATGTTGCGTTGGTTTGGTCATTTGGAGAGGATGGATGAAAGAAGAATTACGAAAGAGATTTATGGAGCAAGAATGAATGGAGATGTCGGTAGGGGCCGCCCTAGACGGACGTATGTCGATCAAATAGGCGACGTGCTGAAGAAGGGTCAAATTAAAAGTACCCGTAACCGGCGAGCGTGTGTGAAAAGATTGATGAATGTGGAAGAAGCGAAAGAGGTTTGTTTGAATCGAAGCATTTGGCGTTCCATTGTTTCTGCCTATCCTAATGAGAGACAGGCGTGACAGATATGTATGTATTTATAATTATATTATATAATAATTATGTATGAGTGGCCTATAGTGGTCATATAGTATATATTCATAAGTGTAATATATATATATATATATATATATATATATATATATATATATATATATATATATATATATATATATATATATATATATATATATATATATATTGTATTATTCTTTTCCAGGTAAAAAATATTCGTTATATTGGCGTCGATTTTTAGTCATCGAACCTAAAATGGTTTAAAACCGTAAGTTATCTTATAATAATGTTTTCAGGGTGTTGTTACGGCTGCCACGTTTTCGTAGTGCATCCACAATGTTTGCAGCGGCATGGACAGATGACAGATGACTATGCCATCAGACGCAAACGGATCGCATCTCTTTTATACCGATTGCGTGGCAGCAGTAACAGCATTCTGTGTGCATTGTGTAATAAATACGATAGCCCGGGGGGAAAGGGATTGTTAGTAATGGAGACTGAGAATCTTATTGCTAGCAATATACCCAACCAGGTCGACCTCCTCGCGGTTCTCCCTGGAAACTATCATGGTTAATTCCTGATGAATTCATCATGATGGGCTAACTGGCCTGTTTTCGTTCTCATCTATCACCCTTCACTGGTGCTCCGCCAGCGTATCCCGTTAGCGTAGGCGGGATTACCATACCATTTTCACCCATCAAAAAAAAAACGATAGCCCGATCTTCTCATTGTAGGTCAAAATTATTATAGGGGCCATAAAATGATTTTTGTATTTTTTTTTTTCTACTAACATAGTTTAATTCAATTGTTACTAACAAAAATGGATCTTTGTAAGAAATTATATTATTATTATTATTTGAATCGCAGACGTCATCTTACTTGGGTTTAGTTGTGCAATAAAAAGTGAATAAATAATAAATAAATTAATAAAGTAGCGAATTATAAATTTCGAAGAGAGGTTAAATCATCAATCAGAATGTTCGCGTTGCTTCCAAATGAAGCCCGCGCTCGCAATATACTTGCATCTCGCTCCATGACAGTCCTCAATTAAGATAATGGATTTTATTATCTGCACAAGGATTTCTTTCATTCTACAAGGTACACTATTCTTTTAATCTTTTCGTTCAACTTCACACGGCAGAGCACCAGTGAAGGGTGATAGATGAGGATGAAAACAGGCCAGTTAGCCCATCATGATGAATTCATCAGGAATTAACCATGATAGTTTCCAGGGGGAACCGCGTGTAGGTCGACCTGGTTGGGTATATTGCTAGCAATGGGATTCTCAGTCTCCATTACTAACAATCCCCTTTCCCCCCGTTAGTATAGATTGTCTACGTTAACATGGCGTGCTCCTTCAACTTTTCATTTCAATGTGTGTGACCATATACAGATACTGGTGCTCTGTTTGTGTTTGTGAGGGAACTTCTTTAGTAGTGGTCCGGCCAGAGCAGTATTATATAGCTTGGTCGAAACCTTGTAAATATTTTTATTTACACATTTTTAATTCTTTGTATTTTGGAAGGGTGTGCCATGTCGTATCTACGTATGCCAATCGTAAATATTACATACGGGTATTGCTTGAGTCCCGGTATAGAATAGGCTACCTCTTCCTTTCCCGTGGGGGTCGTAAGAGGCGACTAAAGGAACTTAATTGTCACAGGATGGGCAGCAGCGTCCTTCTTAAAACAACATCAAAGCTTAATTGCGGTTGCCAATCCGGCTGCTAAGCGTGGCAACTACTGACAAAACCCCCCCAAGGGTGACTTATGTTCAACAGTGGACAGTTAAAGGCTGATATAATGAAACATTATATATATATATATATATATATATATATATATATATAAAACAACATCAAAGCTTAATTGTGGTTGCCAATCCGCTTGCCTTGTATATATATATACTAAATAAATTAACTGACTTACTACAAAAAGGATCAGAAGTAAATTTGAAACAGTCGTCAGTATTTTCTAGGTTCAGCGTAGCGTTATCTGATACCCATGGTGGTCGTCACTTCGCTATAGTAGCGCATGCAGTAAATGAACACATGCAAGCGACTTACGGCGTGCCCTCGATTCACTACTGACCCATTTACAACATACATATTAGATGTTGGATCCAGTTAGGTCGCCATTACACGTTACAAGTGGCTTGGAAAATTGTTAAAATTATCCCTTATGGTATTTTTTTTTTTATTTTTTTATACAACTTAGAATAGAAAACAAGCTGACGACCCATCTCATGGAAAGTGTTTCGCCTATGATACCTCCACATGCGTTTCCATTCCTGAGGACTCAGGTGTTATTCCTCTGTACCCAGTAAATTCACGCCATATCCCACCCTTCAAACTGAAACACAGCCATGCAAATACAACTGCTTCACGGTTGAAACACGAATGGGAAAGAGGTACCAAAGCAAACGACTTTTGTACAAAGTATCCCTCTGGTAATTGGTGGAAATGGAATGGTAACCCTGCCTACACTCTCGGTATACACTGGCGGAGCACCAATGAGGGATGATAGGTGAGGATGAAGCAGGTCCGTTAGCTCACCGTGATGAATGTAATAATGAATCGATCACGATGGTTTCCAGGGTGAACCGCGAGGAGGTAGACCTGACAGGGTATATTGCTAACAATGGGGCTACGAATCCTCATTACTAACAATCCCCCCCCCCCCTTATGGTATTTGAATGAATATATCGAATATTCTTAAATATGCCAATTATCGTAATATATTTTACATGTAAACTCTTTAAAGTCTAATTGCTTATCTTACTGTAACAGTAGGTTTTACTTATATATTCATTATATTATATTAGGTATTTATTTATTCATTAGTACAAATATGTGTACATGGCGGACTTAATGTTAAAAGCATTCTCTCCTAGTCAACCATAGGAAAGTGTCAGAATACTCGAATGCGGTACTACTAATTATTGATATACATACATACTAAAATTACATATATAAACAAATAAATATATATGAATAACAAATATACTTACACATATATGACATATACTATATTATACACGAATTTGGGAATAATATAAAGCACTTACTGCTCGGAAAAAGAAAAAAAGTGAGCGTGAACGCTTTTTTTGAAAGATGGTTTAGTCGGTAGTCTCTTAATGGCATCAGGAAGCGCGTTCCAGAGTCGTGAAGAATGTAGGAGAAAAGAGTTAGAAGCGTAACCGGTACGGTGAGAGGGGAAAGATAATTGGAGAGTATTATTGGAACGAAATTGACCAAAATCGAAAAAGGAATGTTGCGTTGGTTTTGTCATTTGGAGAGGATGGGTGAAAGAAGAATTACGAAAGAGATTTATCGAGCAAGAATGAATGGAGATGTCGGTAGGGGCCGCCCTAGACGGACGTATGTCGACCAAATAGGCGACGTGCTGAAGAAGGGCCAAATTAAAAGTACCCGTAACCGACGAGCGTGTATGACAAGATTGATGAATGTGGAAGAAGCGAAAGAGGTTTGTTTGAATCGAAGCATTTGGCGTTCCATTGTTTCTGCCTACCCTAATGGGAGACAGGCGTGACAGATATGTATGTATGTATGTATTGGAACGAAGGTTAAGTACGTTTAGTACGTTTAGTACTTAATTTGATATGAAAAAAATGTAAATTTGATATGAAAAAATATTTAAAACTTAGTTAACCTGTCCTAATATAATTTCTTATTATTTTAAAACGAATAAAATGCACCATTAAATAACGAGATATTTAATTTATTAGTTTAACGTGTT